>NC_137556.1:5571250-6190000 GCF_963082525.1 Nesoenas mayeri
ATCAAGCAAAACTCAGAAGTGAGTGAAACACCAAGTTTGAAAAATCCCCCTGACTGGCAAAGGCAAGTGAACTCATGTCCTGCTCAGATGCTCAAAATAAAACAGATAGAGGAGAGGAAAAAACTTCACACACAAGAGAAAGAACAAGACCAATGCTGAATGGGAAGTGAAGATTTGTCCCCCACACAAGCAAATAAACTCCTCATGTATTATTCATGAGCTGTGCAGCTGGAGACTGGTACACCTCTTCTAGAAAGGAAAAAACCATTTAACATCCACATAGCTTCAAAACTGCAGAATCACCCAAGGGAAAAGATTCAGGGAAGAGGTTGAGGTGTGA
The DNA here is from genome assembly GCF_963082525.1 of Nesoenas mayeri. Classification (NCBI taxonomy): domain Eukaryota; kingdom Metazoa; phylum Chordata; class Aves; order Columbiformes; family Columbidae; genus Nesoenas; species Nesoenas mayeri. The sequence continues at coordinate 5,571,591 of NC_137556.1, forward strand.
GGCAAGTTTACAAGTCAACCAGCACAAGAGGGTTTTTTTGTTCTTTTTAGAGGCTGGATACTTATTTAAGGAGATGTTAGAGTTAACTGGTCCAAGTTTGAAAATTATGCTCAGTATTTATAATAAGCACAGTTCGAGCAGATGCAGCTTTATTCCATTTCTCAATACTGACCTGATAAACTGAACCTTTGCAGGACTGTCTCTTACCACAGCTTGTTAATCTCTGTGCCCCGCTCTCGCCTCCCCCAAGGGTGCTTCACAGTTCCCCCATGCACAACACAAGCAACATTAATAAGAACCTGTAAGGGTCAGGAGAAAGCCCTGAGCCAGAGCTCTGGCAGAAATCCAAGCTGGAAGAGGCACTGACTATACACAATGGCAAGTGAAGACAGACAGCTTTTCCCCAGAGTGGTATTTTAATTCAGAAAGGAACCTTTGCTAATCTTGGGAAGGGTTTATTATTATCTGTGTAGCAAATAGGACTGCAGTTGGTCTACATAAAGCATTAGTTTCCTACAGGGCAGTTTAGACTTTAAATGATGAAGGACCAGACCTAAACCAGAAGTCTGCTGGAACTCTGCTCTTACCTTTAATTTGATTTAAGCGTGCCAAAAGGCAGGGAATGAAAGCACAGCAATAAAGACACTGGTGGAATGTGGGGCATGGGAGGGACCCCCTCAGGCTGGGATCTACAGGGGGAACCTCCATCTGCACTGGATCCCCCTCCCTGCTGGGATTGACCCCTGCAGGGGACTGCTGGACATGGTTCTCCCTGGCCAGAGGCTGGGACACTGGGAGATGTGACAATTTCTCTCTCCAAGCAGAAACCACAATATATGGTCAGTGGAGCTGTCCCACTGAAAGGCAGCTGCGTATATAACACAACTCATGGGAAATAAATGACCTCACTTATTAAAGGCACTTTGCTCTTTGGCCATGGTATTTTTTCTTGTGTTCCCACAGTTGCCAGCATGAGTGAATAACTGAAGTGAGCTTGACTTTGCCAACTATCAGCTTTGGGCAAGACATTTCCTCCACAACTACTCCCCCAGACTTTAAAAAAGCAGAGAGCATCTCTCCATGTGCACTAGGACAAGACTTGGCACAAAGGAACAGAAATCTTGGTCAGAGATGCCAGCACAGCAGAAAGAGCAGTAACTGCAATAGAAAGTAAAGGTTCTACCATGGACCATAGGCAAGTATAACCAGCAGTGGTCTTCCAGCGCAAAATTTGTAACCTCTCATAGGCTGAGCCATTGAACATCAGGATGACATCCACATGCACTGACTTCTGAAACCAAGTAACTCACAGGTTAAAAAGGGTTGCAATGTGGTTACAAAACCAGAGCTGATCCTCCAACATGGCACACATCCCACACCACTTCCCTTCCAGCCCCTCGCTTGATGATCCACAGTACAAAAGAGATCTCCTCCAAAGCTTCGCCTGTGATGAGCTTTACTGAAGAGCAGAATCTAAAAGAAAAAGCACATGGATGTGGGTTAGAAGAGGTTGCAAAAAGCCACCTTTCTTCTCTTCCCCATCCTGCACTACAAAGTCTTTTTCCTAAATGCTCAAAAGTATCTATTTAAAACATGTGAAAAACAATTAAAATCCTTTTTTTTTTTGAGTCCTGTGCATTATTTTGAAACTGAAAGCAGAGTGCTGTAGAGCAGCCATCATTAGGAAAACAGTCTGCTTGAAGAAATATATGAAGAGGACTGTGAAGCCTTTAATAGTCAAAAAATATTTTATCGAACTTGTTCTAGTAGGAAGAGCTATGTGTGGATTTTACAGAACCTCTTTTAACCTGAAATGCATCAGCTGTACCTACAGGCTCTTTAGTTATCTAATGTCCTCATCAACTGAGCTACAATTAAATCCATACATCGATAACTACTGGCTGAAGTGGAGGGGAAGTGCAAAAACTCCTCCCCTCTAGGCTGATGATGGCTAACATAAAAAAGCTGATTATCTTCCCAAAAGATCATCACTTTGCCTTCAGGGTGTGCAATTCTCCTTTCTTTAGGACTGTGCAATTCTTCTGTTTGGGATTCCAGTCCACAAGCAGATTCCTCCTGTTTCTGACCATCCTTTTAAGCGATGGGCCAGAACTTCAGCAATCTCACTGAGCATTCAACTCTCTTCCCAGTGAAGTTAAGGGAAACTTTGCCAGGATTAGTCCTTTCTGCTCTGGAGGAGATCCAGACAGGTGTCTCATATTGATGCAATCTGCTCAGCTCCACTGACTCATGGAGCAAGCTCCCTCAAAATTTTGCAGAAGAATACACCCGGGGAAATTGGTGGGATTTAGAGCTTCACAGAATCATTGTGAATTTGAAAATGGATTTAAGCAGCAGCTCCAAGCCAAGCTTTCAGCTTGTGACACGTGTCATGACTGGTGTGTCTTGCAGTCAATCGTGGACCCACATCCCTCAGCCAGCCTGTGGGTGCTCCGCACAGAAGCACCCACCAACGTTCTACATGTCAAGATCCCCACTGGCTGTGGGTCTTGGCATGCCCAAGGGTATTCAGCTGGATGATACAGCACACAAAACAGGCCACCATCTCCTGTTTCCTTCTCACTGTGCAGACTCATTAACCATGATCAAGTGGAGATTATTAAGAAAACATACAAATCTGACAGCACGACTCCATTCCCTGATAAACAAAGATACAAATGTTGCCAGTCAATTTGACACATCCAGACATTTTTCTTTAAATAAATAAATGAATAAATCAGAGTTTTCTACTCCTTGCATTAGAAACCAGATGAGCAATCTACAGGAGGATTTTGAGCATGGACATCATAATTCAGAGACTTTCAGTTCAGCCAGGAGGTTAATCATTAAAATGATCATTTGAAGCACTGAATGAGGCCCAAACCAAGCACCACGGCTCTACCTGCTGTCTACTGTGCTGTCGATCCTCTTTATTGTCTCCTGCTTTCATCACCAGAGTACTCGGCTTCATTACTCCAGGAAGTGGATGTGATTGATCAGACAGGGATTATTCTTTTCTCTTACTCCCTTGCTAGTTAAACCAAGTTGTTTGAAGCCTATTGCAAAATCAGGGGAAATATGACCTGGTAGGCAACACTGAAATTTGAAGTAATAAATCCAACCTCACAGAATTGCCCAGTGAGCCAACACCCAAGCAAACACACCTATAGCTGCAAGATTTTGGCACAAAGGGCTGTGCAGGCATCGCACCTCAGTCCTGCTGCCCGCTGTCTGGGCTTCCTGAGTTCATCCAACAACAACTGGATTACTGAAAAAACACTAATCCTGCAAAAAAAACAAACTAAAGAAACACAATCAAACACATCAGAATTCGTGCTGGAGTTTAACAGATTGAAGAAAACTCTCTAAAATAAATGGCAAATTTTCTCAGCTGGGGAGGACTTAGATCAGCACCAACTCCCAAAAATTGCATTATATACTAATGAAAAACTTTTTATTATTCAGATTATATCAATCCAGACGAATAGGCTCTTGGAAGCAGTAGAACATCAGAGAAAAAATAAAAGGAAATTATAGTTAAGAAGAAAATAAGGTTAGAAGGGGAGCTGCTTTAGTGGCTGAAGACTCTATTGCCAAATACAGCTTCTACATTAATTTAAATATTTATGCAAATGGCGCTTTAAGAAAAAAAAAAAACCAATCAAAAGAACTAGCAAGAACTTAGGTCAAATGGTCTTCACCATTTCAGACTTCTCAACATCATCCCTTATTTCTACTATATTTCCCTTTGCCATTTTGATTTCTCCCATCTTTTCATGCTGGCTTTGGATGCAGTAACATTAGGGCATGGGTTATTTCTTTCAGTTTGCAGTTAATAATTTTCTAGACTCAGGAATGGCACAGCAAAAGCATTTTGTTTAATTTGAAGAATTGTAACAAGGAATATTTCCACTTGAAATGTTTAACCAGTAATTCAAAAACTAATCCATGTTTTCATTTGTGGAGAATGATACACAGGAAAAATACATCGTAACACATAATTTGTACCAGAGAAATGTTCTGAAAGATCAAAAACTGATGGATACTAAACAGTTAACATTCAAATTACACAAACGATGAGGAGGAGTGCAATGTACTTACTGAAATTAAATGTACCTGCTCTCTGGGTATAAATCCAGCACCAGCTATTCCAAGCTCCCTATATTAAATTTTAGTCATGAAGTTCAAACTAAGATTATGCTGATAAAACGCCAGACTGCATCTGCATTCCCCAGCAACAATACCAATGATAATTCCTGTTGCTCCTTTGCTAAATTCAGTATCCTTATGTTTTATTGCCGCCGCACCAGACCCTTAACCTAGCCAAGTTTGTGCTGCCAGTTGGCATTACAATCCTTCCAAAAATAAACATACTTGTAGTTCTGCTGTCTTGGCTCAAAAATGTCCATTTCTCTTCAGCTGATGATCAGTCTGGTTGCTAACACGCTGCCGTTTGTCCTCAGTGACCCCAAAGGGTACAGACAGGCACAGAATCATTGCCGCAACTAGGGTACCTCCCCCTCCCCTTTTTTAAATGCTCTTTTTTGGAGATGTTTCTTCATTGCATGGGTTTAATCAGAAGAGTAGAAGCGTTTTGGAAGCCATGTCCTGGCTCACCCAGCGATTACGAACCCAACAGCAGAATTACCTGGTTTATATTGCTCAGAAAACAGGGGCACTTCAATTTAGAAGACACACTTCTAACTTGACATTTAGGTTTCTGTATACCCTGTCCTACCCAAGAGGGTGTGAAATATTGTGCCTTTGGGCTACTACAGGTCAAATTCTTAAGAGTACTTAGGATCACATTCTTGAAGCACAACCAGCACAAACACTGTGTAGTAGTCATCTAAAGCAGGTTTCCCATCAAAGCATCTTTATCTCCCAAGCACTGAGGCAACTTCGGGTAGCAGAGAGCGTTCATACACTGGCCATTAAACAAATATAGTCAAATGAGGGGGAGCACAGTAGAAAGCACTCCAAATGGACCAACATGTGAAATGAGGCATCCATGTCAAATGAAACAAATAACCAAACAAGCAGTATAGAAAAGAGAAAAACAGGAAAGCAAGTAAGAGCCATCATCATATGGGTAAAGCGATTAAAATGAGGAGGTAGAACACTTGGTCCATATATGAACCAAGAATAAGATGAGAATAACTAATTTAATTTAGAGTAATGGAGATACAATTTCACTGATACTGAAAATAAGGCATGGTCTGGGCAACTTGATTTGGTGTTAAGTACAGACATGCTAAGGGTTTTGCTAGCCTGACTCTTAGTCAAGACATTCAAAGCTTTACTTCCCAGAAGTGTTGACCATTCAGCCCAAGTTTAATGATTAAGATAATAATAATAGCCATTTATTTTGAACCATCTGTAGGTGCAGTTTTACTTTGTTTTTCAGCTGAAGATTATAAAATATGTTTCTTTACAGAAAATAAGTATGGCTTGAAGACAAATTGATAACACCTGCTGCACTCTTCTCTCAAACTTCCCCAGGCAGGAATTCCACTTGCACCATCCATACCACTGAGGCTTTTAATACCAGCCCTATGCCAGCGGCTCACTCTTGAGCACACACATGATGCTGTGCTGCACATCCAGATGATGCCCACTCAGATGCCTCTTCAGAGAGATACAACCGGAGGAGCCAGCACACAGCACCCAAAGGGATTTATTTTTTTACGTTTTATTATATCAGTGTAAATTCCAAAACAACTTCCCGTTGCATTTCCTTTCTCCCGATACACCTAGTGCCTCTTTGGTTCTCAAGTTTGAGGGCTTCTTTCAGATAAGACACACACTCAGTTCTCATCTCCCCACTCCCAAAGTCTCAAACATAACTGCATAAATATGTGCAAATAGAAAGGGGTATGAAATGCTAACACTTAGGATTTTTTGCAGAAAAGAGATCATAGGATATACTGGGCCAGACACTTCTCCAAATCTACTGCTGTTTGGCTTCCATCTTACATGAAAGCCATTTAAAGGGGGTTTCATTTGAAACAGATAGACATAAGCATTATCTGAGAACTGTGAAGCTTGTGATTTGTTCATCACAGATCCCAATGCAAAAATAATTTTGTCCTGAAAGGATACGTAATACCTAACATTAATAAAATCCAAGGAACCCAGGTGCGCTGAAACATTTGTCTGAGTTGTTGGATTGCTTTCTGGGTTTTTAATGGCCCATATTTCCAAATACAGCTTCTTCATACAGGACAGCAACATCACTTTGATTTGCAGCAGTAGGTAGGTAATATATGATAATATCATAACACTTCAACTAACATATTTTACTTCTCTTATTAAATAAGAAAAAGAAAGCATATTAAGAATAAAAACACCCTAGGCATTTGCACCTCATTGCCTTCCTGTGTCTCTAGTTCCTCACAGCAGTAGAGAGACCTAGCAAGACATTTTGTTGCCATTGTTCTTCCCAGAAACAGATAATGTGTTTTTTTATGGTTACAGAATTCAGTCTTAGTGAGACCCTTAAGTAGTAAAGCACATCGATAAATGAAATGATTTATTGGTGACTCCTAGGGACTCACAACCTAGCACTGAATAGAGGTTTTATTACTGAAATGCAGACAGTAAGGGGAATTACTCAGAAAAAAACTTCCTCTCCCACATCACATGATACATTAAAAAAATAAATAAACAAATACCAGATGCTTTTATCTGGACTGGGGAGGGGCAGGAAGGTTTAATGCAGAAGCTTTCAAACACAGACCTCAGAATGGAAGAACATTTTTCCTTAAGTTCATATTCTTACTTTATACCATGCCTTGCATATACTTCCTGTACATATTTACCTAACCTATGAATCAACTATTAACCAAGCTATACAAACTATTCAAGTTTTAATAGTAGATATTTTTTAATGTAGAAAGATCTCAAAGGGCAAAAACTTGCCAGAACATACAGTATTGCAGAGCAAAAGGAGACCAAACATGATTAGTATGAGACAAGCCCAGCTCACAACTACAAATCACACTAGCTGTTGACTTTGCAGCCAAAAACCACCTGAGCCATCGGCATTCCTAGTCTTAATCCTCTTAAATTTTTTAAATCATTTAAGAGTTATGCTTGATCTAAGTTAATTAAGTCTTTAATTAAGCAACAAACCCTGACAAACCACTGCTCTATGTACAGGAACGATCAACACACCAGACAATTTGACACAGGTGTTGTTCAGACCCATAACCTCCCCATAATTTGCTAAGCCTTTCTTCAAGCAACAACCCAGCTTCGAGAAGTTCTCACCAGCCAGGAAATAATTTGAGGGGGGCCTTGTGGCACAGGGAAAAAGAGTTATTTGGAGCGAAGACTCACACATTAGCATTGTGAATTTTCAGTAAATCCATCATTCACAACAAGTCAGAAGCTCTTTTGAACCAGCAACATAGGATAAGCAATACGGTACCTCCTCATAAAGCCTAGATGACCATGGACAACCCCCACTGCATTTCGCTCTTCAGCCCAAGCAGTCACAGCCAGAGCACCAACATATCCCAGAAGTATTAAAACGTATTCATGAATACAGAAGAACTCACGCACTTGCTAGGAAAAGCTGAAAATAACCATTTGAATTGCTAAGCAGCTGTTTCAATTAATAGGTCTATTTTCCCCACCTATGGGCAGAGGATTTGCTTGCTTAACTCCCATTAACGTTGAGTTGGGCTTACAAATCCCTGCGCTAGGTGGAATACTGACACTCCTACTGCTGCACCTTTTGTTGAAGTTAAAGCACAGCAATTCACTTTATTTTAACCTCTGCCCATTTTGCTTACTCTCAGGAGCTTTAAATGGAAATTTAAAAAATTATAAGCATTATGTTCAGAAAAAACAATACATTGTTTTCCTTTTTTTGGTTTTTAATCAACAAGCACAGCCATCCCAATAGGCCAATTATAAACCAATTCAAATAAGAAAACAAATGTTAATACCAAAGTATATAGATAAGTCAAATACAGCTTACAGGTCAAATTTTTGAGATGAAGCCTTTCCATCCCAAATAGAACAAATATTCCACTGGTTTCTGTGATACTGCCTACCACCTCTAATGCAAAAAAAATAGGCTAATGCTTCTAAAAAGGTAGATTATACAAAAAGAGATACCACTAAAAACTGGGGAAAAAATAGAATAAAAAATATGAAATACTAAAGGATTCTGGTCCCAGTCAAAAACATCAGTGTAGGCAACTCTCATGCTGCAGTTTCAATTTTTGTGCAGTTCACTCTGAGGTTCACTATGGGCTGGGTGCCTAATTCTCTGGCACAGACTATGGGCACTAACCTATACATGACCAGCAGAGGCAAAATGCCAAAGCCCAGTTCATCCTCACCAAAAACAGAGACAGAACATGTCTAACAAAAGGCTAAGGACCCATTTCACTCAAATGAATAAAAAGCAAAGAATTGTGCAAAATTATTTGGGATGGGCAAAAACTGGTATCAATGTCATTGCATGGGCAAAAATTTCCCCTGGGCATCAACACAAGAAGCTGTAAACTCAGCTACAGGGAAAATTAAGAGTCCAAGATGGGCCACATCCAGTGTGCATCGAGAGACGGTCTGAAGTCCGTGGGGCTCCACCTGCAGCACACAGTGCAATGGGTGTAAGAGGAGCTGCCTTCCTACCACCATAGTGAGTAACATGCCGTTTGCTGACAGGTTGTCATAACATTGTCTCAAATATTTGGGACTTCCATTTGCAAAAAATCTCTTCTATGCTAATCACTTCCTACAGACATTTTGAATTATTTTCACTGTTCTGGTTTGATTCGGTGAGCAAATGACACTGTCATTTGAGGTGAGCACACCCAGGACCTTCTGGGATGTCCAGTAGCGACAGGAGATGGAGAAGCAAATTCCCATCTTCCCTGGGAGAGTGAGGTGCGATCAAAGATGGGAACAGTGCAGTGGTGGGACAGGAGCGCCTGTTCTGGCTGTGAGTACCTGCATCTCACAGAAAAGGGAATTTCCATTCTGTACAAAACATTGCCATTTTGAACTGACTTTTCAAACCAAGCAAGAAGAAAAGGTCAACATTTCTATACACCAGAACTTTTTTCATGTTGATTCAGAAGTATTGACATCTCCCTAACAATATCAAAACAATCTCGTACATAAATATGGCACCAAATGATAAATCCAAAAGTCAAAAGGAAGTCAAGCATAAAAGCAACACACAATGTGTAAACATCCCTTGTCAAAACAAGGGCTGAGCACGACTTGTGCCCACAAAACTGTTACCTGACAATGCAGCTGCATTTTCAGAGGCTCCCACTTGCTGCTTCTCCATTTCCTTCCTTGCTCTGCTCTTTGTCCATGGCTTGGCATTAGGTTTTGTTTACAATGCAGTGCCTGCTCAGAGTTTAAAACCCAACTGTCTTGTTATATCTCCAGAATAATTTAAACTTCTAGTTTTGCTATTTCCTTGTTCATTAAACTTAAATGTTACAAAGTTGGTTGGTTGGCTTCTGGTGTTTTGGTTTCGTTTGGTTTTTGGCGTGGGTTTTTTGTTTTGGTTTCCTTTTGGAGGGGTGGGGGTGTTTGCCGTATTTTCTATTTTTTTGGCATTTTGGTTTGTTTGTTTGGGGTTTGTTTGTTTTTAATGAAGAACAAAGGTGGTCAAATTTGAGACAGTAAGGAAGTCAGCCACAATACTCCTCCCCTTTCCACGTGCATGATGTTCTTTCAGTGTGGTTGACATGCAATAGTCTAATAAGCGACATCATTTCTCTCTACTATGCAGCTGGGAAGAAACGGACAGGCTTTTGGGTTCTGTATCCCTTCACCAGACATTTAAGTTGAATATATTCAGACTCAATGACTCTTAATAAAGGACAATTATGTTAATAAATTAAAAAATCAGTGCAAAACCGAACGAGGTAGGATTAGTGTGAATGAAAGGAAGGGAGGATGCATGAAATCATTAAGACTGTGAAAGGCAATGCCATAACACATGGGCAACAGTTCCTGAGCAGCAGAATCCACCAAGACCAATGATACTGAAGGAGTTTCTCTGCCTTTCAGCTGCTATCAATGACAACTTCAGAGTGATTTGTCAGGGTGACTTGTGGCCCACCAGGTATGTGAACTGCAAAGTAAGAAGCTTCTAAAAGGCTGAGAGCCTTTTCTTTAAGATGTGTCAACTGCAGCTGATGAAGATGCTCAGATGCATTCAAAGTGCAGCAGAAACCAAAGAGCCAAACACTGCCAAGTACCACAGAAAACAACATTTTAGACTTTTCACATAAATCAACACTTCTGTTCCCCAAGAAAACCTTCCAATGGCTCTTAATAAGGATTTGAAATAAGGTAAGCATTCTTTCCCTTTACAAAAACAACTCACCTGAAGCTGGGGAGGAAACCAATCACAAGCTTGACTGCATGTGTTCCAGCACAGATGATCTTTTGCCCTACATTTACACTATTGCTTTTTTTACAGGGCCATCACTGCTGTCTGACTTCCTACCTTCCCTCTACACCTCCAGTGGTTAATGAATCACTCACACAGCGAGATTTTCTGGAAAAGTAAGAAATCTTCTGAGTAAAGGAAGTAAGTTGTTACAATAACAAGCAATTTACTATCTGAATGCTACGCATACTGTATCATCTTATTTGTATTTCACAGTTAATCTCCCAGCTCACAAAAGTTTTATCGGATTGGAGGCATGTGCTGTATTCCCCTTTATAAAATTTTACAGTCCCTTGCTATTCTCAGGGCTTGTTTTATAGGCACAATTTGCTGCTTTAATCTCACCCAATTGTCGTGTTCTAAATCATGGTGTATAAAAATGTCTTAAAAGGAGAGATGCGCTGAAGGGTAGTACTTAATTACACTTACTGCCTGATTTAAATGTTATCTGTGCTTTGCCAAGTGCCAGGCACAGAGTAACCCAGCAGTGCAAATCTGCATAAACTGACACAAGTCGTTATTGGGCTTTTAATAGCAACCCTGTTCTCCTGTGCAGCATTCTGATGAAGGTGTGTTCCTCCTCCCCCTGCCTTTGCTTGGGAGACAATTAAGAAAGGAGGTTAAGGAAGCTGGTAATTGGTAGGGTCTTTCCAGTCAGTCTTCCCTGCTTATTTATTTTGATCTCCGTGTAGAAATCTTTGTCAAGACAATTTCACTGGTCATCTTCATGAGTCTAATGTGTCCTAATGAAACTGAAAAGCAGAGCACACAGAGAATCTGTTGTGTTTGATGCTTTCCTATTCCTTTTGTAGTATTGCCACTCCAGAAGAGCTTCTCTTTACACCCTCTCCCCCCCAGATCCCAAAAATCAAACAGACGGAAAAATAAATTAAAAATACCACCAAAATTTCAGGCAACTAATCTTTTGGTTTCTGAATTCCTCCTCCCCGACCCGAGTGAGCACATTAAGGGACTGATTTGCCTCTGTACTAACTACACAAGACATGCCGTTAAAGTCTCTGGCTCAGGGGAGCAGAAATGCAGCTTAGTGTACAACATATCCAAGACTTCGTGCTCCAATCTCTGCGCTCCAACCACACATCAGACAGATCATCACAGGACCACGTAAGCCAGATCACACCGAACTTTAGAGAAAGCGAGAGTGCAGCCTTCTTTGCTTAAATCCATCATATTTAATGACCCAGTGGAGGTAGGATAAGTACTACAACTCGCAGTAATCTATCCAGCAGCTTTTTTTAGATGGGACTAAAATACACTATTTTGTGCCAAGCACCCAGCAAGTAGACATGAAAGAACATCACTGAGTCAATCCCAGATACTCAGCAGCTTTCTATTAAAATTAAAGGTCCAACTTTGTACATACTTCAGACCATGTCAGAACAGTCACAGCCATGCACTACTACTCCTTACACATTTATATAGCATGGTTCTGATCATGAGACATCAGTATTGTTGCATGTAAGATAAACTATAACACTGTCCCTTACAGGGATATGAAATGTGTGCGTTACCACCCACAACTGTGCTTGCACTACCCCTATTTCAGGCTTTGCAAATAAGCAACTGTCTTAAGCAATCTTCTGGCTAAAGCCTGGTGGGGACGTAGAATAAAAAAAAGGAGAAAAAACCCAACACAGAATTATTAGACATTTTATCATCTGATTTTAAGCGTCTTCTAAAGCCCAGTGGTGTGAAATACTAACCAACCCTGTGCTTCACAGAAAGGTGAAGCGATGAAACGTCTTGCATGGCAGAAGCTGAAACCCCCAGAAAAGCCTGGCCCAAGAAGAGTGCGGTGGCCCAGCGGATGGGTACAGCAGCAGCTTCTCCAGCTCAAGGTCCATGTAATCCCAGCAAGACCCTGGTAGGATGACTCTGCTCTAAGCAGTTCCCCAGGCCCGTGGGATCCCTGGCAATGTGTCTTCCTTTGGGCAGAACAAGAGGAAGGAGATGAGGTAGTAAAAAAATCTATGGTATTGAGAAAACACTGTCCCAAGAACCTCATTCACTCATTTTCTCTTACAATGAAGAGCAGTATTTTCCAGACCACTGGTCTCTGAAGTCATGTGAAGAAGTTCATATCTGCCTCAGGGGATCCCATCACACCTCAGCAGTGATTTTAATTAAAACTTTGATGACAAAAAGCACTAGTCCTCTGCAAGTAATTTAGAGTTAAAGATGATGCATAACTCCAAAGTGCTTGAGACCCACTGAGTTATAAAACTATAGGTTTAGGAGTAATGAGTTGCTGGCTTCAGTTTGTTTCATGACTATACAACATTCTCACCTAAAGGCTCATACCTGTGGCCATGGAGTTAATTTTCTCTGGAGGCAGATCAACTTTACCAATTCCAGGAGCAGCTGCTCCTTCAGAGGGAGAAGCACATCAGAGGAATGGCATAAGAATTTCACTTTTCATGGTGGTCATATCACTCTCCTAGAAAGACTGACAGCTCTGATGGGTCTCACCACCGTTGTCTTTCCAACTTCTATACCAAATTGGACAATTTTAGGGCTTTTTCTCATCTCCAACAAATTCAGCTTTTTTTTCCCCTTCTTTTTCTAAAGTAATAGTATTACAGGATTAATTACTTAGCAACATCCCTATAAACTCATCTGCCTTTGAAACATCTACAAAAGCACAAGTGAAATTCCAGAGATAAACAAACATGAACTTCCTTTTAATTAAGCACTGTGCCTCTCTGTAGGGGGTAACGGAGTGAGCAGATGCAGGGGGGATTGCCAATTAAGATACAACTTCTTTGATAGGAAGGGTACAGCCATACACAGGAGGAAAAGGGAGAGGAACTTGCCATCCAAGTCATTATTTTAATTGGCTGCTCAGAAAGATTATGCATTCCCCACATCTGATGCTGCCAAAGAAAGTATTACTGATCCAAAATACTAAGGAGCCATCAAAACATGTTCTAAGCTGCTTGTACTGTGTCCATACTACCTCTGCTCCTCATTTATCCTCTTTGAGAAAGCTGTAACACAAGGAGCTAATTCTCAAGGTTAATTAGATAAAGAAACAGACAACTCCTGGATTTCATTTCCTATTATTGATCATCATTATTCACTGAACACAAGGCATTTTTCGCAAAGTTACTGAAAGGAATGCACAGTATCTAATGCCTAACTCAGTTAAAAAAAATATTAAAAACCATGTGCATAGCTAAACTAAATGTTGGGAAATTGCATTAATTGGGATGCACCCAGAAAGCAAACCTGAAGATGGCTGCTCATCTTCTGCGATCAGCCTTCTGATGATTTGACATCCAAATATTTTCTGTGTGTTGACCTTTATTTTCTGTTATCCTAGTGGTGATGCTGTCATTCCCTCAGCTCCATTAAAGAGATGCATATTAACTTTCACTTCTGTTTTTATCTGATGTTAATGGAAACGCAAATCAGGTTTTGCATGGCTTGTCCCATGCCTTTGTATACTTTTTGGGAGGAAAAAGAAAAAAGGCAGGAAACTGACAAATGGTTTATTTGATTTGCAGCCCGCTCAAGAATTCTGATTTTGCCTCCTTATACACCGTGTCTCCACTACAGAGGAGAGAGAACTTGGAAGGGAGAATCCTGGCACAGGAAGCAAGAAAAAGCAGCAGCTGCTGTATCTGAACCTTCTTCCCCTGAAGACGATGGCTCCGCCATCCAGTCATATCAAAACACAAAAGCAGATTGGGATTTTACTGTCTGCACTCAAAACAAGTGAATAGGACAGAAAAGGAGCCCTTGTCTCCGCAAACAGAAGAGCGGCTCAGATAGTCAGAAATGTATCCCTGCCTTGGGACGAGAGCCCAGGCTGCAGAGGTAAAATGGGGCAGAGAAGCTTCTCCCGTTTTGTTCTCTCCAGCTGGCAAGTTGAAAACAGCATCATTACTAAATCTCACCACTGTACACAGTAAAAACAATTCTGGCCTTTGTGGCTGGGCAAGGAAAGACTAAAAGTCAACCATATCATCTCAAAGTACTATAGGATGTGAACTATTTTTTTTAAAAAAGAAAAAAATATGCAATTTGGGAATGGAAAGTGGAAAACGCACCAATTTGCTGGTTAGAAGATACATTAACAAACATGTTATTTAGAACTGGCAAAGCATTCCAGGGGCACCACCTTCCTAAGGGCCATCATCTCCCTTAACCCCCACCATGAACTACACCCCATTACCTACTCTTTGAAGCATGTTGCTCAGCTAATTACAGTCCTTCCTCTCATTTCTAGTCCAAACTGATTCATAGCCAAAGTTTATCTTTTATTCTTGCTCCAGTACTTTGCTTTAACTTATTTACTTTTTATTCTCATTTGTACTCCCCTCCAGTAAGTTTTTAATTAGCAAGTAGGATTCTTTTCAGCTTTTATTTTCCTTTACTCATCTCCTGCAGGGCTCCTTTCCATGGCTTTCATCATGCCACCAACTTTTCTGGGCCAGTTTAGGTTCATTTCTCTCAAGAAACAGTCTCTACAAATACCAGCACTATTCCAGTGGAGACATCACCAGGGATATTTCCACCATCATCATCAGAAAAGCCCCACCTGCCCTGTTATCTATCTCTGACCTTACACAGCTTCATTTAGGCAGCATCCATCGACCAGCTGATAAGTGTCTTACTCCTCTGTTCCTTTTAACTGCAGAGCTCCCAGCTTACAGGACAAATCCTTATGAGTCCTCTAGTGCATGACCCTACACTTTGTCTTGTATTACAAACAAAAGGTCATTTTTTCAAAGCACAAGCAACTGTATAAAACTGCTGCCATTACACATAAAAAAAAAAAAACCCACAAACTTTAAGAAAAAAAAAAACCTTATTTCCTATTTCAAAAAACAACTACTATCTTTCTCCATTTCTTTCTTCTGAAGTGCCTCAACATCACTGTCAGGACAGAAGATAGAAAGTAAAAGGAAACTACTACAATAACCTCCCCTCTACTTGCTTACCCTGGGACACGTGCTCCATTTTCCCATTTCAAAAATACAATAAAGCTGGAACTATATTTGGTTATTAATCAAAATATTAATAAAATACCTGATAAAAAGTAAAGGAATTATGCATATTTAATTTATTAATGAAAAGGTGAAGAAGGAGCCTAATTACATCTAATTAATTGCCGTACATGGAAAGCACATCTCCTACTACAGGGCTCCCTCATCTAGCAGAGTTCTCATGTCTAGAAATCAAAGCCAGATGCACCAAGGCTTAAAATGGCAACAAGATGCAATTTTTCGATAGAGAGGAAAGTGCTTCTGGCTTCAGTTTCCTTAGGCAGATCTTCCATCACCTGAATCCATTATCCACATCCATTATCACTAACGAATCCTGGATCATTTTCAAAAAGTAAAAAATTTGAGAACAGGAAGGAGGAGGGAAACTTTTCAAAGATGCAAAAGCCAAGCAGAGAGAAGAGGTGGAAAATCAACTCAATCCAGGCAACTAATTTCAGCATCCAAGTCAGGAACCTCAACTCTTCACATACTCACAGGAGAGAATCAGGCTCTAAATTCAGAGCTTTGAATCACCCTGTGGAGGCTCTAGTGACCACATGTGGCCTTGATCCTCCCATATTAGATACCCAAACTTGGATGTAGTTACAGCTATTGGCCATCTAGTTTTCAGTTAACACTATGAGGATTTGGACACCTAATATCCCTTTTGATTTTTTGTTTAACTCTAGCGTCAACAGTCTCAAGAGTTCTCTCTCATTTTTGGAGAAGGTGATGCCATAACTGAAGTACATGACATCCTGAACATTTACAAGCTTATAGTTAAAATTTACTATCTGCAGCATGGTATGTTCATATACTTGATATTTCAGCCTCTAAAGTTAATATTGATACAGAAAGTGACACATCTTTGCCATAAACATAAACAAAGCAAACTTCATGCCAACAGGATGTATGCAAACAAAACCACAGAAGTTGTTTTAAAGATACCATCAATGCAAATCACAATGATGACTCTTTTTTGCAGATGGATTTTGTAATTCCTTGTTTCTGCCCTTGACACATTTATCCTTTCAAACGGCTTTCATTATTGTGCAACTTAAAAAGCAAGTAAACACTAAACCCTCCCCAGTCCACTAACAAAAAGTCTCTTAAACATAGTGGTTCCTGAAAAACAGTATTAAATTGATTGAACTTGCACATAACTCACTCGACTTTATCTGGCACAGTATATTGTCAGAAAGAAAAAAGTGCAGGTTGGTCTCCCATTATCTGTAATAAGACAGACAGCCCTTCATTTTAACAAGGCACCACCGCCAATATCAGCCCTGCTGTGTAAAAACCCGATGCAATGATTTTTGTTATTTATACAAGTGCAGTGAAGCCCAGTGAGATCAGATGCGATCGAAGGCACATTCTGGCAGCTGGCACACGGTGCATGTTCATGCAGCACCTTCAAGAAGCAGCTCAAATCCCACAGACCCTGCACCAAAGTGGGTCCAGGGCACTGCCCCAGCCCTGCCAACAGCAAACACACACACGGCCATTCAGTCCTGCATATCTATTTGAAATGGGAAATCAGGCCATTTCAACGATGGGAATAAGTGTTCAGTGATTTCATGTTTACGGTTTTCCATCTGCCATCACAAGACTGATGCAGCAAAGCTGGATGGTTTCTTAATACAAAGAGATGTCAATGGTCCTGGGACCTATCCCTCTCTTGAGTCACTACAGCACCAGCAAGGGTCAGGGACCATGAATTGACTCAACAAGCAACCCTCCAAACCCTAAGCGGGCTCTCTTAGTCTCCATGAACAGAGCAACAGGTCAGTTCTCTTTCCTCTGAGCTTCCATGCAGCTCTAGACCTCAGAAGCAGGTGACGTGCCTACTGTTGCTTCTCTGAAACACGTTTCTAACAGACCTCACTCAAGAACACGCCACACTTCAGGCTTTATTTCCACCTGCACATAGTATTTCTACCCCTCACTACAAAGGACCAGTAAAACTAGTGGTCATCTGTATGGGTGATCATGAAGTATACTGTAAGGACAAGTAATTAGCACTGGAATTAAACAGAGCAGACAAACATTGGCTGGCTGGAGATATAAAAAGCATGCTGACAACTGCAGGTTCAGCTGCATCTTGAGCTTGTTGTCATCTACCATGGCTACTTGTTAACTTTGTTACATCCAGCAGCCTTTGGAATTCATTTAAAACAACCCCCATTACTCCCTCTCAGGTGCTGAGGAACAGCAGGTGTGCAGACATGAGAAAACTCAAGCAATTTAGTAAGAGAGATGCATGGAGGAAAAAAGAAATTACCTTTTTTTTTTTTTTGGCCACCAGATTAACACATTTGCAATAGGAAAGATGCTCCATGGAACAGCCACCCATTTGGAGAAAGCCTAGGTTTGAATTTCAGTTGCTGTAAGACATGATCAGCAATGCCACCAGGCTGCACCAGCAGTGACCTGGCACAGCAAGAAGGGATCAGAGACATCTCTCATGGCTTCAAGCTGACAGCACAAGGATGGCAATGCAGGCAGATTTGTATTTGGAAACCCTAGTCCTGCCACCAACAGCAGTGTCAAAGAACATGTGAAGTTACTGACACATTCAGGGTTCTGCCTTCTTGGGGCCAAATAACTGGAATTGTGGAAATGTTATTTCTTTCAGCTGCCGCCACCCCAAGGTGGGTCACAGCTCAGATCACAGCCGCTCCATGAAAGGCAAAAAGCTGTTTCACTTCTAACTGCAGGGGTGTAATTGAGGCACAGCAAATCCCAGAAATAAGGGATGGAAGAACAACAACATTAAGTGGAATTACCATCTGATTTTATGTGGAAGTCATCCACTGGCTGGATGTTTGAAATTCATCACAAGATTTTGAAGCTGTTACATGAGTCTCTTAAAAATCTGCTTACTGCCAAAACAGGTAGCTGAGGTCTCATCATTAAGAGGACAGAATGTACTTCTACAACAAATGCCCCTTTTTAATGCAAGGTCACCATCATGGACCAGAGCAAAAATTCTTGATGAGGCAAAAGTCGGAGACCATGCTGATTTACACCTGATGATCCTGTAACCTCTGGACAAGACTTTCCCCACCTTTTGGTGAACAAGATGACAATTTAGCAAGTAAATGCTTTCTGCTGCTACAGCAGAGAGGTTTGATAGCCCAATTAGCCTTGGCACATAAGGTCACAAGGAACAGGGACCCATCATGACCTGGTGCTTCAGGAGAGACCAAAGGCACAAAACAAAAGGAAGGATTTGAGAACACCAGCCTGCCCTTCTGAGGTGGGTATTTATGAGATCTGTAGTTCTCTCCCACTGCTTTCCATTACAAGACTTCATATATACATTTCAGATTGTGCTGCTGAAAACACAGATAAGCTTCCAACACTAAATTTTCCATAAAACAGAGTTACAATACAAGGCTAGTGACAAATGCTGGCATCACAAGCCTGCAGTACTTCTGTTAGGGTTTTGTAGAGAAATGAAGAAAGATGTAGAGAGTAAAATCCAAGTTTTTCCCCAAATTCTCCAGTTCATTTCTGGAACCTATGAAATGTGCACCATTCATCACAGTTCCTTTGCTGGGCATGCAGATAGTCCTATGTCTTGATACTTGAATATACAGGAATGGCTTAGAACTGTAATACAACATTTGGTTTCAGCCAACATTAGTTCTAATGTTCAATTTATGCCTCACAATAAATACATTAAAGCTTATTACCATTGATAAAGTCTCTCTCATAAACCTCAGGGCACCACTTCGAAAATTTTCATGGTGAAATTCAGCAGTATCATGCACTGTGATACAACAACATCATGGTGATGTATCAGTGATGCAGACGTATCATTTTTATGATTTCTGATTCTGACCCCACAACTCTGAACAAAGCTGTAACATTGCAGTTCAGAGTGGGATAAAAAACCCCTATAATATCCACAAAATATTATATAAAACATATCCTACTTCCTTCACAGGCTTTCCACAGTTGAGCATTTCATAAAAAAGATAAGTGTTCAAAGACACAAACCACTGAGTTTAACTGAAATACAAGAAAAGAATGATAGAAAATGTAATAAAGAATAGAATCACTGGGTTTATTATATACCTGGGAAGAGTCAGATATCTTGCACAAGAAATCTGTGCGACTTCCCTGAAGGAGTTAACAAGCACAGGCAAAGGTGACATGGTATGCAGGGGTACGCACACAGCTGATGCTCTTCCCAAACCCTTCAGCAAAAGGGTCTCAAAGAATCTTTAAAAGAGCCTTACCAAAAGGCAGGCTATGGTGGGATAGAAAGAAAGGGCATCTGAAGGATCAATAACTGACAAAAAAACAAAAGACAAAGAAACCCCCCCCACCCCACCCCACCCCCAACCACAAGGGAAATAAAGAAAGAGTAAAGAATCATTTGTTACAATGATGGGAGGTGATGAGAGGCTGTTAACACATTACCTCAGCATCTGTGCTGAGACCTGTACTAGTCCATATACTCATTAATGGTCTGAGAAGGGAAGAGGGAGATAATGAAGTGCCAAACTTCATTGGCAAAACAGAATGATTAAGAGTAGGCAAAATTATAAGTGACATGAAAGCTGCAGAAGAGTCTCAAGACACTGTGATGGGACAGTAAAATGACAGAGTGAATTAAATGTTAATAAAGGCAAAATATTGCACCAAAAAAAGAAGTATGACTGTCCACATAGACTGACAGGCTCTGAATTCACTGTTGTAATGCAGAAGAGATGTCATTACAGGCAGTTTTCTGGAAACATCAGCTCAGCAGCACCCAAAAACAAAGCAAATCATTTCATAACTTTTCAAGAAAGACACCAATACCAAAATACAAAATACCATTACAGAACAAAATAAACTAAATATGTATTTATGTGTTAAAAACGTATATATTTGTGGTTATCCCCTTTTTAAAAGAAGACATGAAAATGTGATGGATCAGAAGAGCTAAATTATTTGTTAGCAGTGAAAAGCCTTGTATGTTAAGAATACACCAGAAGTAGAAAAACATTGGGACTCTACCGCTTGAAGAAGAGTCAAATCACCCAGGACTGATACATATCACAGACAGGATCTGGGCTACGTGAGCCTCTCATCCAACAACTCAAGTTGTTCTTACTTTCTTGTCAGGTAGAGGACACAGCAAGGACTTTTTTGTGAAGTGTTAGTAAAATAAGCCAGAGCATGTTTAGATAATTCTTATTAATTGGGCTGAGACTTGTAAGAGACACTTCTCATTTCCATCTGCCCTGGAAGCAAAGATATTAAACTTAATAAGTAGTTAAACATTTGGCTCATAATGTACCATAAAATCTTACCTTTGGTCTTATTAGGGTAACAACTGGGAAATATCATATGAAGCTTGAAATTATGGAGTAGAGTCAAGTTGTCTCATAAGTTCGAAAAGAAAAAGCCCACCAGATTCACCTACACCATCTCTCATCCGAAAAGGACAGGGGAAAAGTTAAGCCTGACACTGTGTTTTCTACTTCATTCGAAAAGCTGCACCGTCTGTTTTTTTCTCCCTCTATAGGCTGTGAGAAAAAGCAACTTCTGTATACGAAGAGTATACATAGGAAGTACTAAATACAGAACTGAGCAGACATCTAAAGTACCACATGCTATATACACATTGGGTTAGAACACCCTGAGCCCATTAGAAAATTTATGCTGTTGTAGCCCAAAAACACAGGTCTGAACTGGCTGAAGAGCTTGGGGGGAGACCAAGAACAAGCTATGAACTCCTGAGCCTGCACAGACAGAGGCATTTGGCTCTTCAGAGCACCAAAACTACCAAAGTACAAGATATTATTAGAAGCTACCTAACTAGGCTACTGTGAGCAACAAGATCAGCCCTGAAAGAAAGAGGGAGAAGCCAGTACTAAGATTGTTAAATATGATATCAAAATTATTCACCTCTGACTTCACCAAGCTCTTTCAGGAACCACCTGTTGCCAGAAAACATCGTTACTGTAACACTAAGGAAATAGTGTGTTGGTGCTTTTTGTCTAAAACAGTAAATAAAATATCCACCTTCAAATTTATTTTATGAGTGTGAAATTAAAGCATGTAACAGTGTAAAACCTCAGCCTGCATCTTAAGTGTCCATGCCACAACTCTCCAAGAGATACCAGCTTGGCCAGAGGAATTCACAAGTGCCTGTTGCTCAGCAGCCAGAGCTCTGCTGCTCAAGTCTGACAGAAAGAAGGGGAACAAAGAGAACAGGATCAAATAATATCTAACAGATTTGTTTTTCAGACAATTCAACCAATACATCGAGTCTTATATTCACACCTTCAAACTCATCATCTGTTCGTAATTAATTACTGCATGCCTGGCTCCGTTCGCAGTATTTTCATTGACACCAGTTGCAGTAGGATTGGCCTCTTCCCCATTAGCTAACTCAAACCTGTAACGTGCTCTTGAATATCTCATTCAGATCTAATATCTCCTTTTAAGTATCCATTTCTGGCAAAGCGGAAAATCATCAACCTTTCAAAGCGCTACAGTTTCATCATTACCCCCTCCAAAATTAATCATGCTTCAGTACACGCAAGGCAAGCCTTTTGTAACACACACACTGTTAAGCAGGAACAGAAAAAAGTGAATTTCCCAGTGCCTATACTAAAACAGTAATACAGCTACTGATTTTCTGCAAAATGCTAATCCAAGCTCCATGAACAAAACTGCAAAATAATTCAGCTATTCAGGACAAACATAAGCAGAAGACTGAACGACACTCTGTAAGGGCTATGATTCTTCTTAGGTCTTACTGAAATAAAATCAGAAATAGCCCAGCTAAATAAGGTATAATTCTTGCTCTGAAGCTTATTTTGGATTCACTTCTTTAAGAAGTCACATATACTAGAAGATTAAATTTGAAAGTCAGAATTATCTGTAAAGTTGATAACGTAAAACTGCTAAAATTCAGGGTTAATGTTTTACCTGAGCGTGACAGTAACAACAGTGAATTTTATCCTCCCTCAGACAGATAGCATAAGGTAGAAAATCCATTTATATCCATAAAATAAGTTGCAAAAGGAGCAAGGCTGCCCATGCTGACACTAAAAAAAAAAACTGTTTAGGCTTTCTGCATAAACAATTTCACAATTCAAATATATATAAAAACAGAGAAATTTACAGGTTGTCTTTTCAGTCATGGAAATGCTCTCATACCCCAGACCATGGCTGTGGATCTTGTACATACACATGGACACCCCCTATATAGCTCCAGCTTCACTCCCAAACTCCACTCTTTAGACCTCACACTTGCGACAGTCTAAAAGTCAGAATAAAAGCCGAGAATTGCTGCAACGCACGGTTTTGAAAGACTTCAAAAAGTTACTGGAGCAAGACAAACTGCACAAGATTCGTCTATAAGAAGTCAGGCTAGCAGCAGTCCAATAGCTCAAACGAGCTCTCATTTAATTAGCTATTTGCCATGTATAGGAGAGGCTGTAGGAAGTGCCCAGTGCTGCATCCTCATTTGTGCTTTGCTGTGATCCATACTGCAGCAAGTCAGTCCTGAGTGAAACAGAGCTCATTATCCAGCAGAGATGAACTCTCCTCAGGAGAGAGGTGTTTCTCCTGCTGTTAATAGCATCAGCTCGATATGATCGCCCCCACCGCCTGCTCCCAGCAGAGCACAGCTGATACGTGAGGGCGATACAGGTGGTTTATGCGCCGGGAAGGACCTGGCAGAGCAGGGCTGGAAGCAAGGATGGAGACTGATCTCTGACACGAATGGAAATGCAGACCCTTTGTAACCAGTTTGCAGGACAGGTAAGAATTTGAAAGCAAACTCAGGGCTGGCTCTGGTTTGTATTTGCTTTTACAAACCCACACAGAAGGTGGGAGAGCCTTCCCTGGGAGGCTGATGTTCATCCCTGGCTCACAGGCACCTTCAAACGATGCTTTTTGCTTTCTGAGCAGCACATTCTATATTTGTCAGTTGGGCACGTTTACCTGTCTAAAAGAGGGTTAAGACCCTTATCGTCATCCTCTGCAGACTCTCAGTTCATGCCTTAAAAGAACATTTCCATTTATTTAGAAAATGCCGAGTGCACAGTCAGGTCATGCCCTTTGACCAAGCAGAGGAGCACGTTTGGAGCCCAACTCCACTTAAACTCCTCGCCCTACCGGGGCAAGTAGCTTAATCTGCTCCACCTGCTAAAAGCCTCAATAAATGGCACCTAATTGATTTAAGTGTAAGAGTACCAACACTCCCTGCTCTGAAGAGCACAGCCCTGAAGCCGACTATATCATGCTCTGGAATGGTGGCAGGTGGGGAATGAGCTGGGTCTCCAAAATGCTGCCTTGTTCAACCCAATCACAGGAGCTGCCCATCATTTTTTTCCCCCTTTGTGCTTATCATCTTGCTTTTAACTGGCAGTGTTTTAATATCTGTTTTCTTATCACATTAAACTGATATTTTCCACATAGCATGCTACAGGGGAGCAAATCTCTACTGAACCGTGCTGTCTATTTGCCTGAACGCAGACTTTACTCTTTAACCAAGGAACTTTGCCATCCTCAAAAATTATCAAATGAAAAAAAAAAACCTCAGCGATAACCTTTTGCTCAAACTTCCCTCCCCCATCCCCAAAAAATAGCAAACCAGCTCCCCAGCTACTGGCACTAACACAGTGCAGGGGAAGTCAATGGAGCTACACTGATTTACAACAGTTAAAGAACTGACCTGGAGATGAGTCATGGATTACTTACTGCTTGAATTTCAAGTAATGCAAAGGGTTTAGTTTTGGTTTTGTTTCCTTTGTTTTGTTTTTCTCTGGATGCGGTATAAAGCTTCAGTCACTTAAAAGCCAACTCCGGCATTTCTTCCTAAATATTTAGGAAAGCTCCTGAATATTTAGAAAGCACTTCTTGGATTTAGACACATCTTTTATATCACAGCCACCTACTCCACCATCTGAAATAGTCCATTAACCTACAGATTGAGGCAGCTACTTTTGATAACAGCTTAGCTCTGAGCTTTAAAACAAGGAAAAACAATATTCAAGCAGGGAGGGAGGCCTTGGGACTGCTTTCCCTAACGTCAGTCCGAGGGATGTGGCTCTGGCTGCCGGCATTTTGGGTCCTTGTGTGATACGGTCTGTTCTCCCTCTGCTGAGCAATCCAAGCACTACAGAGAATAACGAAGCTGCCTTGCAGCCAGAGGTCCTTGAGTCCTGTCAGTATTGCAAGGGAACAAACTTTAATTCTCTGGCTAACACCAGAAAAAAGGAAAAGCAGCTGTAAAGACCTGCTCAGCCCCACTCTCCCACCTCACCCGCAGAAATGCTCACTAAGCCAGGC
The DNA here is from genome assembly GCF_963082525.1 of Nesoenas mayeri. Taxonomy (NCBI): domain Eukaryota; kingdom Metazoa; phylum Chordata; class Aves; order Columbiformes; family Columbidae; genus Nesoenas; species Nesoenas mayeri. The sequence continues at coordinate 5,596,341 of NC_137556.1, forward strand.
TGGAGCTGCCATCCCACCACAGCTTAACTGGACTGAGCACAGGTTTGCAGAGCAGTAACTGGGCTGCCACAAGCTCCCACGGTGCAAGTACCAGCTCACATGTCGAAACCAATACATCATCAGCTGGTGGCCAACGACAGCTACAGACCAGGCAAACCTCCAGAGACAGCAGGAAAGATTTTCACTAAATGGTTGTTCGTGGCTGCTACATTTCCAAAGAAGAAATGAGCCTGTCTTATTGCTCACATGTCTTCCATACAAGGAACTATACCTTGTATGGAAGGTGGATGTATAACACTACATCAACATTTCAGTTGCCAAGGTGATCCTACCAGATATTGGCTCCAGTGGACAACACCTCCCTGGACATGGTCCCAGCACCGCTCTTCTGCATTCACGGTCATTCTCCAACACCTGTCCTGACAAATTCTACCATTCCCTTTGGACAAAGAGTGGCAACATAGGAATATTCTGCATCAAAGATTAGTATTTCTGTGTTTTCATTCCATTAGGAGAACTCATATTACACAGTGTCAGAGCCTGGCTGATGGTCCTGGCAGGTCCACATCAAAGAAAAGCAAGGAAGCCCTAAGGCACACAAAACACATGTAGACACCTCCCACCTCAAAGTCCTCTTGAAATGCCACCACATTGCCTGAAGAAGGCACAACTGAAACAGCACAGGTAAGTGTCGCAGTACAGAAGTTCGGGCTTCTCATCCTCTGATCAAGTATTCTAAAAAGCAACCCAACTTACCATTTTGCAATACACTAGATTCAATGAGCTTACTGTGCAGCACAAGATTCTTAAAACTATCATTAACTTAGAAAATAAAACTAATAAAAACCCAGCGTTCATATCGGATTCTATAGCTCAACTGAACGTCAATGCTGACATTTTAAGAAGTTTTCACCTCCTTGAGGAACCAGCATCCTCCCTTGCTAAGTAGTGGAGCAGGTCATCACCCTAGTGCTCCATTTGTAGTAGAAAGCAAGATTCCCTGTTTTTCAAAAGGGGGTGGAGGAGGGGAACAACCAAATCAACCAACCACACCACACACATCCATTTTTCTTTGCTGTACTCACGTTCGACAGAACAGCAACTAAAAAGGTGCCAGAAATTAAGGGGCAGGGAGGGAGGGGAAGGAAAAAAGAAGGGGCTTGACACCAGAACAGCAAGATTTCAAGCATGACCCAGTCCTGGTAACGTCAATGGGATCCTTTTGAACCATTTAAAAATGAGTCAGACACAAGCTACATCCAGGTGAGCTGTTACTGAGCGCATCTGTTTGAGGTAGAGGGGAAGAAAGCAGAGAATTCACAGGGAAAATGCCCAGAGTCATACCAGATCAGTGGCCTAGGAAAAGCATTCCTTTATTTCTTTTCAATATTTAGTCCCAAAAAATAAATGAATGCTAGCTCTCCCATAGGATCCATCTTAAACCTGGGGGGTCGGGGGGGGAGAGGGGGGAAGCAGGTATTAACTACTTTCTACACTCCCTAAGATTTTACAAGGTTATTTAAAAAGACATTGCAAAGTTCTTCACTGTGTTTAGTAACCTACTGCCCCTCAAAAAAAGGTAACAATATGTTTTCAAACTATTCCAGGCACATTCCGTAAAAATCTCTTATTAAAAATCCATGAGAGACAAGCTGTTAGCTGCATGTCATGCTGGAGAGCTGCGGATGAAACGCACAAAGTTCCTCTGCTTTCACTCCAGACACAAAATTCAAACGTTTTTGGTTACCTCGTAAATCAAAGTTTGTCATTAAGCTACACCTAAAGTGCTACCTCCGGAAAAGCACTGAGGTAGCTGTTAATTATTTTACTGACAATCACTCAGGAAACATTTCCTGGTGAGGAACCGTGGGTTAGAGCAGGTTAGACCCTGCCTCCGTTAGGGTTTTGGGGACCGATGGTATCAAAGTCTATCTGCTGGTGGTCAGAGACAAATGGACTCTGAGGGTGATAGTACCTGTGAGCTTTTAGCCTGAGATACTTTGCACTTCAAGCTCACCCAAGGGACTTGATGTAAACTGATATCAGAGCCTGGGATTCTCACAAATGAAGTAAAAGCAGAAGTAGACAACAGAGAAAGTTAATTTTTCACCTAGAGAACTGCAGGGTTAGAAGCTTGCCCTGGAGGTTTTAATCAATGCAAGTGAATCTTTCATATTTTTCTCCAGTATTCCCAAAATAAGTCAATAAGATGCCAGCACTTTCTCAGTATAGAGTGACCGTTTCCCAGCAAGCTGGAGTTCAAGTCTTTATCAAAAGAACTAAAGAAATGCATTACGATTTCAAAGAGAAATAGCTAGCAAGGAAACAGAAGCAGCGAGATAACCTTACGAGGCACAGTAGGCTTTCAGAAATAACTTTTTACTTTTATTCTTGAGGATGATTAGAAGCAAATGAAGACTGGTCTAACCAGACATTGCACAAAAATAACTGCAGCTGCCCTGGCCCTTAAGAACAGCATAACATTTGAAAAACGCACATCATCATCAGACACTATCTAAAGGCATTTCCAGATGCAAAACCTCCACTCCCATGAGGGAAACACACCTACTTGTCCATCTACTTCACCACAGATGATATAAAGTTGCATTCAGGCAACTTCTATTGCACCCATCGAATAACCCATTGCCTCAAGGACCCGTGTGTGCACGTATTGTGTCCATACACGTCACCTTAAATAAAAAGCAACAGACCACATTATATAACACACTTCTATATAATTATGAACACCTGAATAAATGGCCCTGCCTGTCTGAAGGTTTGCATATGGACTATCTCCTGGCTAAATGAAATGTAGGCAAGGAGCTTTCTCAATCATGAGGCAATTTACAATCCCACCTTCAGCTGGAGTCTGGAAAACTTGCTTCTCTGGGCATTTTAAAAAAATAAAGTCTCCCCATAATTTCCTCTTTGCAATACACCGTTTGAATCCACAAAACAAAAGATCTGCCACTTCCTAAGTTTTAAAAGCTTTAAGCAAAATCAGCTCTTCTGTGTTACCTGCAAAAGCAAAGAGGTGCAAATGAAAAGCCTCAGGGGTATACGATCCATGATTCTTCAAACAAAGCGTTAGAAGTTTCCAGAGGCACAATAAGGACAGAGTCAACATCCTCAGTGCACTTCAACACAAGAATTACAAGGACTTCAAGGGGGAAAGAAAATGGTAATTTTTCAGTGGCAAACAGAATATTGTAACAGCTGTGCGTATGCTAATCAAAGGGTTTAAAAGGAAAGCTCATGAACTGTATTACTGAGAGGTGATGCTCTCAAAAAGAGCTTTTACTATAGAGAATCTTGTCTAGCTTGTTTCAAAATGATGACTCTTTTCTATTTATCACTGTGTTTTTTTCCTCAAACTGGCATTCAAAATTCAGCTCTTCCTCAGGAGAAAAAAGAGTAGTTGGAAATACAGGAGTGGATTCTCAGCATACATACATCAACCTAAGTTAATGGAATTATGTTAATTTATGCCAAATCAAACATAACCAAAATTTCTCTCCTTTAAAATGAAGCTGGGACAATTATGGTCATTTATAGCAAATGCTGCTCCTCATAGCACAGGGCACAAGAGCTCATTCCCATGCCTGTGTAATGTCACAGAGCAAATGTATCTGTTAGCAGGAGGAGGACTCAGTTCAACACACTAATGTGGTAACGTCACTGTCTGACCTATTCTGCTCAGCCACAACTGAGAGTTGTTCATTTTTCTTTTCAATGAGACACTATGCAAGTGTTGATTTAATGGTTCATTTATCAACCTCTCTGAATATTAAGCAATTCATTTTGACTTAATTTGGACAATTCAATTTCACCCATCCTTTCTCCCCTTGAAAAATGTGAATTGCTGTCTAGGGAGAAGCTGTTTTAAAAGTTGACTTAACAGAAAGTATTTGGATCCATGGGCTTTATACCCTTTCAGAGCCTGAGATATATTTCTGCCTTTCTTTTTTTTTTCTTTTACGTATTGTACCTGAAATTCACAAGCGCTAAAGCAAAGACACTTCAACGAGCACTCTTAATGCTACAGACCAAAATGCATCTTCTGCAGTATTAGCTGCTCCCTAAGAAGACCACCAGAAAATTAAGTGCATTGTCAATACAACCAACAAGCCTGCGAAATTCTGTAACACTTAGGGAAAGGAGATTCTCATTGAAAATCCATTAGTTTCCTTAGAAAGTTTTTGTTAGTGGATACATTTTCCCACCAGGAAAAACATAATAATCAATGCAGGAAACACTTGAGCTCTAGGCTCTCATATAAGCAGTACCTCATAGCCAAAAGTTTGCACCCCGAAGCGCTGCCACCGCGACGCTCAAGCCGCGCTCCGGAGTCGGGGTTCAGGTCGGGGGATCCAGCGCTGCTGCCCAGGACCTGCCCACGGACGGCATCGGCTCAGTGAGAGCGACCGGGGTCGGGGCCGCCTCCCCGGGCATCGGGAGCAGCTGTGACCGCCACACCTGTTGGTCGCCCCCACCGGCCGCAGCCCCCGGTACCCTCCCGGATAACCCAGCCGGGCGCTCCCACAGCTGATCCCCGATTCAGCCAGATTTCTGCCTGTTTTCACCTGTCGCTCCCGAGGTGCTGCTGAATTCCACTCCCCGCAGCACCCGCACGTTTTTAACATTCAGCCCACCAGCTCCCTCCTGCCGCGCATCCCCGGCAGTGGCAGCACCTGCGCGGCGGCCGCGCGGAGCCCGAGCCCCGGCGGGTCACTTCCCAAAGTCCCTTCCCCACGGCCGCGACCGCATGGCCACGGGAGCCTCGCTATCCACCCCCCCCGACACAGCACATCCTCCCGGTCAAAGCTCGGCCGAGCCTTCCAGAGGGCCCGGCTGCATCTTCCCGCTGCAAAGAGCCACTTTTCCCACTGGGAATGCAAATACGGAGTCACCGCGCTGCGAGAAAGGGATGCCCGGGGGCATGACGACCCGTACCCGGGGCGGCCGGAGGAGGTACCCGAAAGGTGGCGGTTTCCCACGAAGGGCAGCTCCGGGGCAGACCCCGAAACTCCGCCAAGTCCGAGAGCGGGACTGGGCAGGGCAGAGCCGCCCGGGCATCTCCACGGTGCATCGGCTCGGCGTGGCACTCACCTGGCCGGCGGGGCGGGCGAGGGGCGCGGGCAGGCTCGGCCCCTCCTCAGGAGATCATGCCGCCGGGGCCGCCGCGGCCGGGGGCGGGAGCGCGGGGCCGGCGGCGGAGCGGCTCCTCCGGCAGCGGGGGCGCGGCGCTGCCTCACGCCGCGGCGCAGAGCCGCGCCGCCCCCGACACGCGGCCGCGGCGCCCCGGCCCCGGCGGGGGGAGCAGCGGGGCGGGGGCGGGCCCGGACCCGGCTGCTCCCGCCCCGCCCCGCCCGCGCCTCCGCCGGCACCGGCCGCGCAGCCAGCGGCAGCGGCCGCACACGGCGGGAGCGCCCCTGCGCTTCTCAAACGGCTTTTTTTCCCCCCCTCTTCTCCTCCTCCCTTTTCCCCCGCTTTTATTTCTTATTTTTTTCCCCGCCCCACTTTTACCATTTTCCACCCTTTTCGCCCCACTTTTCTCCCGTTTCCGCATTTCTCCTCTTTTCACCATTCCCTCCCCTTTTTCTTGGCCCCCGTTTCCCACCGCCTCCCCCCACATTTTTTCTCTCTTCCTCTTTTTTTATTTTCTCTTCCTCCTTTACCCCCCATCCCTCTCCCTACCATAAGAAGCTGGGGCCAGCAGCCAAGTGTCATCTCTCTCTCTCCAAGGAGATGGCCAGGGGCTGGGAGAAGCGGATGGCCTCGGAGCAAACAGGCTGCAGCAGCCACCATGTACAGCACACACACTCCACATTACACCTGCCAGGACCTGACCCGACCAGGGCATGGCTGGCATGGAAGGACACTTCCAAGGCCACCCTTCCCTCCTGCTCTTGGGAGGGTTAAGATAAGCCAGTGCAGTTTTTCCAAAGGATCCAGCAAAAAAATCAGGGAAGCAAGGTTTATTGTTCATCTAATCCTGCTTCTGCCTGCACTGAAACACCCTCAGCATCCCAGCCCTTAAGTCTAACTGGTCCCTGAATCTGCAAAGCATCACCAAGGCAGCCGGCACTCAACTACTCAGGGTGTGGTGCAAAGGCTTCTGTAGCAACATGGTTCATTTTACCTTTGAGTTTCATGTGTTGGAGATGGGATCAGTGCAAATGTTTTTTTCTACCTTAATAAACTGGTTGTTATGCCACCATATGCAAATGTTTTGGTTTTACCAGATGGCAATGAATACTTTCCTTCCATGTTTTATTCCGGAGCTAAGGCTCAAGGTAGAAAACTGAAAGAGTTTGCAATAAATTCAGTAGCTAGTGATTGCTGTTTGCCAGGACAGGTCTTGTCCATCACATACTCACTGCTCTTCCCTCTTCTCTGTGTACTCAGGCCCCTTGCTTCCCTTAAAATTCCAACTAAGTGCCAGGTTTTGGTTTACCGAAGGTCTGTAAAATCAGTAAGCAGGGCATACAGTCAAAAAACCCGAAACCTAAGCTGAAGATGTTATCCTCTTTTAGACCTCCTTCCCTCTCTCCAGGTTAAGGACTTGCGAATTTTCTGAGAAAGAGCAATGATCACTGATGAACCCTGAAACAATTACAACAGAAGTATGGACACACAAATCAGAGGGATTGCTTCTGTCAATTCGAGTTCTTACTACTACACTATGAAGTTAATCATTGGCAGAATAGAAAATGGAGTTTTACAAAAAGTTTATCAAGGTTGAGGTCTTTCCCTTCGTGACTCACCGAGTTGCTACTGTGCCACTGAACCTCAGTACCACTAGAACAGCATCAGTTAAAATTAAATGAAGCAGAAAAGAAATCTGATCAACTAACAAGAAGTTTCTTTCTTCCATCTCAATATCACACAGTTTTAAGGCCTAGTGAAGTTTTTTTTCCTGCCCATTCTGCAAACGACAAGTGCTTTTGAACAGCACATGGAAAGTGCGCGAAGGTCCTGCCCTATCCAGTTCTCTATACACGCACTCCTTCTGCATGCTGTAGGTTATATGGACAATTTCTGTGTTTCAGAAATTTCATCTCATATCCAGCTATAAAAAAGTGAAAGTACTAGGGAAATTTGATAGAACAAAAGAAAATGAAAGCATATCAGCAAAACTGGGAAGTATCAAGCACCATCAATTTCATCAAGCAGGCCAGAAACAAATTTGACTTATGGCTCTTCATTTTCTCTTCTGTTATTCTTTTTATTTTTAAAACTTTCCTGCTCCTAATTCATGACAGTTGTTGTCCTTCGTTTGCACTCATTTGCACTCTGCACTGGATCCAGTTGGCCAGCAATGCTGGGGAATGCTCATTCCATTTAGTTACCGGAAAAAAAAAAAAAAGGCAATAAAAGCAAATACGTTTCCCTAAGGTCCCAGATCAGAGTGATGAAAAATCCAGACCAACAAATATATTTTTTAAAAATCAGTCCTAAGTATCACCTCTTTTCCCACAGAAAAATAAAAGTAAGAAAATATCGTAGGCAAACTGAAATATAAATGATGGACCTTTCCCAGCTCTAGTAATTGCATCCCAAATATATCCCCAAGCTGGGGAAAGAGTGATAGTCTCCACCCCAGAACTGCACAAGCCCTAATCACATTTCAGATGTGCCACAAACACACAAATGCTGTACGGCCATAGCTGAGATTGTTCAGAGCTACGGGGTCAGTGACAGCAGCAGCTGCTGCTCCTGACCTATAGGGAGTCAAGGTTCTGGTTCACACAAACTCTTGTGCTCCCATTTCTCACTGGGACTTACTGTTCTTCAAGCAACGGGTTCGCAGTGCTGTGCGAGCACAGGCAGGAGTGTGATGCAGGGGCAGAGGGAAAGGCAGCGCAGGCAAAAAGAGAGTAACTTTTCCTGTTAGAGATGACGTTTCTTGTTTTCCCTGCCTTTAGAAATGAACAGCTGCTGCTCAGGTTTGCCAGCACCCAGCACTCAAAAACTGTGAGTGAGAGACTCAGAAATAGGATGATTCTCTATAAAACAGTCGGATGTTCAGGGAAAAAAAAGCCTCTTTTTATTTGGCTTGTGATTACTAAGTCTGCAGGGATTATTTTTCCCCCCCCAAAGATTTTTCCTTAGTTTGTGAGGAGCGGAGATCCACTCTTTTTTTCATTTTTCTTTTTTCTCAAGTGAATTCTGGGATTCCAACATAATCAATTAATTCCAGGAGCTGAGGCTCCAAGATAAAAAAAAAGTATACCATGTCGCAAAGCTCACAATGCAATCTCATTGCATTGGCAGCAATTCACTTGGCTCTGGAAATAATAAAGTGGGAGACTGAAATGACAAACAAACTGGAGATCCAAGCCGAAGTACCACCAGGGAATGTAAAGCAGATGGCCAGCTAAAGAAGACTAGCCCAAAGAATCGCTGTAATCTTTGCAGCGAGATTACCGACAGCATCCAGCGTGGTGGCCTCCTTCCTATGAGCTTGCCTGCCATGGTTTGCACCTTGGTGTCCTTGTCACCAACTACTATTAAAAGAAGAAAACAATCTGGAGTGTCTGCTCAATTGCAATTAATTTGTGCACCCCCTCATGGCAAATAGGGTGATCCAAGAGCACTGGAGAGCCAACACAAGGGTCAAGAACAACTTTACATTTCTATGCCATCTTAGGGCTACATTGCTTACTTTAATTGGTCATTTAGTTATCACAAAGGTAACTTTGATGTGTGCTTTCAGGAAGACGTGATTACTCAGAGTGCTTCTATTAAAATGTCTGCTTTGTTTCAATATGCCATAATATTATTTTGTCAAGAGAATTTATTTTAAAGTTGCAAAATTAGGTCTGTGCTAAACAGGAGCCGGCACAATGAAAATTAGATTTTGGGTCTCCCATAAATATGCAAGTGTGAGCATATGAAATCACATGTAGCAATTCATTTTCAGAAAGAGGAAGAAACCCTAAATTACATTGTCTTCTGTCATATCCAGTTTGCTCAGCAGAGGAAAACACATTAATATCAACTGCAACCATTTGAACTAAGCAGTGTGGTAAAATGCCCTGCAGAGCTCCATCAGGACTGATCCTTCCTGCTTACCCTAATCAATACATTGGTTTATTGGAGAAGAAAACAATTATCTTGGAGCAGCTTTCAGACTGCCAACCCCAGCAGATTCTCTGTGCTGCCAAATAGGATTCCTCTTCTGTTTATGTCCATCCCTAGCACTTAGCTGCCTTGTCTTCTTGTGCTTATAAACATATAGCCATTTTCTCAACTTTTTGCTCTTTTTACTAGTCTAGAAATGCAATGTTTAACACTGACTAAAATCTGCATGCTCTCCTTTGTGGCCATTCACAGGGATCAGGATTTTGAACTTTGGACTTGATAAGAAGAGTTTTCCCACAAGCACCTGGAGCTAAGTCCTACCCACCATATTTGTGGGTGTTACTCCATTACCTGTCACTTTGAAATGAGCAGGATTTAATCATCTGGGAATGGCAGCAAATTACAGCCCCTCATGAATGGATGCAGCACTCCCGTCCCCCCCTCCCAGCCCGTCTGCTTGCAGGCTGGTGCATCACTGGAGCGCAGCCAGGCAGCCATAGAAATGCATTGAGTGAATAAGGTCTTCCTTCCCTATCAGCCAATAAAGATAATTACACAGGCCAGCATATATTAATTTGGGTTCAGTCCTTTTCCCACTCAAATTAACATCGTTTTTGCCGTTGATGCTGATGTTAGCAGAAGTTGGCCCAGCATCAGGGAGCTAAAATTAAATTGCTTCTCCTGTTTGCTGGTCTCCTCCCTTCCCTTGTACCAGTCCAGGGAGTTACTGACCCAGCTGGGAATCGGTACCAGTTCCAGCACCATCCCAGGTGTCCAAGGTACATCAATGCTGGGTGCTCAACACCCACTGCAGGATCTCAGGCAGTGGGAGTCCCACCATGGTCACAGTCTCATCATCTCCACCCCCACAGCACTGCAGCCGGGGTGCTGGGTGCGCTCATCCCTTGGGAACTCATTTGCCAAAACCAGCCTTAAATAAGGGCAGAGAAGGAGACGTGCTATAAATCCTTATCTACTGGGGCTCAGAACTGGGGACATCTACATCCTGGAGGGTGTCCGCTCATGCTCACCTGGGTGTACAACACACACCACCATGCTCAGAGACGCCCCATGCTGGGCTGTTGGATTTTTATCCTGTTTCCACAATGCACAAGTCACTTGTTATCAATATCAGTGATGTCACTCGAAAAAACAGAGAAAATCCATCATAGCTCATGAGGTTATTCTGGTGTAACGAGCAGCCCTTGTATCTCATTTTTCAGAAGTGAGACTCAGCCCTTACATCTCCATCTTTGTGCTGCGTGAAGCCACATAGGTGGTGGCTCAATGCAAGGCTTGTGGGGCTTTTTTGCAATCCAGCAACTCACGATCTTCCTGCATACATGCAGATGTGGATGCATGTGGATGCAGACACATACACACACACACATATATATAATTATCCTCCACAATTTTCCTCTGAAACAGCATATTTTCTTTTAGGTAGCAGTCCACATTTCAATGTGTCTGAGTATATAGATATACAGGCGTTCACCAGCAAGGCTGGAAAGGCTCAGCTACACTTCCATGGAGTAAACACAGCACCCTGATTTGCAGGTCTTAGAAATACAAACAGTTCCTCTGTTTTCATGTGCTGCTGCTACAATAACTTTGCAGGCAACTTTGCTTACTGGGCTTGTATCATGGTGGGTGTAACTACCAGCAATAGCTTCCCTGCTACTCAGAGCACAGTCACATGCTGTGATTGCTCATATGCCCTTCAGATCCTCTAACAACTGCAAGAGGAAAAAAAAAGGCAGCTATTTCTAACTGAGACACATTCCTCTGTTGTCTCTGCCTCTGCTGCAAATGCTGTTATGCTGATTTCCTTTAACTGGTCAATCCCCACCCTGTTTCCACAAACACTGAAAGCAACTATTTATAATTCCAAACTCCCAGCCTTGTGCCAGATAACATTTGCCGATCAACTGCCAAGACAAGCTTCTGACAGACAAAAAAAAGGAGGAAAAAAAGAAGGAATGGCAGATTAAACAGATCAGCTCTGATTCTTACCTTCAGAAGCAGACTTCGTTCAAAGCCCACAAACACTTTTACTTTGCTGTAAGTATCTCAACTATTTTTAGCCTCCCTCGGGGATGCCATATAGGGAGAGCAGCCCCCTCCCTATCATTACTAATCTGCCTAACATAACAGCAGGACACCTGCTGCTAGTGAGTCATGTTTTGTGTGAAGCTAGTGGTATATATATAGGCAAAACGTAAAGACAATTGCTTGTTTTCCTCCATAGCACATGTGTTGTGTCTTGCTGTTACTCTCGGCAAATCAAATCAGTGCAAAGAAGACAAACAAGAAAATTCATGTTCTTTTCAGACGAGAAGCTCTAGAGAGGTGTAGCAGAAGTATGTTTATATTTACGGCATGGATACCTGTGTGTATACACGTATCTGTACTTTTACACATACACAAAGTGATTGTATTATTGCAAGCTCCTGTTATGGTACATGCAAAGTAGTGTTTTCACTGAAAACATGAAGGGAAATTTGATGAATATAAATTTAAAGCTCCGTCCTCAACCCATCTCTCCTACTCACACACGTTAAGAAACAAGCACGGAAAAGGGGCATATCTATGAGAAACTCAGGTTTATAACCTGCTAGCACAGAGAAGAGAAACTTAACCATATGTTTGCCATATAAGTTTCCAGATCCAAGGCCAAAGTAGCTTAGTGGTTGTGCAGCTGTATCCCCTTTGTTTGCTTCACAGCCATTACTTGCAGTGACAAACACATACATAGAACAACGCTTTGGTCTGTGCTGGGAGCCTGATTTAGCTCTTCCCCTCAAGCCATACATTTCATTGTTATGGGCTGCACTTCCAAACTTCTGAGAGCTGCAGTAAAGAGCTGCAAGGTTTGGCTTTGTGATCTCTGCAAGATCTCTCTTTTATTCCTTCTCTCTATTTTTTTTTTTTCTTTCTTTTCCAAAATGTGAAATTTTGGTTATTTCTGTCTTTGAAGAAAGCCATTGTCCTGATCTTCTGCCTTGGGCAATACTTCCATTTGTGGCGGATGCTGATACTCATCCTTCTTAACCTTAGCTCACCCTATTGTCCTTGAATCCTATAACTTAGACACTCTTATTAAAGACAATGCTAAAATGTCCACTAACACCAATGGAAATATTAATAGGATGAACACTTACAGGAGATACTAGAGCGTTTAACAATAACCTTAATTGTCATGAGCAGAATCACCATTAGGCAATGCAACACCCTGACTGATAAAACCAGATAAGCCCGTATGTTCATAGAAACACACCTCAAGTATTCAGTGGATAATGGAAATTTTTCTGTGGGTTTATAAAATCACCACATTTAATGTATTACAGGAGAACAATTTAAAAATATATGTAAACAAGATATTTCTGTTCCCAGAGAACTCTGGGATTTTCAAATACATTTATTCAGAGCCTTGCTCTTTATTTTTCCTTTTCCTCTCTATCTCCTCCTGTTGAACTATCAGAGGGATGGTATCATAGAAACTAAGCACTCCCAGCCTGTCTTGTTCCCCTTCTCCAATAGGGGCTGGTCAAGGCAGCAGCAAATAGCTAAATTTTCCTTCCTGGGGCACCTTAGGGACATGTCTGCATAAAACCCCCCAAAAGATGAGTGAAGCTCCTAAAAAATTGCACTTACCTATGTTCTAGGCTCTCTGAACAGAGCTCAGAACCACATTTCAAGCCCAGTAATTTAAAATAACCCCTGGCAAATCAACATCTTGTCACTCAAAATGACCATCTGCCAAACACAGAATGGAGGAAAGGAAAGGATTGCAACATGGCCCAAGTGTCAGCCCTGGGTCCTCTCTGCCAAACAAAGGTACAAGAAAAAAAGCCCTGGGTCCTGCTCTTGCTGTATCCAGCTGCTCCCCCAGGTTCTGCTGTAGCAGAAGCAGCAGGATTTCAGGCAGACAGACCCTGAAGATTTGCAGTTTTCACAAGGAGTGTCGGACCCACACGCTCTGCAGTCCTCTGTTCCCCCCTAGCGCCCAGCGCACACAGAGGGGATTCAATCAGCTCAGCAGAGCTGCTGCATCCCTTAAACGCAAGCAGCAGCAGCTCTGGCTTTGTGGTTCAGGAATCCTGGGGTCCTCTCCAGTGCCACAATCCCACCTGAACCCCTCTTCACACCCGCCTTCATCTCAGAAGGACAGAAGCAACCAGCTGCAATGGGGAGAGTTACAAACCAAGCGCAAGGGTCAGATCTTCCCTGCCATTCCTCCCACGATAGCCTGAATGTGCCGTTAACATTTGAACTAACACAGCATCCTTATATGAGTGCTACACCAAAACAAAAGTAGAAGCAGGAGGGGGAAAAAAAAGCAAACAACAAACCGCTCGGCATGTCTGTCTTGAATCCCAATTAGAAAAGAATTGTTTGCCTTAATTCTAAATGTATTTAGAATATGGAGCATATATTTCCAAAGGATGTTTTGTATTTACTGCATGTCTGTCTGGTTATACTGCTATAGTGTAATGGTTTTCCTGCTGAGAATTATAGCAGTGAAGTTACTCTGGGTACGATTACAGCTAATTATGGTTTCACTTTGGAATTTAAAGGCTCCCATGCAACACTCCCTCCTTCCCAGTCAGAGACACTGGCTTTGGAGCACGTTGTGACTGCTGCCCATAATTGTAGTAACTGAGGTCCCTGAGGTCACTGCCAGCTACGTGACATGCGGATGCATTTGAGGTTTAGTTGCTAGAAATGGGTAAGTCATTACGGTAACACTATGAGGGGAAATCTATAAAGAATACCCTACACTGAGGCCGTAGCTGAGACAATCTAAGCCTAAATTTTGCTAAGTCTGCGCCCGGCAGGGGACTTCAGATGCAAGAAGGCAGCACTCCCTGTGTGGCAAGGCTTTGGGAGCAACAGCACTGCAGAACTAGTATCCAAATGGGTGATTTTTGACAAAGAGCAGTGATGTTCAGGGTGGTTAAGACCTGAAGAGCATGAAGATGTTCGCCCCTGTGCAGACTCAGCACAAGGTGACTGCTTTAGCATCAGAAACGGAGCTCTACAGCCTGGGTAAGACAGTAAACACGGCTGGGCCAAGCCGTGGTGAATCCATCCACTGCTCCTTAAAGGCAAACACTTCTTGACGTTTTTCATAACTGTAGGTATTCCTTTTGCCTCTAACTCTTTAAAGTTTGATGCTGGAACCGGGCTTGCGTCATAAATCTCTTCCTTCGATCATAGCTTTACCTGTCACTGCTGCTACTGCCGAGCAGAGAGCTGAGCCCCAGCTGTTCCGGAGCAGCCTGAGATGTCCTCAACGTTACTCCAGCATAAACTGTGTCAATGGCAGCGGAGCAGTTCAGGCACCCGAAGAAAACCTGCAAGACTCCGTGCCCAGGCAGCCCTGTTGCTCTCCCCGCCCCAGATGGTGCACCCCCAGGAACAAATGTACTCCATTGCTGAGCAGCGCCGTGTGTTTCAAAACAAAATGTCAATGAGCTTTCCAGATTAAAACATTAAAAATGTATGAGCGACAACTGTCACACACAAGGGAGCTAATAACACTGGTAGAGTTTTTATTTTCGAAAACAGATATTTTTAATATCAGTGTGTTCACGTGGAGTTCTAGTTTCATCAAGTTGAAGGCCAGGAGGGCTCATTAGATCTTCATTTGACCTTATAACAAGTCCATTGTAGTTTAGCCATCTATTTCTAATCTAACAGAGCTATAAGTCCAGAGAAGTCAAGAGTGGAGAAGAGCAGCAAGTCTTACTCTGATGCCATCAGAAAGCAGAGAACCCTCTTTTGTTCTCTTGATAATTTGCTTGAATGACTAAAATCACCTCCCAGATAAAAGAGAAAAATAAAAACCCCACCCAAACTCCACACATCGTTTAATGACATGTGGTTCAGCTTGCAGATACAAGCTCTACTGTCACTTTTCTCTCCTTTTAGTACAGAGTATTTTCTTCCCAAAACCAGATTAAGGCACAAAAAAATCACCTCAGACTTTTTTTGGTCAATGAAACACACCAAGCCTTCCAGGCCTCCTAGTGTAAAACATTTTCTTAGACCCTCAAATAATTTTAGCCATCCCTTCCCACCCATTCTCCAGCTTTTCCATACCCTTTCAAAGTTTCAACACAACATTTTGCTATTTGAGACCTGTTTTTAGTGATGCTGCCCGTAAAAATAAAATTACCTCTTTTCCTGTTATTCACTGCTCCCTTGTTTATATATTTAAAGGCCACATAAATTCCTTTTGTCAGGTCATCGCAGTGGGATCGATGTGCAGAGGCTTTTCGGAGCACTGTGCCCTTCATCCCATGAGCTCTACCTGGACTCCGGCGCACAGGGTTGTGTCCTTGCACACACTAACATGCATTTTGATGGATTCCTTCTCCTCTTTAACAAAAGATTCAGCTTTCCTGGTGCCAGTCTCCTTAATTCTTCACTGCATACCACACTTTTGATCTTTGTGCTTTGCAAAAATTTTTCATCATGTGTTTTACTACAGAGCACTGATGCAAACAATGGAGAGCTTTGGTACTTATCCTTAACCCTACTGTACCCCAGAAACCACAGGTCCATTTAGTCCTGATTCTCCATCCACAGCTACTTGTTGAGCTTTGTCAGGCACTTTATAATCCATTTAATGTATATTCTAACATTCTGAATAGTGCTAATGTTTAATCAGCACGCTATTCAGTGCCAAGTCAACACCTTACAGAAGTCTAAATGCACTAAATTTATACAATCGTTTTTGTCAACCAGACATGTAATATAATCAGAGAGTGAAAATTAGGTTTCTTTGATAAAGTTTGCCATAAAACCATGTCATTTAGACTACTTACTCATTTACTTTTGCATCAGCTTTTGAATTATTTAACTCAAAATGATTATGAACTAACTAGCCTGCTTGAGTCCTAGGAAATACTTCCTCATAACAACCTTTTCTCTAACATTGATAGAGGCATGTTTCATATGACCAGGCGAGCATTAGCTCATTCATGAGGCAGCTCTTTACTTGCAGGGAGACTGGACTGGATTTGCTCCCTTCTGGAAGGTTTCACAGGTAAACTGTGATACTGCAGGTCTCCAGCACCCTTTTCCTCTCAGCACCCTTTGCATCTGCCCTGCTTACAATGCCTCACTAGTACTCATGAGGTAAACAGACAAACAAAACCAAAAATCTTCAGTATAATTCTCTTTGCAAAAGGTCAGAAAGAACTTTATCAAAAGGGAAAAAAAATATGACTTGTGGCATTTCTGCATGCACCTGCCAGCACACAGCCATTGCTGCACATGATCTTGAGATTTAGGACCCTAAATATATCTGCTCTTTAGCTACTTTAGTACAAAGCTAGAGCCATAGTTTTATGGGCTGAAGGATAGACATGTTTAGGAAGGGATCCAGCTGCCGAGTGGATTTTTATGCTTAGTTTCTACATAGGGTCCATCCATGAGGGCAAAAAGTTATTTGTATCAAATTCCACCTCCTTTTGTTCAGACTAGGTTATTTGAAGGAGGCTAAAGGTATCTGTGAACCTCATTTCCTTTGCTCATTCCCCACCCTACTCCTTTAAACAAATTCATTTTGTCCTGCCAGAACTGCCGTTGCCTACCTCTTCAAATAATAACAAAACCTCGAGGAATTAAGCAGAGAGCTGTATGTTTTGCACATAAAGACACAACGGCTTCTCAGTGCTCCTGCTGTTATTCAGAACTCATGCACAATGAAGCTGAGGCAGGGAGTAAAGCAAGGCACAAAACTGAAGCCTTCATGCTTCATGAGCATACTTCATTTGCTCTGCTGTCAGTAATTCGAAACCCCAATGAAAAGGGGCAGGGTTGGGGAGAAATAAAAGAAAAGGAGTAAATTGTATGCAAGTCACAAGACTTTGCTTTTGGCAAAATATTGACTCCTGAATGATCTTTGTCAAATCTCGTAAAAAACCAGCCTCGAGCTGATGAATCTTGCCACAGGCATTAAATGGGGTGCTGCTGGAAAAGGAAAAGAAAGGAAATGGGAAAGAAGGTTTAATTTTAATTAAGTAAACTACCTCTGTCTGCATTTGGTCACAGCTCTAATGATTTGGAAAAGCAGGAGGCTTCAGGGCTTGATCTTTATTTGTTTTAAATTTTCATGGCATTTTAAATGTCTTCTGTGCTGGGCTTGGTGGTCATCTCACCAAAGATGAGAGCAGAAAACTTACAGTGAAGGCTCTGCTGGGACCCCTTGTACAGGGAGCTGAGAGCACTTATTGATTTCAGGAGGGAGATGGATGAGTGTGCAGCATGTCTGTATCAGCAATCCAGACATTTTGGACTGGTTTTGAACGCTGACATTTCACTATGACCTGAGTTTTTGCACAGGCTTTAACCCAACTACTGAAGCTCGGAAGGACAGTGCTATGAACAAGGGGTAAGCGGTGGGGAGAACGAAGAAGAAAGTATTTGTTATCTAGAGCAATAATTTATCATTTCCAGACAGTACAACAGGATAAAGAATAGTCTCTTGGATAAAGAATTTATTTGAGACTGGGAGAAACAGGTCTGTCCCAACCTCTGCTGCAGGTGTCCTGGAAGAACTTGGACCTGACAAACAGGGACATAAGATGGAAAAAGTGCCGCCTGTCCCAGATGTGGCCTGAGCGCTGGCCAAGTGCCACAGTGACACGCTCTACTGTACAGACCCAGTTAAAATCCTAAGGAAGAAATCTGCATTATATAAAGTAACCTGGATTTTTCGTCATTAAAACAGTGCCGTAAGCGATACTGAGATACTCCACACAGAATCTGCCATTTCCAGTTTCACTCTAATCACTAATCAACATTACTTCAACATTAACTTGGGACTCATTTTCTTCACCCAATTCATGTTGGCATCAGGTGATCCACTCAATAGTCCCTCCCTCAGACTCCTTATTTTGGAAGTGATTTTTAAAAATCACTCTAAGTGATTTAAGAAGAATACTCCTAAATGTCAGCTGCAGGCAGGAAAAGATAGTTATTGGTCTGTTTTTAGAGAGAATTTTTGGCTCAGTTTCATCTTCCTACCCTGCTCATCACTGATGTATTTTTAAATGAATCCTAAAATACACACCAGGAAACTCTATTAAATAAAAATCATGAATGGCATGCAGACTGTGCTATTACTGTGCATAAGAAGATAACAAGACTCAAGAGACTGCCCTTTACATTCTGCTGCTCTTGCTAACTACAGATCTGGCCCAGCAAACGCATACATTCCATGAAGAAGGGAAAGCGCCATGAGCCCTAAACAATATGCCTGGAAAGAGGCCAGAGGAATAAGAGATAAGAGAGATAATCGGGATGCCATGAGCTGCAGCTCTCTGTGTTCTCAATTAACTAAGTGATTGGACATGCACAATCAGAGATCCCAAACGCATCGTTTGTAGGTTATCAGCGATATCGGACATCAGATGTAGCGGTGCTGGACTTCCCCTGCCAACAAACCGGAGAAAAGAATTAGAATTCTGAAAGCTTTTAAAAGCCAGGCTGTCACCTCAAGACACAATAAAAGAAAAGCTTTTAGATCATTCCTGGCAGAGGAGTTGGAAAGCTGCCATGCTCACACAGGCTAACTATGGTAATCCATATCAGGTTGCAGAAATCATCTTTAGCATACAGTCTTTTAAGTCCTCCAAGAAGCTTTCTTCCTAATCTATGTAAAAATAAAAAATAAAGGGTGTTTCAAGGCCAAACAGTACCAATAATGGTATCAAGGACACTGAATGTGAAACAGATCAAGGGTGCATGCCCCTGAGTACCAACCACTGTCTCTGTAAAGCAGGAGAGCTCTGAGCCAAGAGGCCGTAGCCAGGTTGGGGATGAACATCCCGTCATGTGCTCTACGTTGCCATATGAGCTTGATCATCTGTCATCTGCAGCTAAGACTGCACAATTAAGATGCACTGCAGAAAACCTATGCTTAATTGCTTTGATGCTTAGGTGATTGAGAGCTGAATACATTAGTGTGTCAAAATTACTGAACACAAAGGCCTTGATTCTGTTCACTTCTGCGTCTGTGTAAGCGATGCCCAGAGCTTGCCTTTGTGGGAATCTGAGGTTTGCTGGACCTTATTTCTGTAGGCAGGCTCAGCCCTTGGTGACACTCCAAATTCTCAAGTTCTGTTATTTTAAAATGAGTTCAAAATCAAACACTGCTACGTAAATCCCTGTGCTACATGTAGTGCAAACGTTTGCCCTTCTTCACCCGATTGAGTGTGCACAGCAGCCTACGCTCTCATCTATTCACCTTCACGAGTATTCCTCAAGTATTTGAGAGATCCCTGGACATCGCAGAACACACTTGAAATTAAAGGCAAATGAGCATCATTTGGAGCTGGAACAAAAAAATGATCAAATGTAACACAGAGGCATTTGAGGGAAAAGGGAACATATGACCAACAAAAAGTCTTATGCATTGAAATCCCAAATGGTTGTACTGTAAGGAAGACCTATCAGCCTTGCTCAAGTCTCTGCTGCTTTGCTTTGCTGCCTGCGGAGCCAGACACCATCTCTCCTTCCTTGCAAAGATAGGAACATCTCTGATGAGTCCAACAGAATGTCAAAACTGAAAACTTCCACAGCAATTTTATGCTAAAGGGCCAAAATCTCAGAGATTGGGTGTTTTTCACTGAATGTGAGCTCACACACATTCTTCTTTTTTTTTTTTTCCTTATACTTCAACTGACATTTTCCTCAGTTATGGGGCTGTTTTTTCCTTTCCTTATATGCAAAATGGTTGCACTTGCATGCACAAAGCAGTTGAATACTTCTCTGGCTGCTCTGTTCATATGAATACAATAGAGGGCAAACATCTGTGTTTTGGGGGAAAAAAAATAAATAGATGTCCAAAATAAGCATGCAGGCAAAAAGCCTCAATAATGATATACAGAGCTTTGGAGATGCTTTGAAAATCAGGGCTAAAATATCAGTTTCTCTTGCTCTGTATTGTAATTACAAGGTGTTGAATTGCTATGATTTCAGTAGTCTGTAACTTATTTTTTTTTATGTTTGATCTAACAGTACTAGGCATATTTCTTGGTTATGTATTAAACATTATACTCATTGTACGTTAGGGTGGTTTTAGATCTTATCACATGTCTATAATTTGATATTAGAATTTAGATAATTCCCCTCAAGTCTCAGGCACAGTAGCTGAGGGATTCCCTAACCTGCAATTTAGGAGTGAAAAAAATAATTACATGCGATCAGTCTCCAAGCAGAAGCTCTTTTTATGGGAGTGCAGAGCTACAGATGAAAGACACTGAATTATGTCCTCCAAGCAGGTCTGAAAAAATTACTGGCAGCACCCAGGACACAGCAGGGACCAATAATTTGAAGCTCAAGACATGTTGTGTGCGATGTTATTTTTGCCTGCTCTTTTTAATTTCTGCTACGATCTCACACCTTTTTTTAGGAGCATCATTGCAGTCCCTAACGCGCGGTTGTGTGTGCTGTGTCTCCGTGTCCCCAGTGAAGGAGGCAGTGAAGACCAAGGGGTGTTGGGTAGGGCCATGGTGAGGGAGGCAGCAGGAGCGAGGAACGAGGAGCATCTTTCCTGGCTGAACTGCCACGTGGCAGAAAGCAGTGCCACCTCTCAGCTGCAGTGCCCACAGTGGTTTCTTTTCTTCCAGAACCAGCTGCCACTGGGAACAAAACCGTTTCAAATTTATATTTCACAGAATCAGTGAATCATAGAATAGTTCAGGTTGGAAGGGACGTTCAAAGCTCATCCAGTCCAATCCCTTCCATGAGCAGGGACATCTTCACCAGCTCAGGTTGCTCAGAGCCCTGTCTAGCCTGGCCTGGGATGTCTCCAAGGATGGTTCATCCACCACCTCTCTGGGCAACCTGGGCCAGGCTCTCACCACCCTCAATGCAAAAGTTTTTTCTTTTCTTATTTATATCACATGGACAATCTTCAGCACACATGTTGTTGGGATGTGCTTGCTAGGGCAGCTCTGCTGATAGCTGCTGAGCACTTTACTTGTAGGAAGTCCTGTGTATCCTCTCCATCTATTCCCTTCCAGGTCTGTGAGAACTTTGGGACACGGCTGTACAGTAACGCAGTGCCTGGCTGCCCAAAATTATCCTATTGCCTCCTCCAGTCCAACCTCTACATAGGTCTCTGAGGAAGAGGGCAATACAGGCGGGAGTGCAGCTATACAGGGTTCCTCTGCAAGAAGGCAAGCACAAGGACTTCCATTCTTCCTTCAAGCTGTCCCTTGTACACCCCCCAAAAAGGCAGGCATGGAGTGTCAATAAGTATTTAATTAATAAGTTCCTATAAACTACTCTGCTAAACTGAGCATCTTATGAGGAAATTACATCTAGAGAGTAAAAACAAGAATGAGACTCCAACTGTCAGCTTTATGGATATCTGCTGTTGGGATGTGGCTCCTTCAGCTGTGATGGAAGGAGCTTACGCTTTGGGAAAGAGATATAGGACCTGATGCCCACACTTCTTGTATGCACATTTTCCACCTGGAAAATCTCTGTGAAGATACGGTTTGCTGCCCTGTGTCACTGGCACAGGAGGGAGAAACAGATGGAGAGATCGTCTAAAACCTTTTGTTCTCCGTAGTTAATAACCTGGGGCTCTTCTAGTATCTAACATGTGTAGGTTGGCTTCATCTCCGTGTGCATGCTCTTCAGAGGAAAACCAACTACACTCACTGGTTGGCTAATATGAAAATGTGTGACTGTTTTTGTTATAATAAGAACAGGCTAAGCTCTTAAAACAGTTGTGTCCTTTATGAAATATTGTTTGCAGCAGGTATATTGTGAACATCAGTAACTCACCTAGCCATCTTAGCACAATATGACATTTTAGTGCCAGTGAAATTGCAAATGAAACCAGCCACATTTTGGCACGAGTTTAGAAATTAGGAAAAGCTTTTTTTTTTTTCATTTTTTAAAATTTTTCTTTTATCTTTTTTTTCTTTCTTTCCCAAACTCGAACACATTGATCTGTTCTAGTGGCAGACTGCAGTACCTCTGAGCAAAGAACTTTCAGCACATCATCTCATGCTCAAAATATAGCACTGGGATTCCCATGAAAGAAATGTCCATTTCAGTCCAGCTTGACCCAGGCAACAATGCCATATTGCTGGTGGAAGAAATTTCCTTCCTAACCAGCACAGAGTGTGTTGTACACTCTCAAATATATGATTTTATTATCCTTAATTTACCATGCAAAGCTACAAACAAGTGGCCATAAAATTATCCATCCCTTGTTAAAATGCAGCTGGAATATACACCCTCCTTTTACAGTGAATTCCAGAGGAGGACTTCACACTGCGTGAAGGATCTCAGTCTTACTCCCATCTACGAAGAGCAGGTAATGCTGACTGATTGCAGGCAATCAGAGCATCTTCCCAGCTCTTGCCAAAATGTGCCCTTCAACAACTGAAACAAAAATCTTTAGCTCCTCCAAAGTCCTCATATGACTTTTGAGCCCATGGCTTATGGCAGTGAGACTTAGACTCCCAAACAAAACTAAAAAATGTTACCTTTCACCATTAGGAGTTGCCATGGGAAGCCAATGTTGTTCACTCAGTCTGCAGCTCACAATTTCCTGTTCATAAGTCATCTGCTTCCCTATGACTTAGAGGGAATACAGATTTTTCTTGGGACACCAGGACTCAAGGGAATTACCTGTAGTTAAACATCTGATTAATGGCTCATTAAGAATCAGCAACAGTGTTTATTCAGTCCCTGTCTGAGTGGGGTTTTGCAATTATATGCTTTTGAGACTGCAGGTGTGTGAAATATTCATAAACCAAATGGAAATATGATGGAAGTGCAGTTTATGCTTACTCAAGGGCTAGCTGTTCTGGATTATAAATATAAAACAGAAAAGCAAAAGTGCAATTACTACTCTGCCCAGGGAGTACCCAGACACTCACTAGACTCTTTACAAACATATTAAACACTAAATTTCTATCCCAAATAATTTATTCTAAGTGGCAGAGCCTTCTACCCCACTCATGCCACCTCTGGTACATGCTACAACTAGACAGGAGGCTTACTTGTAAAAGCAACGTTAATCATTGGATTACTCATGTAGTAACCACTGCACCCCAAAGGGTTTGTGCTTCTCTGGGGGCACATCAGGGAAAGACAGGAAAAAGAGAGAGACTGATGGCGCTTGGCTGGATCTATCTGCCAGGTTTCTGGCCATGTATTAAAATCACAGAATTGGAGCTTTAATTCTGTTCAACAGTGAATCATTTATTATTCTCATCCCTTAGCTGACCCCAGAAGGACATTGGGTTTGGCCACTCTCTCCTGGATATGAGGTGCTTCTGCCATTTGCTCCATCAGCTCCAGAGAAGCTCCAAACCTTGAGCAGCTGCAACTTCTGACCATGTGCCTGGACAGCTAGCAACACATTACCAGTCATTTTAAAATACGCAGCCATAATGCTCTAGTTCTGAAGATGAAACAAGGACTGAAGATCAAGAGGAGGGTGGGAGGCTGGTACCCGAGCAACTATAGTGCCTCAAGAGGAGTTTCCCCATCGACTTCAGGTGGGGCAAAATTCTGAAACAGTTAACTTTTCCTTGTTGTGGCTGCTGCTCTAAGCATCAAGCCTTCCCCAAAGCTACTGCCTTTTTCTAATTTGTTTTACGCTGTGTTTTTTTTAAAGGGTCATTTCAGAATTCCTCTGGGTCCCATATACACCGTGCTGCCACCTTGCAGAGGCTCTCAGTAGTACCGTACAACTAAATATTAGTCACAGGAGAATGAGAACAGATAGCCAGGCAGAAACAAATCTAAAAGCAGTGAACCATCACATGTGAGGAATGCAGAAGGAAGCTGACAGATGAAGGACTGTGCGAATCCCTAAATCCAACACGTATTTCAGAAAGAATATGTTTTTCAAGAGCAGCATTTCTAATAGTCTCCCTCCACCACAAAAGGGAAGGACATATCTGTTTGCCATTGCTGATTGCCTAATGTAAAGTGCTTTATATCAGCCCAGAAGAATGCAGTCAAGTGGTTGCAGGTGGCAGCAGGATGGCCATGGCCAGGCAATGCCTGGTGTCTGCTCCCCACTTGCTGCAGGTGCAGTGCGGAGCTGGTGGGTACAGCCTGGCCCTGGAGGCTCCCCCTGCTGAAGGCAGCACTTACATCTCCCCCAGCTTTGCCTTCTCTTCCCCAGGCTGAACAAACCCACAGATGTGTTTCTTTCTCTTGGCTCGTGAGTAAGGAGTAGCCTGAGAGAGACACTACGGATGGGTATCTACAGCATGAACCAAGAGCTCCAGATGTTCAGAGCGGGACAGAGGAACTCCCAGGCAGCGACTGTACTGAAGACCCCACAACTTCAGGCTCAACTGAACACTGCTATGATTTTTAGAAAGATGCCCAAACCCATTTAAAAATGCATTTAATGTTAGGAAATTCGCCATGGTCTGTGGTAAGCCGTTCCAGTGTTGATTTGTAAAACCGTTTGCCTTTTTGTTTTCTGAGTGGTTCTCACTCCAGTCACTAGGCTTGGATCATGCTGTGATGTCCTCCATGACATTCAAGAGTCCTCTGCTGCCAGAAGACTTTCTCAGTGTTAGCACTGGGAAGATCCCTTCCAACTCCTTTTGGAGAAGCTAATGAGATTGAGTCACTTTTAATCTATAAGCCAGGACCTTCTAGAACTCAAACCACCCTTTTAATGTTTTTTTTTTCAAAAGCATTTCTAAATTTGTCACATAGCATAGCAAAAATGGTCTGTCTTTATTTCTCTACTTAGTGGTAATATCTGCATGAACTCATTCTTCCCCAATTCACACAGTCAAGGTTCATGTTTAATTTCTCAGCCACTGCAGTCAGCTCACATTGAGGTGTTTATCTTTTCAAAAATACAGTCTCCTCAGCCAGTAATCGTGACCTGTTTTCTTGGATCCTGGACCTCATATTTTGTGTCATTCAAAGGAGTCAAGTTGCTCATTAGATCCAGATCACTCTGAAGAACTGATTTATTATTTACTAATGTGCTCATTTTCCTGTCATCTATAATTTTTGTCATTAGTATTTGGATATTTTCTTCTAGATTATCGATAAAGATGCTCTACAACATTGAACCAAAAATAGATTGCTGGGCAACCGAACAGCAGTCACACTGAATGTTGGTTCCCTGCTCCCAATTACTGTAATGTAGCTAAAATATCTGTAAAAGTGAAGGCCATTTTGAAGGCCCATTTAAAAACTTCTGGAAAGCCTCCAAAATAGAAAAAGGGATACTTCTGTATCATCGCCAAAAAAAAAAAATCACAAAGAAACAAAGCTTAAATTTGGTGTGTGGTTGGATTTTTTGGTTCATTTTGTTGCTGCTGTTTTTGTTGTTGTGTTTGTTTTTGTGAGAGAGAAAATACTTTTTAACTATGTCAGTGTTTTTAAGTACTGAAGGATAAGGACATACCTCGTTAACTCTTTCCTATTGCTGGAATACATGCAAAAGTCTGGGAGAAGATTCTCCTTGTTAAAATGTCTCTCATCCTCCCAGATTTGAGGAGAGCCACCATTTATTCTCAGTTTTTATTTCTAGTAAAATAAAGGAGAAAGTCTGGGGGAAAAAAATTCCCTCCCAACCGTCCATTTTATTCTCTTTTTGAAGCTGTATATTTAATAAGTTCTAGCAACATGAAGTTTTAAAAAGCCAACTGGATCTTTTAAGTTTGAACTATAATAGTTTCCTATTATAATTTGAATACTGGCCAGACTTTTCAGTCTACTGAAGAAAGGCTTTCAAGGATGTGCCAAATGTTAAATTTTAGCATTATGCATTGTAGTATTGTCAGTGCTGTATTATTTATTTATTTATTTGTTTTTGGTAAAATAAATTAATACACAATGGTAGTCCCCAACCCATAGAGCTTCCACCAAGCAGCAACCAAGAAATGGTTTTGGGGCAGTGAGTTAGTGACAAAAATAGCAAGCGACATGCAGTTCTTAACCAGTTTTGCACTATGAATGTCTTCTGCCACCTGGCCAGGATATTTGTGATGTACTTCTAGGAAAGATAAGCTTTGAAGCAGCTTCAGAAGAAGATAAGGCTGAGAGAAGGATGTGTTCATGCATTTGCTTGGAATAATTTTATCTTTGCAGGGCCCAAAACCAAGGACAGACAACCAAGCTGTAAGAAGTGTCAGGGAAACCACATATTTAACTTTAGGTGTGTGCTTGTACCCAACTAAATCAGGGCTCCAATAACTGGTCAGAGATGCCCATTTCCTGACTCTCTAAGTCCCATTTTTACCATGGGAGTTGTTGAGTTGCTCAGCCATTCTCAATTCTCTTGTTGGCAGACAGCTTCTTAATACATGAGATCTTTCTAAGATTGATACAGAGAAGGTCATGCTTTTCCTCAGCTCTGTGAATAATGCTATTCAAAGCTTAAAATAACCCCACATAGCAAAAGGCAATAATTGTCAAGGTATAGGTGTATCTCCAGTGAATTCATTGCTACCTTTAGGAGCCAATTTGCCATCCCTCTCATGGAGTAAGACACTCTTGTACACAAAATAAATTGCAATGAATGCAACAGGAAAAGAATGAGGCTTTTGTCCCCATTGTCACAAGAAATATCTCCCTCTCCCCACCATCCAGGAATACTTATCAATACTGTGTTTGAGTCCTACCTATTAAACAGCAGAAAATACAATCATTTTGCAGAACTAAAACCTGTTTCTAAAAGAGGGAGAGGTTCAATCCGAGAACTCACTAATAGCATCATTAAAACCAGAGTCCAGTTCCCAGGCTTTAGCCTGCAATCTCATGGGGTGAGGACAACACAGCCCCCAGTCTCATTTCGAGTCCTCTCCATGGCCAGGGGACTCTGTCCCCTTCTCCGCTTCTTTCGTCTAAAAGCCTTAGCCAGGAACCTGAGGTCTCTTCATTGTCACAGTGTACAGAGCAGACCTGCCCCTCATTTCAAAGTTTTAAACCAAAAAAAAACCCGCAACCAGCACTCTAATTAGCAGCTCTGCCGACTTCTTCTGGACTGTGAAGGATTGAGGAATCACAGTCAACCTTTGATTTAAAACCAAGAGGGTTGCAGCCTGGCCTTCCTTTGAGAAACAGTGATTTCTGCACTCCGGTACTCATTAGGAAGGAAGTTTTACTGCCATACATAAGCTTTATTAAAAGGCTGAACTTTTTAACAGACGAGAAGTTACACCCAGATATTCAATTCCACCCCTTCTTTCTCCGTGCCCACCAGAGATCCGCAGGGATCCGGGGAATGAGGCAGCAGCGCCTTGCTGTGCCATTTCCCCAGTTCATTGTGAGGAAGTTTTATGCAGAGAAAAGCCGATGCTGAGATGAAGGTTACTTTGCTGGTTACATAAGGGCTGGGATTCTCTTTTTTTTTGTCTCCTCTGTTACCAAGGCTTTTCAAAAACCCACAACAGGACCAATTTAGCCAGACCCTACACCAAGTGCCTTGCAGCGTTTGTGAGAGCAATTAAGAAGCACTATTCCCAGAGCTGTCTTCTCCTCAATTATGTCGGCAAACAAAGAGGCGTGGCTGTGTAAGACCATCTCTATTAAACAAACCAGGCCTACTTATTTTTGCTTTGATCAGGGGAATGAAGTCAGTGGGGAACACGGAAGGCAAAGCAGCACGTTTGCTCTTGGACTTCTGAAGTTTACGAACAAAAAAATAAACAGAGAAAGAAAATAATGATGACGTGCAACTTGAAACTAAACCCATCCTTTTTGCAGAGCACCAGCGGCTCCCAGCATCGTGCAGGACAGGGGGGCCTCAGGTTCCCAGGACTGGAAACTGAGTGGTCATTATATTTAGCATAAAAAAAAACAGAGAGAAATTTCCACTGGGCATTTATCTTTCTAAAACACTACTTTTCACAGGAGCTCATAACAGGATGATCTTTCATTAGTATCCCATTCTGTTTCAGATGTGGCAAGAGATATCACCAATTGATGTGGCCCTCCCTCATCACTTAAGAAAGTAGATAAAATCCAAGGATTTATGACACCTCACATTCTGCTGTTCTTTTTAGTAGCATATATGTATATTTAGTCTGCTAAATCTAAAACAACAATGTGTTCCATAAACTGATAGAATGTTCTTTTGATATTTCAGTAATTGCCACTTGGTTTGGGTTAGGGTTTTTTTGGCTGAATTTATTTGGGCTAAGCTTTTTGGCTGAGTTTTTGTGCTGAGATAGAATAAATGTTGTCCCACATCACAGACCCCCCATCACCTCTGCAGTCTCTACTGGAAAAGCCGACTTTGCATTTCTCAGCTAATGAAACATTCAGCAGTGTCTGGGCAGGGACTGTTACTGTCAAACTCTCCCTGATGGGAGTTAAAGTATATCACAGTGTTTCTTAATTCAGAAACACAGCATCTGTGTTATCTACTTTGACATCACTCTTAAAACATACCTGGTCTTGCATGTAACAACAGCCTGGAAGGCAAGAGCTGTGCTAATTCCTTGGGTCTTTCAGAAGCAGTCTCAGGAGCTAAAGAATCTCCAGCAAAGCTGCACCACATAGAAAACCTGCATATATCAACTGGCCAACTTCTCAGCAATATCTCCAGGATGAACGAACTGTGGCATTGCTCAGAGGATTTTTTTTTTCTTTAAACATAGATTTAATGTTTGCAAAAGTGGTGGATGCAAAGCAATGGAAACAGAAGCAGCTTTCTTATCCGCAAACTGATGTCTTGGTGCATACAGGAGTACTGATGGTTGGGGAGACAACAAGCTGAGATTATAGCTCTTTATGTAAAAACTTGCTCGACCATTACTTCATTTTAATCTCCT
This sequence comes from Nesoenas mayeri, assembly GCF_963082525.1. NCBI lineage: Eukaryota > Metazoa > Chordata > Aves > Columbiformes > Columbidae > Nesoenas > Nesoenas mayeri. The sequence continues at coordinate 5,625,233 of NC_137556.1, forward strand.
GTTTATTACTAGTTGCATCTGCTTATAAATTGGGACAGTAAGTTGTCTGGAGCTCTTAATGGCACATTTGACTGCTGCCTTGAAAGATCATCTGTACAGTCAACAAAATAATATTAATGGGTCATTACTTCAATAAAGCAAAACAGAGAATGATAACAGCGGTAGCATTAACAGGATGGTGATAATGAAGTCTTACAACTTCTCTAGTGCCTGCTATCAAAATACACTCTAAAGGAGATCGGTATCTTTTACCCCATTTAACACCTGGGGAAACTGAGAAAAGGAGCAATATTTGGATTGTCAAATAGTAACACAAGTGGATATTTGAAGCTCAGATAGTAAAATTGATATTTGTCTCAGGTCATTTTCTAGAGTTTTTAATTTACCATCACCTTCTCTCTCTCTCTTTTTTTTTTTAATCTAAGCCTCTACCAGCTCAGGGGAAGCTTCTCTGAATGAAGGGGAAAGACTTTGGTTGCCTATTGCTACCCTCACATCACCTCCATTTGCTAGTTCATGCTCTTAGTCTTTCAGCTTTCTAGAAGTATCCTTCATTCCTAGAAGAGTTAATTTCCTAAAGGCATACTATGTATGCTGCTGATTTCTTTAGGGCTTGCCTGGATGGAGATATGTGGAAAAATTAATCCAAAAATCCTCTGTGAACTTGCTCAGAATCAAAGTAGCCTCAAGTGGTTTAAGCTAAGCTAATGAAGGACTGACTGAGCCTATCTGCACAAAGCTTTCAGTGCCATTTGAATCATTCACTTTATCACATCCTTAATTTTGGATCAACAGCATTATAGACAAACCCTCTTGAAATAAAGGAGAAGCACCAGAAGGACAACAAGTAACTGTCAAGAAGCATTTTCATAGCAACTGCTCTACGAAAGCCAAATCTTATAGACCTGACCAGGGAAGACAAGAGGAATCTGTATCAGAGACTTATTCAGCTGCTCTGGCAACGGAGTTAAACCACATCAACACTACATCGGCACAGCAGACTTGTAGATGGATGAGGTGCTGAGGGGAAAGGAGATGTAGATGTGGGGACATGCAGAGCAGTGAGAAAATTAGACTTCAAATAAAGGCACCTACAAGATTTGTCACCATTCTCATGGTGCAAGTGGTTCTCATGGTTCCTAAAACTCCAGCAGCACTGTGATGCAGTATGACAACGTTATGTGTATTTCCCACCATCAGATCTCTGACTGCCATTAATTTGAGGAGATTGCACTTCCAAACATCTGTTTGAGAACTGCTTTTTGAACAATTATTCAAAATCCTCACAGATTTCACTGAAAGGCATCTCTGACCCTCATGGTTTGAAAGAAGCACCTGAGAACATAACTCCCTAGGGGGGAAGAAAATTAAAAGACAAACTCATATTTCACCCTTTTCTTTTGACCTTTTCTCAGTTTTCTGTGAATTTCAGACAAGTCTCAGCATGGTTATTAAGGGCCCAGTTCCTCCTACCTGGTGCCAGAGGATGGGGTCTGGTAGCACATGTCCCAGAAGGAGGGGACTGAGCCTGCAGCAGCCGCACTTCAAATACTTTAAAGATGTGTTTTTCTGCTAATCTGCTCGATTTGAACAGAAGCAGCATGGTCAGTGCTGGAAGTCGACCAATGCCTTGGAGAAATATTTCAGTTTCTCCCAGCTTTGGAACCTAGGCACCATTTTTGATCTGCCCTGTATGCTCTCAGTGTATCATCACACCAGTTCCTTCTGCTGAAACAGGGTCATCCTTCTACTTGCACAGCTAAATGTCTCACTCAGGCTCACATCATCTTATACCACAGATCAGCCCCAATTTTCTTTTCTCTAATACAATAAACTTGCCATTTTACCCTGCTTGTCTCCTCTGAGAATGCCACTGTAAAGACCATTTTTTTAGCTTCACCTCATACTATGCCCTTCCCTTCTACATAGCCCTCCCCTCACCTCCACCCAGCAGCCACATCAAACCTAAGCTGCTTGGTCTGTATTTTCAAGATACTTCAAGACTTATCCATAATTTTTCACTGAATTTCAAGAGATCAGCTCTCACCTTCAGTGAGCCTCAGTGCCAGATGGAAGTAGCCCCAAATCCTTCCCCCACCCTCCTCAATACAGCTAAGTAAGATAAAACAGCAATTCTTCCCTTCTGTGCCAGAGACAGTGGCAGATGGCACCACCCTGTTTATTACAGGATAATCCCTCTTTAAAGGAAGATAAGGAAAAAGAAATCCACAGAAAGTCTAATGAGGACTTTGAAATGGAGTTCTTGCATCTTTACACAGACTGGAAGTCATCCCTGGGGTCGCTGAGTGCAGTTCCTGCTATCATATGCACTGCATCGTATTATCTCTCCATCAACTTGCTGAGCTGCGGCTTGAAAGTAGTTGGGGTTTTGTTTGCTGCCATTCATATAAAAAAGCTGTTCCAGCCTCCCTTTCTAATGGCTGGAAAAATTCTTCTGATTTCCAGTGTGAGTTTATTCATGTCCCTTCATTCTCACGACAACACTGTTCTCCAGTGCAAATAGTCCTTTGTCCTCCCTGATGTTTTTGCAGACAGTAATCATAACCCTGCTAAGCCTTCATTTTGCTATGATCAACAAGCCCCTCTCCTTTAGCCTTCTCTTGTAAATCAGGCTCTCCATTCTGATCTCCCTAATACCCTCATCTCTATGTGCCACTGTTTTAATTCATGTTTTTGAGCATATATATTCCACAAATGGCTGCACCAGGCAAGGAAGTTAACAGCGCCTTATCTATACAGCTGATACTTTTCCTGACATAGCCTATGTCCTATTCACAACTTATTTCAACGGTGGGCATAAAAATTTTGGCAATTTTTTTTTCCAAAAATTTTTATTCTGTACAGCTCATGTCACACTAAAAGGCCTGGACATGCTGGTCTCCCTGTTTCTCTCTTTCTTAAATACAGATACTGTGTTTGCTGTTCTTCAGTCACACAGTGCCACCCTTGAGTTGATAGATTTATTAAAAACTCTTACTACCAGATTTGCAATTTCACACATCAGTTCTTCCAGAATTTTAGGACCAAAAGTTTCCACTCCACACCCCTCACATCCCCCAGCTTGTGGTATGGAAATCTTTATGCTTTTATTCCACTTATGGTGAGGCAAACTCTGTTCCCACATGCCCTTTCCCATTAGCCACTGCACTTCTATCCCTGTGAAAACCATCTGCCTTGAATTTCTGTGTACGCACATTGAGATACGGTCCTCAATACAGTGAGTGATGATTCTGTGCCTATAGTGAAAGTATGATATTGGATTTGTGCTGAAATGTTAAGAAACACATAGGATATATTGAGTACTTCAGAAACTCAGCAGGGGTATTAAGATGAACAAGTATGTTTTAAAAACCTCTATGTAATGCTTGAGGTGGAATAAGCACCATATATTGACTGGGCCATTAAAACAAAATCTCTCCTAGGATTTGAGTGCATTTCTGCAATAAAGAGGAGAGACCAGTGCTTGTGGTAACCACAGCTTCAGTAACTGCCTGGGCACCTTGTGAGAAACTGAGGCCCAAAAGATGAAGGAAAGAGGGAATACTGCAAAAACAACAACAAAAAAAGCGCAAACAAATACTGCAAGGCACGCGAACAGCTGTTTCACTGCCACAGAAAAAGAATGCTGTGTGCTTTCTTTAGGAATAGCATCCTAACACTCTCGCTTTCGATGAAATCAATGGAGAGCACTAGAAGAGCCCATTAGCATCACAATCAGTTATGGATGCTATGGATCTGCTCTCTGATATTCTCAGTTTCTCCTAGTATAGCCCTCTTTAAGTCTCTCTGACATGGAAATGGGCCCCACAGCTGAAACACCTGAGGGTGTCTCCAGACAAGGCTCAACTCAAAGCTCTGTGGCTGGTGAAATCTCTTGGCTGTGGGGCCCGAGAGGAGCAGGATGTCCCCTGTGTGTCCCAGCGAGGGTCCCCAGGGGCAGCTGGTATTCAGGGGAGCACAAGCAGACACAAGGAAGGGGTGGTGGAGGATGGAGCATTTAAAATGCAAGTGATGCGACCCTGTGGGGTACCAAGAAAATCGATTCAGCTTCTTCCTCCTATTTCACCTTGGGCAGGTCACTCCGTAAGCTAACGCCCAGCTGGTCTAGGTGCAAAACACAGGTTACATCTTTTCCCTGCCTCTCCCTTGAAGCATAAACACATGTAGCTGGAATCAGGAAGCCAAACAAGTCCAAGCAGCAGGCAGAAGGAGCAAGGCGGCTGGCCCTGGACCAGGGCTGGCATGCTGCTGCTAAGCAACGTGCAGGCACAGCCCGCAGCCCTGCGTCGGAAAACCAATCAAGGCAGCATCTCTTCCCCCTTACATTAAATGTCAGTTTACAAATGGAAGCGACAGATCACAAACCATTCCCCTCTGTAGCGGTGCGGTCTCATCCTGAACCCATCTCGTGCAGGCTGGCTCTGCGTGCCCTGGCGGCACAACCTCTGCTAAATCACTCCCTGAGTCTCCAAAGCACAATTGTGGTTTATAGCCACTGTCAAACCAAAACGTTTCATGTTAATTTCTTACAACCTACTCCACTGTCTGCTTCACTCCTGTTTGATATTTATTCCCCTGTCAAACCTGCATTTATTTGTTGACATTTTTATTAAATTAAACAGCGATAAATCTGTCTGGATTTATGTTTATATCCCTTCGTGCTTAAGTACGCAAATGACCCCAAAGCAAGTTGCATACACTATTTAGTATATGGTCAAATTCTTGCAAGCATTTAACAGGAGGTAAATAAAGTCCAAGTACTGGTAATCAAAAATAATAATGACCCAATCTGGCCAGGCTGGAAGGGAACTATTGGAAGCAATGTTTGTGTTGAAGGGGGCAATCTTCTCTCTCCTGAGTAGAAAGGGAAGGTTCTGGGAACAGCCTCGTTTCCAGATTATGAAAATTCACATTTTTTTATTTTATTTTGGACAGGAGAGAGAAGTTCTTGAGCCTCAGTATCAGCAGATTTTTTTTCAGAGTAAAAAATAGCTTTTAAATGGTTGCACATTACAAAATGCTGCCATAAGATGCAATATAAATGAAATTCCAGCAAGCAGTTAGTGGTCAAATGCTACCCAGCTCTTAACAGAGCTCACCAAACACTGGGTAAATACAATTGTGCACAGGAAAAGTGAGGCATAGAGGGGTGTGATTTGCCTGATGTCACCCATCAAGCTGTCACCAGTCAGGAATAAAGATCAGACTAACTAAATGCCATCTGGAAAAACCTGAGGGACCAGATCAGCTGTCTCACAATTTGTCGTTTGAAGCTTCTTCCCGAAACTTCTATGCAAAAGGATGTTTATGTGTCATATCTTTTAATCATAGCTGTAATAGAGAAAAGAATAAGTTAAAAATCTACAACAGCAAGGTCACTCAAGGTTGAGGCTTTTCCTGAGCTCTCTCCTGCCGTCCCCTGTTGTATCATTCATGCCTGATATTATGCAGCACACGTGCCCTGCAATTCACAGGCGCAGCGCTGGCATGCTAAAGGGGGTCCGCATGCCTTATTTCTCCCTCCATGCCATTCACACCAAACTTGATAAAAGGAACACAGAGAAATTCAGAGCAGCTCCTCCAACTTCAGAGGACTCTGAACACAGGAAATTTTTGCTAAATTACAATGCCTCGAAATTGGCAACAGCACACTGATTATGCCTCATTGTGACTGTGATGTCCTTGGCGATGGAGCTGGGAGACCGCAAAGTGAATATAATGCTCCTATATGTGACTCTAATGACTGATGATGCTCTGCTGTGGGTAGCAATTTTAAAATAACTGAGAATGACGACAAAGAATATTGCCTTTGTCTTTTTGCTTCAGAAGAACTTTACATGTGACTAAGGAGTACAACACAGTATCGCCAGCTACACACGCTGCTAATATGGAAATTTGCAGCCCCATCAAGTAGTTTGTGCTAATCTGCCCTAAATATAGTCCTGCAGGGTAGGCTGAGCACACAAGGTGGGGAAAGGCGAGTGCTCACTCCTGGGCAGGACGTTCTCACGTGCAGGGTGAAATCTCAGGACACTGAACTAGCCAACAAGTGCCTCAGACCACACGATCAAATTAATAAATTAAATTAAATGTAGCTTTTTTTTTTTTTTTTTAAATTGGGCGACAGATACTTTCCTCACTCTGGCTGCTTTGTGTCATTCTGATAGCTCAAAGCAACCATCATACTGAATGAAACAAGTGCTGATCCCACAGAGGGATCAATTTAGTGCTTTGGTGATGTGCAGCGAGTGCAGTCATGTTGTCTTCGAGCCCTGACCTAGTATCGTTGTTTGCTAGCCCTTTGTGCCAGCATGCTCCGGAGTATCTTGTGTTTCGTGACCCTACTCAGAGTCAACATATGCACAGGGGACACACAAAGTGTCCCACATTAGACAGGGATGAGAGTGTCACTCCTTCCTTAACTACCGTCTGACAGAGCATGAAGGACTGTGCTACAGACAAATGCTGCTCTCAGTTGAATGGAAAACACCGTGTGTCAGCAATCAGCATGTGGATGGGAGGGGTGAAGAACAACTCTCAGAGAAAAATGCGTATCCCCTGCAAATGTCTTCTGTGGGGAGCTCCAGATCTTTTCCAAGCCTCAGTGTGCTGTGCCCATCCCAGCCCTTCACAGGGAGACCTGTGGACCTGAGCCCCCACTAGCAAGAGCAGTTTGCAGATCCAGCCTGGCTGTGGGACCACCAAGCACACTGACCATTACACACAGGCTATTTTGATTTTTACACACTGTCTGAACAAGCTAATCTAAACTTGTGCGGGTCAGTCTCCAGAGATCAAAGACTGACATAAGAGTGGCAAATAGATTTATTTCTGATCTGCCAGAAAAACAGGTCCTGAGACGTCCAAGTGCTGTGCTGGCAGCATATTTCTGTTTGCCTTTGAGGGATGGGAAAATCAGAAAAGAAGAAATGGGTTAACTTCAAGATAACACAGATGATTTGGAGAAGTGCCACCATGAAGCCTTTTCTTTGATGGTCATTCAGATTCTTGAAGATATTGGACTACGCAAATTTTGTTTTAATCCATCCTCAAGTATTTTTAGTCAATATATCATTCTGAAAATGAGCTCCTCACCCAAACCTCCATGCAGACGTGACTGCCATGGTGGTCTTTCTGTGCTGGCAGTGGCTGTTTATTAATATTCTCCCCTTCTGTTACTGCAGGAGCCAATGGTGTAATGACAGGCCTGAGCAAATCTTTGTAAAAATCTTTCCATATGAAGACAGCAAGTCGGTGTCCACAGCATCTGATATTCTCTCACTTGTGAACTCACAGATAAAGTGATGCAGAGAGGACAATGTGTTCCTGACACTTTGGAAACAAATCTAGGTAGGGCACAGAAACCTGTGTCTTGTTCCACCCAACAACAAGCCAGAGGGACTATTTGAATCAGAGGAGACTGATCACACCTAAAGGCTGTTTCAATAAGGCAAACGACTGGTTTTCTGTGCACCAGAACCCTGTTTTTCTTTGCACTTTTCTTCCCCTGCATTACATAGTTCCTTCTAAAAAGAAGCTGTTTTGAAGCTCAGTTTGTGTGCCCTTAACGCAGTTAACAGTATTGCAGCTTTCTGGGCAAAATTCACCCCTCGTGTGGGATGAAGGCCACGTCTAAGATGTGTTTCCACCTCAGTCTAGAGGGCTGGGCTTTTCACAACTCTAAATGGTGATGACAGCTCTGGCGGTCAAGCCCTGAGGAATCTAGCAGACGCAATTTAAAAAGTTAGTGCTCCCAGCAGCCCACTCTCCCCGGAACAATTAGAAGCAAATATGTGCTTGCATCTCAATGACTTCATTGCAGAGGTTGGCATATTAACGTGAGCCCACAGCTTCAGCCAAAGCACTGGACTTGGTGCTGAAGCGGCTGCGTGGCTTTGGCTCCTGGGCAGTAGCTGAGGGTCAGATCTTTGCTCACCCCATCACTCACCCCTTCTCCCCATGCCCTCAGCCTCCTGCCACCTCCTCAGCACACAATTTGTATTCCTGGTGTTCATCATTTCTTGGCCAGGCTGTTTTGAGAGAGGGGTTTGGCGGTGGTGCAGCAGCGATAGTGAGCTGGGCACTGTCCTGACTCCAGGGGCTCCAGGTGCTTCCCAACCAGCAACCGCAACCTCCCACCTGCAGAAAAGGAGCTGGGACACACAGGAGAATGTGGCCAGCAGGAGCCTGTGTGTGTGCGAACCGTCACACGGGAAATCCCAGCCACAAGGATGATTTTTTGCATGGAAACATACATCTATCAAAGTGAACAACAGTCCTAGCTTCTCTTTCCTCAGGCCCGTTTTTTTGTTTCAAATGAGTGGATTTTGCCTGTTTTCCTGCAGCTGAACATTGCTTTTCCTCAGGAACACTGGGGAACAATTAGAACAATGAGAAGATGGTAAAAATAACACAAACGCAGCATATTCCTCATGACAATGACAACTAGAATGCTGGTTAGTACGGCAGAGAGCAAAAACATTAACACATTTAATAACCAAACAGGTGAGCATGATCTGTACTTTAAGCCACTAGCAATCATTCTCTCTTTGCTAGAAATATTTCAGAAAGCCAAAATACATCCATGGCCCTGTGAACACACTTAACAATGCTCAGTAATTTAGCACTTGGGATGACAATCACTCTAGTTTATACTGTTTCATTTGTGGCAGCACTGCAGTACAGAAGCATTCAAACATCGGTAGGTTAAAATATGTGTTTTCCCAGTGGTAATTAGTAGAAGAAAATCAGGCTAAACTTATTAGTTTGAGCTGGCTTTTTCATTCTCTTCCTGTAGTTTTACACTTCACAGTCACAATAATTGTAGCCCTTATGAACAATTATGTAAAATTATGTAAAATGCAATATGATCAAGGTATTAGACTATTATTATCCCAGCTGCAAATGCATGAATCATTACTACAGAGTATGTAAAAATCCCTGAATTTTCTGTCAGTTTGAGTTTAGGGGACTTGTTTTGTCTTCTGCATGTTCATGACAATTAAATCATACCCTGATAAATATAAAAGCAAAAAATCCAGCATAGTTATTATGAGTCCTCATTAGGAAGCAAAAGAGTGGTTTTCATGAGCACAGCTTGTTTTGCCTCTAAGTTAATTGACTGGCTTCTTATTGAGCTGGAGAGTCCTGTCTGGAGCAGGTGTCCAGGCAGGGCTGGGATGGATGTGTGGGATGTCTCTGGGGACTGGCCTGGTGGGGAGAGAAGATTTGGCAGACCAGAGGAGGGCTGGGCTTGACAATGCATGGTTATGGAGTCACACGTTGAATGCATGAGAGTTTCTGATAGCCCATAAATGACAGAAAAGTACTTTAGATCTGAATCAAGACAGAAATTTTCTGCTCTGCTTGAGCCTGTTGCTTTCCTTCATGGGGTGCAGTGATGTGTGTTTTCTCTTGGGCACCAAAAATAGATTTAAAAAACAAAGTATATTTCTGTGTATAATTTTTTGTCTGTATAAAACCCCTATATTTTAAAAATTAGTCTCTTTTTTTTTTGGGGGGGAAAAGGTCGACAAATTCTATACTAATGCAAGGGTTCTGCAACCTGACCTTAAACTTAATGGGACTGTAGACAGATGAGGAGTCCCAGCATCACCACTCAGATCCCAAGATGTGTATTAATTTTCCTCTGTGCTGACGGATAACTATTCACATTGATTTTGGAGGAGTTAAACCAGTACGCTGGGGTAAGGAACACCATGTTTCCTATGGTTGTATAAGGTGATTTGAATGTAAGACAAAACTCTGGAGATTGCTCAGGAAATTCTCATATAATCCACTTTCTCCTAAATATTACAAGAACCATGAAGATCATATTACGGTGTTACAGAAAATAATAGAGCCTTGAAATTAGGGGGAAAAGTTGTAGAGAAAAATGTGACCGAGACAGATTCTATGGAAACTACATACCATTGTTTTTTTTTTCCCCCTGAAAAAGGGGGAAACCAAACAGAGACAAAGCAGAGATAAAGTGAAGAGTCTTTTAGTGTACTGAAAACTGAATAACCACTATGAATTGGTTAAAATAATAAGATAATTATTTATATAGAGGTCCAGAATAGAGAAATTTTTGCCTTGGATGGTAAAGCTGAGTGGCTGGATTTATCTTTCACCCTATTGCCCCTATAGAGCATCTGTCATCTTCCTCCTGATCCTACCTGCAGTAAAACATACTGATTTACTGACACCACTCATTACCATCCAACACCTGTGCCTCAAAAACTGGAAGAGGAAACTGGACCCAAGATAACAACAGATGAAGTGGCAAAGAGGTAAATGAGACAATGATTTATCAAGGAAAGGACTCCAAAAATGTTACCTTTCTCTAGTTCAAAATACAACAGTCACTCCCCAACAGGTTGTTATGGAGAGCTGGGGCTTTTAAGAAAACTGCTGTGAAAAACTAATCCCTCTTTTTCCCATTCACAGAATCGGGTGCTGATGCCGAGTCTTTCAAAGACAAACATAGGCGCTGACAGCAGGAACCAAAGAATTATTTAATCTAAATGGAGAGCACTCAGTATAGAATCATAGAGCCATAGAATCATTTCAGTTGGAAGAGACCCTCTGGATCATTGAGTCCAACCATAACCTAACCTAATTCTAGCACTAAACCATGTCCCTAAGAACCTTATCCAAACACCTTTTAAACACCTTCAGGGATGGTGACTCCACCACTTCCCTGGACATCCTGTTCCAATGCCTGACAACCCTTTCTGGGAAGAATTTTTCCTGATATCCAATCTAAACCTCCCCTGGTGCAACTTGAGGCCATATCTACATCGGGAGCCGAAAGCCATCTCCTGTTTTGGGTTATGACCTACAGGGAGCAGCAATACAGCTGCTCTGGATCTGGAGCCCGACTGCAGATGCCCCGGTTTGCAGTAATTATGTAACTGGCAAAGCCAAGACTGTTAAACTTTAGATCAACATTAATAAATGCAAGAGAAAGCTATCTACCTAATTGGAAAAAACCTGTGCTCCCCATTTGCAAGAATGAGACAATATTAATTGTCATTCAATAGCATGAGATTGTTGTTCAAGAGCCTTGTTGTGCCTTATTTTTTCCTTGAAAAAATACAAAAAACAAGCAAAAATAAAGAAATGTGTGTGGTGGGGAGAAGACAATATAACTAAGAGTGAAATGCTAATGTTATTTCATTGAATGATTTGTGGAGAATGAGATAAGAAATCGACATTCTCAAGGAATAATTTCTTTAAATACCTTGTGCTCAGGATTCCCCTCTAGGCAACTTTTCATCTTTCTTCATTAAAAAAATAGCATTAAATTTTATTAAAGAGTCCCAATTAAGCTGGTAACTTGCTCCAAAGAGCATTCAGGCTTAGGGGGGAGATGTTAAACATTAACAGCAATGGGAAGACTCACCCGTAAAGCCGATTTTAAAAACAGCATCTTTCTGACCGGTGCAATTTGGCTTGCACACCCTTAAGGCATTCTCCCAAACCTAACTGATGCTTATTTTGGGAAGCAGCACATAAATGTTTGGATTTAAGGTCAAGTAGATGGTGAAGTTGGCTGTAACAAAGGCAAACATTTCTTGACAGCTTTGGAAGAATGTAAAGGACAATTTCATTTTCTAAAATGAACATTTTTCCAAATTTATCAGATTTGAGGGTAGCATCAGACGCACCTGAAGAAAAGCCTGAGAATTTAGCTTTAATACCATCTACCCCGACAAGCTGCATACCTTGCCATCTTGTTGAAATGTAATTGGCAATAAGCACACCAGCTCAAAAATATACACGGGTCAGAGGAAGAAAAATATCAGTCCCACCTGCATTCATTCTCACAGTTAAAACCAACAGGAAAGCAGACTCCTTGTTTTCACAGAAATACTCAGAGTATGAAGTTAAAAAAGCAAGCTATCAATAGCCCTTGTAGCCCAGTACATGGGAAAGGGGCTGTGGGGGTGCAGGGTGCTCCTATCACACTGCCAGCTGCTGGGAGATGTGAGAAATTGGCTGGGGATAGAGTCAAAGCTTCAATAAATACATCTAATGCTGACATGGGTTGAGAGGTGCCTTCAGATCCCAAATGGCAGGAGCCAACTGCATGGCCTGGCCAAATATGCTTCTGCCAATGACTGCCTGTGGGTAAGGGGTGACTGACACTCCACCTTTATCACTGTGTGTTCTGGGGAGGAAGAGCAAGATATAAAGACAAATATTTCGAAATCATTCAGAAGATATAGTAAGCGCCAGCCTGAACTCTATGGAAAACCTGAGAGGAAAAATGGAAGGCGAAAAATTCAGAGAAAACCACTTGTTATGAATCTTGTACAGTACAGTAGATAACAGCACAGGGAGAAAAACCAGCAGTGTTCCCAGGTCCCTGCTGATCCCAGGGGGAAAAGAGGATGGGAACAGAAATGAAGGACAGGTCTTCCACCTGAGAAAACCATCTTAAATCCAGACTTCTACCCTGTGGAAAACCACACTGTGCTGTTCCCTTGGCACATCTTCTCTCTGAGCGATGCTGCACAAGGAGACTATTTATGCAGCCATACAAATGTCACATTCATATTTAGACATTGATATAGTTCTTTGCTTTACATTCACATCCTGCATTTCCTTCACTCCTAATCGAATGCTAATTTCACATTCATTCTTCATAGCCAGATTTAGACAAGGCACCCGGTGATACATACTTAGGGGGGGTTATTATTATTATTTATTTTTTTATCAGAGTCTGTCATTCCCTGGTAAAGGATGTGCTGCCCGCAATGTAATTATGTATGCTGGATAATGCTTGCATTGACTGGGAGGCATATAAGTCAATTGCATATTGTATTGTGTATTATTTTATATTTATTATTTGCTGTCAAAGTGTTTTTGAAAACCAATGCATATGAGCTGTGTGTACTTTACTATAAATACGGGGTCTCCAGGAGAAGGTGCAGGGATCAGGATAAATTCAATTTGACAGTTCTGTCAGAGGTAACCTCCACTTTTTTTCCAATCTGCCACTTGCAACAAACAGGCCGAACTGCTGTTGAATGCAGAGGAAAAGAGATGGAGGAACTCACTATTAAATATTACAGTGGAAAGAAACAGGAAGGTTTGTTTCACCAGGTCAGTGAGGTGCAGAGCAACACTAAATTTTCCTAAGAAAATTATTAACAGCACCCCTGAGATAATGCTTCCACTTTTTCGTCTCTTTTTTTTTTTTTCTGTTTAATTCATCTCGCACAAGTCAGGTTTAAAATGATACATTTCTCCCTCTTTCAATGAGACAGCATATCTCACAAAGGAAAAATCAATTCTAAATGGGAATCATGTATATTGCAACGTTTATATAAAATAATTCTCCCCTCCTCTCCATCGTATGCATCTTCCATCAGTGATAAATAATGGAGCCAGTTTGCAGTGGGTGCAATGTGACAGCAGCTCTGCCTATTCTGCCCCAAGGCTTGCTGAACATTTTACCTTGTCGCAGGCAACAAAAGGCTGCTGGGAAGTTTTTATCAATCCAGTAGTTACAGAGGGCTTAGAAGTGGAAGGAGAGCAGAACGAAGTTCCCTGGAAGTGGTCTACAACGTTTTACTACTGCAATTATGATTGATGTCATGGCTTTTCACGCTATGTTACTTCTTTTCCCTGTGGTGTGCCTCCTCGCTCCCCTTGCTGAGAGCTGGCGCTGCCATCTGAGCGACTCTGGCTGTGTCAGAGCCTCTGTGCTGAGCCTGATGGATCTGAGCTGATCAGTAACCACTAAGGATGTGCTTCTTCAGCTTCACTTCCTCGCCCTTCCATGCCAACACACGTACACTTTTTGAATGAAAAAAAAATCAGAGCAGATATTTAAAAGCCACATGCCACGAGCACACATGTTCTGGATTCAGAAGCAAACAGATCTTATTTGACTGGGACCAAAGCACCCAGGAACACACTTTCATCTTCTTCTGCAAAACTGTTCATGCGATAACTCGTCTACTCTGGTTCAGTGCACAGAGACTGACAGGGACCAGGACATACCCTGTGTGATAGCACAGCTTCTGGTAGGGGGTGGCTGGAGGAAAAAGCAATTATATTTTATGTTCTATCTTCCCCTCTGTATTCATTTCATTATCCTATAAACCTCCACAAGGGATAATAAAAACAAGTTCACTGGCTGCACATCAAGTGTGCTGAGGTCAAACCTGCTTGAACTTGCAACTTTACCTTAACTATGGTATCAAGACAACACATGGACCTGCTCTCCAAATCGATTAGATAAATCTTAAACACAACTGTTAATCACACTCCTTATTCCAGCTTATCTTTCACCAAAGGTTAAGTATGGTTGCTTGGCTGTTTATCATAGTGTTGGCATGGTATTATCTACCTTGAAACTTCGAACTCCCCATGCCCAGAAGTATGACAATTAACAGGCATCAGAAACATGTTTTTATAGACAAAGTAGGATTTTTGATGAAAAGAAGAGCCTTTCTAAGCAGGGGAAAAATAAAACAAAACAAAGCAAACAAACCACACACACACACATACACACACAAACCCCAAAACAACCCCAAAACCAACCAAACAAAAAAACTCACACAACCTCCCCCAGCACTGTTATGCTTCTTTTGCATGAATCTTTGTCAGCACTTGCTTGCTGTATCCCCTGTTTTAGGTAATGATTTTATCAAACAATCAAGACTCGGTTCTGAGAATAATCCACAATTACAAATTATCTCAATTTCTCATTTCTAGGGACCCGCCTGCATTAAACCCAAGTTGACTCCCAGAAATCTTCAAAGCTTTTCTCTGTAAAAGAGAGAAAAGAGGAATTTAAGAACTAAAACCCAGTCACTGTTTCCAGCCACAATAATAGAAATCCTTTTCAGGCTCCCAGGAGACTTAAGAAGAAGAAGAAAAAACACTTTTGTGAAGGACATGGTGACAGAAGGAACTGAAAACTGTGTGGACCTTCAGCATCTAGAGAATGAAACATAATATTAAAGAAGGAAGCATCCACCTCACATGGTGGAATGTACTTTATATTTATCAGTTTTTGGCTTTGGTTGGCCTTTAAGGATGAACCCATCATTAACCTCAGGCAGTATCTTTTAATCTGCCCAAGGTCCCAACGTGGCCCCTGGACGCTTTCATGATGAGCCTTCGCAAGACCCTTCTAGAAAAGCAAAGCCATGATAAAATGCGATGTTTCTGCCTGAAGGCCACTTGGGAGCTGGATGGGAAAGCAAAGCAGGTGGCAGAGTGTCAGTAACGCTCTGAAGCCTAAAGAAAACCTTGCAGCAGAAACATCACCTTTCATGTTAGTCTTCTCCCAACGCCTCTAGTTTTCTAATGTGCCTTTCCCTTTCTATAATTTTATTTTGCTATCTTCATAGTGATGAAAACACAGGTCCAGATTTGCGTTATCTGTTTTTTTAAGTGATATCTATAATTGACTTCTGGAGCGCAACAGCGTTCGCTGAGTGAATTGATTTAAAATTGCTGTAATAATACTGCAAAATTCCTTTATTAGTGCTGGAGTACATCAAGGAGAATCAGTTAGATTGCCATCTAGGATAATAAATACTTACAGACAAGTGAAAGCAGCCCACAAAAAGCAGCAATTTTACAACTGCTTTTCTCTTTCATTGTGTTTCTCCAACAGCCACTAGACCATCATCACCATAAATTAGATGCTACCTATAGGAACTATCTGAAGGGATCTATTTTTTATATCTATTGTGAGTATGTGAAGAACATGAGAAGAGATGAGAGAAAACAGTAACACTAGTAAAGTGAACAGAGCTGGTAATTCCTCATTATGTGCTAATGTTGGGAAGGAGGGACTAATTATCCTTCTGTTTACATCAGTGTAAATTCAGAATCCCTTCAGTGACTCAGGAAGTGAGTCACAATTCAGAGCTGAGCACCCAAGCCGTAAACCCCACTCACAGGACCCAATCCAAGAGATCCTTCCAAAGGATCCTAGGCCATCTTGTGCTTCAACAGGGTTTGGACCAGACCCATTTTCTCACACAGCAGGAAGAACAAGGATGAGACACCTTTCATCGTCCTGCCTGGCTGAGATCAGCCCACAGACTATTTAAAAACAAAATGTTCATTCCCTGAAGATTGCACGCCATACTCGCTATAGGAACCAATAAACAAAGCTGACACCAGGAAAAAGTTATTATTATGGCCTTTCCCATGCTTTAATTTTTCTCTTCTAGATGACATATTTCAAGGATACTTTACTGAATCTTTTCCATGAGAACTAAAGCCAGATTTAGCTGTGTTATTTTGACTGTCCTGGTTGGTCCAGCATGTTCACAGACCTATTACAGAGGCTGTCCCAGCCACTGTGTTTCTTTCAGCTTCCAAATTAAGATACAGTGTATCATGCACACTTAGATTACATATCCCATACTCAGATCATACAGAAGTGGAAAAAAAATAATTCGTTACTATAATTAATGCAATTATAGTCGGAAAATTTCAGATTCACTGGTGACTCAAACCTCAAACAAAGAAGGATTTTCAGAATTACGTAAATCCCATGGGATCCATTTGCTCCTAGAATCCAGGGTTTATTGATACCTATCACGTCCCTGGTAAGTAAACCGTATCAGGTACCTACATTGCAGTGATAATTGGTGGGAGTATGCTGGTCTATCTGAGGGGGGCTACTCTGCCTCATTCACTAAGGGAGGCTTATTGCTATAGCAACAACTGCATCCTATGGTTTGCTTGCTACAAACACCCACGGAAAATATTCTGAAATGATCCATGCAAAAAAACCCAACTGTTACCTTGACCTGGTACTACTAATGTGCTCAAATCTTAATTAATTCTGCTACAGCTTAAGCATTCTGACTTCCGATGGCTCATATGCAAAAAGAAGTAGTCTCGCCGTGCTTTGGATTAAGGAGGGGAACCCTTATTTTGAGCTCTTAGTACCCTCTGTGCCATACTTGAACTTCCCCAGAGTAAGAAATAGGAAACAGTGACAGCTTGGTCTGGTTGGTGCGAGAGGCCACTCAGCCAACGAAATGAGCAGAGCTTTTCCACTCAGGGCTTGATCATGGAGCACAAACATCCCTTCCTGACGTTACTTCTGCCTTAACATTTCCTTGCCCAGGGCTTAGAAGTCACAGTGACAAGATGTGACCCTTCTACTTGGGGATTTGCTGCTCTCCTACTCAAAATTTAAAAAAAGATTATGTTGACTCTGTCCAAATTATCAGTTACTTGGTCCCAGCATGTGAGGGGACCCCAAGCATGGTTGCTCAGCTTGGCTTAATGCAGCTTAACTTCTGAAATATTTTTAGTTTTGCTGTCTGTGTTATCATGCAGAAGGCATCCAAACAGAAAAGCAGCCTGAAGCCAGATATTAGAGTGTACCATAGGAATGTTTGTCAAAGGATCTTAAGGAGAAAAATGAAAACATATAACCACTCCTTCTGTCTCTTCCCTCTCTCCTGTGCAGTGTCCCAGTGCAAGAAAGGAGAAAGTAAAGCTTGGAAGAAGAGATTAGGCAGGACTGGGCATTCCAATTTGGGATGGCATACTCCTTTCCTCCCCTCCCAGGAGAGAGGGAACAGACCCTTTACAATGCAGAGTGACAAAATCTCAGTTTATTTTTATGCTTACCCATAAGTTAAGAAAGGGAGGAAGGTAGGGTAGTTTGTTGGGTAGCAAAGCCGAGAAGGATCTGTGCTGCAAAAACATTTTATCTTACAATTTTCTCTCTATCTTACAGACCTCTCTTTATAAGTACTTTTTTCTTGTGTTTCCTCATGTCTACCAACAAATTAATTGAATGAACCAATATTATTCTACTCATAAAGGAAGGCAGATAACAAAATCCAAGGCACTGAAAAGCAAAAGACAGATTCTGGCATTGTCAATTCTGGTCTAGGTAGAAACAGCATCTTCCAGTGACCAGGAACGTTCTTTAAAAAGCAGCATGTAATAGCAACGTGGCGGTATCCTAATGGTCCCATGGAAGTGTCCCATACATTACGTCTCAATCCACCTCTCTAGCATCAGAGCATTTAATAATGTCCCTGTCTCAGCTGAAAAATTCAATGAATGTTTCCCAACTGGAGTTCGTGTATTTCTGAGATTTTGCATTTGAGACAACTACCTACAAGCAGGATAAAAGCAACAGTAGTGTCTCAATGGAGGGATTCACAACCAAATTGTAAAAACTGTTTCTGAATAAGGAACTGTCTTTACCCTCCCACTAAAATGCTTTTTACTAACTGAGCATCTTTCAAACTCTGTTTAAAAACAGAATTGTAATTTCAACATAGAAACTAAAAATGTCTTATAGTCTTGATTCCCTTCAGCACAAATAAACATTTAGCAAGAGAAGCAACTTCATGTACTCAAGTCCGAAAGTTGTCAACTACCGCAAGAAATTCCTCCTTGCGCCATTGCTATGTAAAACAGCATGGCACCAGTTCGTGATATGAGTGATCTATTGCGGTGAATCTGATTCAGTGCCTCATAAAGGCAAATGCATCACTCTAACCCATCTGTTGTATGGACATAATCTTAATTGCAAACATAGGGTCACATCCCAATAAATCAGCAAAGCTGCAGTGAAGGTGCCTACATTTACACCAGCTGAACATTTATCCAGTACTGCCTACAGTCATTGCTCAACAGAATTTAGGGACAAAAAGAACAAGGAGTTTGCTATCAACCCCTTCTTCCCTGTAGTGACTTATATTTATTAAACCAAGAGCTCTGCATTGGCAAAATCCAGGTCCTATTTCTGTAAAAACCAAAGCTTCCATGGACCAGAACTTCACCCCTAACATATGGCATGAAACAACAGACATGTTTGGGGTGAATGGCAAGCCACATAAATGCAAAGGAGAAATTACATATCAAGTCACAGAAGAAATTCCATGGATCTGTCCCAGGCTTGCAAAACTAAGTGTGCAAAATCTGAGCATCTTTAGTCTCAAAATAAAGGTAAATAGTTAAAAAGGCTAAAAAGAAGAAAGCATCTCCATGGTTCCCTCTTCCCCAAATGGCATAGACACAGATGATCTCATTAGCTCATCTGTGTAATTTACACTTCTAATATGACCAGGGAATAAAACAAATATCCAGAAATAAGCAACAGGACGGGGATAGAAGAGAGGGAAACCTCACAGCCCTCTCTCATCTAAGCTCCTTCTTTCCTAGCCAAATGTTATATTCCTTTCCTGGGAACCCCTCCAAGTTTGCATCTCCAGATGCCATATTGCAGTTTGCTGCCTGGAATCCCTCCTACCTGCCCCCACATCACTCACGCTGAAGAGGCAGGACAAACACGGGGAGGAGAGAGTATTTTATCCTTAGTTATTTCCAGATAGAAAAACAAGGCTCGAAAATACCCAACAAAGAAAACAGAATAAAAGAAAGAAACCTTCAGCATCTTGAAAACAGACTCGTATTTGGAAAAAAGGGAAATACCAGTCATTGGTTGAAATTTGGAAGCAGTAACACCTGAGCTGTGTTTTTTGCTGTTAATGTAAGGTTCTGCAGATGACTTACAGTCAAAAGAGAAGATCAGTGCGAGTATAAGGGAAACCTTCATTAAGAGCCAATGTAAATACAATGATCAAAAGCATTTGCAAATGAAACCCAATGGGATTCACTCAACTATTTGGGCATCCTAGCTAACTGTCCGCATTCATTCTAGCCAGGAGCATGTAACCACAGGCTCTTGTCAGGGCATCTATCTTGAATACACAACTTCAGGTGAAATGGAAATTCCTACCAGTCTATGGAGGAAGCTTAGACAGAGGTCTAAGAGCTGGAGCCTAATGTGTGAGTGGGTAAAGTTAAATGAGGCAAACCCCTCTCCCTCCTCTGGGGAAAGAGCTGAACCATTGGTACGTCACTCTCCACTTCTCTCTTTTTCTAATCTACAGAAGAAACCTAGAGTCACTCTTGCTCGGTTTGGGGCCTCAACTTAGCTAGGCTGGAGCTGAGCCTAGGAGCTGGTGGCTTGCTCGAAGTGAAGTAATGGGATCCACAGTTACCAAGGAAACATGTTGATCTCTAGTATTTTTGACACTTAAAAAATGCACCTGATTTAAATACAGATATACCTGGTTGAAGAAGTAAATGCAACCATACCTAATTAGAGAAACGAACTGCTGTAACATGAGGCTTTCTCAGTTCATAGCCTCCTTTCATCCTCTTCCTACATATCTCCAAAGACCACTGCTATCCCATCTATGTCTCCCTACCTAATTTTCATTTTAAAATGTGCTTTAATGACTGCAACTAGGTCTGCAGTCCAGAAATAGAAGTCTCAAAGCCTGAAGGGCATTATATTCCCACCTGCCTCACAGGGCAGGCTGGAGTGGAGTCCAGACCCAAATTACCTTTGTATTAGAAGAGACCCCTATGCAGTATTTCAATCTAGTGCCCTTTTGGACGCTATTTTATAATACAACACATAGCTGGCCTTCTGTCCCAGTAAGAAACACTCTTATACCTGATTCTGTCTATCCCTCTCTATTCTTCTCCCCTGTCTCCTTCCCTTGCATGAAGAATGGCTGGTAAAAATGTACTGTGGGTGGGACTTTGAGGCATGCATCCCATTAAATTTAATGGCAACTGAGCATCTAAATCCCTTAGGCAGCTTGAAAATTTCAGCCTCTATTACTAATGCTCTTCTCATTATAACAAGATTTGTACATGACAGCTCGAGAGCCCTGACTCCGCTATCAGTGATGTGGTTCTGTATCGTGCTGCTCGCAGTGCCTGGTGTAGGCTGCCTTGCTCACAGCTCATCTTGTCACAAGCTCTGCAGCTAACACAGGACCAGAAAGCAGCCTGTCATTTCATCATGATTGATGAACTTTCTTGTAGGGGGTTTTTCATGCAAGAAAGATAATGCTGAGTAAATCTCCCTTTGTTGCGATTATTTAAGAACCATTTCATTTTAATTGTTATCTTCAACTTCTGGTGTGCAGCATACAGTAGGATGGAAAGAGCCACGTTGCACAGCTGCATCATGATATCAAAAGGAAGAGTTTTTCAAGGGTTGTTGTAGACTCTGCTGGGCTGTCAGAATTGCCACATTCCACCACATTAAATTTTTCATCAGCATTCTGCTTAATTTACTGAAATTATAATTTACCAAGAGGGCATGACTGGAAAGAGAACGGCTTTTTAAAATTTCATGCACATCCTGCAGGTCTTCGTCAGTAAGGTGTTTAACTGTGTTGGTGTTAATCACACCTGACAGCGCAACCGTTCTCATTCTCATCAGAGATTATCCTGTCCCTTTTCATGTCACTCCGGCCTGACTGTGCCATGGGAAAAAAGGGCTAGAAAAACTCCAGGAAACCTGGGGAGTGACTGGACTGTCATGATAAAACCATACCTTCTTGTACACGCTGCAGGGAGGATGGGACTCTTGGAAAGGCAGAATTTCTCCATAATAAACTAGGGTTGCTCAGCACCCTATATTTTGCTACCATTGTTTTTCTAGGGTGTCATATGTACCTATTTGCTTCTCATTTGGTGCTACATGTGACTGGGCTCTGGGCTCCAGCGATCAGATCTGTAAAGATATGCTGATGCCTCCCCTTACTTGAAGGTTTACATTCTCAGAAAAATCAGTGGAAGTTTAGATACTTAAAAACCTTGGGAACTCTGAGCCCATACTCACAGTGTGAGATATTTTATAATGGACTTATTTTTTCTTTCTTTACCTGTTACTGCTATGGCTGAGATGGGAGCCAAGGACTTCAGGAGTGTCTTTGTGCCATTATGAAATTATATGAATAAATTGGATTGGGATCTTTGGCCACGTTCCAGTCTAGAGGGACTTGTCACAACAATGGGCTGGGTGTATGCTCTGCTGGATTTTATGTACTGCTTTGATACCATCTTAACTCCCCTCGCCCAGATACTCATTGCACATGTGTAACATGAGTTAAACTTTGCTTTTTTAGCAAGAGTGAGCTCAAAGAAACTACAAAATCCCTGCTTCCGTCTTTTACTTTCACTAGACAGATGATTACTTTTATCTGCAGCTACCATACAACATTTATTTAGGCAAAACCCATCCATGGACTTCAGATGAGAGTTTTGACTCCAATAAACAACAAAATGGCTCTCCAGCTACATTAATATTAGACTGTCAGTAGTTAGATAAGGCTGATAAATTGGCACTTCTGTGCCAGCAAGGGACAATCTCTGGTTGGCACTGTTTGATTTAAAAAGCAAGGACTAGTCTTCATCAGGAAATATACGAACAGTGGGTAGGGGGAAAGGATCCCACAGAAAGTAGTAAGGATGAAGGTGAGGAAGGCAAGTGAAGATGCTGAAGTGCATTTATGCGCATGTTCAGGCTGAACAAAATGTTCTGAGCGTGCAAAATTCTGGCATCCCTGGCTAGCAAACTGCAGAGAGCTGCTTAAGCAAGGTCAAATGGATCTACAGCTAGGTATTTCCACTGGTCCTGAGATCCACACGGTACCTTATGACAGCCCAAATTCTTCATGTGCAAAACTCTCCCTGCTGTGTTCCCAGGCACAACCCTAAGGAGGTCACCTGAAGCAGCTTTCTGTGCAAAACTCCTTTTTGTTTCAGTAGCTCAAGGGATAGTCAGAATCTTCTCCATGATGTGTCCATAGCTTCACAGATTGCATGACAAAATTCAAAGTAATTAAAGAACTGATAAAAATGGTGTTAAAAGAGCCAGTATCTCTTCAGGACACTTCAGATAAGCTGATGGTTGCATCTTCAGAACAATGATTGCCTTCTTTGAAGGCAGAGATAAAAAAATAAGATGAGCTGCTGTTATAGCTGATATGAGATTAACAGAAATCTGTATGATGTTATTAGTGATATGAATTATAGCAGAGTTGTGGTTACAGGAAATGTAATAGGAAGGCTTTAATGTTCCAGATGGAAACTGGAGAAAAAATGCTAGTTATTACAGATACTTGATCGTGGTTACCAATGCATTTCTTTGCTACACAGACTCTGAGTAAACAAATTGTTTAATACTTAGCTTTAGGGGAACAATAAATTCAGATAGGAACCCTACTTATAACATTTTGTCGTAAGTGATTCAACGTGAGTTTATTTTCTTCAAGTTACAAGCAAATTTCAATAAAAAGTCTGTAAGTAATGTTTTTCCAAAAGGGGAATTTGAAAATTAAGAGTACTATTTAGTGGAATTATCCAAAATTAAAAGCTAACCTGCAGAAGTACTGATTGTCTGTAAGTTACAGATTCAGCCATCACCTGGAAATGATACATGAAATAATTCTCTTCACAGGACTGGGGGCAACACTGACAGATTTAGCCTAAGCATATGATGAAAGCTTACAGGCCAATGAGAAAAAGTCCAGCGGACAACCACAAGAATAACCAAGGTTCTCAAAAAGCATGAGAAAAGCATGAGAATAAGTCGCAAGGGACTTAAGTAAAAGCAAAGGAGATTTTAGTTAGAGATTAAGGCAAACTCTCAAGCATGAAACTAGTGAAATGCTGGTCTAAACTCTTAGGTAATGAAAATCCCCTGCAGTAGGTTTTGAAGAAAAGATCAGACAGACAGGCACTAGGAGCAGTTAATTACATGTTCACCTCCTTTGAGGCAGAGAGATGGATTAGATGATCTCCCAGGGTCCCTTCCACTCTTATAATTCCTATTTCGTCTATATAGCATCTCTGGCTTTTTCACTTCTTTAACGAAGCAGAGGAAGGAGACAGTGAAAGGGAGTATTTCAGATGCTTAGCCAGCAGGATGAAGGATGCAGCAAGCAAAGCGAACTGAAGACTGAAGTCCAGAGGAAAATTAACCTATGACTGAGATCTATGGCAGGAGAAGAGAGAATAGACATTGCACCCTGTCCTGACTGCCCTTAATGTTTCCCCTAAGCTGGATCACTCTTGGCCCATCTTTGGAGAAAGCAGTCCATAGCTTACAGGCAACTTGGAGCAAGCTGGAACCATGATACAAATAAAACACTCCTATTTTTATCCTTCTGCTCTTTACATTTTTTCCCTGTTTCTTAAAGCCTGATATTTTCTCTGCTGTATCACATGCAAACGTCACTCCTCATAAAAACAGAAAGAAAAAATATAAGGCAGTTACTATAATCTACCTTCTTAAAATTAGTAATTACTGTGGCAAGTACAGTGCATTTTCAATGCAGTCTCTGGTATTACTAGAATAATTCATTTGCATCATGCTATTATTGGGCCTTAAATCTCTCTTTCTCAGGCTGTATGTTAAAAATACAGTGCTTCAGCATAAAAGGGAGTGAAAGAATTGGATTGATTCAGCCCACTAAGGTTGCTATATATTTCTTCTCTGCTCCATCAGTACCCCTGAATTGTATTTCCCAAAGCAACCAAGCCTTAGTCTTCAACCACAATCTTACACCTGCCAGGGAAAGGGATAAGGAAAGCTTCATGCTGATTTGTCTACTCAGTAATCTTTGTTTCACAGCTCCTTGTTTCCACAAGAGGGCACAGGATGAGGTTTGTGGTGTGTTGACTCCTACCGTGCTATCCATGACTGCACAGCAACTGCTTGCCGTGATGTGGCATCTGCCATGTATTACCTCCCTACATCACCATGCTATCCTTTACCTACAGTGCTATGATCATGTATGCAGCACTTCCCTGCCTGATATGCTGCATATTGCAGCCTCCAGTCTGGTGCTTGCAACACTGCCCTGTGCAATTGGACTCCCTGCAGCCTGGACTGAGGTCCAGACTGCCCAGAATGGAAGTACCAGGCACTGAAATACTTGCTAGACTTCTGTGCAATCATCGATTCCCTCCTCCCTGCCCCACATCTACTAGTACCTGCAGCTAACAGCTGGATTTTATTATGAAATGCTTTCTTACTTGTTCCCCTAAAATAAATAAAAATAAAATCTCAGCAATCCTATTTTCAGCAAGAGGAAAAGCTGCTATCATGCTGGTATGGTGTATAATGGAATACAGTAGCACTGTATTTCATTATGATTCAGTGTGTTTTCATGTTAGTTGCCAAGGATTCAGTGGCTTAACGTGAATTCTAAAATAAGATTAGTATTCCAAATAAAATACTTTTGAAATACATGTATTTCCCATTTCATTCTAATGAGCTTTAGTAAATGCACAGTACCGCTTGTGGGTATGATTTGAATTCAGGAGGAACACAGCTAAATTCAGCCACTTGGGACCAGTATGATATCTGGGCACATAAAACCAAGAGGGACAGACGTTCTTGTCAGCCAGGCTGCTTTGCCATGCGCTCCACAGCCATCAGAAACACAGCATAGGAGGCCTGGCCAAAGACAGCAGAACTGCATGTTTCACAGCAGCCTTCAGCTTTTAGGACTTTCCAGAACAAGAGTGTGCACACGGTGATCCATCCCACATGAGGAACGGTGTAAAATTGGACAGTTCTCTCTCACAAACTGCTCAGACAACATGGAGTAGGAAGGAACCACGCATCCAAATTTCACTGTAAGCACTCAGTCTAGTAGGTTTTTAATAGTCATCTACAAATCAACAGATTCTTCTGCCACATTCTGGAGCAGTGACTGCTCCATCATCCAAACATCATCTGCATCTCAAACACTGCTCATACTTCATTCATCTGAATTACTGCAGCAACTAATCAGGCCCACATAATTTTCCTTTTTCTACCTTGAGGTTTACCTTATTGCTCAATCATCTTCTTGGGTCAGTGAGGCTGGAAACAGCCAAGAAACTGGACTTAGGTACAAGTGAAAAATCAGTATCCAACAAGTTCCTCTGGTCCCTCATGGAAATTTAAAACATTTGTGTTGTATTTTGGCAATGCAGATGAGAAAATGACACAGCACAAACCTACTGCTAAGAAAATAATTACAAAATAAAAGGGGAATAAATTGTATTACAGGATCTTTTCTGCTCCAGGCTTAAGGCTACATCTACCTCCAGTCCACGGATGGGTGAAGAGGGATCTGAGCCAGCATCCTCGCAGGCAGGTTGCAGCAGCACAGCCCGGGAGGAACGTCATGTATCCCACTGGGAAGCCTGTGTTTTGCTGGAGAAGCTTCTCAGCAGGACGAACTGCCCCCAGGGCTGGTCCTGTTCCCAAATCCTCCCAATTTCCTGCAAGCACCTTCTGGCACCCATGTCAAGATCATGATGGTTCAGTGCTGTAACACTGCAGGGTCTGGGAGCAGCAGGGTCTGCGACACACTGAGCACATGTGCATGCTGAACACACACACCTGCAAAGGACTGACACCTGTCCTCACCCCAGGGGAGATGCAGACAGCCGGTCCAGCTGGGAATCACCCCCCACCCCGTGTAGTGTAGCCGCACACAAGCAAATCCTCAAACCTATTCTCTGGTCATCTCTCAGAGCTTTGCTGGTGGGATTACGCTGGAGCTGATGCATAGCAGCCGTTTGTAGCAGCTACACAAAGGGTCAGTCTTCTCATTTACCCCTGCTCGGAGTCCAGCTGTGACACTCTCCTCTCAGCAGGGTCAGGACTTCCCACAAAGCACCAAAGCAACCACAACAGCCAGCAGGCTTTGAAGTTTGTGAGAAAGCATCATCCTTTGCACAGTGTGGCAGTGCTAGCATCTGCAGGTCTCACCTCTCCTCCAGCGCTCTGCAATGTCACATCTTTGCTGAACACTAAGAAAAACCCTTTCAAAATTCAGCCCATAGTGGGACCACCCATGGTAAGAAAAATGACTAATGCCCAGAGTTATGAAGTAGCCATGACTTTCTGACAACCTTACTCCCAGGGGACCTTTTTTGTATTCCTCTGCTGTTTTCTTTTTCTCTCCTCATTTATTAAGACTGTATAAAATGCTTACTGAGTGGACTTCAGGTCCAAAGCTGAAGGATGATGTATTTCTTGCTAAAGGCCTTTTTAAAAAACAACCTAGACAAGAGGTGGTAGCATTAAGCAGCAAGATAGCTCTGTAATTAGTGGGAGTCATATGGGAACTCAAGACTGATATACTGGGGAAAGTGCTGGCAAGAGAGCCAGGGGGTGTTGTGGTTTAACCCCAATTGGCAACTAAGCACTGCTCAGCTGCTCACTTGCTCTCCTCCCTGCTGGGATGGGGGATTGAATTGGAACAGAAAGTGAAAAAACTCATGGGTTGAGGTAAGGACAGTTTAACAGGTAAAGCAAAAGCCACACACACAAGCAAAGCAAAACAGGACATTCATTCACCACTTCCCATGGCCAGGCAGGGGTTCAGCCATCCCCAGGAAAGCCAGGCTCCATCACATGTAACAGTTGCTTGGGAAGACAATTGCCATCACTCTGAACATCCCCTGCTTCCTTCTTTTTCCCCAAAAATAGATACTGAGCATGACATCATATGGTGTGGAATATCCTTTGGTCAGCTGGAGTCAACTGTCCCAGCTACATCTTCCTCCCAGCTTTTTGTGCACCCCCAGCCCACTTGCTGGCAGGGTCATGTAAGGAGCAGAAAAGGCCCTGATGCTGTGTAAACGCTGTGTAAACACTGCTCAGCAATAATGCAACTTCCCTGTGTTATCAAGGCTGTTTCCAGCACAAATATAAACACAGCACTATCTCACCTACTAGGAAGAAAAACAACTCTGTCACAGCTGAAACCAGGACAGTGGGGAAGGTAATATGCAAAGAAAAAGGAGAAGCAGCATGGAGGCTGGTGAGTGAAAAAAAAGAATCTGGAGAGACCTCAGTGATGTTCATTGTCCAGGAGTGTCTGTGATGGCATGGCCATGTCGAGCAAGGGGAGGAGAAAGAGTCAGACCAGCCGTGACTTGTAGAAATGAGGCACATTCATAAACCAACAGGCATCTCTAGTGCCCTCCCAAAATTCAGTTAGTCACTTGATCCCTTGCATGAGGTGACCATAAATTGAACTGCCTTATCACTGAGCTTGTGATGGAGCAGAATGATATGAACTCCATTAGCTACTTGCACCACTGAAATGAGAAATCGAGGCAATGCTTCGTTGCTGGTGTGTGGTTCCTAGACTGTGATAAGATTGGGTGTAACTTGAGAGCGCTTCAACTGGGGACTTCAGAGTGACTGTTGCATAGATTAGAAAATGTAAATTTACAAGTCTGACTTCTGGTATAAATCAGAGCAGGATTTTGACCCATATATTTTAGACACAAGAAACAGGACCCACGACATGTCCACAGCTATCCACACTCACTGACAGTCCTCTGGCCAGACAGCACACAAACACCTTCCCAAGATTCACAAAATAATATCTGCCCCAAATATTACTGCACATTTGCAACCATATTGGACCTATATGGGGTAAGAAAAGCAGCCTGGCAACAATCAGTAATTACGACAGACTACGCGATGGACGATGTTTAATTAAAATAAAGTTGACTCATGCTATAGTACTGAAAAGCAATTTAGAAACTTGTCTAAATTACTGTAGATATGCACCCAGACATGAGATAATTAGGCTGCTGTAAGGCACCCTGCTGCATGTTTTAGGCTGTTCTGCCACTCGTCCCTCCCCACTGAAAACTGTGCAGACACAAGTGCCAAGATTCACATCCCCTTTAAACCGGCCTTATGCAACGTGTTGTACACGCAGTTCGGAAAAAAGCAGGTGTGCACAAGTTCTTGGTATGAGAAGTTATTAAAATAAATGCTGAGAAAGAAAATAAATGTGTTTTATAGGAAGAAATCGTATTTTAACACAGCAATATATTAACTGAGCCTACAGAACAGATCCAATTGATTCAATGACAGAGTGTCAATGCTCTTATTTTGTGCACTAATAATTATGTTTCCCTCTGCTTTAGCCTACCTTGCACTTAATGGAAGCTCACAGATTCTTGGCAAAAGTGAGTTCAGATTATTTTGATTACTGCTTTCTGGTCATTTTAAAATGTTTTTCTATAGTGAACTTGCTTGTTGAAAAACACTGATTTGAACAGCTAAAAATATTTTCGCAAAAGAGGCGACTTTCAGAAACTGAAATGGTTCATTGTTATAAATTGGTATCTTATATCTTCAGGGTGTTTATAACTACAAAGCCTAGACCTAATCTGTCTTTTTACAGATTTTTTTTCAAGTTAAGCATTAAAAAGAATTAACTAGAAACTTGAGAATAGTTACCAGTTTTCACTCTCTTTTTTGTTTTGTTTTTCTGGGGAGCTGTCAGAAAAATAAAACATTTTTATTTGTGTTATTTTCCTCATTAATATTAAAAAAAGCCTTCTGAAATGAACTGCAAAAGTTTTATCTTCTCTTCTTAGTTTTGGTGGAAAATAGAACTTTCAACCACCTCTGGGGAAGCAAAACGTCATGTTCAATGTAAAGCATGGACAGGACGAGGAAGGTGAGCAGGAGAGCTTTCATCATATACTGACTTCTACTTGTCCATTCTTTAGCCTTCCACATTATCCACAGACTTCTTGAACTAATTAACCAATCACATAATTTATCCTTGGCATAACTTTACTGGCATTATGTCAGGAACTGTATTCGGCCCAAGTGTGCAATACCAACATGCACATTAACTCCCTTAGACTCAGTATGAGAGAGATATACTCTTATTACACTGATAGATATATTCTTATTATAGTGACATCTACCCAAACTTCTTTCCTTCCCCAAACTATAATACAACCACTTGTTCCCTTGTTCTACTGGTAATTTGGAGAGGTGTTTTCCCAAAGTACTGCAATTCTATGGTCATTAAAATTAAAGGGTATTTCTCCAGCTGACTATAGCTGAAGGTGAGGCAGAACTTTCAACCTAGATGTGGCCAGGATGCCATTCTCTCTTTTTTGTCTAATTACGATTCCATCACAGTTCTAAGGTAAATGGGGTATTGTCACTCTCTTCCGCTTAATTTTATAACGATATACTACAGCACTGAAGTGGAGGAACACTGCACACCAAAACCAGTGCTGGAAATGGTCTTTTAAATGTTTTAAGTTGGAACGTACTATTAAGCAAAAAGCACTTCAGTATTTTACTTCATATAGACATATCTTATTCTAGCTAGAACAAAGAAAACTTTCTAGTTTCCATTATTATGTAAGCCACTACTAAGGTTCAACAGTGGAGCATAATTATGAGTGTATGAGATTCGGTACCTGCTATTTTGCAGATGTGAACCAGCCCCTCCCAGATTTTATGAGCTGTTATTCTGAATCAAAACCCAGGGAGGCGTGAAGACTGAAAGCTACCAAGTCCATCTTCAGATTAAAAAGGAATCTGAATATTCAACATTTGAACATTCATTCATCTGCTGGTTCAGCACCAAGTGTGCAGAGTTCTATTTAAGCAAATTTAACCAAAACCTTTTGATCTCACTATTTTGTACTTGTGGTTCTGGTCGCAGCTCATGCCAGAGCAGGGATTGTATTTGCTGAGCAATGCAGAACTAGGGCTGAAAGTGCAGTGTCCTTGCCTGGTCCTAAAGTGTTACAAGTCCTCATGCAGCCAGATCAGCTCCTCTACCAAAACTGCTTTGGTCATTGTGCTCAAACTCCAACCTTAATGATCAGTGTTATCAGCATCTGTGCTGCTCTCTCTTGAGCTATGGTCAGGAATGAGGAGGAAATTCATAATTCCTGGAGCTGGAGGAGGTTCAGTGCTTTGCTCCTTTATACACCCTCCCAAAGGAGTTAGTGTCCAAGCCTGGCTTGTTTTATTGCTCAGCTGTGGTCCAGGGAAGTGCTTTTAAAACAATGCTACTTCCACCTTCTCCTTAGACCTCACTAGCACGAGTCTTTTGAAGACAGTGTGTGTTGCCTTTTCCTCTTAGTTTTCTCTGTATATTGGTTTACGCACCTGCTGCTAAGGCCTCCCTTGTTCTTTTGCTGGAAATCCTTGACTTTGAAGGGTAAGAAAAACACCCTGCTACAAAGGACACTGAAGAAATCCGCAGTGCTTTTTTGGTGCTTCGGTAGGTAGAACTGACCTAGATAGCACAAATAGTAGGAGCAGAAAAATGCAAATACCTCTCCCTCCATATAAAATTATTCAACACAACAGAAAACTAAGGGATCTGAAAGGTGAGGGATGATTTATAAGGGCAGATATGGGAATATTCTTTCCACTTCCCCAGCTGTGGATTTCTGATGTGCACAGCTGTGTCCTCTTTTTCACTGTTTGAACTGCTGTCTCTACACCACAAGTCCCCTGACTTCATTTTCTTCCTAAAATCTTTGCTTCAGCTGGCTGTTTCTTATTAAGCTTCCCCTAGAGATGTATGTATTTTAAATATATTAAAATAAAGAAAGGAATCCTAAAAGAGGCCATGTCTCTCTGCACAGGCATATGTGTGTGGCAAAGCCTGTCTCAAAAATTGTCTTTCCCCCTTTGTTTTTTAATGTTTGCACAGAAAAAAAACTCTTTCCCATTTCAGAGGCCTAGAGCTCTGAACAAATGTTGCAATTATGCTTCTCAAAAGCAGATAAGTGACGGGTGAAAAAAATTAAACTCACTTAGGCAAGGCAGGTTCAGAATATCTGTAATGAACTGAAATTACTTCAGTGAGTCTCATTTTTTGTTTGAAAGCCCAGAAGATTTTCCTGCATTTTTTCCAATGCATTGTAATTAAGCTCCAATTTGTGACATCTCTCAAGTCAGCTTAGTTTCTTAGCCTGCTAAAAGGATATAGCCAGCACTGTACAGCTGGTCAGCAAGACAGATCACTCATAGCTTTGCATCATTGGTACTAGTCAGCTAGAGACAGAAAAAAAAAAATCTCAGGAATATTCGGCATACTCTGGTTTCCTCTCCATATACCAGCACCAATACATCTAGCACAGCATCAAACCTTCGCAATACTTCTAAGTGGTTCAAGTTCATGCACCGAAGAATGCTTTTATTTCAGGGCCATTCCTGGGACAATTACAACAGCTCCAAGCAAATATTTCAATCATCCCCATCCACTCCAGCTCTGCAGGAGCTATTTCGCGTCTGTACAGACAGTGTGACCAGCCGAGTTCATCAGTGTGGTACTGCTGAGCCCCAACGAGTGGTGCTGAGGATGCAGAGAAGGTCCCTCCACTTTTACTGTGATTCCCCTTCAAAAGCAACCCCAGAGGGGCCGAGACATTACTGTGCAAAACCTGTGAGACCTTTAAACAGGGGGTGCTATGTGAAGGCAAAGCGTATATGACTGTTTAAACATCAGCCAGATAGATATTGCTCTGATAAAGGAAGAAAAGCAGTTGCTGATGAGCCTTTACCAGTTCTTTCTCTTGCCCCTTTTTATTACAAGTCACTGAGAATAAACATAGTGAAGTAGTTTAAAAATAGCCTTTAGTTACCCCTCAAGCAATTCCATTGTGCAATTTAGCCAAGGCACTGTGATTCTGCCCATGTTGCTTTCCCATAGTCTACTACCCATGTGTCCAGAGAGCTTTTCTTCCATCCTTCGCTCTCCATCCCCTCTCCCTGTTCTCCCTTATTTCCTCCAGAATAAAAATTCCCAGAGGACTGTAACTATACTGGACCTCTAGAAGCTGCACTCCCAGGTGTTCAAGGCAACACTGCATCCCTTCAAATCCAGCACTGCTGAATTTTAAGCTCTATTAATGGGTCAAGTGACTGATAAGCTCAGTTTACCATCCCAACAGACAGGTTTGTGCCCTAAGCTAACATCACAGGCAAAGCCATAATTCAACTCCCAGGCTCTGCTTCCACCTGTGAACTGAAATACACTGTCATAATTGTTCCAGCAGGAAAAGTTTGACACTCAGGACTGACTTCAATCAAAGTTTTTACATCCTTCAAATAAAATACTAAAGATTTCAAACAAACCCATATATTTATAAACTTAATTAGTCTACAACAGTATTCCATACCATCAACTTGTAAAATTTTTAAAGTTAACTACAGATTATACATATTTGATGCAAATCATTGTAACTTTATAATAAAAAGATTAGTTATAGAGCTATAAAACTGTTATGCCAGGTTTTTACAGCTGATCATTAATATTGTAAAATGCAGTTATGTTTTTATGCTTTATTGGCTGACAAAAACAACCAGAATCTGAAGCAGACCCTGAACTTTCTTTAATAGAGGTCTTAAATTGACCCATTCAGAGAAACATCTTCTTAAAGGCTATAAAATACTCCTGCGATCTACAGTACTCCTTATAAATAGGTTAGTAATCAGCAGAGACCTCAAAGTCAAAATGCACTATATCTATTGGGTTTGTAGTTGCTATGGTTCAAAAGAAAATAAGATCTGACATCAGGAACAAAAGAACAATCTTTCCTTTGTTTTTTTGTAATAAATTTAGAATGGCATTCAACCGTCAGAAGCAAAACACACCAAGCTCACTGTGAGGAGGTTTGCGCTGGTGTGGAGAATGGATAGGTAGGTGTGAGATTTACCAAACAACAGTAGGAAACGTGCACAAACAGGAAACCACTGGAAGTTATGACTTTAAGGTTGCGTGGACATACTGACAGGCATCAGGATTTCCACACACAGGAGCCCTCAGGAAAGCAAATCCAAATTAACTTTTGCAATTGCTCCTTTAATGTATTAACCAGAATGGCGACTAGTTTATGTTCTGATTAGGAATGACCATACTAAAACTAATCTTCTTCTCTTTAGAGGCAAATTACACACAATTTATTCAAAACCACTCACAATCGTGAACTGGAAAACGCACATGGGACTTTACTGGACTTAGTTAATTCACAGGTGTAACTATTTTGGACAAAGCCTGAGCATTGCTATTTAGCCAAGGGCTCATCACCAGGTCACACTGCTACCCGTGCTGCCCGCCTTGGCCTCTCTTCCCTTTTGAATACTAACTTTTGTTTTACTTTTCCTAGAGTATCCATAGGAAACTTATGGATCCTCCAAGCCTACAATCTGCATTTTTATGCACTATTAATAACAATGTGTTGAAGCTATGAAAGACCTATTGAAGCCCTGACGGATTGTGAGAAAAAAAGAAAGTGATTTTTTTAAAGCTACATTTTCAATCAGCTCATCATACATATTGTTTTATTTTGTTTTGCACTGCATGACATCAGCATTCGCTATTTGCTATTCACTGGAGGTTAAAACATCCAGATGAATCCTGCTTCCAAGCCTACAGTCCAAGTTGTGATTTGGTTAAACAAGATTGGCCAGATTTTCTCCTGGAAAAAATCCATTCAAAATCAGGAAAATTATTCATCCCAACAGATAACTTGGCTTGGAAGTTATATTTTCTTTTAAGGCAATTAGGCAGAGTCTGTAGAAATCCAAGCAGATTTCCACTGACTAGGAATTATAATATGAATTAAAAATAAAATCAGCGGTTTTCCTAAGAGGCATCTCATTTTCATTTGCATCAAACCCCTGAAGATATTTCTTACATGTAACCTACTTGATGGTTATTTTCCCATTATTTTCTTTCGCAGGGCTCCCCCCTTCCCCTGCTGAAAAGCTTTAAGCCTGGAACAAGGATAGAGACAGGCCTGCACAAACAACACTTTTCTCATTATTTTATCCTGTCCAGCTTAGAAAGAGAATTCAGGACCCATGTCATGGTGGGGACCCTTCACCAAGTGTACAGCTGGGATGGGTTGGGGATGGTGCCAACACAGGCAGACTGGTTGGAAGGCGTTACCTGGTGCCAGTGCCAAGTGACAGCAAATCTGCAGAACCATCAGGGAGGACGATGAGGGGAAGGACAGAATTTAATAACTTGGAAAGTCTTTGTATTAAGCAGGGGTAGGAGCAGGGTATTGTGGAATCAAATCCTGAAACTGTTACACTCAGAGAAAATCCTTCCAATCTCTTAAGTCAGAAGATCCTCTGTTTCATTTTACCCCTTGATGTTGAGCTAGATCAAAGTTTTGGATGGAGGAAATTGTGGGGACTGGATTAAGTACTGTGCTTGGCTTTTCCTCTTAAACCACAGGCATTAGATGGTCAACATATGAATGTTTTCTAGTCAGAGCTATCTGCAGGTTCAAAATGCTGGTAATTGCTGAGTCTGAACTGTTGATAACAAATAAACATTTACTTTGAACAAAAAACTAAAAAGCCTTTATCTTGAGGAGTCCAGGAACAGAGCCAGAACTATATGGCTTAATAAATTTCACAAGTCAACCCCATCGGGGAAAGCAAAGTTATTATATCTGAATTATCACACTAGGAGATCCTGCTGTGATCTCTACTAGAAAAAACTCACCAACCTAAAGGACAGTTAATGTATGTTCGGTAGCAGGGACCGCAAACATCTACCCCTGTGCATCATATACAGAATAGAAGACCAACCTGTAATTAACGTCACAGAAGAGAAAATCTTGCAGTCACCATCCTGTCACGTGTGTCCCAAGTTCTGAACGTGGCAGGACTGAAATCTTGCACGCTAGTTGCCGCCATCAGCTGGCATTTGTCACAAAGAAGATCTGAAGACAGAACATGCAAAATGCAGTTGAGTCACAGAGAACCACAAACATCAGGACAAGGTTACAAAGTAGGAACTAATCTGTGATGCCTGGTCAGAAGGTGCACTGGTAAGTGCCAAGACTGGCCACACACGTGCCATCAGCATCATGTACATGTACGCACAAATCTGTTGTCATTTTTTAAAAAAATCAATAACCTTAAGCTTACATCCTGCTCTGTCTGCCTTTCCAGTTAGGACTGTGTGATATAAATACAATTGCACAAGATAAAAACTGCAGCATATATGACAGTGAATGATTATTGGTCATTCCACAAAACATATCCTAACGGCACTAGTAAGATCACTCTGTGTCTTCTCCTGATGCCTACACCAGGCTGTCAGCAGTAGATCTCCATCTGAAACCAATGGTGTTACCCAGAATAACATGTTCAGACTAGAAACTTAATTTTTTGTAATTCTCATACAGCTACATTCAAGAGAAAAGCTCTGATAGTTCAGATTTCTGTTCCCTGGTGCCTTTTCTTTTTGTCAGTTTTCATGTTTCTTGACAAAAGTATTTTTTGTCATTCTACTTAGGATGAATTACACGTGGTAAATGCGGTCATGTGCTCTGACCTTGGCTTGGAGAAAGCTTCTTGGACTGGTTAAAACAAACAAACAAACCACAAACCAAAAACCCCCAAAAACACCTTTTAAAAGTTTGCACTTTAAGATTTAAGGTGAATACAAACAGCAGGCTGGCTCCTACTCTTGAGTCTTATTCCTGCGCAGACATGGCTGAAATTATCTTTAGAAGTGAGATTTTGGTTCCTGAGCTCCTTTAAAAAAAGATGTTGCTTCCTTGCCTGTGCACAGCGTATCTGCCACGGTGATGGAGACATTTTAAATCTGTGCGAAGGAATGAAGCTGTTTGGGGAGCTGAGGTTGGGCTGGATCACCCTTGGGGCTAATCAGGGAAGGAAGAAGCTGGGAGCTCTGTGCTCAGGGCATCCCAGCAGTCGAGTCCTAGAAACACTTTGTGTTTGCAAATGAGACGTTTACAAACAATAATGAAAATTTGTGATGTTTACTCGCCTCCCTTTGCAGAGGAGGAGGCTCGGGAGTGGGTGGGCTGTCATTTCTGATTACCCAGGAATGCTCTGCAGAACCTCCAGCTCCTCTGCATCTGCTCTGACCACCTCGACCGGGCTGTGGACGACCTAATACAAGGAAATAAAAGGATATATCTGCTTCCTTCGTTCCTGGCACTGTGCAGCACCTGTTTTCCGTGCTCCTCAGATTACACCTATGGGAAATACCTTCATAAATCTTTTCAAGCTCAGTCTTTGCTAACTGCTGTTGCTTTAGTTTAGCATTTATGCAGCATTTAGTTTCACCTTTTCACAGTGTACTTTTTTTAATGCTAATTAGCTTCGCTGTAGCATAAATCTCCCTCTCTCCAACTTTTTTGTCTGTTTGTTTTCCAAGACATCAGGTTTCCCTTCCTTTGGATTTTTATAAAACACAAAACCATCTGCATGAAAGTACTTCTAGTATTTCACTGCAAAGAAATTATTTACCATTGTACCCAAGAGTGACAGTGGTCTCTTATTCTCAAGATGCAGGCATGAA
Source organism: Nesoenas mayeri (assembly GCF_963082525.1). Taxonomy (NCBI): domain Eukaryota; kingdom Metazoa; phylum Chordata; class Aves; order Columbiformes; family Columbidae; genus Nesoenas; species Nesoenas mayeri. The sequence goes on from NC_137556.1 coordinate 5,662,231, forward strand.
ACACCCCTGAGTCTGCCTCCACCACAGCAGAACATATGTCACTTTTAATCAAACTAACTGCTTCTCTGTTTATTAATCTAAAGTCCCAAACCAGTCTAAGGATGAGAGGGGGGAAAAAAAAGTAACAATGACAACAACAAAATAAACTTGACGAGTCAACTCTCTCATCTAAAAAAAAAAAAATGCAGTAAGCTGCCCAATCGAAAATCTCTGGAAAAAAAAAGCAATCACGCAGGATTCAGCAGGGAAGATGACTTCTGTCTACTGTCTCCAAAAGATGACTTGTGACACTGGGTCTGTGGCTCTCTGAAGATGGAGGTGGCTTCTTTCAGACTTTGCTTCATGCTGTTACTTCTACCTCTTTAGCTCACAAAGCTGCTTTTGGCACCTTTTAAAGTGGTTTCTTCATTCTACTTGCAGCTGAAGGTAGCTGGGTTTTCAGAGAGGCAAAACCAGCACTTCAAGAAGCCCTGGGAGGGTCAGCACAGAACACATGGGAGAAACATGCTGAAAATGAGCCAAGTTTCTTGTTCGAATATTATATGCAGTTCTAGAGTCTTCAATTCATGTGCCTGTGCTAAAGGTGTGCACTCGAGTTTGTAAGATGTCTGCAGTTTGTGTGGCTTCAACAAACTGCCTTATCTCCTTTCCAGGCTTCAACCAGGACCACATTCTCCAGGTGCAGGGTGGAAAATATGGTGGGAATATACCATGCCCTAAAGTCGTGATTGATCTTCCCTCTCATAGTCCGTTAGGTTCCCGCAATGATTCAGGATGTTACAGGCTGAGGCATTAACAGCTGTAAATGCTCATTAAGAGCACTGGGCCCCATGCTGGAGCCAACATAAGGGAACAGCGTGTAGCACCGCATCTACACCTATTTAGTTTTACAGTCCTATCAGACCTACCCAGCACAACAGTGCATCTCAGCAGAATAAACTGAAGTGTCTCATTGAGTTAATGCTTATATCCATGCTCTGAGCCCACCTTTCAAGAAAGCATCATTCAACCAACACAGCCCAGTTGCTCTGCATGCAAATACGTTCTGTTATTCAACATGTCACTTTAGAGAGGTTGCACGCAGCTGGTTGCATGTCAGCAGCTGCTAGGAAAATGTCGCTGTTGAAGAGAAGGATTTGCAGTGGCACCCGAATTAGGGGCACAGGGAGAATAAAGTGCCCTGGGCATCCCTTGCAAAGCATGCAGAGTTCTTCCAGGCATCAGACAGCAAGATATTGAAGCGATCGGCAAAGACAACTCTGCATTTTGCAGTTCGTGAGCAGTAAGAGTTTAAAATGATTAACAAGGACATTGGAGCTGTTCATAGGGTGAACTCACGCCCTCGGACAGTGAGAAATTATCGTGATTAGCTAGTCAGAATGATTAAAATTTCACAGAGTGAACTGAGATCCATGGACGGGAAGACGTAATGATTAAGTGGGTCATGTCCACCACCTCGTCAGGAGGAGGCTCAGATTCATGGGCAGCAAGACAGCTATTAACATGGTGACATCCATAGTTATTAACCTGGCTGCATCAGAGTTGTTCATGGAATGAACTTCACTTCACGGGGGGAGGCTGGGAGAAAACAATTAACAAAAGAAAGAAATTAGCAGTGCTCTCAGGGTGAATTAAGATGTATGGACAGAAGCAGGATTAATGTAAATACATCAGTGTTGACCACAATGTGAGCAGACTCACGGGTAGAAGACTCAAATTAACATGGTCTTGTCATGTCAACTTGCTAGATGGCTCCTCTTTAGGAGGGCTTGGGCACTGACTGAGCCTCCAGAATTCAAGGTTAAATGTTACCCGACTTGGCAACCGATGAAATCAACCCAAAAGGGGAAGCAATTATCTAGTCTAGACAGACCCTCACATCTGTACAAATGTTTTGTTGTCTGTTGGCTGGTGCCAAATACATCAATTAGTTTGCAGAGAAGCAACATTAGAACACATGTTGTCTGTCTGATCTCCAATGCCAGGAGAGGCTTATGGGTTTTCACAAGGGGTTAATGAAGCTCAAGATTCAAGACAAGTTTTGGTACTCTGCAAACTTCATAAAATCATAGAATGATTTGGGTTGGAAAAGTCCTTAAAGATCATCTAGTTCCATGTCCCCTGCACCTTCCACTAGACCAGGTTGCTCAAAGCCTTGTCCAGCCTGGACTTGACCACTTCCAGGGATGGGGCAATTTCTCTGAGAACCCTGTTCCAGTGCCTCACCGCTCTCACAGTAAAGAATTTCTTTCTTATATCCAATTTAAAGCTACTCTCTTTCAATTTAAAGCCATCACCGCTTGTCCTGTCACTACATGCCCTTGTAAAAAGTCCCTCTCCAACTTTCTTGTAGGCCCCCTTTAGGTACTGAAAGGCTTCTTTCTCCAAGTTGAACAACCCCAACTCTCTCAATGTGTCTTAACAGGAGAGGTGCCCTCTGATCATCTTTGTGGCCTCCTCTGGACTCCCCCCAACAGGTCCAAGACCCAGAAGGAGATTTTCCTAAAGAACATCTTTTGACCACTGTGACTACTAGTCAAACTCTTATTTCAATATTTCAGCCAATTGTATACCAGATTGCTTCCTAAGGCCTGCAAATGGCCTGCCTACCCTTAGTTAAGAATAGAGGGCAATGATCTTGGAGGTCGAAAACTATTACACAATCTTATTTTGCGACAAGAAGGAAAGCTGTGAAAACAAAGTCAGCAGGGGATTGAAGTGTCAGGAAAAGCTGTTTCCTATGGGTTGGGTACAATGCAATTCTGTGTACAAACAGCTAGCTAATTATTTCTTACCGCATATCAGCTAAGGCTGACCTGATTAAAATCATAAATCAGCCAATGCCTCCGTTATTATGCTGCAAGAATCCATGTCTGTGTTTGCATATTAATTAAGATATGCTAAGTAATCAAAAATGTTTGCTAGGAAAAAGAAAATAGATTGTAACCTGACAGAAGCAAATACAGGCTCATGGTACACCAACTTTTCAAAAAATTTCCTCTGTTTACGCTGCACCCTTTCAAATTATGAGCAGTTTCCAACTGCCTGTGATTTCCTTCCATCAGGTTTTAAGGGAAAATATCTCCATCATTTGTATCTCACGACTTGTTTCCACTTGGTGGGAAAATAGCATGAAAGCTGCTGTCAGGCTAGAAAGCTGCATAACTTTATAAACTCCAGCATATTTTTTGGTTGTTCTTCCCCATGTGCTATGCAATATTAGATTAATGTCACTGTTCAGCAAAGCTTAGAGTATTGATGTTGAAACATTATTCATCAATACTAGCTTTGGAAAGAGGTCATTTATGGTCATTAGAATAGAAGAGCATTTATTTTGGACATCAGAGAAATCCCCATGGGTCCTAGAGATCATGCTGCAGTCCTCATAATGCCGTTAATATAATGGCCTCTTTCTTCTTTATTAGAATTTTACGGCTAAGTAGGATGTAAGGAAAACTATCAAGTCAGGGGAGTCCAGCACCCTACAGTCACTCTTGTCATAGAGTCCATATGCTGTTCTCTGTGGGTTTTCCTGTGTAAGAAACAACGTTCATTAATCGTTATCACTGAGCCTTTCCTCTTAGCAGCTACAGGTTGAGACAGGGCTAATACCTCCAGCAGGACGCTGAAATACCCTGCCCAGTTACAGTGTACAAAGCAAATGCCCTACTTTATTTTTTCCTCACATTATGCTAATTCAACAAGGAGCACTTCAGCTTTGGGGCATTTTTTGCCCATATTGTTCCGAGTCAGAGCTCAGAGGGCTGAAGTTGGGATCACGTCTCCACCAGAGTAGTGCCAGCAGCCCCATTCCAAGGCAGGAAAATTTTTCTCACCAGGAATTCAGAAGCATCTTTTCCCAACCCAAATGGGATGGGGTGAACGATCTGCTGCCACCCTGAATGTGGAAACTTTGGTCTCCCACTTTTGCTGTCTGCCCCCCACCCCCTCAGGCTTTTTACATCAACCTAGAGATATCACTAGACCTGCAACCTCGTTGTCTCTTCTTCTTCTCTGCCTCCCACAGCAAGAGGTGAAATTACAGTGTCAACTAAGCCATACAAAACTGCCAGTCAACTGGGTTATGCTCCAGGGCCCATACACAGTGATATGCACCAAGGAGATTTATGCAAAATGTTATGCTAATTCAGGCAGGAGGTATATATGCTGCATCTGTCTGTCTGCAAGCAAGAAAGAGGAGTTGCTACATTTGGATGATGCTGCTGCAAAAGCAACACCACAAAGACAGATGGGTTGAGCCGGCAGCGAGTATCTAATCCCAAAACCTGATGATTTCCCAAATAAAAGGCAAATGCCCACCCTCTCAGTAGAATAACCTGTCGAGATTCAGCTGGATGTCCTCGCAACACAACAGTTGCTGTGATAACACTGTCCTGGAGGACAATTGTAGGCTGACTAATGACATTGACTCTGCACAGGGTGAGGCTCTTTGTTTAGCAATGGGCTTAATTCTGCCAGGAGATTTCAGATAGAAAAAGAGCCATGAAGATCAAAGAAATAAATTTCAGGTTTGGAATATAGACATTTCACTTATTACAAAATGCCCAGCTCCCTGGTACAATGCTGCAGTCTGTTTCTTGTAAGACAAGTGCAAAACAAAGGACCTCACCAAAGGAAATACCATTGTCTGTTATGTATGGATATAAAATTAGCACCTTGAAAAGAGCTTTACCTATAAAATAAAATTGTTAAAATCTTATAAATTCCTTAATGCCTTTCCCCCTAGCATGGGTCCTTAAATTGCCCTGCAGAGAGCACTATTTCTATTCTTCAATTCCTGCCTTTAAAAGTTTCACTAAAGCAAGCAGGGAACAGACTTGTTCCAAACAACCCCATAAAAATGGCAGATAAAATATCAAACACATTCCTGTAGCAAGTTAAGAAACCTGCAATCTGCTCAAGGACATTTTGTGCACACACACACGTTTAAAAAAAAAAAAAAAGATAGAAAGAAGAGACAGGCTAAATTCACTAGTTAATTATTCACTGTGAATGATTTACTCAGATGCAGCTAATTAAGAAACACTTTTAACGTGATTATTTTTCTGTCCCTTACCCCTGAAAATGAAGCTATATTTGAAATCTGCCCAAAGGTACAATTCTGAGGTAGGTGCTGGAGGACCTAAGCCCCACAGCTGCTGTTTCTATCTGGTGAGATGCGAGCTCTGGGATAAAAACTGAATAACTACAACAGTGTAGCAATAGGTCCCAAATTCAAGTGCAAACTTGGATACTGTCCTGCGCAGGTGAGTCTAGCCTTGTTCAAGGTTAGAGCTGGCTTATCCTGGTCAGACCTTAGGCAGGCAGATAGAGTCACATCTAAATCTGCTGGGTTAAAGGTACCCAGAGTTTCTTAGGAGAGGAAATGCCTCATGATACCTGGTGCGTAAGACCTTGAGCAGCTATTCCACACTTAGAAACGTGAATTGCTTTTGCAGTACAAATTAACTGCAGCCACAGCAGTTGACAACCTAACAGCAATTGTACCAATTTTTTGCATGCTTTAACGAGAGGCCTCTAGTTACTCCACACCTGTGGTTTATATCACTTTCTGCAGCCTATTCCTTGAAAACATTTTGCATTACTTCTTGCTAAATTTCAAGTGACTACCTGCCCTCAGCATCTTTTCTTGCTGGGAAGACAAAGCAAGAAAAGCTCATGAACAAGGATAATTCTGCATGTGAAAAAAAAAAAAAAATCAGAGTTTTCTGATATGCTTTTCATGTAGTGAGACACAGAAAACACCTGTGTGCCCCAATACACATACAAATATTGCAGCAGCACAGGAACTGTGCACACAGGCATTAATCCAGCTGTGCACATAGCCAGGGAAATGCACCCACATAGACCTGTGAGAATGACTTCTTCTGGGTCATAATTTTGCTCAACACCCATTGGACATTTTCTGGATATAACTTTGTTAATAAAGCTTGAGCATAGAACCATTTACAGAAAACAAACACAAAATAATGACAATAGCAGCTGAATCAAAATTGACCACTAATTTCAAACAAATATGAAATGATGTTTTCTAATCCTAGAGTTTATGCTGCTCTATTGTGGAGTTGTGACTCTTCATAGTTGTGTCACACAGCTTAACAGAGGGTCAAACTGGGAGTCTATGTGCCAGTACGATTTATATTCATGCATAATCTTTGCAAAATGCTTGCTTTTCTCATGTTTTTTAAAAGACAAGAGGCCTGAAGAAATTACTTGTGTCTGGTAAAAATAGTTTGTCTCAGTGGGGACCATATTAATCGCTAGATAGTATAATGCCTCTCATAACTTTCAAATTAAATATTAAGCATTTTAACAACATTTTGGCTATTCTGTCACAACCACCCTACTGTAGGTCATAGTAGGGCATCTGTCTTCAAATATTGCATGCTGTTTATTGCCGATCATCCCCTAAAAGACTGATTACTGCATTAAACTTGAACATAAAACTACTGATATTGCTTTACAGTCTACACAGCTGGAGAAATTAACCTATTCCAGTTTATAATGAAGAGAAACTAAGAGCTATAGCAGGGCCACAAAGAGGCTTTTTGGCAGACAATGCAAAAAGCCTAAAAAGCCAATATTTTGTGTTTTGCTTTTGCTTCCACCTAAACATGCCAGTGCTGAACCTGTGCACTATTCTGTCTTTTGTTCTGTTTCCCTTCATGGCATGTAAAACACACAGCAAATCTGAGATGCCTTAATAGGTGGCACCACTTAGAAGGTAGCAAACAGCTTCTTTTAGTTGTTCGCTGTTCCCTTGCAGTTTCTATTTTGTTCTTACCATTATACTATTTAAGCATCAAACAACACACAAACTATCAGAAGTTGGATGACATACAGTCATTGCATCCTGTCACAATGTTAAAAAGCCCAGTGCAAAGGTGAATAAACTTCTTATGAAGCTGCTCATGCTAAGGTTTATGATTTATCATTGCAACAAGTGTTATCTGTTATAAGTTCAAACTGGAACACAAGAGGTTCCACTTAAATTTGAGAAGAAACTTCTTCTCAGTGAGGGTGACGGACACTGGAACAGGCTGCCCAGGGAGGTTGTGGAGTCTCCTTCTCTGCAGACATTCAAACCCACCTGGACACCTTCCTGTGTAACCTCATCTGTGTGTTCCTGCTCCATGGGGGGATTGCACTGGATGAGCTTTCCAGGTCCCTTCCAATCCCTGACATTCTGCGATTCTGTGAAAAGTCTTCATTTTCCTGCAGGCTCCCATTTAAGAAAAGAAATCCCAATGCAGAGGCAGTTCATACAGTATGTTTCAGTCTGACGCAATCTAGAATTTGCAAAGTGATGGGCCATATCCAATATGCTGCTTGCTTCTACTTAAAATCTCCCTTATTTCAGGAAAACACCTAAATATTCATGTGCTCACACAGTACTTGTTTCTTTTGTTGGCAATACATGATCGCTGCACTAATGGTATTTACTCCTTCAAATTACTGGCAATTACTATACTGGGCTCTGGCACCAAAGTATAAGCAACTCATCTTTTCTCCATACTTTCTGCATATTTGTACCTGAGATGATGTATGAACATTATATATTAACCAAGGGCTACTCCTGATGGTGTTTAAAACCATCTCCAATTTAAGCAGCAGTCTGTGTCAGTAAGCATTATGCACATCATACACTTTACTTTTGGAGCAAAAGAGAAATAAAATATTCTTTACCATCTTCATGCCTGTATTCCCAGACTGTGACAGAAGAAAGCACAAATCTACCATAATCACAGGAGATCTTGCCCAAGTTTCTTTTATTTAGATTTACTAAAGATAACATTAAGTGGCCAAATGACTTTGATTCCTTTAAGAAATTGTAGTCAGTAGTGTATTAGGAATAAAAATACTGTCAAAATTTACTAGGACTTTTTTTTTTGGTGGGAATAAGTGGCTGGTTTATTGCTTTAAAAATAAATACACAAGCTGTTAAACATCTGGAGTTTCTGTGGCATGAGATCTAATAGTAAAGAATGAAAAATTATTTCTCTCTGCTGGTTACACCCTAGACACAAATCTTACAAACGGTGCTTATATCTTCAAGGAGTGGCGACTATCATATTTTCTTTTAATCATATATTCACAGAGTACTTAAATGCTCAGGGAAAGAGAAAGTAAGCATTGTCCAGTGCAAAAAGACAAGATGTAAATTTTCTTTGCATCATACTATGTTGCAGAACTTCAGCCCTGAAAGCCATCAGTCCTTTCTATTTCAATCCCGTACCACCAGGCTTTCTTAAGAATGCATCTTCAGTTTGCCTGGAATAAACTAATGTAATCCGAACCTGTTTTCCTGTGTGACTGCAAAGTTTGGGGGCTGCCTGTTGCTCAGGGGTGATTGTTGGAGAGAGAGAGACAACCTACGAGCTGGACCCAAGCTGGGTTTGCATCCAGCATTTGCAGTGAGAAGATTCTGGTGGAAAAAAAGATTCTTGAAGGACACTTCATGAAGGACACTTCAGAAACTCATTCACATCCCTTTCTCCTCCCAGGCAAATTATTGCCTTCAGCTGACAGCTTGGGCAAACTCACAGTACCTTCTCCACCAGCCGTGGAGACAGACTTCAAGAGCTGGAGGTGCTTACGGCCAGTTGGCAGTTAATTTGAAACAGATCCTGTAAATCTGTTGTTTTAAAGTTTGGTAGCTAATTTGCCTCCAAAGGCTATAATATCCCTGATCACAGTATTGTGACAGTTTCCTCCTAAAATCCCTGAAGCTTTAATTGAAAATAATCAGCGGTGGAAGTTGTTCTAACAGTCCACATTCACTGACGTAAACAAACACAACACTTGAAAGCCGTGAATGCTTCTGTTTGCATCTGTGGCTCTTTCACCAAAAGGCATGTTGTTGATTTCATTTATTCCAAACACAGCATAAATGAATGCTTAATTTGGAAGCCTATAAATAATGAGCATGCTCAATTACAGCAGCAGCATCTAGAAATGGGCTTGAAATTATGTTCCTGAGTCACTAATGCTATTAAGCATTTCTATACATTAAGCCCTAGATATACATGCTCAGAAGTTCACATGGAAGTGTATTCCACCTACTTTGGGACAGTCCCTGCTGTAGTTCAGGCACTAATAGCTCTCAACAGCACAAAGCCTTTTCAGGAATTATCCTCATTACTACAATAATCCTCCACTGGTTCCCAGCAATGATGTTAAACACAAGGTGAATTCAGTGCAATAGGAAGTAGCAAAGGAAGAACAATGCCTTTATCAATTTTCTTATACCTGCTAGAGCATTATAATGATCTGGGGGGTATCTGGCTAACTTAACACATTTTGCATGATCAATAAGAGTGAGAGATGCACAGCTTGTTACAACTGTCCTGAGTAACAGGCACCTGAAACACACTCCTTTCCCAACATCTTTCTCAGACAGAGACGAGTGGTTTGGCAAACTGCCTGAGACAGGCAGGGATGTAGCTGAGATGAGATTCACATCATTTTCTCTTTGCAGTCTCTCTGGACCCGTGGGATGACAGGATGCCATGTAGAGAAACCACAAAGCCTTGATGTATAGGGCAGGATCAATGTGTAACTCTCAGCTCACGGTCTCTTTCTGATTTCTACCAGATTCACCTTTCCTCACTGCAAAGCTGCACAGTTAGAGATGACTCCTCAACAGAGATGAATGCACCACCAGCCCATTTTCATATGCTCTGGTATCTATCAAAATGTTTAGAAGTTGACCTCACACTACTAAGCTTGATGACTGATCCTTTCTTCACTCAAGCCAGTGGCTGACTTCTAGCTCACCAAAAGGAGGCTGACACTGGAGAGGAATGGGACATACAGCCAGCAATCCGCAACAACATCAGCTGTCTCCAAATCCAGCTGCAATCGGGCTAGTAAGTTCTCAAAAAGTACTTTACAGTTACTCAGCTGTGTTGAGGAGGAGACAGGAACAGGGAATGGGACAACAGCAGAGCTCAGCTGTTGTATTATTGATAGCACACACCTCAGGGGGCATTTCTTGAAAGATGCAAATTCCTCCGTTGCTGGTAATTGCCTGGCTCTCTGAGATGCTTCTGCCAAGAAGCTTCGGGGATTTTAAGAGGAAAATGTCACAGTGCTGTGAATAGGGATATTATCTGTGTGCACCAAGGTAAGAGATGGAGGACACTCAGATCTTGCGCTCTAACAGGTCTTTTCTTCAGGTGTAATTTCTACACCATGTACCATTTCTAAATTTGATTTACAAACACACTTCCATTTAATAGGCCAGCAGTGACTTCCTCCTCCTCTCACCACAAGCCTAGCCCTAGGCCAGCTACTGCAGACAGGGCAGCTGTCGCGTTTCAGCCAGGTCTCCAGCTATCTTTGCTTTCAAGAGATTAGCAATAGCATGGGGTGATGCTGTTAAGATTGTCCCCTTTTCTTCTCCCTGCCCTTACTCCCAAAAGCAGGTCAGACAGTCTTTCTGCCAAAGACTTAATTGTACTTTCCCAGGACTGGATTCATTTCAGGCCCTCCAGTATCTCCATTGCTCACTAAACACAAATCCTTCATTTCTTAGTTGCCTTTCTGTCATCCCTTGGCCATTCTCTATTTCCCCCTTTGTAAAGATGCAGTAAATTGATATTTACGCACAACCCTGATTTTTAAAGCTCTGCAACCTACTTTTTAACACACAAATAATCATCAGCTCACAATTATTTTAGGAAAGACATAAAAATGCTTCTGTTTTCTTCTCTGGAAACAACCAACCACCACCTGCTGCTCAGGACTCACCCACTGCCCAGAGACCCACAGCACAGCAGATATCAGATGGCACTCAGGCTTTGAACAAAATACACCAGGTTTCTTTAAGGAGATAAAACTAGTGATGTTTGACATTTGAAGGCCATCATGGGGACATGCCAGAGGTGACAAGAAACCTACAAAGCACAGCAGGCCTGTGATTTGCCATAACATATATTTATATAAGTAAATATATATATATGTACCTACAATAGATTTCCTCTCCCAGCCTGGTATAGCTTACGTATTCTTTCACAAGCTAAAGGGCAGAAATGAAAATCCTTCTTCTCCCCAATACCTTATCCCTTTTGGCTGAGCACCTTTGCATTTCAAGACATAGTGGGTGAAGACAGGCAAAAGTCAAAACTGTTACCTGAAGGAGACAGGAAGGCAGACAGAGAAATAAAAGGGAGGAGAGGCAAGACCAAGGAGTTGAATGAGCCCCTTCTCCCAGGACTGCCTGAGGGTGGGCAGGCAGCGGGGAGGAAACACGGAGAGCACAACTCTGAAAAATCAAAGAGAATAACTGGAAATGAATGATGACCCTGCAGAACTGAAGTAATCACAGTAGACAGGGATGTCATATTTTCTGTGTGCAGAGATTTTTAATTTTTGAGGATCTCTTGCCAGTTTTGTTTTTACAGGCATTCCAAAACAGCACTGCACTGACCTTGGAGTTTGCTTACACAGAATGCTCTCAAAGCATCTCTTGAGAAATCCAAAACCTCATTGTTTTGTAGTTTTGTCATTTTGCTGTATCAGAAAGGCAAGCCTAGAGTAATACTTTATGGTTACAGGCAGTCTTTCAATTAAAATTTAATAGGATGTTTATGGTCTCTAACATCGAATTAATGAAATGGCTTTACATGTAAATCCTGGATGGTGAAAATTCCTGAACATTTATGTCTCTAGATCTGCTAGTCAGAATGCAGTGAAAAATATTTTTAATCATCTGTACAAGTCACTGCATATCTAAGAAATAAAGAATAATTTTAAAAATTCAAGGGTATTTGTAACAGAAATTTACAGAGCTGTGACAGTTTCTTCATGTTTAAGGAAAAGAATAAACTGTGTTTAGTTCCACTAGATTTCCAAATTCCTTTGAGTTCTGACACCAGATCTCGTTTCTGTAGCAAGGATCAATCATCGACACCAAACGTTATAGTCTGCACACAACGCAGCTCAAAAGAGATTTGGGAAATTCCTACATACTCCTCCAGTAAGCTGACAGTGCACCTGAAAAGGGATTTTACAGTTCTGGGGAAAACAAAGGAAAACAAGCCACGCACACACACTTAATGTAAAAGTCACAGGGTAACAGGGTGCTCTTCTGCGTGCATCCAGGATGCACAAATAAATGAGATGAAAGATTAATATGGATCTTGGGAATTTCTGTATAGGCAGAACTGTATAGGATCCAGTCAGCTGAATGGTAAGCCTGATACCCTGGCAACATTAAAAACAATAACAAAGTTCCCCTTCACCGGTTTTCTGTTGGTGTGCCAAGTATGTAAATAGGACATTACAAACTTACTTAATAGTATTAAAAATAAAAAGAAATTCAAAAGGAAAATTGAAATTCCAGAAGGAAATTGTGTGGTGTCATTCTTCAGCTGTGAACTGAGCACTCAGAACTCTCATTGCCAACAATCCATAAAACTCACTGTCAAGCACTCAGTGTCCAGAAGGCATAAGATGTGTCAAGAAATGTTTTATGCTGCTGCTAACACACTACAAAAGGCTTGATCACAAGATTAAACTAGAGAACAGGCTGGCACTCTCTGGAAAGAAATTTGGATGAGACCATAGTGGTAGCAAGAAGAAAGGCTTTGATTTGTGTAAAATAGGATGGATTAAAAAGGGCGTCCACAGCCTGTGGTTCTCACAATCAAGGGATCCAGACAGACAGATGGACTGAGAAGGAGCTGCAACTGATTGCTTCCAGGCTGATGGAGGGGCTCTGGCTGTCAAAAAGAGAGATAGTAAAGTTCACATTTCCCAGCACTCTGTTCCAGCCTTGTCCCTCAAATAGATGCACTGGGTCAAAGCACTTTTCCTTGCTAATCTGTGATTCGAACAAATATAGCCTCAGGACAACTTCAGCTTGTGCTTGGGTGCCCATAAGCCCAAGAAACCATAAGGGCAGACAGAAATTGCTTGAAGATGCATGTGTGCTTTTCCTGCAGCTGTGTCCTTCATTTCTTCTCTCTCTAGGAACAAGGGAGAATGTGCAGCCCCCGCATCAGCTAATCCCTCCCCTTGGCCCAAGGAAATCCTAGCAATGTGTCAGGTTCATGTTATAGGAATGGCATCAAAGACACGCAATGGAGAACGGGGCCTCCAGCTGGGAAAGACGTAACCCTGAGCAAGTCAGCTGGATGGACCACATTCACTGGGGAGGATTTTAAGGGAAGTGGTAAAATGAGGACAGAATAACTGGGGTAATGTCAGCAACATTTTAGTGCTTTGCTCCAGGAAGAGACCAGAGAATCCTTCTAACAAAAACAAAAGTCCCTTAAAATATGAACAAAACAAAATGGTCCATCTTTGGAGGCTACAAACACCTGTAGTTTCTCAAATCTGTTTAGAACCAAAAAAGCACCAAACGAGAACCAGAAAATGTTGTGCATCTTTCAGAAAACATTACCTTGATATATCAAGAAGAGAGAAAAGAAACCCATTAAACTTGAAAAATCAAACTTTCAGATAAAATATTTTTGAATGCTAAATGGAATTTGTGAAGCTCTATTGCCTTAACCTCCTCTAATAAGCTGCTCAATAAACTTCATGAAAATGTATTTTAGGTACTGATAGCATCTCAAAGTATGAAAGGTTTTGCAGTTGTTCAGCAATCAGTTACCAGCTGGATTATGGTCCAGTAATGCTGTTAGATTTCTGTAAGACAGAAGGCAGCTTTTCAACCATTTGTTATTTTAATGATGAGGAATCTCACCATAAGCCTTGTTAAAACTTCATTTAATCCATTACAAAAGAAACAAAGACATTTAAAAGTGAACATTAAAAAAATCTCAATCTATCAGAGCAGAAATTATAGGGTCTAGGGAAGCTTTAAAGGAACATCCGTGGAATAAAATGGCCCTGCTAATTAAAGAACTGTATCTTTTCAGGTTTGACATTTAGGGACTGTCTTCAACAGGGACTGAACTACTCTGCATGGTAGCACTTGTAATGACAAAGAGAAAAAGGGAGAACCTTTACAAATTTGCAGGCAAATCACTCCATCTATTCCAAATATTACCCAAACATTTGCAAGGGTGTTTTTCACTGCGTTTTCTTCCAAAAATGTGTCAGAGGGACCAGAAGGTGCAATCTTTCTGCCCTTTAATTGCAGGCAAATTTGTCCTTGCAAAGATGACTTCCTTGGTTCAGTAGGAGTCCTACGAGAGAACCCAGCGAGAGGGAAATGTGCTTCAGAAACTTGACTGTCCTGCTAGGAGAGGTCGGATGTGAAAGTAGTTTGGTGAATTTCATCATGTACAACCCATGAAGCTGTAACTGCCTAAATTTTTGCCAAGTCTAGGAATACAACATCCAAGGCAAGCAGGCGATAGCTGCATCCCTTTGGCTCTGCTCACCCTGTTCGCACTCTTGCAGATCTGGAAAAGGCATTTCCATGGGGTCTTCTGAAAAGAAACAACATGCCCTGGACTCCCTGGCCCTTCTCTAGCATGTCCCATTCTGCTGCACTGCCTTCAATACACCAACTGAGAAAAAACACACAGCGGCTAGAGTTATCTCTTTTTGTAATATCCAGAAAGTATCCAATGCAATATATTACCTGAATGAACTTTTATTTTATGGCTAATACATTAAAGGTAGCTGTCAAAGCACTAGAAAATGGCCATTTCTGAGTGCACAAAAACATGCATTTTCCAAAGGACTGAACAATAACTTCAGCCCTTCAATTACCCTTACAATTCTATACCTGCAAAGCAACAAGCCAAAAATTTGCTACTTCAACAAACAATTCTAGATTTGCGCTTATGGGTGCAGGTGAAATGTTTATCCACAAAAAGAGAGGCTGCCTACTGAAAACCACACTGAAATGCTGTAAATCTCAATTTTCCAATGTCTTGGAGCAGCAATGCCATTTGCAGTACAGTTTTTCATATTCTTGGGGGAAGGACAAGCTATTCAAATTTCTGTGATCACTTTGTCCTTCACCAGCTCTAATGAAGTTCCCAATTACTATTGTAAAGACTTGGACAAAGCTGCCCTGGAGAACTTTTTCCTTCAAGAATTTCCCCAGAATTGAGGTTATTGTCCCAACCACTCACTAAACTCAGAAAAAGTTCAGGACCTTCTTTCAGATCTTAATCCAATTTAAATTAATGATAAGAAAGAGGGCATGATGTTCCTTTGTCTGAGGGAGATGGAAAACATTGGATAAAGTTATAGCTATCTCAAAGGTCCAAGTACCAAGAAACTATAAATAAATAAGCATGTTTTTCATTTTGAATACAGCACATTAAATGTTAAATATCCCAGTTCTATGTATAAAAAGAAATGATGCTGCTTTAAATTCTTCTGAAATGTTTGATGTAAAACTAAATTCTCTAGCTCCCACGTCATTCCATACCAAACCAGAAGTTTACCAGATGTCCAGTTGTTTTGAGACCTTCTGTCTTCAGCTTGGTTTCCTTAAGAAACAAGGCTTGTGCAAACATGATGTTTGTCTCCTTCCACTAACTTCTGAAATAAGTTGTTTCTCAAAGAATTACATTTTAAACTTCCTTTCCCCCCAAGCTTGTAAAATATTAACATTTGAAATATCTTGCATAATATCATTCTTGCAAGAAACTGCTGAAATGGTAAATTAAGTGCCATCTAGACCGGCTAAGGAGTTTTTGATAAGAGAGTGATTTTGAATGAAAAAATGGATACTTAATTCAAAGTCAATTAAAAACGAAATTATAAAGTATCTAGATGAGAATCACATAATGGATATCAGCACAAAGTCTATAAAGGAAAATCAAGCCTGAAATTCTTCCAAAGGGCCAACAAAGTCTTGGAAACCAACTTCACCAAAAACTTTTACCTTTTTAAAGATTTTCCTGAAGCTTTTCATAAGACTTCATTAATGAAACTAAGCAGTCATGGACTCAGAAACAGACATGAGTTCTGAATCTTAACTAAGGTCCTAGTTCCTTAACTAACACAGAAGATTTAAGAAATGGCCATTTTTCATTGTAGTATAGTACTAACAGGAGTTATCTTAGTCTACTATAATAAGCTTGGCTGGATCTAATTTCTAGAATACATGATTTTACAAATCAGCTTCTGCTATTTATTTACTATAATAAAGGGAAATCACTTTTAAGGAACTAAGTCTGTTTACTCCCCAAATAATCAATAATAAAATGGAACCCAAAGAGTCCACTAGAAAATCAAGCAAGACAAGTTGAAAGCTCTTGTGAAACCATATGTCATTTCAGTATGACAGAGTGCTTGGGGTGACTGCAGAATTATGTGTACATATATGTAAATATTTTACTTGAAACTGTTGAAATCCATCTCAAAAAGCAGTTGAGGTTAGTAATAAATAACCATTTTCCTTTCCCCAAAATCTCATACTATGTTCTTAAAGAATCCCATCATCATGGTCAATTAAGCATGTCCAAAGCTGCCCAACACCACAAACCACCTGCCAGGAGGGGGAAAAATATGCAGATCCTCTCTGTTACTTAACTGATCTACAAATGTCAGATCAAGCCCTTTTTCTTCCAGTTGATGGGAAGAAAAATGGTCTAAACTAATTTTCATTTAAATTTCTTAATGCACTGCACCAGTTGTTTGTCACATCTTGACACACTGTCATGTTGTTTTACAACATGATGTATTGTAACATGATATGAAGTTAACATATTTCATTCAGAGAAATGCACTAATGACTTTAGACTCTTGAGGAATAGACAGGTAGTTGCATTATTTCTTAGCACCTGATCTACATTTATTAGAACAGGTGGAAACATAGAGCAAACTACCTATATTTCTTTCAAACTATTCTGGAAATCATCGCCACATTCATCTTATGTGCTCTAGAGGTGCAGCATGCTCATGCACACCCCACCGAATGTAAAAAGCCCTTGACTATGCCAGGTAAATGTAAAGTCAAACAATATCTGTTTAGAAGAATCAAAAAAATAAACTCTCCTGAAGAGTTTGTAAAGTTTTGAACTCTTCTTCCCTCCTGGAACATTAGAAGGCTACATGAATATTAATATAAAATATGAAATTACATGTTTTATCCCCAAGTATTACCAAAGGAAAATACGTGCATTGTGTGTATTGTATTCAACTTTTAAAAGTGCATTTGTGAATGATAGCTTCAATTTCAGTCGATCACTATTGCAGCCTTTTCCAGTTTCTGTGATTCGGTAACTGGACTCATCTCTCATCGGCGCTGTTAAGCAAAAAGCTGACAGGTATTGAAATAATATTCTTTTACTCTTGCCACAAATAATATTTAAGACTCACAAACAGGATAATAGGATTCCTAGAATACCCACTGAGCTTTGACCATAGTCTGAAGAAAGCCATAGTGTAACCAACACTCCTTAATTTGTACAGCCCACAACAGGGCTTCCCAACTAATCCAGCAAGATTAATTTAATGACAGCTGATTGATTAACTAGACCAGTTACACATGGTCCAGGCAATCTCTGGATCTTTAATCTTCACAGTTTCACAGAAGTAGACGACATCCAGCTAGATATCAAAAGGATTTGGTTCAACAACCACCCTAGCCCTGCTAACAGCAACGTTTATGAGGGTAGCCAGTCATTGGAAAGCTCTTGAAGTGTCAGATTAAACACCCTGTCACTCTCCTGTTCCTAAAACCATTACAATGTAATCCAGAATGAGTGGATTAATTGTGCTGATTGATATGATGCGATATAACTTTGTATCTTAGAAGCAATTTCAAGCAACACTGAAAGAGATATTCCCCATGACTAATGAGCTTTTCTCTAATCAGTGCATCCTGCTGATCATAAGATCAGCAGGACATGCTAAAGGAGGACCTCTAAAGGCAAGAGGAGAGGCCTTCTAAATTAACTTCACAGAGAAGCTAGAGAAATAAAACTCAGGAGGTCCCTTTTGCAAGAAGGGAGAAATTCACTGCCAAGATTTGCTCCAGTGCATTGAGGTAAAATAAGTGAAATATGGTGTAGTGCTGGTGGAGCAAAACTCCACCAGCAGAACACATTTAACTCTCATTCACATAAATAACTCTAGAGGTGGGCTCTGGAGGGAGCATGAAGCAATGTCCTGCCCCAAGCCAATCCTTTAAGTACATTTCTTATGCATTAACATTCATTCAGCCACACACCTGCCACATGCTTACTGAGCTATAGGAAGCCAAGCCCTATACTATAACCTTTCAGATCAGTGTCTTACTGGGGCTGTATGAAAAGCATCACAGCATGACCAGAAACCATGTCTCTGAGACACACAGGAAAGAATAACTCTGTCTCGGCCCCAGCTGCTCTCTCACACAGCTGTCCCTTCCAATCCAAGAGGGCAGATTTTTTCAGCTGAGAGCACTTGACAGAGTTGCCAAGCCACGCCGACCATGCAGATTACTAGTTTGGTGACATATTCTTGCCATCACCTGCAGAAATGCCCTGTTTCCCCAGCAGCGGCTGCAGGATTTGACTGTAGCTGACAGTAGACTGTAACATCTAATGAGCTTGTGCAGAGCGTCTCAACGCCTAAGGACTTCTGTCATGTGTCAGTGCCGCTTATGTTAAGAGATCCATTAGGAGTGCAATGATCTAAAGAAAGGTCAGCTGTCACAACGAATGCCAGAAGTGTCACCTTTGCTTAAAACGATTTTGCACCAAGCTCCCTAGCTGACTAGATGGCGCTGATATCCTTGCCTTAAATCCAAAGACATGTCACATCGGGTTGGCACACATGTACAGATGTCATTTGCTGTAGCAACATGAGCTCTAAGCCTTTTTTGAATGGGTCTTATCAAAGTTCGATGGCAGTGTCACCATCCCTGATGCTTCTTTCGAGAAGTGCTTGGACTTCTTCAGTCTTGCACTGGAGCTGAGTGTTACCAGAGAGCTCTACGGGGGGTATTTTTTGAGTTTCTAGATAGAAAACAAGAAATCCTACTCCGGCTCCCATAAAAAACAATAGCTCTGCCCACACCAGGACAGAGGAATAAGATGCAACAAGCATAGCAAATTAAATCAGAAATAACTGCAAAAAAAATTTAGCTGAGTTACAGCATGGAAAACAGGATTAGAGGCACAGCAGAACCACCACGGTGGAATTACTGTTCTGGTGGATGGACTCGCATGCACAACGTAATCCGATTCAGGCTGAAGCTTGCTTCTCCGGGACTATGACTCCAGTGGAAACACCTCTGAGGTTTGGAAAGCGCTAATGCAGAATTGATTCATTCTCAGCTGACTGAGCCAACGCGTTAATAACAAAACGCAGCCACACTGTTAAACTTGCAGGGTCAAATTCCAGCTTCACAGCTGTCAGTGCAAAAACTGCAACTGACCTCCGTGAGGCAGCGCTGACTTTATCATTAACTTATACTCTTTTTTTTCTATTACTCATGTTATAAAAATGTTCATGTTTCATAGTCACCGTGTGACTATCTGCAACTCTAAAATCCTGGTGTTTTTGAATACCTGACATGCACCAAAATAATTAGCTTGAGAAGAGGTGAAGTTACTGTTTGTGCCTACTTACTGCTTTGTTTGGGTTACTTAGGCAGTAACACATATAATAGCTAACATTGCTCATCTATTTGAGTAACAGCAAAATGAAGACTTAAATAAGCTATTTTAAACCACAATAGTGGATTGTTAAGTAGTCAGGGAATGCTGACATCTCATTTTTGTATTTTCAGTCCTTTGAACTAATTCTGTAAATTATAAAAATAAATTCAGGACCTGAGTGCCTTGTCAGAATAGACTCTGTCTGTATCGAACTGTGCTGTTTTGTAACAGGGATTAAAATGGTTTAATCCTGTCGAAGTAGGTTTTATTATGGTGTGCTGCAGAGAAGTGACCTTGACACACTTGAAAGACAGATGGCATTAACTGTGATCATCAGCCAATTGCTGGCTGAATGACACCAGAACTCAGATTTTCTTTACAGGACTATCAAAGCAGTAAGCCACCTGTAGTTTATCAGCAATGAAATGTGGCAAAAGTTGAAAAAAATATATATACATTCTCAGGCATGAAAAAGAACACGTGTTTTGTCAAAACAAAAGGCCTGGTTGGAACAAGGGTATTGAAATGAAGTTAATGGAGGGAGCAAAAGAAATGGGTCCCCAGGACTCTTGTTATTTTGCAGATATTTGGATAACTCTCTGCTGATTTTCAGGACTGCTCTGCAAGCCTCTTTAGCCTTGGTGTTTCCCCTTTGCTATCTCTGATGAAGGCAAATTACTATTCAGTATGACTACATCTAGCAGGAAACATATGTAAGTTATGAGAAATTCAGATCTTAAGCCCTGATTTGGTGACTTTGAGACCTGAAAGCTGTAGTCTATTGTCCCCAGATACCAGTAAAGAGGCTGGAGTCTTGGTGCTCACCTAGAAAGAGAGTGACTGCATCTTCTCCAGAAGTGATGGGCTCAGATGCAGGAAAAGAAATTCCAAACGATTTTATCTCTAAGCAAATAACTATTTTGGCCAGGAATTTGGTACCTTGTGCTAAAAATTATGCATTTAGACAGAATGTTTTAGCAAAGCTGGACAGCCCAGTAAAACCAGATTGCTTGTTTCTGCCAAGTTTAGGGACAGAAGTTTCACTGCTTTGAAAAAGAGCATAAGTATGTCAAAGGGGATGTAAAAAAATCCCTCAAACCTAAAGAAAACAAATATACAAGTGGAAAGTTTTGTGGTTCTAAGTTTTTGGCTGTTTTCCTACCACTGGAGGGGGAAGTTAAAAAATAAGAGAGATACCTCTACACTTATGTAGTCACTTTTAGTTACCACTAAACTCATTCAATATCAACCTCCTCCACACATACAGATCTCCTCTATCAAGAAATACAGTGCAGTTGCTCAGAAGTGGTGGTATTTGATGACTTTTGCTACTGAAAACATATATTTCACGAAACAGTCCAAAAAGCATTCTGTGAAAGATGGCAATTCTTATTGAATTCTGTGATGCTTTTTCAAAAGGCAAATTTAAGTGGCAGAAATCAATGTTTCTGAAGGTGGATCATTAAGGACTAGAAAATGTACACTTCTATTCACAAATGATCCGGAAAAAGAGATGAATAGTCAAAAGACAAAGTTTGCAGGTGATACAAAATCATTCAGGATAATCAAATCTAAAGTGGACCATGAAGCATTGCATAAGGAACTTGCAGTACTCAGCAACTGGATGATAAAACAGTAGATGAAATCCAGTTTTTATAAAGGAAAGCATTGCATGCTGGGAAAAATAACTATACATGGAAATCAGTAGGCTCTACATTAGCTATATTTAATGTGTGGGTGCTGGAGCCTTTGGTTAATTCCCCGTGATAATCATTTCAGTCCTCAACAGTAATCAAAAATAGCTAGAAAAAATATAAGGACTCTCTAGGAAAAGTTTAAATTGAAAAATATAAGGTGTTATTAATGCAGCTGGGTGAGGCAAAAGAGGACAAATGGTTTCCAAAGGGGTGCATGAGCCGTCATGAAGGAGAGGTTTAGGAGGACTAATAAACACAATGATCCAAAAGCATCAAGCTTGGGTTGTAGGTAGCAGAAGATGGGAGGAGAAGGATTGCTCTGCACATGCCCTGCTGCCTATATGCCTTTCCTAAACATCCATTCTGATTATTCTCTTCACTAATGGAGAGAGAACCTGGGGCCACAAAGACCCTTCCCTCTCAGGTATGGCCAATGTCATGGCATGAGCAAAACCACAAAATGTGCCAGCAAAATGTGGAAAGTAAAACCTGTCAGCTGTCTGTAGTTCAAAGCCATCCAATAAGCCTGTTCTGAATTGAGCAGAAGGTGCTCGTGCTTGGAACTTCTGAAATAAAACCATCACTTCTCCATTGCTCCCAAAGTGTGTTTTGTTGGGGAGGTGGGACAGGAGCAGTTTGTCTTTTCAGCTCTTCAGAGATATACATTCAAATAAGTTTGAGGTTACTGGAAGTGGAAAACCAAATTTCATTCTTGATTGATTTTTTCAGTAGATGGAAATGCTCATTTAATTGTTTTTTAGTATTTGACCTTTCTGTTTCATTTGGTTAATCTTCATGATGATGAAATAGCATTCATGATATTCACACAGTGTAACTGTTGAAGGCTAGAGCACGAATGCTGATTTTTCTGCAACGTTCTGCTGCTGTGGACACCCTAGGAATGAAATCAGATTGAAAAAAGAACCTCAGCTTTTGGTGCTTCTCAGAGACTGATTAAATTTAGTTTCCCTGCAGCTTGTGATTAGTCAGGAGGTATCTGTACAGGACCATCTATGGAAATCCATCTTTTGGACCATGCCAGACCTGCTGAAGCTGAACAAAAAGAAAAAAAAAAAAAAAGAAAAACCCTCACAATAATAATTTCATTGGAAAATATTATCAAATCTTTCAATTTATATGAAGATTATCAACTCTCCCAACAGCATGAGTTTCATGAACACTCTTGTGGAACAGGGTAGAAGGGCAGAAGACCTTCACTGTCAGTAGCAGAGGGATTGTAGCCAGGTCCTACACACTCTGGTGATGACTTACGGTGGTGGTTTTGCCTGGTCTCACATTGACTGCACACACGTGGCCAAACACCCTGTCTTTGCCTACTACCTGAGTTTCCAGCTCATTCTGGGTACCTCTGAAGGATGAAGGCCATGTCCTATCTTGAACTTGGGAAGATTTCAGGCTGAAAATGGCAAATACTGTACTTTGCTTTACATAAGAAAGCTCCCAATCTGTAAAAGGAAGAACTTGACAGAAATCACATCTACTAAAAGAAACAACACTTCTAAAAACTCATGTGCAACAGATGCAGATTCTCACAAAGGTCTTCCACCTGACAATCTGTTATTAGCAGGCACTGCAAAGAGCCATCATCCCAGCTGGCTGTGCATGTCTGCATGTCCCTGACATGACCCTAGTTTGTCCCATGGTCCAAATTCTTCCTTCATGATTATAAGCTTTAGAGACCTTCCATCAAACACAAATATAGCCCATGTGGTTTAGGTCATCAGCCTGAAAAGAAAAAGGCAAAACACCAGCTACTCCAGTATAATTTGAGCTAAGAATTTTTTCATGGGTTATCTAACAGCTTATGGTATCCCACAGTGATGGAATTTCAAGTCCTCAAGATCTTGTGCTGTTTTTAAGGTTTTCCTGTGGCCTTTTGTGAAGAAATCAGCTTTTCAGAGGAAAAAATCCTCTTTGCTGCCTCTACTCACAGAAAGGACAAATGCCAGGTTGCAGTCACTTAGCATCTTCATTACCCCTTTGTGCAAAAGGTCAAAAACGCTGCAGAAACATCATTTGTCTGAGCTGGCTGTAAGAACCACCTTACAGGGCTGATTTAGTCTTCTGATCAAGTGTCCAGATCTCCATGCAAACTCTCAGATCATTGCCTGGAACAGTTATGATATATAGTCACCACCTGTCTATTTACACTACCTGATGCTTCTGCTCGCTCGCAGTATGCAACAGGGTGGAGGTCCCACCTCAGGTACAGGCCACAGTGAGATCAAGCCCACCACCCAGCTTTGTCTTTTGGATCAGCAGAGCCCTGAGACTTGTGAAACCAAACCTGCAGAGAGGTTTGGCCCCATCATGCAAGGAAGAGGCATTTAAAAAAATAAGTAAATTATCAAAATGAGGGAGAGACAGAGCTCCTTAGGGATCAATGTGTGCAATGATCCCTTCAAACCACCACAAACCTCATTTACTAAGCCCCATAGGCGCTCATAAAATTTCTTTGTCAAAATATTTGCCTTTATAAATTCACCCAGGACTATGTCACTGCATTTCAGCCAGTCAGAATGCTAGCAGGGCACCAAGCAACCGCTGAGATGTTATTGACACCCACTTTTAAGTATCTTTTGGTGAGTAGCTCTGCTTTGCTGCTGTGAATAACTGCCATATAGTAGCTAATACAATCTACTGAAGTTCAGTTTACCCAGTTCCTTTTTTCTCAAATCTTTTTGAGAGCCCTCAGTTCATACACAAGAGGATAACAATTCTGTGCCATGTTGGTTTGGCAGAATGGAGTCAGGCACAGTTGGGGTAGAAAATTACTTTCTGTACTTCCAAAACATCAGAAAGAAACAAGCAAGAGAAATCTAGCATAAAGGGATACCTTACAAAGCACACACATCTATCAACCTCTCCCATTTTGTATCATCTACAAACTTGCTGAGGGTGCAACTCTGTCCCATTGTCCAGATCGGCAACAGTGATGTTTCACAGCACCAGTCCCAGTGTCCACCCTGGGGTCCATAGCGAGCGACTGGCCTCCAGCTGGACTTTTCAGTCCTCTCCTACAGGGAACTGTACCCTCTGGTTTCACAAGGAGCCTTCCGGCCAGTGTTTCCCAAATTTGGCAGAGGTGCAGGAATCTCACAGGTATTAACTGCCTTTGAATTTAGTGGAAAAAGACATCTTGCTACTGGAGTGAGACGCAGAGAGAAGAGGTAAACGTTGATGCTGGAGCCCACAGGCACCCTGTTGCTCAAGGCTTTTTTATGTGTATTCACACAATATCAGAAATTAAACATGAAGTGCTGGAAGATGTGTTTTAGCTGTATCTACTAGACTAGAGAAACTGTTAATTAAATTTTTAAGGAAAAAAAAAAATCCTGCTGTCTTCTGATACATTCTCTCTGCCCTGTTCTCTTCTATATGCATTCCTTCTCCCCAGCACAATTATCTCTCAGTCTAGTGCACATAATTTTGTCTTCAGGGTGCATTCCTATCAGTAAGACCTCAGAGAATCATATAGACAGAAAACAAACTGATATATGCCATGCATTTCAAAAAACATCCTCTCTTATCCTCCTTCAAAAGCCCAACGTACTACAATGCACAAAAAAATTGATAAGAATACCAAAAATCAACTCTACTATATGTTTGACTCATCTGTTGATGTTAATTAAATGGTCTGTATCTTCAGGCGATTTCATTATTCTCCCAAGATCTGGGAAGCTAAATGAAAGACAAACCTCGTTAACCTCTGGACACAAAAAAATCAATAATTTTCAGCAAAATTTAGGCTAATTTGTTTCCAAAAGATCTCACATCTTGACTCCAGTATTGTGCGCTCCAGAGCTAATCAGCCATGGGATATTATATTTTTTTTTCCAGATCATTTTTGCCAACGCAGCTACAAAACGTTTAATTACAGGAATCGTTGCATGTATATGATAGGCAGCTACTCTCAAGATTGTGTAGTGGTCTAAGAAAAGAGTATCCAACTTGTCCTGCATTCATGGCTACTCTACAGTGTCAGTGCAAATACCTTAAAGAGTGCCACACTTGTTTTTAGCTCTGTTTAGGGTCATTGATTCTTCTTCAACCACAGAATTGATTTCTACAAGTTCATGTTACACACTTTATCTCACTGAATTCTGCAACCACTGAATACCCAAGTACATTCCTGTTTTAAATAAAAATGCCAGTCTTTCCAGTAAAATGCTGGAAAAAAAGCTGAATCTGGGCTTGTTTCTGGGGATGCACCAAAAGCAAAGTGTGAAACAAATGCTTAATATTTATTCTAGCTCACCTTCTGCCAACAAAAAACACCAGCAACTGCGGTACTCTGCTAATGAAGTGCTTAAGCTATTAGATTCTTCCCAGTGCCAGGGAGAGGATATTTGTATAGATCTCTGCTATACAAGAGGTAATCCATTCCTTACCTCAGTGGAGCATAAAATACAGAAATTTCAGAACAGAAGTTGGTGTTCTGCAGAAAGAGCAAATATAACATTGCTGAAGCATGTCAAATATTGATAAAGAAAACAGATCAGTGAAGGGAGGAATCAAGCTCTCCCCCCAAATACAATGCACAAATCCCCACCAGAATTCTACCAAGGTTTACAGGAATAACACCAGCTTACAACAGAGCTATCACCACAAAGACAAAAACTGATCTTTCTAATTCCTGGGCTAGGTTGGATACTAGATTTTAAGGCTTCAGAAACAACATTTATGAAGAAAGATATTAGCAATAAGAACATTTCTAGGTCATTGGGGAACAAGACCTTCCAATGGCTCTCTCTGAGAAGGGAGCCCTTGGAAATTTGTCAAGCAAAACAAGAGAAAAGGGAATAATAGAGGGAGGGAAGGGGCAGAAGGTTCAACAGAATAAAATATGAACTCTCAGTGAACACACTCTGCACATGCATGGCCAGCCTTGGAAATTGGATGACTGAGTACTCAAAATCCAGTCTCGAGATTTGCAGATACTGGCAGCTCCGAAAGCCGCAAGCCCAAAATGCTTCACGTGGAATAACCTCCACATCACACAGTCAGCTGTAGAACCACAAGGTCCCCAAAGCAATGGCCTTCTCTGGATGTACTGAAATCTTTGCATAGGGACTCAAGAAGTTAAAGAAGCAAATAGAAAATTCATTTCCACAAGAAGAAATGCTAATGGAAATTGACAACATTGATGGCATTTAGGTTTTGCTCCTCTCTGAGCAAAAACTCCCACCACCACTGAGGAGACCTCTTGTAGGCCAAGGCAGCGAGCCCCAGCCATCCTCCTCTGGACAGAAGACCAGTCCTTGACCACTTGTGCTCTTCACAGAACTAAGGGGGAGGCACTGAATGTGATAATGTGGCAAAGGAACTGGCCAAAAATGCCCATTTCCATTAAAATTAATTTCACACCAGCCAGCCTTTACCACGCGGGTACTTTATCTCCACTGAATTCCTCCTACCAAAGAAATCCTGCCCCTGTTATAACTTACACCCTTGTTTAAGTGAGACACTTCTTTGGGTTAATCAGCACAGTAAGAATATTACTTTTGCTGACTTTGAGAACCTTGGTGGAAGGAAAACAAATAAATTAAATTAAAGGTCAGGGAAAGTTTCAGCCACCTAACCGCAAATTCCTCTGAACACAGCTGAACATTTTGCAGAACGTTAATGAGAAACAATCAGCTTGCTACTCTGACAGCTCAGTTTAGGGAGTAAAACATTGACTATCGTGTAGCTCGGTAATGTAGACAGCAAAAGCTACACGATGAGATCCTGATTTTGGTGACTCAGCACAAGAGACTCAGGAAAGTGCACAGCTTGCAGAACAGCAGGGAAACCACACCCCTGCTCAACTTGCTAAAAGTCATAAAAGAAGCTGACAATAGATCCCCCTTTCTCACTGCTTTCAAGTGGAAGTCGTCATAAAGGTGAGATTATACATGCTAAATATCATGATGGAGTGGTATCCTGCAGGGAGGGATCGCTCATCTTCCACAGCAAAGAGTAAATATTGATCATTAGGCAGAAGAAAGCAATAAACTCTCAGAGCCAAAATTAAATACAATTGGTGACTGTTCAATATTAGACAAGAAAAATCAAATTTATTAGACACTGGATTTAGGTTAGATATAAGATTTTTCTACTCTTAGACAAAAAAGTCAAAGAAAAGTTCAGTTGGAATTGTCACCCATCTGAAAATGAATGAAACAAATGAAAAGGCTGCATTTTTCCAGAAAATAAGAATGCTTATCAAAAACATGCTATGTAGCAAAAAAAAATAAAAATTACCAGTATTTTGGACTTGGATTTCCTGTTCCTTTTCCAAAAGAGCATAACAGACAGTCTCACCCAAAGGACAACAGGTTCTTGTTTCTTTCTAGGTACCACGAATTCCAGTAATTGCATTCCAGCTTCTCACTAATTTTTCATCTGAGAGACTTCCCACTCCTCAGATTTGAAATGAAATTCTCTCTGCTCCAGGCAGGGCAGCATACTGAATACCCACATCAAGACAAATCAAACCAACTGACCTCACATCATTTTCCCAAGCGCTTGTGATGTTTTCATCACACTTTCCCCAATAGGATTTTTACTGCAAGATTCATAACAACTGACTGAAATCTTTGGCAGTGGAGCAGTGATTGCATGGCAATTACTCTACAAATATTATCCATAAATGCTTCATATTACAGGAAGCACTTCACTTATGCTGTGGTTGAGAAACTTGGGCAATATAAAATAATTTTTCCCGCTGACAGCTATATCTGCTGCTTAGCAGAAAACAGCTTTCAGTCTGGAAAGTAAAGGCACTTGTCTACCTGATCACTGTAAATCAAGATCTCTGTTTTTCCTTCCAAAACTTTTGCTCAAGGGACCCTGTGGACAAAGTGAATTATTGAGAAGTCAGTCAAGAAATTGCAGCAGGAACACTATCTCCTGATTATCTGCGATCTATGCTCAACCGTATACCAAGTGATACAAAGGTCAGCTTTGTACATTAATGTTTGTAAAACCATTTGACAAGCTATATCCATCTAAGCAGTAGTGTTGTTCCACTCAGTTTTGGAGAATTCAGGTCAAAACACAATGCTCAGCAGCAATAATGATCACCATGCTGGTTTAGCCTGGTCTAACACAGCAAGTGTGCATAACCAAGGTTTTCAGTAGTGAGAAATAACTTCGGAGGCTTCTTTATTTGATAGCCAATGTCACATGCTCGCACGAGACCCCTTTTCAAAGGCCAGTATGTATCATTCACTTGCTTTTTAAAAATCTCAAATTGAGTGTGCATCCTGCACGTGCTTATACACACATTCTAAAACTGCTTGTCCATTTATAAATCTTTTGCTGAAGCTCTTTTTTCCAAATAAAAACTTGTGCAGCCTAGAACAGTAACCTGTCTCACTTGAATACATATCACAGGCCTGACTTTATTAAGAAATGCAGCTAAAGACAGGAACTTCAAAGTACCCATCAGCCAGTGAGCAAATTTTTTTTTTCTTTTAAAGTCAAACCCATTTTGTAATTATTTGATCACACTGAAAATAATTTTTCTGGCTTCTTAGGCAAAGTGACATGTTGCTTATATGGACCACATCTGCATAACCAGCCAGCAGATATACCCAAAGAGCTTGGCAGGGATGCTGCGATTGAGCACAAATGTGGCCAACCACACTGCCATCCCATAGGCACTGGGAGCTTTTTCAGTCCTTGCTTTTCTGTGCTGCTCTGCAAATTTAAATTGAAGCTTTCAAAACCAGATTTACCAGTACAAAACCCTTACGCCAAACCAAACATTCCTCATAGCGCTCATCGCAAACTAAGGTTTTGAAGACAGTTTCTGCCTCAGTTAAATACACAGAGACAAGAGGTGCTGAATCTTGCAGAGCTGAATTTGGACAGTCAAAACCCAGAGACCTCCAGACATTTCCCTGCAGAGAATGGGAGTGTAAGATGAGTGAAGCGAATCCGTGTTCAGCAGTATCCTGGCATGACAACAACTGAGTTCCTAAGCACAACACAATCAGGTATCTCCTTAAATGACCTAAGCATTTTGCAATGATGGAAACATCTCTCATCACATCCTCTAGGCTTTAAAATGCCTTATATATATTTCACTTGCTCTGTTTATTTATTTTAAGACTACAGGAGCATCTCACAGGGGATTTCCATGTACCTTAGATGTTTATATTAAGAGTGCTGTCAAAAGTCATAGTTTAGAAATTATGGTAATTCCACATAAATAGTATTAATAAAGGAAATAATCTGTCTGCTTCTTGTAACATTTCAGAAAACTGGATGTTTTA
Organism: Nesoenas mayeri; assembly: GCF_963082525.1. Taxonomy (NCBI): domain Eukaryota; kingdom Metazoa; phylum Chordata; class Aves; order Columbiformes; family Columbidae; genus Nesoenas; species Nesoenas mayeri. The sequence goes on from NC_137556.1 coordinate 5,691,760, forward strand.
GTGCTACTCATTTTATTATTGTGACATTGGTAAAGAAGATTTAAGGAAATAAATAAGCACCTGTGGCTGTGTAGCACAATGCAGCAAAGTTATGTGTTTGTGTCAATGTGGCTCAGTAGCAGCCCTTCGAAAATCATCTTAATTTCATTTTAAAGAGCAAAGCAGCTGGGTATTCATTTTATGACACCAGTTGTCCTTCCTACTTGCAAAAAGTCTACTCTGCTTACCGTCAGCTTATTAGCTTTAAAAAAATTAGGCACAGAAATTTGTGATTGTGTATAGCAAAAAAAAGCACTAAATATAATTCTTCATATTTCACCAATTTCAAAAACACAAGAGGGCTGTTTTTGCAACAAGGTAGCAACTGAGGAAAGCACTAAACATGCACTCAAACTGTAATTCCTTCCAGTATAGTAATTAAGGTGTTTAAGTGATTTGTTCAATGGGAGTGGACATCCAATTAGAACACAAGTATATAAATCATGGGATTTGTGATTTTCAATTGAAAATAAAGTCAACAACAAGGGATTTTTCCTTCTAAACTTCACATAAAAATACAAATTTATTAGGTCTCGTTTAAAGTTATTGAAGACTATCAAAAGAACATTATTCCAGCATTGATTCAAAACCGTGGGGTGCACTATCAGCATAATTAAAATGAAAGTATCTTGAGCTATTTTCCTTTCCTGCTTCCATATTATTGTCTAATTGTTCAGAATGTCTGTTTGTTACAAAGGCAAAGTAATTAAGCACAGCACGTTGCAACAAGGGGGATCATAAAGCCAGAGTTGGCTACATTACCAGCACAGATATCAGCATAGGAAAACATTAAGGAAAGGATTGGAATTGTAATTGAAAATAATTGGATGATCCAGTTCATTTAGCTGACATCAGGACCATTTGTGCACTTCCGTGCTCTTTAGCCCTGGATGCTCCCCCTTCACCTGGATATTTTCAAGGGAAACTCTGGAGCAACATTAAAGATCTGCTTGCAGTATCTATGGCTTGTCAGAAGGCCCGAGCATTACCATCCAGTGTGAATGGGAAGTGATCTGATATTTAGGTTGCTACCTACAGAAGAACAGTTCGGACTACAAGTATATAAAATGTAGAAGATACCTATGAAGCCAAATCTAGCATCCCTTGAAATCAATGCAGGCATTTCCTTTCCCATTAGCAGATGAGGATAGAGATCTCCAGGGATTGCTACTCTCCCTAGAAGGATTAGGACAGTTACTCTTCTATTTGGAAGAAAGAATATGTGGTTCCAAATATTGTTAAATAGCAATTAAGCTGAAGCCTGTTTCAGAAGCAAGTTTAAGAGCTTCAACAGAAAAACTTTGTCACTGTCTCTCAGAAACCCAAACACTTCAGATATCTCCAGCTCTCAGCAAGTTATAGTCACACAAGTCTCTAATTTTGTAGGTCACAAAGTTGGCAAAATCAAAACTCACCACTCAGCAAAACCCGAATTTGCGAGTCAGCAATATGGAAACAGCCAAGTCACAACTTCCAAAATTATTGAGTCGTACAGCCTCCAGAAGAGCTTATGACTTCCTAATGTTTCTCTCAAAACTGGTAACTTGAAGAGAGAAATACCCCTTTGCGGAAAACCCTTCACGATTCTGGAAACATGGAATTCCATCGCTCTCAAACTGGCACCATCAGCCGGAGTTCTGGGAAAAACGCAACTAAGACGCAAATATAATTAAAAGAAATATTCACACAGGAGATTTACAGGGCCATGCAAATCGCTTCAGTGATGCAAATATTGTGTCCATAATCGACATTTTTAGTGAAAACATAATGAAAGGCTAGTGAGACAAGAGCAAGTATGAAATTACTAGTCTGGGACTAAATCATGTAGTGCCAGGAGAAACGGTGAAGAGGCATAGAGCTCCCAAATGAATGTTCTTTACAGACCGGACTTGTGCTCCACAGCATCTCCACAAGAGCTGTTTGAGTGTTTTTTTTAGATTCAGATGACAACTCGAGGGCTGTTGGGTGAACCTGGCATCACTTGTTCTAATAGCACTGGCAAGTCTGTCTCTGAAAGATGCTGCTCCTGCTCACCAGCCCTGCTCACACAGGGATGCTGCTCCCTGCGAGTGTGGGTACCGCAGCACCGGGTGCACCAGAGACACCATCAGTGGGGGCCCTTGACCAATTAAGTCACAGCTGCCAACCTTTCCAAAGTCAGTTTATCAATTTGCAGTGCACTCCTGAAATCACAAGTACCATTTATTACTAAATAACTTGTGTAGTTTCCAAGCAAACTGTCTGCTCAGTTTATATTTATAAAATGAATTTCCCCACATGGACAGTTTTAAGACCCCCCTGGGATCTCTTCAAACCAACAGACTTCTACAGTCATGCGAAGGTTAAAATAAGGTTAAGTCAGAACATTTACATTCAGTGAAATGCTGTGCTGATTCAAATGCCCTTGACTGAAATTATGCATCAGCCATGAGTGGCAGCCTTCTCTAATTGGTGTAGAAGCGGGCTGGGACCAGCAAGCTCTTGACTTTAAATCTGAGCTCCATCAAACTTCTCTTAGTTCTTGCCTGCCTTGAAAGGAGGTGGAGATGCTCCCTTTGAGTGAGACAACATGAATTCCCCTCTGTGCTGGGTGGGAAAAGCATATCCTGGTCCACTTTAACAATCCTGAGGGCAGGACTCACCCACTAGGAACCACAGCTACTGAAACCTGCTGTTGGCTGGCAGGGACAGGAACCATGAAACTCTTCAGCAGAAGTTTTAATGCCTTCTGTAGCATTTACTAGGTGACAGGGAGGGTTAGAGAGTGTAGGGCAGGGCAATGGATACTGCAGCTCTCCACACCAGGATGATGCCACCATATCAGCAGCTCTGCAACAGCCTTCATACATCACAAGCCATACCAACAAACAAGTCCTATTGCAGCAGGAGGTGGTGGAGAAAAAAAAATGGAGGGAGATGTCTGAAATTAGAAGTGCTCTCCACATAACAGTGCCTTACTGGTACAGTGCAGAAAAACTTAAAAAGCTATAAGAATTCAGAACAGATCAAGTTCTAAGGAATTTATTTTTAGTATAAAAGGTCAGGGGGATCTTTATTAGAAGACTTTGTTTCAAAATTTCTTGGAGGTGGATCCATTTAGACAAGCCCTTAAGTAAGAAGTCAATCTGTGGCCCAATCAGACAGATTCAACCACCCCCCAATAGCCAAAAGCTGCTTTTCCACCTTTAAAAGCCTGCTTCAGATCAGAACTCCACTCAAATGAGATATGACATTTACAACATCTCACCAAAAATACATCTCTAACAGGATTTTTTTTATTTGCTTGATACAAATAAATACACCTTGATCCAGCAGAGAGATGTAACCTAGTCCAACACATTGCCCAGCTAAGGGGATATTTGAATTTGTTTCTCTGTTCTGAATCAAGCAGACCTGCAGCTTGGACCCAATGTCAAATAAGCACCTTCACTAACTGGAGTCTTGGCTGTTCTGGGATGAAATTTGGTACACATCAAAAAGGTGCAAGTCATCTATGAGACTCTGGCCTTTGAGAGAGTCTCCTCTTCTCGGGGCTGTCTGACCCTGGAGTTGTGTGAATAATGGCACAGGGAGAGACTGCACCTAAAGCAGAACTTAATAGATCGCTGCTCTAAAAAGCCTGCAGTGCGCTTGTTCCCCTAAAACTGCTGGAATTAACACAAGATTAAGACATTTTTGATAACAGCATCAGCAAATTCTTCCTGAGGATCTTTTTCTGATATATTCAACCACCACAGGTCATGAGTATTTCCTTAATTGGAAGCCTGCAATTAGCAAAAATACCCCCAAATCCCATGTTTATTTATTCTTCATTTTTAGCTGACCAAGGTACAGAAATTCTAGCATATGCCTTCAGTGACTACTTGCCAAAATAGGAAGTAAACTGAATATTTGAGAACACTCTACAAGCTGTTGGCAGATACTGTAAGACAATAAACCCTGAAAAGCCAGAAACAGAACATAATGAGTTCCCCTGTCCCCATGAAAAATTGCTGAAACGTCTGCTAATAATTTAGCAATGTCTACTTTGAATCCCATTGCTTGCAAAATTAGTGCACTTTCCAAAGAACAGGATATTTTTCTTCCCTTTAGTCTTTTCACCCTGTTGACTTCAGTTCAGGTGACAGCCCACACCACCACAACTACTTTAGCTACATTAGCTCACTCATGTAATGTCACCTCCTGTTAGCACCAGGCATTGAAAAAAGGTTAAAAATGACATGATGTAATACTACACGGTCCTGCTGAATGTAATGTAAGTTGTCAGAGGTTTGTAGTGCTAGGCTTTAAAAGGAAGAAGGAAGATCTATTTGTGAATGTAGTTAGTGAGGGGCATGCCTTAAATGTCTCAGGAGTTTATCCTTCAATAGTCCCCAAGAAAACAGGCTCTTCACTGTCTATGTGAAACTTCTACGGTCTTCATTCTTCTAATCTTTTACATTTCTCTTTTACTCTGACCAAACTGAACACACTTTTCCAACTTCCACCCAGATCCATCATCTTCTCACAAGGAATTCCAGTCCCTGGCATCAAGGCCCAGAGTCTGAGAGGTTCAAATGAGGTACTTCCAAAAAATCTCCATCTAGGGCACTCAACTCAATGGCCATCCCTCTCTCACAAAGGAGGCTTGTAAGACTAAGCCTCAGCCACTGGCTGCTCTTCACAAGACAATACCTATTTCACCCTGCAGCAAGCTACATATCAAGAAATTAAAAGAAAGCAATTGAAGGAATGGCTCCCCTGCCACTCTCCATGGGGTTACTGTTGTTCCAGTGAGATCTCATTTCAAGGTCCTACTCCAGAAGGGAAATGGCCAGGTCTCACTACTTCCTAATTTGAGGCCATATGTTATGCTGGTCAACTGTAGAAATGCTTTTTTATCCCATGGCAGAGTGCAGTCATTCAAGAGAGAGGAAGATTTTTAATAAACTGGCGACCCCTCCAAGCTAATCAACGCCTCAAAAGTACAGTCTGTGATGTAAGTTAACAAGATGAGCTGGGACAATAGTTCTGTAAAATACTGAGTGAAGTCTCTTAATTTGGAATGTAACATTACTCTTCATCCTGTGGTTAGTTTGTTAAGAGTAATGAAAACTTTTCACCTACTTCTCATGTCAAGACTCTGGAATTGGTATAAACAGCAAATAAATTTGGAGTGAAAATGAATTTTAAAAATTGAAAAAACTTCATTATAAAAACATTCAGAAAAACGTTTTAATGATAGCCTTAGTTTTGTGTTTACAGACCATGTTAAAATCTGATGTCAAATATACAAGCTACTGGTGAGAACTTTCATGTGTCACTTTCGCAGAAAACACAGGGTGCCCCTAAGCAGCGCTAACATGCTTTGCTCCCCATGCACAAACCCAGAGAAGTCACTGGGCAGTGGTCAGGAGCAATTAAAACACATACCTTCTAATTTTGCTTGAGTGTACTGTGTCCTTCAGCTTGATACAGTCTGAAGTTCACAACCCAGGCTCAGACTCCTGATTTTGACACCAGTCCCCTGGCCCATCCAACAGATTGTTTGCATTTTTTGCTGATCTGAACAACTGTAAAGCAGAAATGGTAACAGAGATTGAGCAATCGCTCTGTTCTGAAATGGCTTTGCATTGTAAAAAAACATTCTGGAGAGATAATGATTCTTTCTATATTCTTCCAAATTTCACAGCTTGTAGGATAGTGGAAAAATATGTTTCTTTGCTGTGGCCCAGGAGGTCCTTCCATTGCCAAAGGGATTTGTATATGTGTAAGAGCTTCAGGAGCTACCTCCTGCTAAACAGCATTTTAGTCTGATGGGTATTTTGTTCCATGATCATCAAGCCATGATGACATCACCTATTTTATAGAGACAAAACTGTAACTGAGAGCCAGGTAATGTTTGTAGGTGGAGATAACTTTTACAAGACAAGCGTGGAAGTTACACACACACTCTTCTTCAGAGCAAGCAAGTCAAAAGCAATTTGTTTGACTATAGATATTGATCAGACCAGAAGAGAGAAGGTAGCTGGGTAACTGAGGAATAGGGATAGGATGTTAGCATGGGAAGAGACATCTAGTGAAAGCAAGTGATAGGTAATTTATCATCTATGGAACATGAAGAGATTAGTGGAGCAAAAGAGAGTAGTTGTAACTGATGGGTGTTTGCTGCCCTCCCTTCTAACTATTTTGGCTTTTATGCAAAAGTTCCATCCTGTCACTATACCATGTTCATCTTCTTGCCAACTAAAGCATTCATTGGTATAACGAACAAACAGAAAATGGAAGTAGCTAACACTCCAACTAATGACAACAGGCTGACCAATATCTAATCCCACCACACACAATCAGAGTTTTAAATTAAGCAGCTCTCACATCACCGATGAAAGTAATAGTAAATAAAATGCCGCTTTTGTAGGTCTTTTGTATTCTCATTGCACAGAGCAGTTGCTAAGATCAGGTGTTATCTGGTGATAATATCAGCTTTGTGAGAATTACGTTAAATGTTCGTTTCTCCAATATAGCATCCCACCCCCACTTCGGACAGAAAGGGGCAGTTGGTGGCTAAAATATGCTGAGGAGATCTCTGTCTTGCTCTTGCCCTTTTATGCATCTCATATTCATTTTCAAATGTTATTCCAGATCACTGGCACTCACAGCAGCATGCGAACCAGCTGCTGCCCCAGGGTTACACAATGCAGGTATTTGGAGGCTGGAGCAGGAAGCCCTCAAACTGCAGTGTGCTGCCTCATGCAGTATTGTGAATTTGAAATAGTAAGTGGTCTGTAATGAATTAGTCGAATTTGAACCGTTTAGATGCTTGCACCCTGTTACAAATATGCAAATACCCCTCAATGCCTCACAAAAGTTTACCCATGAAGGATATAACATAGCACGCTTTCAAAAAGAGCAATAGTCATCTTGGAAGATATATTAAAAAAAGGGGGGGGGTGGGGAGGGATGTTAAAACTCTCTCTACATTTTTCTGGTCACTTCAGACTGTCTGTGTTAAGTATCTCAACAACAATGATGTTACAAGTGGCCACAATTTTCAAAGACAAATGGTGATTTCAGGTGCCTGACAGAGTCCCTGAAAGAGGTGAATGACTTTCACGTGATGCAATTCCTTCCTCCCTGCAATTTGAGTCTATTAAGCCAAGCACCTCGGGTCACCAATCACCCTTCAAAATCTTGGGCTTTTCATCAGCACAGCACACATTTCCATAAAGGGAGGAAAAGCTTTAGCATCAAAAATATGTAAATAGGTCCAATAAATTTGGTTCTAGGATTTGTTTTTTAAAGTCAGAAAACTGACTATTACTGCCAACCTCTTCGCAGGGACTATAAGAGATGATCATTTTCCCTTATAATGGTTCTGACATAAAGTGTGTATCAAAAACTGCATACTCTTCATATCCATCCAGCTGTGTTGAGCAATAAACACGATAATTATGCAGATAAGGCTTAAATAAATTCCTATACCTAAGGGCAGCTGAATGCTTTTTTAAGCAAAACAATAATTAACCCTCCGTAGGGCTGAATGAGCACAGACCTTTGTTCCTTCCCAAGGTGGGAAACCTGTGTCTTGGCATCTCCCAGGCATCTGTCACAGACATAAATGGGTCAGTGTGCTTCAGAGGAAAGAGCTCTGGGGCTGTTCCTTGTGAGGTTCCAAAAAAGGTCAAGAACAACAAGATCGACTAATTCCTATATTGTAACACTGGGATTTGAGGTGTGTTTCAGACAAACATCGAAAGAATTGCAGGTAGGAAAAGAGCATAAAACACCAGTGGAATTGCTCACTGAAAAAGAAAGAGGAGGCATGAGCTTGGCAGTAAACTGAGAAGCTCAAGGGCTCAGAAATATGATCAAGCTATTTCAGTGTAATTAGTTACCACACGTTGGTTGAGCTCATATACATGTTCTTAGCTCACAACAAAGATGAAAATCATGTGTTTATCTTAACCTCTTTCATTAGGTTGAGGTTAATATGTTTTATTTCAGATCTGTGACAAGCTAAGCATCTCTATGAACTGCTACTGCTTGAAGAAGCCTGTGAACCATGGTGTTAGTGGCTCTGTCCTGATAAGATAAGAAGGACCAGCTACCCATCTTCTTACACAGCCAGCCACCACCCTATTGCAATGCCTTTGTAGCTGCTCTCACCATCCTATCCAGCTACTTCAGTTATAAAAATCATTCAGTACAGAGAACTGCATGGTTGCAGAGATGTTACTTTAGAAACTGTATGCCAAATTATTTGGTTTGCCAGGCTGTTCTAGGGCAAGTGATGGCAACATTAAGAAATCCTACATGCATATATTTGCCCTTCTTTTTTCATCCTTTTTGGCCTGAAACTGAATACCAAAAGAAGTCCAAAACAATCTTTACCGCATAACTTCTTGCTTTAAAGCCACGATAAGCAACATGGGAATTGTCATGCTGCTATGTGCACTTGAGGTCTAACACAGTGCCTGTCAGACATCAGCTGAAGGTGTGTAGAGAAAAGCTCTAAAGATCCTTGGTGAGGAGCTGTGGTGAGAAACTAGGAGGAGCAGTCTCAGAAGTTTCTGCTTTTCTGTGCTTACCAGTTGGTGCATTTTCCTTCCATAATATTTCCCAATGGCTTTTGGAAGTCATAGAAACATTTTATCCCCACCTGATCACAATCATACTCAGCCTATACTCTGTGAATCACAGGCACGTACCATCCAGTCCAGCTGTTAATTATTACTATTTGTTATTTTTAAGGCATTTTATAAAAAATAAATTAGGTACATACCTTTGTAATTGTAATGTGATGGTAGGAATGGGTTTTGTATCAGACAAGTGTTTTTCAGCATCAGACTCCAGGCCACATTCATAACATCCCCTGTATTACAGCCACTTCCAGAACAGCTTTGGGAGTCCCTGGTACTGTGTTCATTATACATTTAAAAATATCATCTAGTCTCTAAAGTAGAAGCCAGGAGCTACTGTAACTTAGCAACATGACAGTGCCAACAGTGGCAAAAGAAACCACGAAGACCCACCTGCTCCCTTGTTGTTCTTATTTATTTGCCAAAAGTTTGTTATTTACTGATAAGCAAAGTAAACAACACGTTACCATGACACATATGCTCCACATTTACCCAGTAATTTTTCTGTTGACAAAGAGTTTCATAAGCAAACAAGAAATTAATAAAAGCCTGTGTACACAAGTGAAAGTTGATAAGATCAGTAATATCGTCTGTCAACCGAGTTAATGTAACCAACTTGCTAATTGCAAGAGAAATACTGAGAAGTAAAAGCAAGCCATTTGCTTTGAAGAAATTTAATTCCCTATAATCAAGTTTGAGTATGGCTATAGCAGTCTAAACATTTCCTTTTATGTGGTATCTATCAAAACATATGACCTGTTTTCCTCTGATTATTTGATCTGCAAAAATATAACATAAGACGGCTTATTCAGAGTTTCATCTGAAGTCCGGAAGCAGAGGAAATTAGTGATAAAAATGAGAAAAAGCCAGACATTTTTGCACACCGAATCTTTTTTTGTACATCAATTAATAATTATGCCTCAGATTTTTTTCAAGTGAGCTATTTCTCCTGCTGACTCTTGCATTTTAGGCTATGGGAAGCTGCATCTTCATTCTCAGGGGCAAAATTTTTAAAAAATATGAACTCAAAGATAGACTTCTTAAGTGAGATTTTATTTTTCCTGATTCCTAAATGAGAACTACTATAAGCTTATGTTCAAAAAAAAATTCAAAATGCCAAACAAACATTAAAGCACAGAACTGGAAGTCGAATTTTTGTTGCCTTCTTTCTTTCTTTGTAAAACTTTCCCTTAAAACAATGCCAATCTTGTACACAATTCCACTTACCAACCAAGAGCCCATGCAAGGCTGAAAAAGCAATCAAAGCTTTGGTAAAAGATAAATTGTCTTTTGCACTGGTAATTAGGTTGGAGACAGCACTGACTTATTTCTCAAAAGACCACAACAAATGACCAGTAAATGGCAGAGGCTTCTATTAAAAGGTTTCTGCTTTGGAAGGGGAAGGCTCTTCCACCTGATGATCTCTGTAACAAATAGCTGTGCGTGTGCCATAGTCACACATGATGATGATTACAGCCCTGGCACAGGTTTTTCGGAGCCTTTCACATAAATGCTTGTGTTTCTCAGCCCTGGGCTGCCCCGCTGGGATGGTGTCAACTACAGACCCCAGCAGCATGTGGGACCCTTGTCTGGCACAGACTTGGTTTTAGCTGCCAGCCAGCCCTTCTTGCTCTGAATATCCCAAAGCAGGAGAAAGATTAATTAGAGCGGCCCAGAGGCTACCTGCATCAGCGCACAACCTAGAGAGCGGACACCGTCCCTTTCCCATTCGGGTCTTGGACTTCATAATGCTAAAGAATCTGTCTTAGGTCTGGAAATCAAATCAGTCTCACATGCACTTGGAGAACATGCCTTTCAGAAATGTTTTGCTTCATTGAATAATGGACAATAACTCTACATGAGTTTATTCCGGTACCACAGGATCTCAGTCAAGTCTGTGACATATTCTGCCTCGTCTAGAAGCAAAACATAACGGGTGGTGCTGGGTCTATCTGCCATCTGTCACAGCACGAGACCAGACACCTTTTAAGACCAGCTCCCACACAGTGAACACTGCAAGGTACGATTTATCTCCACCCTTTATCTGAACTGTGCTGACAACAGTCTCAAGACAGGCATTTAGAAAAATCTCTCTGTTATCTCTCAGTCATTCACTTTATTTTGGCACAAGCAAGTCCTGCTGCTTCTGAAAGATGGGAGGAAGAAGCAGCAGCATCCGTGGTTCAGCCATCTCACAGGGAACCAGGAGGCCTTCTGGTACCTCTGATCAGTTTATGTCCCTCCCAGCTGATCTCAGCCAAGTCAAGCAGATTTCCTTGTTCCCTGAGCTGATGATCCCATTAGAATACCAGAAACTGGTGTGGAATGAGCTGTAGCTCTGTGAGGAGCTCTGCACAGGCAGCACCTTCCTTGGCCCCCCGATGTTCTCCAGCAATGACAAACCTCCTTGATCTCTAAACGCAGCAATATCCAAACCCTTTCAGAAACAGGGGACACTACAGCAGCTAGGAAATTAATCCAAAGCAGAACATATTTCCTGAGACTTTTCCATACATGGCCTTATCTTCTTCCAGTCTCTAAGTTACTCCTCCTGAGAAGCAAACAGTGACCCTTGCTTAGTGAGCAGACTGACGGAGGCTCCGAAAAAATTCCTGCCTCTATGAGCCATTGCTGACAGCCTGTCTCAAAACATACCTCTTATATACCATAGGAGTTCTCATATATATGTTTGTACGGCCACAAGTTAGTCATTTAACCTCTTAAGAGGTTAAAACTCAAGTGGTTTTGTTGTTGCTTTTGTTTTTTAAATAAATGAATAAAAAATAAACAAAAACATGACATCAACCCAAAAAAAAAACAACAAGAAAAAACCCCACAACCTCAAGGAGAGACTGGCTTGCAGCTACACAGCAAGAGGGAGAAAGGGGAGTACTAGAGGTGCATCTTCTACCAGAAGCTTGCTAACACAGAAGACTAAGTTTTAATTATTAAAACACAGTCAACCCACTTCTATGATGAATCATTCGTTAAAATAACCCATGTTTTTTCTACGCATGCAAAAATACTCATCCTGCTACACAGATTATGCTGCAGCTGTCTTTTCTAGTTTTACCTTTTTTTTTTTCCCCCTCTTGTATAGGACACCTTAATAATGTGCAGTGAAAAGGACCTTAAACCTCCAACAGAGAAGACACCTTTATCTTGCTTTAATTTGTACTGCTTGTATCAGAATGTCATTTCTGAGATTTAGAGGAGGAGATATAAATGTAATCTCTTTGGAGTTAAACTAAGCTACCTGTGGGCCTGATGTTCTCATGGTTTGCCTGAGGAAAACAAATCTTTCATCCTTATCTATGTATTTCTTTGCTAATTAAAATGCATGGACTACTTTAAACACTATTTACCCAAGGGGCCCTTCAGCAGTGCTCTTTCACCATTAAAAAAAATAAAAGGCAGCCAGCAGTGGAAGGTTTTAAAGATGCCACATACAGAAGCCACTCATTAATATTCCTGAAGAGTAATATCATCAAAGCAGGATATTAACACTACAGGTCTATCTATACAAAACAATTGTCAACCTAAACACATGACAACAAGTGAAATCAGAAGCAGTCAGAGATAGACACAGAGAATGTACTTAGATCTTGTCAGCTGGTGCGGAGGGCTGAGTAATTCTATGTCACAATTTGCATTTTTCCTTGGCTATTCCCAACAGTATGCAGAAAACCCTGCAGCAGCGAGACAAAATTATCCAAAGCAAACTAGGAAGGTTTGCAGCGCTGGTAGCGATGATTCTGTTATATTCTAAATTCAATTAGGAAGGTAGGCAGCTAAAATAGCAGCACCTTGCTGATGAGGCAAATCTTTCCCAGGCTGAAGGATAAAACGCTATTTCTGAAGCCTGTTCATACAAGAGATTTTACAAAGCCTGACAACCACAACCAGAGTACAACAAGTTCTAATGCTCTTTGCTTCTGAAGGCTTCAGATCAGCCCAGAAATATTAATTGTGGGCGTGGACCTGCGATTATAAACAAATAAGTAATCAGATCTTTCCAATTTTCTACTTATCAGCCAGCTTGCCTTCTTGGTGTTTTAAGATAATGCATTTTACTCCGTGTTTGCAATAGATTAGGGCCACGCACGTGGTCAGTTGATTCAGTACAGCTAACAAGCAGGACGTTATGAAGCACAAGAACTCATGTTCTTGAAGTATTGGCAGCTCTGTACAATAGTGAGTGCCATGAAAAAGTCAGCTTTTGCCACAGGTTGCCCTTCATTATTCTTACTTTTCCCCATAGACTCATTTTACTGATGGGCAGACTGAGTCGACAACAGGTTACTGAATCAAAGCTACGTGGCACATCAGCAGAGAGGTAGAGACTAGAAAGCTGCATTCCTGCTATTTTCTCCTGGGCTTTTCCCTATAAATGGAAGCACTCCCACCTCTTTCAGCAGACAGCATTTTTAGCAGACCTGCTCTACAGTCGGCCAATTAGGAACTCTTCCACATCAAGCAGCCTTCAGAGGAGGATAAGCTTGAAAATAAGATGATGTCTAATTCTGAAGGGTCTATATTTAAGTCAGAAGAAGAGAGTATAATTATTTCTGAAATAATTTCTGAAGATGAAATTCCTCTGGGATAGATACCTACCACATGTGTGGCTCTAAAATGAGTGATACCATCCATATTACGATATGTCATCCTCATTACATTGTTGTGTCCCTGTACCTAGCATCCATACACCCTTTCTCTCAGACGCTGAACAAACCCATCTCAGAAAGCCAAGCCCTGCCTCCAGACCTTCTGTTCAAGGGTGCCACACAGATTGAGGGAACACAGCCATATTTTAATACCCTACCTCTGTTCTGTGTGACGGTCTCCTGAAAGGAAAGCAACCTTGGACAACCTTGGGATCCTGCAAACTGAGAGCAAACCAACCAGCAACAGAAGACTTCTGTCTGGACAGGTATGATTTTAAAATGCTAGAATCAAAGTCCTTTTATGTGCAAGTAACAGAAGAGCAGATATCTGATAGGCCTTCACTTTTTCTTAGGAAAAATGGAATCTGTTTTTGCAGCCAGAATTAACTGACAGCATATACGCAACCACTTCAGCTGTTTACCAAGTGACTGGTGCATACAAATCAAGGGTGTTCGATGTCTAAATGCTAATGTCTTCATAGACTATGCAAACACAAATTTGCACCTACAAGAACTTGAAGCCACTTCCTTTAAACTTTAACAAATGTGGCTGAGAGAAAGGAAAGAGAGAAAGATGACATGAATATTTCAGGGTGTGCATCTTGAAAGCTTTGGTGCAGCTGCACAGCTCCAATTAAATTCAATAGGAGCCACACATCTAAAACCCTGAGCGATGCTTTGAAAAGTCTAAGGGTTTGATGTCGGAGTGTGACTTTCAGAGTCAATTGCTTTTGTTCAGCAGAAGCCTTCGTAGAGGAGTGAGGCAACAGTCACTTCTCTTAGAGGAAGAGAAGGCTGGCGAGAGCAGTAAAGGGGGAAGGAAGTTCAGAGTAGATATTGGCATAAAGATTTGTCCAGTACAGTGTCTCAGGGGCCACATTTACAGTATTTGTAAAAGAAATTATTCAAAGAGGTCAGGCTTTGGCTTTTCTGTTACCCAACATCAGAGATGGTTCAGAAACTATTTCCATTTTCATTGAACCAGCAAAGCCCAACTGGAAGAAGAAAGCTCCCGGATAAAAGGATCATTCACTGGTCCAATTCTAACCAGCACAATGATAATTGTCTCACCTCCAGCAGGATTAATCTGATTGTTTTAGTAAACAACTGTGTTCATCTTTTGGAAGCACTCAGAGAGCCCAAATGTCTTTGGACATGTGTTTATTAGTGCTTTACTGTGAATCAAGGCTGTGCTTTTGAAGATGCTCTCCTGGTTGTCTCCACTTGCTGGGCTTTGGTTCTCATCACAGCCTGTGCCTGGAGCACCCAATTTCAACTCAGGATAATATTAGACTGAAAGATGCACTCCAGCAACTCATCTAGTGCCCTCCAGCAAATGGTGGCAGTAGACCCATCAGACTACAGCTACCGCGAGAAAAAACCTTCAAAATGTGTGTAATGTGAGGGCTGGACCTTCAGCACCATTTTGCTCTACAGATGTGTTCTTGTTGAGTTGTATTACTTGATAATGTGGGCATAACCTTCATAACCTCTTGGCTATGGTTACATGCATGTGCGTAGTCAGAAAGTGCTTATACTAAAAAGTATTGCAGATGCTAGAAAACCATATTTCTTTTGTATGAGACAAGTTAAAGTCTATTGATGATTGTGTCAATTTAAAAAAATCCATTATAAAACATCATTTAAAAACTGTTTGTAGTAGGAACCAGACAAACTAGCATATGCCTCTCAGCCTCAGATGTGATAAGTGACAACTTTTGGTCTCAATATTTTTGCTCCGTAAATGTTTTCTCTTTCTTTCAGTTTTAGTAATTTATGTTATTTCATGACATGTCTGTGGCATCATATCTGCATATCATTATTTCAAGTTGTCATGTCACATTCCGCAAGAATGCTGCTGCCATGTCAAATCACCACAGAGCACAGCAAAGCAGCCACTTTTCTTTATCATTAAGGGCAGGTGCTTCTCTGTACAAATTGAAACATCAATATACTGCAGAGGGGTTCCAGGCTGCTGAAAACAGTTGCTCCTGAAATTAGTACACCAAATGCTTATCGTTTTTTTTCTTGTTCAAAGTGTTAACCTGTTTCACTTCAACACAAACAGGAGGCATTTTTTTTTTTCAAATAAACAAAGTGAAGGGGATTCAGATATACAGAATCTGGTTTATGATTGTCTAAATGAACAACAAGAATGTGAGAAAAGGTCGTATTTTTAGATACCTTTTGTATCTAAAAGTACATGCAGGGATCACAGAACTATTAAATGTTGTCATAGAGGAAGCCTTTGATATAACTGGAAATTTAAACTCGGATCATTTGCATTTAACCACAAGCCATTCATCCTGACACAGCCACGAACTCGATGAAGAAAAAAGAGGAAAAGGGAGAAGTCAGTAATATTCCACAGACCAGAATAATTGTTTATATTTCCATTCTTTCCCTGCCAATTGCTAAAGTGGAGTTGAAGAAAATAGGATTTAGAAAATAAGTCTCTTCCCAGATATTGTCAAAAGGGTCATAAATTCCAATTCCCTTTGAAACCTTAGGCTTGGGCCTTAATTCAGATGAAAATGTAGATGAGATTGATGCTTGGGAAAAGAGAAAAGGAGGATTCCTGCTGAGAAAAGATGCTCATGTACATGCAGGCAGTTTCTAGAGGTTTTTTTTGAAGACAGAGGTGGCCAGATGAAAAGTCTTACCCTCCCTGATAAGATTGCTTATGCTGTCTGTCACAGTCTAGGAGAATTTATAGTCACCAAACATGGTTGATTATTCCCCTTTCACCTCTTAAGTGAATAAAGATGTCAGAAGAGATCAAGTACATTGGATTATGCTGTAGAGGTAATGCAATGGCTAAGAGTCACTGTGCAAAATAAGCAATACAGGGACTACGTGAAGCATCGTGTTCGGGGTATAACTCCCGTTCAACAGGGATGTGCTTCAGTGTACAGAAAACTTCTAAAGTATTACAGGCTTCCGTGTGGCTAAAAAAAATGGAGGAAGGGCTGTAACGCCCTCTATGTGCATCCCATTAAAAAGCTGAGCAATAGCGTCATTTATGACTGGAGGACAAGACGCACCACAAGCTTCGGATAGAATAAAATAATAAAAACTTGAAGTTGCTTCTGTTTCCAGGAGCAAATAGGCCAGCAATATGTAGCTTAAGATTACTTTTGCTTTCCTACTTTTCCATGCCAAACATATGCAAAGAACAGAGGATGGGTAAAATCAAGTTTATGGCCGCAGTCTCCTACCAGCAGCTTCTTAAAAGGATTCAGATTTAGTTTTACATTAAGCACACTGCAGTACTTTGATCACAAGTTCACAAGGGCATGGAGGTTGTTTGTGTAGAAAATAAACAAGCAAACAAAGCAGAAGGAAACTCACAAAAGAAGAATATACAAAACAAAAGAAAAAGACGGTGTGATCAGAGAACGGAAAAGTAGCTTTCACAAATAGCTTTACCTCACTCCCTTTTGCTTTTCTCATTCTGTGTTCAAAGTGTGGGCCAAACACTATCACAGTAACAAACGCTAATAAAAAACACACTGCTGAAAAGAGAAAGGAAAACACACCTTTCAAACCCAGACAGGATTCAGACCCAGCATCCAAAGGAGTTGGTCACCCAGGGCAGGCATCACTCCATGTCAAGGCTCTTTGGGTACCAGGTCCCCTTTGCCCAGAGGCTGGGACATCCCAGCAGCACACAGCACGGGTGCTGCTCTTCTCAAATAGGGCCACATGCCAACCTGTTTGTGTTCTAAAACTACTGGAAGGTATTTTAGGAGCATGAAGATCACTAGGAGTTTCCTCCGGTAGAAATAAAAATTCAAGAGCTAGACAGGCTGGGTAGCAAAAGATGACCCTGCTTCAGCCTTTTTTTCTATTGGATTAGAAAAACACTGATTAAAAGTCAGCCTTACATATCAGCTTAAGGTAACCTGCTTTTGCACTTTCTCAGCAGATAGCAACTCTACCTTTGAAGATAACCATTCATGCATAAAATTACTAATAGAGACCATCTATCTGACGAATGTCTGTTCCTTAATAATTTATATCACTTGATCTATTTTCAAAGGTCAGCCTTACGTTAAAATTACAGTTCTGAATAGGTCAGCCTGTTACTTAAAGATAAATTACTCCACCTCTTCATGTTATAGTGTTGTGTTTTGATAATGACAGGCTTTTTATTCCCATGCTTTCCTCTCCCTTCTCAGGTGCAGCATAGTAAAGTATTAGCATGACCTACCTTGCCCATGTGTCCCTGCAGTCCCATTTTGATTCTTTTTGACTCAGTCTACACATCTCCAGCTTACAATCTCTTACCTGCTTGTAGCAGAGACTTAGAAAAGACTCAGCACTCCAGGATAAAAAGATGAATCAATGATGCACGATAGGACCACGCTAAACTACAAGCTTTGTCATGCTGCGTGTGAACTAAAATGCTGCATAACCAATACCATTAAATTCATTGTAATTAAAGGATAATTTCTGCTCTCCTGTAGACAGATAAAGCAATAAAATGACAATGTTTAAAGAGGAAATGCCAGTGTAATGTTCATGCATTTAACAACTACCCAGGAGATACGCATTATAAATATACTTATAACAGAGAAGTTCCTACTGTTTTATATATGGAAGCATTTTGTGCTGGCAATTTCGTACCACTGAAGTAGTCTGGAAATTTACTAGACCACAGAAGAATTACTTTTTTTTTTTTTTAAAACACCTGGTATAGGTATTTTCTTATGATTGTGAAGAATTGTCAGGTTATAACAGTTTGTCACATATCTTATTACAAGTGCATCTCTGAATTACTGAGGGTGAAAGCTTGTCTCCAGCAACACAGACATCTGCGCACCAGATTAGCACACCAGTATGTTAGCTCTGTAGTAGCAATGTTTGGAGCCTGTGGACCTTTTGTATGAGCTGCACGAGTACAGGTCTCCAGGAACAGCATCCAGCACCGAGAAGAGCCAGGAGAGCAGTGACATCCCCCCCTCCCCAGTACAGAGTTGCTCTCAAGTGTGATAGTATCAGAGAAAAAGAACGAGTCCTGCCCAGAGACCATCTGGACAGGGAAACTGAGACAGAAAGCCAAGTCATTTTTGGGAATTGTTTGTTCTTATGTAGCATGCAGCAATCCTGAGTGATTTCCCTAAGTTTTGCTCCTGATGCAACAGCTCAAGTGGAATAACCAGCCTTTGCTGTGCAGATAAAAATGAGATAAGAATCTGCCTGACCCCTTGGAAACACAAATTCTGAGGTCTGCTATGTCTCTGAAGCCAATGCAGTTAATGAAATTCTCTTTATTGTTCCTGGCCCATGTACCATATTGTCCCCAGGGTTAATCAGGACAAGCTTAGAAATAACACATGTACTTCAAATACATTTTCCTGAGGCCCCTTTCTCAAGTAAATACATGCATGCATAGAATATATGTATATAAAGAGTAAGACTTCAGCAAGTGCAACTCAGATAACAGACAAACAAGCATTCCCACCATCAGGCTCCAGATGTAATTATCGGTAGTCATCCACAAACAAGTTACTCACAATAATCAGTGATATTCAGTTATACATAAACAGACCAAACATCTCCAGCTATGAAGGTTCAAAATCTCTTTTGTCAATGCTAGGAGGTAGAAAAGAGAACAGTCCATGCATATGAACACCTATCAGGGTCTCAGGACATGGGACCTTTTTTCAGCATAACCTATTTAATGTGCATAATGCAATA
Organism: Nesoenas mayeri; assembly: GCF_963082525.1. NCBI lineage: Eukaryota > Metazoa > Chordata > Aves > Columbiformes > Columbidae > Nesoenas > Nesoenas mayeri. Next base: position 5,710,784 of record NC_137556.1, read on the forward strand.
CAGGATTTTTAGGAAATTTTGACAGTGCTGCATGTAATAACAAGACAATCTCTCTAATACTCAGTCTGCCCTTTGCCTCCGCAGGGTGTAAGAGAAAGCGCTGACTCTCTTCTTGCTGCATTTGGCAACTGTGCACGTGGTGGGAGCTCTGCATCTCCTCCCCCTGCCGCTCTCACTTGGAACATTGCGTTACTCCGGGTGCACCGGTTATCCAAGGAACAAAATACTTCACATTATACAGAAAGCAAATATGGTTAAGACAGAACTACAGATCTGCTGTTCTGGGTCCTGGGCAACAAATGATTCACAAAGAAACAAATTAAGCTTCAGATAGCCTTAGGGATACTACCAAAGCTCAGACCAAAAGAAAGAACAAAGGAAATAGATATTCCATTTTTGGTTTTAGCTAATCAGATATGAGAGTCTGCAAAAATGGCTATATCTCATTGCCAGTAAGCACACCAGCTCTTCCATGTGTTGACATAGACAAAAAAAAAGGAGGAACCCAAAGCTTGCATTGACTGTACAAGGTCTACCCCAATGTGAGGGGTCCAGAAGGGGCAAGAACGGTGTAGGACACTGCAGCCCACAGGGCAGGACTGCACTAGTACAGGAGATGCATCTACTCCATTGGCAAATCTTAAGTGTCATGTTCAGTCCACCCATTATTATTTCTGTGTAAATGGTTGTGACATCTATTTCTTTCAGGGCTTGTAAAGCATGGGAAACCCTACATTGTATCATGTCTTCACCTCAAGCTAGGCTAAGACAAAGGAGAAAAATGTTTTAAATTAATTTATGTGGATTACCCCAGATCACCTTCCCCAACAGTAAGCTAATTCAGACTTCCTTAAGTACATCCCTTTCAGTAAACTGTGACCATTATCTCCTCCTTCATTATTCCAGCATTTAGTCTCCTTCTTGCCACAAAAGGATGGAGCAACTACAGTTAAAAACCAAACCAAACAAAAACCACACCATCAAACCAAATAATCAAATAAAAAACGCACCACAAACCAACACACCAAACAGGCATCTCTAGCACATGCTCTAGCTTTTCCTTGCTAATCTGCTCTAGCAAAAGCTGGACAAGACAAAGCCTGATGCCTGGAATCTTCCCAGTGCAGGTGGAGTCCCACCCCTCAGCCATCAACTCCATATTTCCTGAATCCAGAGCCAATTCTGATTCTCCCAGCTTGGGGCCTCGTTGGCCTTTCCTTTGCCATGGCTCTTGCCATGCAACTCTCTGCATTTGCTCTCTTGTTCCGTGCTCATCTGGGGGTCGCACAGCATGATCATTGTTGCTTTAACACACCCCAAATCCAATCAGTTCTAGTGCTGTAGCTGGCAGGGCAGGCTTGCATTTCTTTGTTACCCTCTCAAATGCCAAGGCACTGAGATGCCAGTGCTGGCTGAACGCACCCAGAGCCAATTACATTAGCCTTCTGCCAACATGGGACCTCGGCTGCTCTCAGGAATTAATTCTTGTTTTGCTGCAATGCACAAGCAAAGTTTTAAGTTTCTTGGCCAATTTATTACAATAAGTCTTTCTGCGATACATTTGGTGGTCTTTATAATTACCCCTCAGAGTCTGCAGCTCTGGGAAGTGCTCTGCACACTCCTCTGCTTCTCCAGTTCCCGCACTTTGATCCAGAGGCAAATATTAAACTTTCCACCTCCATCCCCTCCAGTACACGTAAATTGAAGCAATCACCTCAGTGCTCCATGCTTGGATAGCCTGGCACAGAGGGTGGGAGATGAACTGACAGGCTGACAAACACGCAGCTAAGTTAGTTTTTTAACTTTAGGAAGTTTATTTGCAATAGCTTTCATCCGATTGAATCACCTTTACTTGGTTTGTCCATCCGTTTTCTGTTCATCATCTCAAGTAACTGAGCAGCCCAGCACTATTCTGTTCTGCTGAGCAATTAGAAAAATCATCCAGACAAGGTATTTTCCCACAGAGCTTGCCAGGTTGCTGCCCAAATGCTCTTGCATGGGTAATCCTCTTGGAGATGTGAGACCCACCTAGAGGATGGCCAGAAGCCACCATCAGAGGAAGCAATTCATCGAACTCTTCCATTCAGACCTATTAGCGTCTAGATCTGCTTTCTATGAAGTGGTGAGAACTGTATTAGGGTGTCAGTCCCATCAGGAAACATGTAGAAAGGATGAATTTATAGAGTTTAAAGAAGGAAGGGAAAATATTTCAGTAGGCTTCTCCTGAGGCTGGCAGTTGGGGCAGGCTGCCACAGGGCTGTGAGCTAAGGATTTGTAAGGACTAAGCTCATGTTAGATCACAGGCTAGCAATCCATTTTTCATTCTCTGTAGAAAACAAAAATCCAGATGATGCCTGAAGTGAACCTCAGCAGGACCTCCCTGGTAGACAACAAGGCCAGCACAGGCCAACCGTCCTGAAGACAAGTTTATGAAACCTAGTTTCACTGAAGTTTCACCAAAAGATGATGGGCTGAACCAGGGAAAACCCTGATGGTGACCCAGTTTTACAAAGAACAGATTCTATTGCCTCTAGTACAGAAATATTATTGCCTACATTACTTAAGTCAAGATATAGAGAGTATCAAAAATGCTCTGAGGGACCGCCAAGCATTAAATTTAACTAAGCATAAATTACAGATGTGCAGGGTATTTTGGCTGTACTTATTCCTATTCTTGATCTTTTTCTCAAAAACCTTAGTTGACAGTCATCCCAAGAAGTTACGCTGCAATAACAATTATTTCCTCTGTGGCACTTGAAGTTGCAGATCTAACTTTATTAAGGCTGCAGTTACCTCAAACAGTTTCACAGAGAAGCGTATGGCCCTGACATGCAGGTGATCCTCAAAGACCTCAAACAAGCATCAGTGCACATCATGCCACATTGCTTTTATTTCCTGGTATGCTTCATTTCATGGCTGCATGTCACATGCAAGTTGTTGGGGGAAAGGCCATGTTCACAGTCAGGTTCTGTTTGTTTCTCCAAGGATGTTTTGATGCCATCATCTCAGCCATTTCACCTTCAACTGGCCCCCTTTCCACAGATGACCAGTCATCCAAAACACTAGAGAGATTTTAAGCCTCCTTGATCTAAGGGACGCAGATGAAAAAAGACATGATGCAGGCAAATGTCACACTTGTGTCACTGAAACATTGCTGCCAGGATACATTATTCAGCATCTAACAGATCTACTGATATAACCCTCAGCTGAACTCTCCTCAAAAAATCAGCCATCCATGGCTTTCCCACAGCAGGTGGAGAGAACCTGGGGTAGGAAAGAGGAATACCTACCCCTTTGTGCCCACACAGCCCATGGAAACGCATTATATTACAAGTAACACCACCTGTTTTGCTTCATGGAGAATTCTCCATAGCGATTCTCTGTATTGCCCTAGGTGTACAGATAAGGGAGCCCTGACTCCAGGCACCGAAACAAGCTAAGCTGGCCTCCTATTCTGCTTGGAAGTCTTTGCAATGTGCCAATGGAAAACACTAGAGCACATGATTTATTTTCCCACAAATATGTTATTATTGGTGAAATGCTTGACACTAAAAAGGAGAGGGTGGAAGCAAAGCTACCAGCTCACACCTTCAAGCCTGGTTCTTACCTCTTGTCATCACATGGAGCTGGAGAGAGCACCAAGTCAGTACCTGTTCCCCAAACAGCCATTCCCTGGGGTCTGAATCTGCAAGTATGGATGTAGCAGGATGGCGTCATCTCCCATCACCAGCACACCCTCACCTCCCTTCCACCCAGAGAAAAGAAACTGGCAGACTTCTGGTCAGGTTTTGCACTCCTTATTCCTCTTAACTGGCTTCGTGCTAGAATCCATTTTGGGGGTAATGGGAAGGAAAATTGAGTTAGACTTTTTTAAAGGGCTTGCTAATGAATTTATTCATGAAAGACTTCAAGGCCTGAGTTTTCCATCAAACACTAGCACAGGCTTCATGAACCAATACTCACCTATGACTTTTGCTAGAAAAACCAAAATGCTACTTTCCTGTTGCTTTAGTGCCTTTTTACACATCTTAGCCATGTACTGGCCCTTCAGAGTATCAGACCATCTCCTCCATTAATTAGATCAGCAACAGTGAAGACCCTAACACAGCTTACACACCTTCTGAACTTCTCACACTTCAGGACTTCTGCTTTCCAACTACAAGACACAGTACACCAAAAGCCAAAGTTCTCCATTCCACTATGGTTTTCAAGAATGTCTAGAGATACAGAAATATCCTCTGCTGCATGCTCATTTTGAAAGTTAAATTAAAAACTATGCTCCAACCAGTCTGTATTAGGGATAAAAAAAAGAAAATCTCATATCTTTGAAAACAAAGACTGGTAACTCTGGAAAAGGCAGCCCCTGTGATCTGTTATAGAGACCCGTGGGGACTGCAAAGTCAACTACTGTGTCATGGTGGGGCTGAAAGGCAAGAATCAGGTCATAAGGCACAGAAGGCCACACAACAGGCATACAGCTTCAGAGATCAGAGCCTACATCCCTCTTACTTAAACATAAACATCTCTTGTAGCATTATAGCTGGAGCTCCAACCACACAAAAAACTGGATCACCAGGTCCTCAGCCCAAATACAGCTGGGTCTGCTCTAGCCACAAAAATGTAGGGAAAGGTAATTTTATTGTTTGTGCTGCATCTGTCCCATTACAAAGAAAGAGTGCTGGCCAGGCACTGCCCAGAGATGCTGCTGTTCCCAGCTAGACAGCCCAGCTCAGACCTTAAGACCACTTGAGAGAGCAGAAAGGCCACTACTTAAGCAATAAGTCTGTAAAACAAAAAGCAAAGAAAACTAAATCTGACTTCTGTGTCTGAGGGGTTAGCACTGAGAGTGTCTGCAGAAGAATAATCTCCTAAGGAGGGATTTATCTCATCTGAAGTCCCCTGTGCCTTACTGGAAATGAATATGTCAGCAAAACAGCGCTCAGCACTGCCCAGTTTATCACTCATCCATTACTTAGGCTTTGCACAAGCATATGCTTGCTTTAAAGTCCATGAAGTTGCTCTTGGAATTTGGACAGTGGAAGATGTGATCTCTGATACCATAATAACAAGAGTATGTTGGAATAAGAAAGAAATCATCTCCCTTGTCTTGTATAAGGGAGGCCTTCCTCCCAGCAAAACCCTTAGAGTACTGGTGCCACTGGTGTGCTCAATCTGCACATCCTGCCTGTACAGGAGCAGTGAGCAGCACAAGGAGCAGCTGCAGCAGACAGGAGCACTTAAAGAGTCCCACCTGAGCTCTCCATGACCTGATGTTGGCTTCTGAGATTTATGGATTTCGCATCCCATCACCTGGAGGAGATTCAGAGCAGACACAGGGTGCCCCAGCAGCTGTGAACACCAGGGAAGCTAGAAATGGAAAATAAAGTGGAAACTCATCTTCCCCTTGCAGCAGCCTAAAGGTTGCAGAGGTGGCAGGAGGTTATGTCTGCAATTCTGGGCAGCAGAGCTGTCTGCTGATCAAAACAGAGCCAGACACAACCCTTCTAAGTTACCTTTCCGGCTGTCCTACTTACCCACTGTGCAATCAGAACAAATTGGATGACATATGCAGATGACTAATGATGGTGATAATTAAGAAAGTGGCAGATTCTCACATGTTAAGTCCTTGCTGCTCTCCTCTCGACCTCAGCTTCTCCAGTATTCAGGTAACTCCTTACAATCCCTGCAACAGTGATTTATCTTTCTATCAGTGAATGCATCGGATGCCTCATTTCTTTCAGTCTGGGGATTGCAGCCCTCCGTCCTAATCAAGAACTCAAAGGGCAAATAAGGTGCTCAGATTTAAGGTCTGAAACTCTTAAGTTGTCGGGAAAAAGGTTTTGTACAGGGGGTAGAAACATCACGGCAGGCTGAAGTGAGATGAACTTTCTCAAGCACTTTAAGAGATGGATGGATTGAGTATTCTAAATAATTAAGGTTCTGGCCAATCAAAACTATTAACAGGTTGTGGGGATTTTTTGTGACTGGTTGGTTGGGCTTTTTTGTTTTGGTTGATTGGTTTGTTTTTTGGGGTTTTTTTGTTTGCTAGTTTTGTTTGGATGTTATTAAGCACTTTCTGTTTATGCTTTTAAATTAAAATATGATACTTAAGAAGTATCCAAGCTTTACACTAAGCTTGTTAGAAACAAAGCACATTTCAAAGTCACATAGTACTCCAGATGGCTGCAAAGTCCAGAGGAACAGGGCAAGTAGATGGCAATGGCAGGAGGACCATGGAGATAAGTGGGATGGTGCTTGATGCCAAAGAGCCCTTCAGATGGATTCTGCTGCATCATCCGCACACTCTTCCGAGGGACTCATCCATGACCGATGACAGAAACAAACCAGCAATGAGGCACCAAACAATGGGCTAATGCCTCAAAGTCATCCAAGACTGAGAAAAGGCTGGATGGCACACAAGATCATATGGCACGTAGGACACAGCCATAATGTTGTGATGTGAAAGATGCAAGAAGACAAAAGTGAAAGCTTTGGCAATCTTTCCTCCATCAGGCAAACAAACAGGTATTGACATCTACGCCTGCTCAGGTTTTACCTGGTGAATAATTGATGCACTTCCATGTGGTTTTATTCAAAAGTGACTTTGAAATTCCAATCTCCAATATTTCCTGATATTCTTAAAGATTAGAAGTTGCTAATTGTGATTTATAATCCACAAAGAGTCCACATTAGTAGTGATTTGGGGGAAAAAAAAGTGAACAAGAAAAAGAGTGAAAGGAAAAATAAAAGGCAACTCTAATAACTGTGGCAGGAACTAGACAGACATTTCCTTCAGACTAAGCTGTCAGTAAGTAAAAACATATTGTGGCAGGCTGTAGTTTACCTATGCTTGCATGCAGGCATTGGAGGCTCAGTGGGACTAATTATGAAAATATGATTATAATGGATTAGTAATCCTGTCAATCAGACATGCATCTGGTAACAAAAAAGCAACGGGTAAAAATGCCACAGGACAGGAGAATTTAATGCTGTGGTTTGGTACCAAATGTATGTCTCATGGGTGGGGGAAAAAAAGAATTTGAGTTATGGTGAGGGACAATTGCTGGGATTGTATATTAGTAAGAAAATATGTATCAGATCTGTGGCTCAGAGAAGCATTAAAAACAGCTGTAAATCCATTTTTACCCTTTCTATCTAAAGATGCCTTTGACTTACTTGGAAAGGGTACAATTTCAAGCTGCACTAAAATTTTATAGGCAGAATTGGCAAACATCAGCATTAGATGGACCTGCTCAGTCAAGGGAAAGGGTGACATCTCAACCACAAAGGACATTTAATTTATCTTTGAAGTCATATTCTAGAATCAAAAAACCCCAAGAAAATCTGGGGAAGACACTGCAATTTTGGATATAGAGCATAATTTTAAAATTGAAGAAGAGAGTGTCTTTGAATCTGTTTGCTTAATGGTAATTCTTCCCTTTCTTTCCTCATAAGTGTCTGGTTTGAGATTTAGGACCTTGTAGGAGAGCTGGACCATGGTCAGGGTGTCTCAGGAAAGATAGCTGAGCTGTCCCCTGTCTCCTTTTCTGCATAAACCCACTATAAAGTAATTTATTCTGTGAAACAATGTGAAACTTGTAAATAACTGCAAGCAGTTTGAACTTCATTCTCTGCTTTACAGCTCTACCAATATGTGCCTGAGCAACTTGGCCAATTCCTGGCACATTAATATGTTTCATTACAATTTCTGGTCCTTGTTTGCTCAGGGGGGTTGGGGCAGCTCTGCATTTACAGACCAGCCTGGAGGGCAGATGTTCCTTCAGAGGAAGCAGCATCTCCTGGCTCAGGCTCTGCAGGCTGAGGGAAGCCAAACGCAGCTGGGATCAGATCTGTCTGCAGCTCCCTGGGAGGTTTGGGAGCACTGTCATCTGGACAATTCGGATACTGCATCTTCCCTGGCTTTCTCTTTCACAGCAGGGAGGGAAAGTGGAGGGGGGCTGGGGGTCTGAGAAGGACCAGCTTGTCAGTTTACAGTACCAGATAACTGCTGAAGCATCGGCACTGGCCTGATGATAAAAATATCATCTCTTTCTTACAGCTGATAAAAATCCAGCCAATTAAAGTCCTTCTCCTAATCCCAGATGGCTGCCTCAGGTACTGGCACCAAAGCTGAAGAATGAAGAACTTGAACAGAAAAATGGACTGGAAGTGTTGACCATAGAGCAAGGCTGGGACAAGATACTAAAAAGAGATCAAACAAAGACAAAAATATCTGTGTATTCTTGGCCTTTCCTATGACCTGTCATTGCTGTCTCTTTTTTTGCAGGCTCTTCAGGCTGTTTCTTGGAGACACTGCACCACTAACTGATGGGACAGAAAAGGAAAACACAAACGTTAAACTGAAGCACAGTGAATCACTCAGAATAGTTTTGTACTCAGAGGAAAGGAAAAAAGAGGAAACATCCAGGTCCTCTCTTCTGCTATCACCTTGTTTTTCCTCAAGTACAAGTGCTTTTTTTAATTGGATTTGCTCTGAAATTATTCTACTCTAAGATCAGGTTCAGGTGTTGGGTATGAGCCTGCCAGCAGCACCGCTGCTAGGACAGAGCAGAAGAGAGAAGAAAGGAAGCAAGATAATGTGAACAGTCATCAGCTAAACAGATAATAAAAAGTGTATATGCAAATGGAAGATCAGCTTAATTTTTAATATAATTGCTATTCTACAGCCTAGGAGCTAAATATACAGACTTTATTCTGGTACAATGCACAATAGAAAAGCCAGTATACCTGACCCACAATGATGTGCTCATGGCCCCAAACCAAACCATTGACAAGGAGGTAGCAGCATCAGGAAAAGAAATCTACTATAAAGCAGCAATAAAGAGATAAATCCCAAATAGGTGAGAATAAAATCCAGCTGGTTGGCCTGGGACTTCTCTCCCCCATCAGCCAAAGGACCGAGAGAAACTTTGTCCTGTCACTTGTACAAAAAAAGGTGATAAAGTGCTGTAGAGGATTCCCTGCAACAGCCTCACTGAAAATTTATTCAAAAACAAAGACTAGAGAAAAAGAAGAGGAACCAAGGCACAGTGAGATCAGCCCTGAGCTCATGGTCTTCTTGCTGTGAACACCTTCTTTTACACCTTTGTGCTACAAAATTCCATTGCTTCAGCAGCAACAGGCTGAGCATCAGCTCAACTTGTGAATTCCTTCCCAAATGGCACAAATGAATGGATTTTCAAAAGCAAAATGCACAGAACTTAGGATCTACAGCTTTGAGCAATGTTTTTGAGGGCACCAGTTTCAATTTGGGCTTGTTGTTATGTAGAAATGGGGTAGTAGGGAGCATGGGCTTGCTGTAGCTCTTCTAGAATAACCATTCCACAAAAAAGTTTCTCACTGGTGAGCATCTTTTGAACCTGCTACACATTATTTCTTCCTAAACGAGAAGCTGAGGGCCCCTACATAACCTCTGCCTCTGTGGTAGAGAGGGACCTCGTAGCAACGTTCACCATGAGTTGAATTTAGCAGGCACAATGAGAATAACGTACCTAAGGGCAATGGAGTTTGTCCAGCAAGCACGAGACTTCTAAAGAGTTCTGATACATCAGGATGATTGTTGTTCATAACTACACTGATGGTCCAATTATTTCCCTGTTTTGTTTTTTTGGTTTTGTTTGTTTGTTTTATGAAACAGCAGTTTTAAGAACATTTGGTCTCTGAATTCCTTAAAGGAAAAAGGCAATATCAAAAAAATAAGGCTTCTAATACAGAGAGAGTATAGGAAATATTACAAGGAAAATTCCTGAAAATCCAAAACTAAACCCTAACCTCTCAGCATGCTTTTTCTTCTAGAAGTATATCACCATACTTTTACTATTTTCCTATGTATCACTTCTCTTTATCTCAGCAAACCGGAGCTTTGCTGATATTTCATTACCACTGTGAACACAGCTACTGCTATATAAATAACAATAATACTGTTTCTCAAGGACAGATAAATGTATTTTGATCATGTCTGAAAGAGAAGTGGGAGGAAAATCTTTGGTCTGAGATAAAGCAAAGAAAATAGCATAAAAGAAAGGTGCGTAATCAGCTAATATACGAGCAAAAGAAAAAGAGTTTCTTACAGAAATAGCTTTCCTCTCTTGTAGAGCTTGTGTGCCCAAATCAGTATGTTTTTCCAGTACTAGGCAATCTACTCAAACCTATGCCTTCCTCTATAACCTCTCCTAGAATCTACCAGATTCAGAGGATCACTAACATTTACCTCCCTACTGTGTTGTTCTCAGATCGCAGCATTCCCCAATAAAAGACAAGGTTTCCAATTCCTCAAATTCATAAAAGATATTGTCTAATGAAAATGAGTTTTATATCCTCTCACTCCCTATTTCCTGTGTAACTAATTCCTACAAAGCTTATGGGGACGGTTCAGTTCAAACACAGACTCTGCCAAGGTCAGAGACCTCCCGTGCTCAGCACTACTGGATGCTGATTCTTTTTCATTCCCTCCCACAAGAACTAAGAGACAGGAAAAAGCTATTCTTTCTCATTTTTTAGACAATTTCATTCAGCTAGAGCTCTGCTACCACCTTTTAAGTGACGGCAACTGCTGGTAATTGAAAAAAAAAGTGGAAGAGTTTATGACTCCGGTTGACAGCAATATTCCCTTATTTACAAGCCTACAGATACTGCTGTATCCCTACATACCGTGAGCAGCTCCATGCTTCCCTTTTTCCCAGGAAAACGGGACACTCATGGACTGAAGCAGAACCTACCATAAGATATATGGCAAACTTTGCCTGCAGTTTGTCAGGGCAAAGCAAGCGAAAGATTTTATCTGCATCATTTTATTTCCAGTTAAGTTCCATAAAATCAATCTCTGGGAAGTTCCAGTAGCTGATGTCTGCATATACAGGCTAATGCAGTGAGTGAGCGTAGCTTGAAATAGATAGCTGTAAAAAAAGATAGCAGCAATGCAAATTGGAATGAATAAGAAAATTATACCCTGAATCCTATGACTCTAAAAACAGCAAAGGCAGAGTGAGTAAAACAGACATCGCTGCTCAAACCGTGGTTTGTAAATACCATGGAACCAGGTGGAATGGCAGTGCAACACTGGAAAAGCAGGAGCCTTCCTTCTAGGAACTTGTTACATGCTTTTATAACTTAATTTGTATCCGGAGACAACATGAGCCCCAAACTATACAAAAATGCTTATGTATGCTAAGTTCCGTAACTGCATGTAAAATTCAATACTTAAATTTTTATAGATGGGTCTGGGTTTTTGAAGTCATTTAAAAAAAATAAAAATTATCAGGCCTTTTCAAGTCTCCAGGTACAATTTACTGTGCATTCCACAAATTCACTCGTTCAGTTCAAACCGGACCTCAATTCTTTTGCTTTGTTTGCAGATACAGAACAAGATCCAAACCTGCTGCAGATTTCAGTGTACCATCCCTGCTGAGCAGGCATTGCTACGAAGCGTTGATAACTCAACCTTTCCCTTTTAACGTGAAACAGTTTTGAGTCAGGACCTGTGGGCTTTTTAATAGTTTAGATCCCATTTTAGCTGCTGCCTGAAGCATAATGCCTGCAGCACAAACGAGAGGGCAAAATTTGAAGTCAGAGGTATTCTGCTAACTCTAATTGTATTTATATTCCAGCTAACTCAAATCAAAACACAGGCAATTTGAATTAAAAGCTGTGATTCCCAGGACATCCCATGGCCCAAAAAGGAGATTTAGCAGGCAGACTGTGCTTGCTGCTGTGGGGATGAGTGGGACCATAAGCAAGGCTGCACATGAGACGAGCACGTGTTTGACCTTTGAAGTAACTGACTCCTCATGAAAGCCGAAAACTGGTGCAATACTCTGCTCTTTCAAATACATAGACTAATTTCAGGAGCAGAGCCAAGAAACAGCCACGTAACTTACAGCAGGGCTGGTGTGGGTGGGTCAGGAATGAAGAAAATTCACCCACAAAACCAGCTGTTGTTCTGCTTTCCTTTTCCTCAAGCCCTCCCTCATCCAAGAGCTGTGTCTTCTCCCCAGGATTTCTGATCCTTTTCTATTTCAAGCTCTCGATCACCACCAAGAGACCTGTGCACTGCAGGTTGAGAAATGGATCAGGACGGGACTGCATATGCGCTCCAGGAGACAAGGAACCGCCTGCACATGTCACACAAGGAATCCCAGGAAGAAAGGAAGATCTTGGCTTACATTTAGGCGGGGTGCTTGCTATAACGGTGGGAGAGGTGAATGATGATCATGTAACTCCTAGTTCTTGGGAAACTCAGTCCAGGATGCTCATCTTTCCTGACTGTGGCACGAGTCACAGGTGGGCAACGTTAGATATCACCTTGTCCTTAACCAGAGTTATTTTTCTTCAGTCCCTTAGGTTCTTGCTTTTTAGACCCTTATTCCATTGAGCAGCTGCCCCTGTTTTAATAACAAGAATATAATTTTCAAACTATTTCGATCAGCTCCATTTTTTTAGCCTCCTCCCCAATCATACTGACCACCATTGGCTTTATTTCTGCAATATCTCTCTAGTACTGTAGCATGCAGAAATACAAACTTTACTTCAGCTTTTTCCACAGTATCGTATTAATCTCAAAACTCATTGCACCACCAAAACAAAAAATTTCAGTTAAAGGAATTATTCTGAAGCTTCTTTTAATATTGGAAACATCATCTGGTGGGTTTTGGTTTTTAATGGTAATGGGTTTTTATAAGCATCTGGCAGAGGAGGATACACCAGCAAACATCTTTACTCCAAATGCAGCAAATGCTTTTACTGCCGTTTACTTTGTGCATATAGCTGCACTGTTAACATGCGTAGAATAAACTGGAATAAATGCCACTTGCACCATTGATACTTGTATTTTTGTCAACGAGACATAAAGGGTCTGTCATAAAGTTGAGCACCTGTGGTTACCTATAAGTCCCAAGTTTATAAATGTATTTTCTCTTTCAATATTTAGCAGGATGAATTTTTAACAACACAAAATGCTCCTTACAAAATGAGTCTATAGCTAATGCCCTGCAGAGGTGAGCAGAGAACAATCTCTTACTACTGAAATTTTAACATTCCTTCAGGGGATTCACAACAAATTTTTCTCCAGGTCAATTCAGGCTCCCAATCTGTCTAATTCATAGAGCCCCATCTCTAGCAGATGATTGCATTGAAGTTACCTTGCTAATCAAGTCAGGGGAGGCAAAATAATCCCTTTTAAAATGACCACCAAAAACCACAACACAAGCCTGTCTGGAGCTTCTAAACAACATCAAGGAAGAAAGCACTCAGGGAGTATCAAAATAAAAGAATACTGAGAATCTTTAAGGTACTATAGAGCAAAACCACACTTTCCTTCTCCCCACAGGCAAGGACTTGCCACAGCATCAGTTTGCAACAGGACCTGTATTTTATATGCAGAGCACACAGAAGAACAGCTAAATGACCACTGGATGTCTCTAATAATTTGCATTTAGGTAGACAGTAGCTTCCAGCAATTTCCCCTTTCTTGGGGAAATGAGGAAGAGGAGAAGCAGGAAAATAAAAAAAAGGAAAAGTAGATATACTGGTTCACTTGACATTTATTCTGAACAGTTATAATAGAGAGGCACCAACATCCTCCACTGCTGCCGTAACAGTTGCAAATATATCATGGAAATTTCTAAAAGTACAAGCCCAGCTGCCTTCAGTCACCACAGAGTACAGAGCACTCAGCATGCACCCTGTCCTGTTAAAGCAAATGTGCATCTTGAAGCAACAGAATGGCTTCTAAGAAAATAAATGACATATGTCTTTAATGCAACCTTTTTGCTTTTATACCAGTTCCAAAAAAAATGTGTAATATCCTGTTTGAGATAAATACGGGCATATAATCTGTGAACAGATAGGGTTTATGCAAACAACATGACAAATAGTTATATACAAAGGCAACAGCATTCTGATGTTTTACAAGACAAACAACCCAAAGCTGTGAACAGTTTTGAAAAAATAATTACCTCATGAATTTGCTTCAGCCCCTGCATCTTTTCACAAGTCTTCAATAAAATGCAGTAACTTCACCTCAGGCTACTTTTGGGTTTGTAGCACTCTGAGAAAACTTTTTGCATTTGTTAATATTTATATTCCTGCACTGAGTAGCAGCTCCATTATGGAGTTGGGATCCATAGGCTGTATCTTTCATGGGTAGCCAGCCCAATGCCTAAAATGCAGGTAATCTCGATTTACTTACAGATATTTTCTGTGGCCAGAAGAGGAAAGAGTTGTCTGAGATGAAGGCATGGTCAGCAAGCAGCAACACTTAGTTGTATTAAGATCTTTCCACTCCTCAGCTAAACATTGAAATGGCATGTTTAAAGGGAGACTGTGAAAGTTTCTGCTCAAACCATAGAGCATGAGATGCTAAAGAGTATAACAAAGGTGGCACCAGGCTTTCAGGAACAAGTGGTCTATCAGCTCTGCAGCTCAAGCTAATGCTGCCAGGGAGATGTTCCTGCACAGACCGGGGTGCTGCAGAGCCCAGGGGTGCTCAGGTAAGTGCTCACCAGCCCTGGACACTGGATGCATGTCAAGCCAGACCAACAGCCAGCTGAAAAAAGATGCTTTTTTAACAGACTAAACATCCATAGAACATATTAAGTGTTACTTCATTAACAAACTTCAGTTCACTCACTCTCTGTTGCAATGGATTTTTATTCCATTAAGCTCAGTGTACTCTACCCAGCCCTAGAAAGAAAAGCATGGGATAATGTTTAGTAGAGGTGCCATTAATCTGCAGTTCCAGTGCTGCTCTGGAGTTCTGAACAGCAGAGATCACAGTCATATAAATACAGTGGTTTCCTGGAGCCTCCAGCATGGCCAGTTGCAGTTGGCTTTGTGGGTTTTGGCTGGGTTAACTCTTATTTGATGTCCCTACTGCTCAGTTCCCCGGCTTCTAAAACTGCCATTGTAAGTAACTGAAGAAGCAGCAAGATCCAGATGAGAACTAGTTTTCATCTGCCAGCTTTTCTCTGCAACGGCATTACACAGTAAAGCCTCAGGCGTGTAAATACAGCACTGCTAACTCAGACACTCCTTCATTGGCTGTAAGCAAGGATTACCAAATCTCAGATGGAAGGATCAGATTTTGCTTCTTAGTCTATGTGTGAGACACAAATAGATGTATGAACAAATGAAGAAGCAAACCAACTGGGATGATTTTAGGCAGGTGACTCATCCAACCAACAGCCCTTTAGCAAGGCAGAAGACCTCTCTGTAAAGTGAATTCCCTTCTGGATTATTGCCTCCCAAAGCAATAACATAAATCCACCTAACATTTAAGTAAAGGGATATTGGATTTGACAGATCAACAACGATCATGTTTGTCTACAGAGTTATAAGGTCACTACTGAAGACCCAGCTGAGAAAAGCAGGTGCATATGGAAAGGAGCCAGGTAGCACAGGGTAGCTAAAGGAGATTAACCTTTAAAGAAAACAAAAGATATTAAGAAATCACCAAGGCAAAAGCCATCCCCACAGGAACCAGCAGTTAGTTCACTTTTCATTGGTAGTAAACTGATCCAGTAAAAGCCTGGATTGTTCTGCAGTTGTTCGTTAGGATTTTGTTTTGTAGATTTCTTTTTTCAGATCAGCTGACAGATCACACAGTCCAAACACCTTGAAGCAGACACTGCACAGAATAAACTTTCAATTGAAGCAGAAATCAGGCAAACGGTCCAGGTTCAAGGACCTCCAAACCCCGTTCTCCAACTCCACCCTCTGCCAACCACTTCCAGACATGCCCACTGCAACTTCCTAAGGTGATGCTGACACCTGTCTGGAGACAGTTGCTGAGACAGACCCCACAGAGCTCAATTTCCAGGTAAAAAAGATATCCAGTGAGAGAAGCTACAGCAGAACCCATGCAAATTCAGTTCTACGTATCCACTACAATGGGGTAACATCTGTCCTTGTTTCGTGCTGCCATGTTCATGTGATGGGGGCTGGGATGTAGCATGGTTCCCCGTGCCTATTATGCTCCCGTCACAAGGCTTTCTTTCTGTATGTAATCAAACTAAAAAATACATCTTCTTTCAGAAAAAAAATAGAAAGTAACATATGAAATTGGTTTTTTGTTCAACTTTCTTTCTGTTTGTACAAGTCTTCATCGGTCAAGATTAATGTACCACACATATTGCATGAGCATTTACTGATATAAAAAAATTGAAGCTAATACGCTACGTCTCTCCCTCTCTTACTGCTGCACAGAATTCCTAAGCCACTTTAAGCAAAAAGCAGCTCAGATTTACAGCTTGCCTCTGGCCAAGTGCCAAACCAAGCATCCTAACAGGGGAAGGGGATCAAGAGACTTCTCTCCTGGCTCACTCAAGCCTGGCTCAACTCACTTTCCAGCATCCCCAGCTGGTGGAGTGACAAGACAACCCAAAACCCTTGCATTCAGTCACAAAGCAGATTTGATGGGGTTGCCTTTGCATCTAAGAACGTCTCTCAAAATAATTGGTTCCGCAGTGCAGAAAAGCTTTTCTCCCTTCAGCCAACTGAATTACGGTGGTCATCTCTTCACTGGAGGACACTGTTCTAACATCACAACATGACCTGCTCAGTACCTTGAGCTGAGACAGTTGGAGCGGTTGCTGAACTGCACAGACAAAGGGCAGCTGTTTCAGGGCTAAGGATGAGGCTCAGACCTTGCTCCACGAGCTCCCTGTGCTGGGTGCAGCATCAGGCTGCAGAGTGACACATCGCACAGGATCCACAATTCACCCCCTCCAACAACAAAACAATTGTCATCCCAAGAAGTCCCTCTGAAAGAGGTTAAGCCTGCTGGATTTCAGAGATCTGCAGAAATCTGGTACACAAAGCAAATGAGTTTACATAGAATATTCAGGTTTGCATTTAAAATATTGATCTTATAAATAATATATGACTGTTCCCACCTAGTGTATTGGTACAGAATACATTTTACTCTACATGGAAGATCTGTAATAAACACCACCCTTCCCAAAAGGGCACTGGAAGCCATTTGACAAGATAAGATCTAAAACTGAACAGCATTGTGGCTGGTAAACATGGCTGCTAAAACAGATGGGGATGTGTCCAGCTGAGCTGCTTGGGTTTGGTTCCTGGGCTCTCAAACTCCAAAGGGTTCAACATCATAGGGAAAAGAAAAAAAAAAAAATAAATATATATATATACACACACACACACACACATATATATATAAAGTTCAGTCTGGTTTTCCATCTTAAAGCACCTTACACAAACAGTGAAGCGACAACAGATCATCTGCTAGAGTGACTAGACACAGGTGCCACCTCCACAACACAAGCTGGGAATCATGTCGGGAGAATCAAATTATCAACAGGGATAAGCAGTGCAGGAAAGAAAAAGGAAAAGTCAGGATATCATCCCACTTAGCAAAGCCCCAACTAGTGATAAACAGGGAGAGGAACAGAGTCCAGCCCCAGCACTGCTAAATCCATTTGGTACCATCCTCTGAGGGCACTTTTCAGCTGGGACACTCCCAGGTAAATCCCAGGCTAGAATTTCATTCCTCTCTCTAGCAGCACCCAAATCTATTTATCAGTCACTAATTAATTTTCTGAAGTTAATAACTTGTTCAAATCTGTTTACATTTGGGGGGGACAGATATTTGTCTCCGTAGTACTGTATTGTTTTCTGAAGTCCATATTAAGAGGGAATCTAGCTATAGTAAGTATGTGTATTTTTAACTTTCCTTCTGGGGACAAGGGGAATATAGGAGCAAGAGCATACAGACTGGGAACATAAATTTGGTCTTTTTTAAAAAAACAAGTTGGTGGTCCCCAGGTTAATATGACATTAACTGGTGAAATCTGCTACCAAGGCATATAATTTCTAACCATGAAAAAATGGTCATGATAAGAAGGTGAATTGGTTTCAGAGGACAGATGTAGGATGCAGCTGACTTCACTGCATCCAAGATGGATAATTAAGATTATTTTGAGACCTTAATATGATGCTGAAAAACTGCACAATTGCTGTAAGGACCTCCAGCCTTCAAAACAACCTGTTGTCTACTGTGGCAGAGACATATGGCATAACATTTCAACATGGGCTGCCAGCACTAGTGTCCTTCCAACAACAGAAAGGAAAAACATGCTCAGACAAAAACATCTCCATGTCCCCACATGGTGTTTCCTATGCCCTGACGTACAGCACCCTGCCCTGTTTTTTATAGGCAACAGACCTGGGCAAAGTTGAGTACTGCAAATGCCATAAACACAAGAAAATGGCCCATTTCTTCTGCTGCATTCACTCACAGCCCTCCAGGTTTGGAGAAGATCATCCTCTGACCTGCAGTTCTGCCACCACAGGGGCCGTTCTGCAGCAGCTAATCCCAAGCTAATTCTGTTAGCATCACTTAGTGCTTTGTAAGCCTCATGCAAACATTGCTTCACCTTCTCAGAAACAGGTAACCACGGGACTTCTGGCATCAGGTTGAAAAAATGAATTATCTAGCACTGCACAGACCCAGGAGTAAAGCTGAGGAAATTTCTGCATCGCTGACTGCTGTTGAAACCCTTTTTTTCCTCCTCTAGCCTAGGAGGACTGAATTAAGAGCTGTTACAACAGCCACAGCACTCTCAGAAGATGCTAAAAAAACCCAAAACAAAACAGAAAACAAACAACAACAAAAAAAACCAACCCAAACCAAACAAACAAAAACCACAACCACACGAAAAGACATTAACTAGGCAAGCAAGGATTAGTTATGCTCATTTAAGGAGACTCTCTTAATCCTGAGAAGAGGCAGCAGACCTGCACAAAGCAGCAACAGAAGAATCAAAACGCAGTTCTAACAGATCAGTAGAGAGCATGTCTCACCTGCAAACTCAGTCCTTTCCAACATGACTTTGCTAAACTGTTTTCCACTCAAATTCTGCTTTTTTCCCCCTCTTTAGCCACGTTCCTTTTATCCTGTGTTGCCTGCCTTCATTTTTCATTTATTTTACTCCATAACCATTCTGATTTTTCTCAGCAAAGTTTTTAGCCAATTGCAGCAATCACACATGCCTCCTGACCTCCTGCTAGGAACGGGTGGACAGCAACGCTCATTACTTTACAGGCACCCTCCATTTGGAGAAGTGGCACTATTTACAACACAAGGGAAGAGCATGGTGGTGGCAAAGGGATTTTTCTGTTTGAGTCAGAACCTGCTACTAAAATTTTCAATATTTAATCTGCACACCTGTGTAAGAAGATCAGGAATGATCTCCTTATATACATGCCTACATCCACTCAAAGATGTTAGATCATGGTGACAGCGTAAGAAGGTGTAGGTCCCTCATGCCCTTAATTTCTGCTCCATAATCATCTCTGAACGCTTCAGACAGCCGCTGCCTTTTGGTCACAGCAGTGATGAATTCAAGTCCACAGTCTCAAACCTGGGATGCATCTAGTCCAACTGGCTGCATTTCCAAAGAGGTTTTCAGCCAGTTTCTAAAGCTCTGAGCTTTATTCTGTACATCTGTAGGTATTTGCTCATGCCACCGTATTTCATGCTTCCACTCCTGCAAAAACCCGTGCTTCAGAACACAAGTTGCACCCACGTACACAAAATGGGGAGCACGGCCACCGGCACAGAGCCTGGGCACAAATCACAACAGAAAGAACCACAGAGGTGTGTAGCACTGGGATAACATTGTTCTCACTGCGTTGTGGGATTTCAAAAACAAATTTGGTACATTTTAGAGCTGGAAGCAAATCACCAATGAAAAGACCAGTCATGCTTGTTTTACCAGGAGTCTGGCATCCACCACAGAGGACAGCAACAAAGGTAAAAATGGGAAATAGAGGAAGAACCTCAGGGACCTGGAAGACTAAAGGAAATAATGAGGCATTTGCTTTGGAGCCTGAAAATTGTGTTGTACAGTATTTGCTGAAATGAGCAGCTGCAAGTAAAATATGACATGGTACCTTCATTCACATATAGCAGAGGCTTTCAGGAGACTCCTGTCCACCTGCAGGTAGTCACAACTAATAGGAGCACCGACAGATAATTTTAGAATAAAAAGGGTAAATAAAGAGGAGTCCAGCTCCATAGGAACCCAGTGGGATACTCATTAGAGGGTATGGCTCTTCCCCTAGACAAAAGCAAAATGTATGTCATGCACTAATATTTCAGAACTAGTCCTTGCTAACCGCACAATTCAGGTATTAAATATGTTTCTGCATCACAGCAGAAAAAGACACAAATAGGAGCATGGTAATACTCCAGTATGATGTTCCAAGCTTAAAAGTCACTTACAGAAAAATGAAACCTGTTCGGTATTTATTTTCCACAGGTACAAGTCAACAGTCCTAAGCAGATGGCTGCCTTTAGCATCAAATGAACACCTGAGGAGAGAAAGGGAAGCAAGTAACTTCAACGGGCCATCTGTTTCTTAATTTTAAAGCAAAGGGCACAAAGAACTTTGAGGCACTACCAACTATATCCATGCTGTGCCATACCCTCCCAATTACTCAATTGTCAGCATCAGTTAATTCCCCTATTGTTGTGATGTGATGCTTTCCCACACAATGCCTGAGAGCCATAAATGATTGTGCCATGTGTCACCACTTGCTTCTCCAGAGAAAGTCTTCCCCCAAGCCAAAATACTTCATTTGCAAATCACACCTGAGCAGGAGTTGATGGGAAAAGCTGGCTCCATCTGTAGTACAGTGTGTCTTTGGCTTCAGCAGGACATAAGCAAGTACTTATATGCTTCACAAGCCAGACCTTTGGAGCAACATGTACGTTTCTTTCAAGCAAATACATGTATTAACCTTGCTCCAGAGAGTAAATGTTCATACATTACCAGATATTTATGGAAGTTTTTGTTCTGCATCATTTACAAAGGACAAAACAAAACTGTCTACTTCCAAGCCACACACACTTACTCTTCCTTTTGAAATATTAATGTTTTCTTTGGCAGGGAATTACACCTGGCTTTGGATGTGGCTGCTCTGTCCTCCAGCAGCCACAGCCTCCTGCAGCCTAAAACTACTGATTTAGGAAGTCAAAGAATGATTTTCAAAGTTTCCTTCTTTGGCATTTTTTTCTTAAAAAGAAGTATATGAAACACAGAGCAATGCCAGTCTCCCACCTGATGTCCGCATTTCCTCTGCACTCAGGCTGACCACTTTTGCTGAAAATCTTTGGTTCTCTTATTTTTGACAATGCAAACTCCAGTTACTGCACCAAAGGGTTAAGACTGAAGAACCTAGATTTGACTCTCTTTCCTAACATCATAATGTTGCCTTTTAGAGTGGTTTAAATGGTCTATAACTTGTCCAGAGACCTGCATGTTACACAGTTTTACTTAAACTACTTTAACTCCTTCAGTAAAATTACACCTGCTATATGATATCACTACACCAGCCTAACAACATAAACGTTAATGCAATTTTGCTAGCATAAAGGCATTTTACAGTGACATAAATATTCCTGTACAGGAACAGAAAAGAATAAGATTAGTGAAAGTACCTTCTTACCCATCTAATTGCCTCCATGCTACAGACAGTATCAGTGTAGCTTGTTTGGTTTTAAAAAGATCGTTTACAAGTATTAGGCTTAAATATAGAGACAAAATAAAAGTGTCCTTGCCAAACAGTTTGTATGGCTCTAACAGAAGCAAAAGGTCTGTAAATATGTTTAAACAAGATATGCAATCTGTTCACAATAAGTGTTAAAAAGCCAGTGAAATTCAATTGACAAGAGATTATGGCACAGACTGAAACTAATGAAAGAACAAGGAAAAGGAGCTATTTCAAAATTTCTTATTAAGTAAATGCAATACTGAGAACTAAAACCTCACAAGTAAAAAAGTAAATTCAAAATAACATACATATCAATTATTTAAGAGAAAAGTTATCCAAGGTAGTCTGAGAAATAGCAGATGCTAGTTTGTAACAAGTGGAGACACACATTATGCATGTGAAATTCATTAAAATGTGACAGCAGGGATCAAACGCAACAGTTCGAATGACAGAGATTCCCTTGTACAACTCCACACAGTCTTGTTGTCATTGCCTGTTTGACAAGGAGATCAGATAGAAAGACAACAGTGACCTAAGGGGCTCTTTTTCACCTTCTGTCAAGGTAAATGTGCCTCAGAGAATCCATCAAAACATTAAATTTCTATTTAATCTCCTTGGGAAAAAAAAAAAAAAAAAAGGCAAGAAGTAAAATAAACAAACAAGTTAAAGTTCAACTAAGTCTTCTCCCCCCTTCTCCAGCGAAGACCCTGTTGTCCATGGATTATTTAAGTTAACTGACAGATCGTTTTATCAAAGCCTTGTCTACAGGAAAAGAAAAGAATAATGCGACTTTAAATGCTGCTAACTGCAAGAAGGTCAAAGATTTATGGTTTACCCTCCTGTAAATACCATTCTTTATAACTGATCCTCAGGAGATTTACTGAATGGTGCTTTCTGAGGTGGATGCAAGCAAAATCATCAGCACCATCTGAAACCCAGTTTATTCAGCAAGCCAAGAGCCCTGTGCCTGCAAATTGACCTCAACAGCGCTGTTCCTTCTCTCCCCCTTCTGCAAGCTGGTGGTAATGAAGATGCTGTTGTGATGGAGAATTCTCCCAGTCAAGGCTGAACTTTAAATGCACTTGGAAAGAGTTCTCCCCACCAAATGTCACTGAGCCGGCCATGTGGGCCCAGCGCGGGAGATGAAGTGTGTACACCGGGCTCTGCAGGATTACTGCTGGAGAGACTCCTTCACCTTCAGCTAGAAGGAAAACAATGTTTGCGCTGAACTAGGTTACGACTTGGCAAATGGAAAGGGGAGCCACATCTGCTATTAGATCATTTGTATCTTTCTCAATTTCAGTGTTACCAGGGATCCATTTACTAGGAAAAAAACAGATAAGCAAACGGGAAAATGTTCAAGGTAAGTCAAATTTCTAGATATGCTAGCAGAAGCCTGCTTAAAGGAGCCTGGCAAACTGGTCCCAAATTCTGTGTGCAGTGGATTCAAGAAAAATTAGGACAGCATACAAGACAAATGAACCTTTTAAACAGTTATTAGAGCTTTGTACCCCTGTGCAGCCCCAGACACCACCATGATTGCCCAGCCCCAGATCCTCAGAAATGGCAAATCTGTCTCCAAAGTTGTGCCCTGCTATCTTCATGAAGCTACCTGTGGTGCAGCCAACCTCCAGGAAAACAGGGCACGTCCTGATGCAAAACGCAGCACAATGAAAGCGTTGTTTGGCACAGCGACGGGCAGTTCTCCAACTTAGCAGTTTTAGTACTGCAACAAGAACTGCTGAGCATGGTGGCCAATGCACACACAGAGCCCAGACTACCTGAAGAGCTGTTGCCTGCACGGCGGTCCAAAGTGCAGATGATGCCACAAGCTGCGTTCTTTCTGCTTAGAAACACGGAGACCTGGTTCCATTAGCTGGGATCAGCAATTTACACTTTATTTAGGACTAGTGGGCTGACTGCTGGGAACAATTCTATGTCTCTGTTAACTTTTGTTAATACAAGAAACATGGGATAACATTGCTTCTCTTCTTGTCCTAGGCAATCCCCCTTCATGACTTAATCTCACCCTGCAGCAGCTGTTCAAGCAAAGCAGAGCTGTACAGAGAGCATGAGCCGCCTCGCAGAGGATCACAACCTCTTTTCTCCCACTCTCTCTTTTTCTTACATGAAAAGAAAAAGTACTGGCACAGCTGACAGACAACAAGGATATCATGTGAACATCTGGCTTCTACAGGTGTTTGCAGCCAGCGTTCAGCCTTATCTCCTCTCCCTCTGTGTGGTAATACCAACTTGCACACACTGCCAGGAGGAATTTGACAACGTGCAAGTTAGTTTTAAATCTCTGACCTATCTAATCTGTACTGCTGGATTGTTTGCTCTCCCTAGCCCCCGCCTCTCATTTTCCAGATGTATTCTTTTCAATGGTGTATTGGAAAAGGCAGAAATTATAGTTCCACCCACAGTATTTAAATGCCTCCAATACCTCAAATTTTAAGCAGAAAGTTAGGAGCACTCCCCTAGGCCTGAACCTAAGCTTCCCTAATGTTGAAGACAACTCGCATTAAATGGGTAGAAGCTGTAACCCCAGATGAAAGTCTTGAGCCTCACAAAGTTCCCAAGACAGATGCAAATAGATCCAAAGCCTCATGGAGCCAAGATCTTCTGTACTGGTTTCTAACCCATCGCTGAATTGGAGCAAAATTAAATCCCGCCTGTAAGCATCCATCTGTTATTTCCAGTCACCCAGCACCAAATAGAATATTTAAGGAGTGATTTATGATTCCATTTATTCCACATACCTCAAAATGAAGCATGCAAATAGCTAAATATTTTAAACTAACCAGTGAGCAGTTCCCAAGTGTCTGGAAACATCTGCATCTCACTCACCCACACACAAGAGATTCCAAGTTTTTAAGTAAGAAAATTAAGTTTTAAATTATTCTATTTTCAGAGAAATTATGTCTTGAAGGAGATAACTTGAACTTTGCAAAAAACTCAGCTCCCCTGGGTGACTCTTGGAAGGGCTGGCAGAAGAGTTCTCCTTCCACCCACCCTCCAAAACACATTAAATTGCACTGATTTAAATAAATAAATAAATAAATAAATAAAAAGGTCAAAGTTGTTTGAAGTTCAGTCAAACATAAATATCACCTTTGATAAGCAGTGGCCCTAGGGAGCAGGGATACCACTGACCTTTCGCAACCCAAGAGTCAACAAGCGGCATCTAATGCCAGAGGGAGATATTACAAAGGTCTCTGAGCATGAAAATATATGTGTATACACTAATCAGCCTGCACATTCAGTCACACTTGTTTATTATTTCCACTGATCTCTCTACCACAGGATAAGGGGAAATCCCTAGTGCTGCTAATGATCTAGCTCATGCACTGAATAAGTCAATCTAGATCAGGGCAGCAAAGATTAACGGAGTCTTTGCTGTGGGAGTTTTTCTTCTGTTCATAGGAGATATTAAAAACATTCTCAACAGTGACTTCATACAAATAAAAATTATCCTACCATCCTGAGCTGAGATTAAAAAAAAAATTCCTTTTTTGATTCACACCCACGACAAAGGAAGCAAGAAACCTACAAAACCTCTTTCTTTGTCAATTATGAATACTTCCAGTGGATCTTTCAATAAGAG
Source organism: Nesoenas mayeri (assembly GCF_963082525.1). Lineage (NCBI taxonomy): Eukaryota > Metazoa > Chordata > Aves > Columbiformes > Columbidae > Nesoenas > Nesoenas mayeri. The sequence continues at coordinate 5,735,925 of NC_137556.1, forward strand.
ACAAATGTTTCTTCCTCTGAGGATTCTTGGGGATTCTTTTCTTATTTCCCTCTTCCCAAGAAAGAGTACACTGAAAGGTCTGTGGATCTGTTCTTTCAGTTGGCAGAAAAGGTCAGAACACTGCATAAATGCCTACCCTGATGGACTCCAGGCAGTAATAAGGAAGGCCATAAGAAGGCCTTTAAATAACCTGTATATTTGCCCTTTCTTGGTGCATTTCCTGGAATAAGGTGTTGAAAGCATTCCCAAAGACTTGATGGAAAGGCGTGCAGCAAGCAGTGCTGCTCCCATCCTGCTGCATCGTGCACAGAAGGACACTTCAACCATCACAGACTCCTAAAGTCTCTGTTTTCAGGCTATGACCATGTAGCTGGAATCCCTGGGTCCTGTGACTCCAGCTGGCCCAGGAGTTCACCAGGATCATTTGCAGAATCCAAAACTCAGCTTTTGAGGAGCCCTGTCTCCCATATAGATCTGACCAGATTTTACATCCTCCAAGAAATTGTTGCACCTTCTTGCTGGTTCCCAGGAGAGAGTTATGAAGCACAAAATCACCGGTGGAGGCTTTGAAAAGTTACAATATGTAGCATCAGACTCTCCTGCCTCCGTTGGCTATAACTTCCTAGTTTTTCTTTAATTTCTGGAGCTGTGAATGATGTCAGAGCAGCCTGTTGCTTGAGAGGCTTTGTTGGCTTCAAAAGTTTGACTTCATCCAGAAAGTACTGGTTGAGTTTCCCCTAGTCCAGCAATACTACCTCCAAACACTGTACATGCATAGCCCTGCATGTTGTAACCTGGTAGGTAAGCAACAAACCCCCTCCAGCAAAGCTTGCTGGGGCTCTCCAGGCTTAACTCTTCTTGTGATTTGCACAGTATTCTGGTGTGATAGCAGAAATGTTCTCTTGACGAAGAGTCACATTATGTCCTGAGATTACTTGATCCCAAGTCAAGAGCACTGACACTGAAGTGCAACAACCTGATGTTCTTTGTTATGCTTGGTATCACATCCGGAGGGGATGTGATTTGAGAGAAGGATGCTCAGCCTAGCTCTGCTATCTACCCCAAGATGATCAACAGAAAAAATTAATTATTTAATATAAAAAAAAAACCCCACAACCCAGACCACACAAACAAACAAAACCAAACACACTTTTTTTACAAAGCAGGCAAGGATAGAGAAGTGAGGGTACAGAGAAAGTCTGAGTTGCTTTCTTCCTTTTGTTGCAGCTTTCCTGAACTCCTGAGAAATGAGAGGAGCCACTTTGCATTCCACTATGGTTGGGACTTCACAAAGCTAAATTATATCACTCGGCTACACTGGTTGTTACTAAAGAAAGATGATAAACAAATAACACCCTGAGACAGCTCAGGAATAAAGAGGACAGTGCTATTGTTCAGAGAGATGGAACAGAAAACGTGAGAGAGGCAACAAGAAGAGAAGCTATTATTCTGTACGAGCCCAGTGAATGCTTAAAAAAAAAAGGCATTTGTGTTTGCTCAAACAGTTCATCCAGTGCCAACATACCAGGTTTCAAAGGGTCACTTCTGATCTTTTTGAAGCACAACAGATCGTAGCCATTTGTATAGATCAAGACAAGTTTTAAGAGAAGACACTAATACTCATCTTTAATGCTACCAATGAGTCAACAACAGATATAGCATAGCTTTCTGTGGACCGTGTTTGGCTCTCACCACAGTGTGGATATTACAAGTTAGAAAGGAGAAAAGTACAACAGAAGACTGTGTTTCAGCTCGAATCGAGCCTGTCAGTGTTAAACAGGAAATCTGGGTCTGAGACGGATTCTTGGGATAGCCATCTGGAGCACACATCTGGAGAGAAGCTAACCAGTGGCTACATGCCACTAGAATCTTTCCTCAAGTACTGCAAATGGAGCATCAAAGCAGAAAGCAGGTGGTTCTTCCAGGGGGTAAGTGAATCACGGAGAAGGGTCAGAAAGCGTGACACGCGTTTGATGAGGGTTTTTTTTCCTAACCATAAAAGTTGTCAGAACAGGTTATCCTTTGGACGTTACACCAGGTTTCTACATGTCCAATATCTCCATGCTTGTTGCTTTGCAGAGAGTAGAAGTTCAGTCAGAAGTTTCCTCAGACAGGCATTAACTTCAGAATAGGAATCAGTACTTAGTTTCTCACATGAGTACAGATCTACCATCCTCCAGTAAGAGACTTAATCTCATGATCTGGACATTACCACTAGTTTAGGGACAGAAAATTCAGGAACTTGTGAAATATCTCAAAAGTTTCCTTGGCAAGTTTGCCTTGGCAAGCAAACCAAAGGAAAGGACTCCTTATCTCCTGACCCAAAAAATGAAACTTCAAGACCCTCTCTCAAGTCTTATTCTTGTTATTATACCTGGATTCGAGGTACAGGAAGAACAACCAGTATTACTAAAGAACTATATAAAGATTGAATTGGTCAAGAGTTCATCCTGGTACAAACAATGACTTGTTGCCATGAAGATTTTGACAGGTTAGTGACCTTTCAGTTTATATTGTAAGTGATTTCAGTTTGCTCTTTGGAAGAGCTCCTGTCCATACTCTGTACTGAGTTAAACTGAATCTTTAACTACTCTGCGGGTGTAACATTTGCAGAAACTACTACTGGACATGGGCAGAATATATAAAACAAAGTGGCAGCCAGAACCTCTGAATTTTTAACCAGATTACTCCCTCAGCAGCATGTAGGAATCAGAAAGAGGTGGCTCACAGCCATTGATGTTTTTTGTAGTAGATATTAACAATGCAACTGTAGGATTTGAGGCACTGACAGTGAGACAAGAAGCTTCTTCCTCATCAGTTTGGTCCTGGATTGGGCCAAGCGAGTTCATACAGTTGCTACCATTTCATGCTCAATGCAAAAGAAGGCAAAACCATCACATGTTTCTTAGCAGACAGTCTCCATACAATTTTGGAAATAAAGCCAGCAAGTTTGCACCCAATAGCAATGTCCGGAACATCCACATCCAAGCCAGTGAGCCACAGGGGACTGACCAGTGCTCTCATGCCTACCTGGTTCTCTACAGAAGAAACACTGATGCACTTCAATGGTGACTCCCTGTCTACAAATTGACAAATGCCAAGTTTTGTGTCCGGCCAAGGCTAGACTGATACCTGCTCCCAACAGGGCTGCTGAAAGCCTATTTCTGTGCTATACTGGAACCAGCTACTGCCCAAGCAGTTTAGGTGGAACTTGCAATAACAGCTGCATTTGGAGTAAATTCTCATTTTCACCCTAGCACCAATTATTTGGGAATTTTTAGAGGCTCTTTCATGTAGTCTGCTGTGCAAGTCAATGCTTTTAATAAAGCAGCACTCATTGACCAGCAAATAAAATTAACACCAGAAAAGAAAGAAGAAGAGAGGATGGCAGCTCAAATCTGTCTCACTATCAGTGAGATCTGCACTACTGTAACCAAGCATTTGAGTTAATTTATCCCATACTGAGCCACTCTCATTAACCTAGGTTAAGCATAATATTAGTGACAGGGTTTTCAGGCCTTTGAATTAATGTTTTAATTTTCTCCTATTTCTTTAAATTCACTTTAAGAAAAAGGTTATTCTTCTGAAATTGCTTTTAAGAATTAAAATGTAAAAAGGATTGAGAGAGGCAGGACTCCTGCCTGCACTGTGATTCATTGAGCCTACACAAAAGATTAATAAAGCAGGTGTTACCAGATATGCTGGCTAGGCAGAGCCCCCCAAGATGTTTTACCTGTCATCCTGTCTCGTATTTTCATGCTGTATCCTGAACAGGACACAAGACCACTAAATGTACATCTCATTCATGTTACCAGGTGTGTTTTGAAAATCTAGCTGCTTCAGGAAGCTACATAAACCGGAGGTTTCACAACAACTCTTGTCTTGCAATATTTACACAAGGTCATACAGAGTACCAAATTCAGCTTTCACTTCTGAGAGCTAAACTCAACTCTCCAGGGTCCTTTCCTCCAAGCCACTAAAACAACTTTTGTGTGCCTGAAATTCTCCTCTTTCGAAGGCAGTTCCCTAAGGCATGTGCTACAGCACATAAAGCATCCTGACAAATGCCATCAATTTAATTCATATTAATGGTAATGAAAGTTAAATAATAGATATTGCTCACAGTATTTGTACATCTGTAAGTTCTGCCACACTGCTAGGAGGAATAAAAGGAAAAAAAAACCACCATGCCTGGCTTTTCTTATGCAGAAGAGATGGACAATTAGCTCTTTAAAACAAAAGCCTCTCTTCATTAGCTGGAGACAGAGTCATTTGACATTTATCTAATACGATTCTCTGGAGCAGAATAATGAATGTACAAGAATACAGGCTGCTCATGCCCAGCCATGTACCTGCGAGGGCCCAGCAGACCTACAACACAACGGTCAATATTGCAGGCAGATCTGCCAACATCTCCCAAGGGCTGGACCTGTGGAAGGCAGCCTCCCTTCCCCTGCCAAGCAACACCTCCAGACTTCATCACACCTCTGTGTTTTATGACCCCTCCTGCTGCACACTATACTGACAGTCCAGAGAAAATTGGTACAAAATGTTCCCTTGTCCTGCTACTCACAGATGGCAGGACTGGCAATCACACAGCCGAGACCCAGCCAATACAGCCTGGAGCATCACACTGTGCATCCACAGCACAGAGGTGCTCCAGGGAGGACCGAAGGCAGAGTGACAGCACCAATATCGACACTGCAGTCCACCAGCCACCTTGAAACCTGGTGGCACAGCCTAGCAAACAATTTGTGTCTAGAGCTGGGTGCTGGATTTGAGAGAGAAAGGGTTGTCAGGCATTGGAACAGGCTGCCCGGGAAAGTGGTGGAGTCACCACCCCTTGAGGTGTTTAAAAGGCATTTAGACGGGGTTCTTAGGGACATGGTTTAGTGCTAGAGTTAGGTTAGGTTATGGACTTGGTGATCCTGAGGGTCTCTTCCAACTAAAATGATTCTATGAGTCTATGATTCTATATCTTGGGAGAAACATGCTTACTTGGTGCTCCCCTGCAGCAACAGCCCATCAGCAGAAAGCAGAGACACCCAGCCTGACTCACCAGCACCAGCTGGAATGTGGCTGCTGCCATGAGAGCCAACAAAGTTTGTCTTATTGTACAAACAGAGGCAAAGCAGTTCGTTATGGGAAAAAGCAAGCAAAATAAGCCTTCCAGTGCTGCAGTTCTCCCTTCTCTTGTTTGCTCCTGGATTTCAGGCTTTTGCAGGTGGCTACCTGGACAGACACAGTATTAAGACCGTAGAGCTGCACATTGCATTTTCCACTTTCCAGAGAGTGGCCATCAAGTGAAGCGCCAACGCCAATTTATCACTACAGAGGTGCTCAAATCCTCCCCTTCCCACTGCCAGCTGGGGCTGAGCGCTCTGGGTAAAATGCCAGCAGTCAAAGGTTAATAGCAATGGGACTGCAATTGAAGCTTGCCGAGATAAATGAAGGTAGAGAGCAATGAAAAGAGGGGGAGAGGACCCTTGTGATTTCATGGCAGTCTTTTTCTTCCATCATCATCATCTGAAAACCACGCTTATCAATTCCCTCTCCAGCAGCCCCATCGGAGAGACAGCAAAAGACAAAATGTCCCTGAAACTCATTCAGTCTGGCAAGAAGTGGCACCGTATCTATGGCTGTAACACATCAGCAGCCCCAAATACATCCTTAGCTGAGCCTTGTAGCACTGAATTCGCTTCGCTGGAAAAACTTAACAACTCAGTGTGTGCTAGAGACCATATACATCATCTCAGTGCTGGATATGGGAAAATACACCACTGTGGACTCAATACAGTTTTAAATGACTCACTCGCAGTGCTGTAGAGGCACAGTTTACTGCTCCAGAGCACGGTGTCTGCATCCAGAGACTCCGAAATCCCGAAACCAGCCTGGGTGCTTCCCATATCTAACATGGGTAAGAGTTACTCTGCACAACCTCAAAGCCACAAGCCCAAGAAGAGGCCATAGGACTTGATTGGGATATTTTAACACAAACTCAAAAGGTAGTTTAAAACCTAACAAAACAACACTCACACAAACAAAACAAACTGCAAACACCAATGCTCACTCGAGTTGCTGACTTCAAGGAGTTATTTTTCACTCCTATTTTCATGTAATCATTTCACAGCTGATGTTCACACTTATCTAAAACAAAACATTCTTTATTTTGATAAACTCCTGTGACCGAGCCGAGCAGTCAAAACTGGCAATAAAGAACAGAAGAGAAACAGGAGAAAAATGTAATGCCAAAAAGAAAAAGGATGATCTTTTAATTTAATACTTGGGAAATTAAGAAAACTTTTAAAATATGTATTTTTCTAAAAAAAAAGTATTGAAAACCTAACACATAATGAAGACTAAAAACCAGTTCTATCAGTTCTATTTGAATTATTAAAGAATAAAGCTAGAAAGAATGTACTTAGGCCTCCATCACTCAAGATCTTACTATCTGAACTGAAATTCAACAAAATATTTAAGAGAATAATATGTAGCATTTAAGTAATTCTATTAATTTCAGATTAGGAATTTTTTTTTGGAAGATGTCTTTGGCTCATCTTCTGTTTCTCATTTTAAAAAGCAAATTTCTTGCAAAGAAATTATACAAGCAGATCTGACAATCCACATACTTACAATTAATGATACAGTTCTTAGATACTGCTGGCAAACTTTTTAAGAACAAATATATGATTTTTTTTTATTTGTAAGTAATGATAAATTACAACACTAAATGAATTATTTATGATATCCTAGGCATAAGAAATCAGCTTTGTTGCTTCACTAATTCCAAAACTAGTCCTCTATATCCTGTAAGAAACATTTCTTCCTACAGGCCCTGCAAAAGATTTGTATTTCAGTTTTCTCATTTTCCTGCAGCAAACAAATTCTGAAACAAAATTTATTTTTAAAACTTATTTCTCACCTCTAACACGAAAGTCAACATAACATTAGAATGACATTTTGGAATAGAAGCAATTTTTAAGACAAAAATATTTAAATTAAAAAAAAAACAGGGAGTCTATAAAGAATTCTGTACAGTTCAGTCACAATTGTTATTGTGTATCACACACCAAGCAAAATGCTTCTTTTCTTCCACTCTTCCTATCCTTTCAAAAAAAAAATTTGTATACCACCTCACAAGCATCCGTTTGCATTATTTATAACGGCAACTTGCAATCACAAACGAAGGCGCATAATTCATTCATATTTCACATCATTAAGAAGGATATTATAACTGCAGTAAATAGGAAATATAATAGCATTCAGCTTTTCATGCACTGTGAACTAACAGGTATTGAAACTTTGTAAAAGTCTAAGTAAATGAGAAACTTTGTTAGAATGCATTTGAAGCATGAGGGAAACGTGAGTTACACAAGACAAAAAGAACTGGAAAAGGGTACATGCACCAAGCATATCAAGACTATTTAAGCATTTCCCCCCCCTCCCCCCAAAAAAATCAACATAACTTCCTCTGTGAAACTTCAAATTGAAGCTCCTGAACTCCAGTCTAAGAAAAGCAGCCCATACAATGGCAAAAACCCTACAAGAAATAACCATCTCTGCTTGAAGTCAGAGGGAGATATGGGAGTTCAAGACTGGACTGGATCAGGCCCAACTTTGATAAGGTGAATAGTTGTGAAATTCAGTTTAGAAGTGGCCCCACTGCATTTAAATGTTTTTGAGAAAGTGCTGGCCCCAAATCCTGCATACAGCTCCCATTAATAATGATAGAATAGAATCCCATTTACACAAGTATAACTATAATGAGTATCAGCCTTTATCTTTGAGTAGACTTAACATTTGGCAGTCCAAGGGCTGTGGAGACCCAGCCAGATACAAAACCACCTAATTCCATCTACTTCAAGTTCCTGTCTACTTTTAGGAAGGAACAAGAACAGAAACCGCAGCTGAGATGCAGGAGGAAGCACAAGTTCTCTGATATGTTTTATTACCTGAAACTGGAGAACACATCACCAGGGACCACGTTGTGAAGCTCCAATCAGCCAAACCCACCAGAGTCAGGGATGCGCAGATACCACAGCAACACCTTCCTGATCCAGAGGGGTCTGGCTCTTCAAAGGTTTAGCAGACACATTAACATTTAACAATTCCTGACTTCTTTTGAAGACCTCTAAGGAAATGGAGAAGCAACATGTGAAAAGCCAACAGTCTTCAGGAACGTCCACAGGAACTGAGTTCATTTGACCATGACAACTGCACCCATGTATGTATTTACGCTCAGTGCAGCAGTGACACCAAAACGCATCAGGTGATACACTCAAGAGTCACAAGAATTGACTTCAAAAAGTCACCCCATCTAGCTCAGCACAGATGGTTTTGCTGGAATTAAAAACCGTCAGATCACTAATCCAATTTTATCACAAACGGTAAGCAGAGAGCCTTCTTTGCACTTCGATTTACCCATTGTGTTGGTTACCCACCAGCACTGTAGCAGCGAGGGGAATGGTTTCCCAGGTCCGGTCCCCTCACAAGGCTCTTCTGATCTCAATGCAAATGGGGTCTTGTGAAACCAAGCAAAGAAAATATTCACAGTAGCACTATAGCCCTTAAGACCCCTGTACCAAAGAAGAAAAGCTCACTTATTTCAGAGCTGTTTGTATGCAGATGCTTTTTCTGATTTGCTTTTGAAACACAGATCCTGAATTCAGCATTCCTATTGCAGGGCGTGCATAAAGCGGTTGCAGAAAGAGGGAATGCAGCTCATCACAGCAACACAGCAATTATACTGCAAGAAGAGATCAGAGGAAATGCATTTCATGTTGCAATGTTAACACAGCAATTACTCCTGAAATCCAAGTCCCAGCAAAAATGTTCGTTCCTTTAAGCAAGTATTGAAAGAGTGAAAATTCATTGCACTTCATATTTCTCCTTTTGCACTTATTTTCCAATGCATTAAAGGAAAGAGCATGAGGACATTACGCTTCATTTCAAGCACCCTTGATCTTTACTTCACTGTTTCATTTGTTTTAAAAGCCATTTCTGGTTTCCCTAAGACAGTCACAGCACATGGAAGAAAGCAGCAAAAAGCAGGGAAAGGACTAAAGGCTTTACAGTGATTTCCAGAGTAGTCTTTCCTCTCCTCCACATGAGATGCAGCTACAATATACAATACAGTTTGTTCTCAAGAGAGGTAACCCACAGTTCTGTGATTAAACCTGAAACAGCTTTAGATTCCTCTAAAGCTTACAGCCTAAGTCTATAGCAGGGAAAGGGTGCCTAAGCTCTCTGTGGCCTACCAGCTTCAGCAACAAAATACTGAAAACCCACACAGCACTGGAAATGTTGTTACTACACTTTTTCCTAAAGGTCTAGAATAACCAACTCATGAATAGGCCAGAAAATTAGGAGTGTGAAGTCATGGTATTTTGTATGCATTTTTAAAGCAACAACAAAAATGAAAAACCACACATGCAGTGTTCTTTTTAATCCCTGTTGTTTGAATCTTAAAGACGACATCGTAATACCTTGCTCTTGAAATACCTTTTTTTCTTTACAAAGGAAAAGTCTTGCATAATCACACAGCTCTCAAACATTACCACATACTCCAAGACATTTGATAAAAATCACGAGCGTTAGCAACTGTGATTACAGTTCACATCATCCCGCTTCCCTGATTTTTTGCCTTTCATCCATTATTTGTCAAGCATATTAGATATCAGACAACAGCTGCTAAAACAATTCAGATGCCTGTTTTCAAAGTGATCACACTATATCCCCCTTATGAGAAAGAGTTGTGGAAAGCAGCACTTTGAGCAGTACTGAAATTTCCTGCTGTCTTCAACCTTGCCCCTCTGCTCAGCTTTCTCTACAGGAAACCTTTACACAGAGTGACTCATGGGGATGGGAAGGACTGCAAAAATGGCACAGGCTTTATGTTTCTGTACCTTCTAATCCTGTTGTGGGTGACAGGGACCTGTTCTTTTGGGATGACTTGGGGTGAAGTGTGAAGTCTGCACTCTCATTCATGCTGCTACAGCCCAAAGCTGCAGCCAAGGATTAGCCTTGTATTAGCTGTACTGGTTAGTTAGTTTGGTCTTTTTCTCCTTTCACTGTATCTTTTTTTTGGTCTGTTTCATCTGTAGGAGGAAAAAACCACAATTCACAAAAGCTGTTATTTATCTCTGACACCCAGAAGATACTTGGGACTGACTTACACCATCATTTGGGCCAAATTGCATCTGCAATGCAGGTAACAGCTGTACCATCTGGCCCATAGAACACATAACGGCATATAAACATCAATATAATAAAAAGTAATTATAAGCTGAAGTTTTCAAACCCAACTAACAGTGTCTGGAAATGCTCAATAGAAATGAATTTTTGGGTTCCTCTCTGCAGCGCAGGTTTCCCGATAGGTGAATCTGATCACTGAAGGCTAAACAAAATTTACACGAGGCTATGATGTTTTCAAGGGGTGTCCATGTGAAAATGCTTCGGCAGCAGCACATCAGCTCCCCAGCCCTGGGAAACAGTGGTCCCAGCTCCCTCCAAGCACAGGTGAGCTACTGCAGCTCCCCTCTTAATACAGGTCACCACCAGCAGCCTGAGCACACACTTCTCCAAATCCCCAGGAAAACACCAAAAAAACCCACACAAACCATGAAATTCAACACCATTTCTGCAGAGTCACCATCGCAGTGCAGAGCAACAGCCAGCATGGATCAGAGCAGGACTTTGCAAAGTAGAAGTGAACACAAATGCAATAGCTTCCGTACTGTGTGCTGGGGCTGTCTATTCACAGCTGAAGTCTGTCATTAGAAAAGGGAAAAGAAACCTGACTGTTTCTTCCTTTGTGTACTGCAGTGCAAAAATTGCCTTTCCAGACAGCACAGGATGTGGAGATGGCTCCCTGGGTTCCCCTAAAGGTACTGATCTCCTGTGCTTGCTTTTGAATTGATTCTGTGCATGACTTTGTCATGCAAAATCCTTCCCTTGCATTCTCCATTAATTCTGCTCTGCTTTCTCTGCACCTACAGACTGTGCTGACTCTGTCACAGCCAAGAAAGAGATGGGGTCTAGCCAAAGCATTTCAAAGCTAGGTGACACTGGCCCAGGAGCTCAGCCTCCTTTCTATAGTATTGCAAGCTGATGCCCAGCTGAGGCTTGAAACAGGCTGGAGACTCATCGTTAGCAATGCAGCAAAGTAGGACTGCGCTGAGCCTCCTCCTCTTCCCCTTTCAGGGGAAGATGCCAGTGGGACACACGGGGAGGCACTTGATCTACCATGGTAGTTACCAAATCTGCACAACCCATTTATTTGACTCTCGGAACAGGACAAACTAGGCTGGCTTGGCAAAGCTCAGAGCAGGAAGAAGTCTGGTGTCTTCAGGTTATCCAGAAGTATCTGGACATGCTCAGTTTGCCCTCACAACTTGTGCAAAAACTAACAACGATTCATTTTTCTCACTAGAGGCAACTTCTGCCATCAGCACTGCCCCACAGGCATTGCCAGCATCCCTGCAAACTCAGCTCAGCCAGCAATGTAAGTCCTGGGCTTCCCTCCCTTTAACAGCTCGCCAAGACCCAAACTGAGGAGAGAAAGCTCAGCCCAAAGATGCCTAGCTAGATTCTGGCAGATTATCACATTTGCCCACTGAGGCTTTCATGCTCTGCTCATCTCTACTTGTTAACAGGATGACTTGCACCTACCTCTGCTTCTTGAGGGTACTGGAAAGGGCTGGCTGTGACCCATTACTGGGCAAAAAATGGCGCAAATTTATACTGAGACAAGGAGCACAGGTCTGCCTGCCCCTCTGTCGGTTTTTCTATTTGCTGTAATGAGCAGTTGGAGCACAAGTTGCACAAAGGCCAAGTCATAAATAGTTTTCTAGTGATTTACTAGAAAACCCATGAGCCAAATTCATCCATGTGAAGAGGAAAAAAAAGGCACCTATTGACACAACTGTATATTGGCAGACTGATGCAAAGCCCTGAGCTTTCTCTCTACCAGCCTGAGAAAGTGCTGTTGAGATGTTAACCACCACACTAGTATATCCCTCCCAACCTTTCCCAATCCAAAGTACACTGCACATAGCCCAACAGGACAGAATGGCCATGAACTTGAACTAAAAGTCTTTTTCCTAAGATACATCTGGCACTTTTTGTCTTCAAAACTTTGAGAAATATTTTATTTTCAGTTTTACCAACAGGCACCAAGAGCAGAGGCAAGATAAGAGGAGTAAAGAATAAATTAATTGAAGCCTTGCACAGTTCTAGATAAGATATCAAACCTGGGTTCAACTGTAAGGAATATCTAGAAGGGCAGATTTGTTACTGCCTCATAGCCAGGGGAGTAAGAGGCACAAACACAAGCCCCAGTGCCAAGTGGATGTGAAATGCTGCCAGATCAAATGCAAAGGAATATTTTGAGCCTGTCTGGCATAGGTATGAATGATAAACCAAGGTGCGAAAGAAAGTAAAAATCAGGGTCTATGAGCCTTCTTTAGATGCACAAAGAATTCACCAGAAAGGAAAATGTTTAAAACTTTAAGCACAGAGCTCCTGGGAATGTAGCTTTGTCTATAGAAGAACAGAGCTGTCAGAAGCTAATATGTTTTCAATTTGTGAAATCCATGCTATTGGAGCAATCCTCACCAGGTACCTTTTATTTACTTCTTCCTTGGCAAAGTCCAATTACTGAGATGTTCCATGAGTGATGCTCCTGGCCATCCCAGGTGACAGCCAGTTCTGCTGGTGAAAGCAGCAGCTTTTTAGGCTTTTGTGGATGGATCCATTTTATCCTTCTATGTTTGTCCAAAGAAAAGAAAAACACTAAATGTCCTGGGACAAATCATGCTTAAATAATCTTTCTACATAGAAAAACTGCAACAGAGCTACTATTTAGAAACACCTCCTTAACAATATACCCACAAACAACACTGAGATTGCTAATGTGCCCCAGGACAGCTCATGCTCCAGTGCCATCTCCAAGGTTTTCCAGGAGATTCTTGCTCCTTCCCTTTTCTCATCTCTTTCTTTTCTCATTCAGCAGAAATGACTGACACAGAAAGGGAAACCCACTTCAAGTTACAAAGATCACTAGTGATTTGGCACCAACAACCACTGTAGCTTCTTGACCCCCATGGCAATCATCGGGCTACTTTGGCATTAACAGCTTCATTTTGTAATTAGAGTTGTTCAGAAAAAATTACTTCAAACATATAAATTCTCTGCCTTCCCAGACCACCAAGCTGACTCTTCCTTCCTTGTTTTGTTCACAGCTCATCCTGCCAGCAGAGACGTGTTCAGAAACAGAATCGAGTCTCCACTGCTCTGGCGACACAGATAATTCACAGCTACTGAGCAGAAACTTCTACCACAGCTCCTCTGATCTCAGCAAGGTCATGACAGCCACATGACTGCAAACTGTTTAACATGGAGATGCCTAGCACAGAGCATTAGTACTTTGTCCCAGCACAACCCACGTCACATCTACAAGCTCTCCCTTGCTGTAGGTCTCTGCAGAAAAAATGATGCACAGGGGTCATGCAAAGTGCATTAGCCAGCTGGGGGCAACCTGTCTTGCTATAATGGGGAAGAGGAGGAAAACAAAAATGTCCCTGGGAGGACTGAACCTGGCTGCCAAGCTCCAACATCAGCCTTGGGACTGCAGGGACCAATCTACCTCTGCTGCAGCCATGAGCATTGCCCTACCTCACAGACAGGCCTCCAAAAGTCAAAGTTTATATGAAAACCCTACCAGCTCCTCTTTGCCCAAACCTGGAGTGCCTATGCAAGTCTCAGCAAAAGAGAAGGGGGAGAGCCAGCCGAGTGTCACTTCTTTCTTCTCTCTTGGCAGACTTGGAGGTCCGCTCTGCAGGGGAGGTTCATCACCTCAAGCAGATGTGAAGGGATCCCAGCACACACAAGAGAGCAATCCTGGGACACAGCAGATGCAAAAGGCATCTCCTCTTCATTAAGAAGAAGAAAAGCTAATGCTGCGAGAGTTCAAAGAAACTTGCTATTTAAAGTGTCTGTTGTCTACCAGTCACAGCTGCTCTGGCCCAAAGATCAATCGACTGAAATGTTCCTCCTTTCCCTGATGAGAGAAAGTACAAACAAAGGGGAGCATTTGGTCTTCAGCTCATCATCCCTTCCTACCTTCCCCCAAATCCCATTTTCAATAGAGAACCATCTTTATCACCTCCCTCTAGTCAAAGCTATATTTAAAATACACATGCAACATCTGGTGCCTTTTCTGAGCACTTACATTTCAGAAGGATGCTTTTTGAGAAACCGCAACATTGGCTTTATTCCCAGCTATCACTCTTTTATCCCCTTTTTACTTTCAATAGCCCTGTCATATATACAGGTTTTTTTGATCTCTAGATGCAAGGAGAGCTGCATGCTAACAGGGACCATCAAGAAATAAGGGTGAGGAAAAACATAAATGCTCCTTGAAGGAAAGAGAGGCATGATGAACTCCAGTATACCTTAGAGTTTTGAAAATGAACTGTGGTTGAACCCAAATATTTGTTTTTCCAGAAGAAGTGTGATATATCAATGACTACCTCACAAATCTACAATCATCCAGCATGTGAACCCAATTCTGTGACAGCAACTCACTCAGAAAGGTCCTCCCCACACAGCTCTCAGAAACCTCCAACTTGGACACAGACAAGATCTGGTGGATGCTTCTCACCCACCTTCCTGAACAACTATCACCATCAGCCCTGTTCTCCAGAGCTCACTGCTAGCATTGTCCCTTTTTTGGCTAATTTAAATTATAAGAATCCCCTGATTTTCCCTGATATAACATAGAAAATGCCTCAATCCTGTTCCCTTCAATATCTGCACACATGTAGCTCGCTGCTATTGAGGCTCCTCATGGAGATACAGAGTATTATTCAATAACTCCCACTTAACTATTTGATGAAAACATAAATGAGATCACTTCAGATGCTATTTGATGCAAGCAAGATTTGAATCCAGAGAGGCAAACATTTACACTTAAATTTCTCTTCTGAGGAGTATCTCTTCCTGTCTGAGGACAGAAAGGGTAGCATATGACCTACAAATGTATGGGAAATGAGTGAACATGACCCATGTTGTGAATACAAAGCACATCTTGCAGGTGATGAGACTTTCTTTCAGGCACTATTTGAGTGTGCCAGGCTTTGCTGTGGTTTGCATTCACAGTTAGTAGCTCATTTCAGAGATTATTCCAGTGACATGAAACACATAAACTAAGGAACGAACAATAGATTGAACCTTCAAATCTACAATATATCTACATATTTAAACATATAGATTTTTAAATGCTTTTTTTTTTTTTCATTTCAGTGTGTCTGGTGAAGGAAACAGCAGAATAAAAACCCTGAAATCCTTTACCAGAATTTACAACAAGCTCAGCTCGAGCACCAGCAATTCAAAATTCATCAACTCAAAATGCCAGTGTGATTGCAACGATTCCAGGGCAGTCACCCACCACATTTAGCTGGTGGACCAGAGATCACACAGCATAGTCCCATTCCCAACTCCCACTCATCCTTGCCATTAAGGGGAGCTTGTGTTATTTGTCTTATAACTGCATTGACAGATCCTAAATTGCTGCCCATCTTATACTAGTAACTGCACAAGTGTTATTATCTAGTTATTATCTGCTACCTGGAACCTGACCCAAGTTCAACTGCTCCCTTGCTATACAGAATCAAAGAGTTGGTGGGACTATCACCCACTGACCAGGGGAAAGGGATGGACCAGGGCTGCCAAAGTTCATTCCAGAACCAGGCACAAGCCATATCCAAAAGCATCAACCTGCTTTTCACATTCTCACCATACACATACAGCAATCTATTTACCTGGGAAAAGAAAATAAGAGTTTTTGTCAAACCCATAATTAGTTCATTCTTCTAATACAGTTTAGTGGAAGACAGTGATTTACTTCTAATAAAACTTTTAAATATTAAATCACTAAAAGTTTTTATATTTTTGTTGCATGGGTTGATGGGAAAGCCATTAACAATTCTGCATACACCTTATTAGAAAGGCTGCCCGCATCCCAGCTCAGACAGAGCGTAGCCTGATAAAAAGGCTTAATACATAAATGCTTGTTTGTGTTTGGAAAGTTCCTGGAGCTTAGCCAAACATTCAGTGTGCTGAGGAAATACAGAGAGACAAGGGCCTGCTTTTAAAGCAATGCTTGTCTGCAGCCCTGTAGTATCCTGAGTGACATTTTGTCCAAGTACAGTAATATCACACGTCCTTGCCTGCTGCTGAAAGCAAAAGCCAGGTTTTAATACCTGAGGGAAAATTTCTTGCTTTTTGGGAGCATTGACGCCTGGGAGAAAAACATCCTGCTTATAAAAATTCTGATTTCTCCACATATAAACAAGCCAGTTTCCAACAACAAAAGCCTCTCAGATAGCAGGTGTAGTCTCCAAGCTGCTGCCATTACAGTCTTTTAGTAACACCTATAATTTATACAGAGATGTTTTGCGATGGGGCAAGATGATTGCGAGGGGGTAAGACACTTATTGCTCCAACTGATAAACAGGGAGCCTGGAAGAAGAGAGCAGGGCTGTGACTTTCACCCAAGCCCATCCATCAGGTCAGGACCAGAAGGCCTCCAGCCTCCCCAGCCCAGCAGCCCCCAGGCACAGGGTTACAGCTGAGCCACCTGCAAGGTGACTGCTCTCATCCTGATCCAGGCAAAAACCATAAGCACATGGTTGACGTGTGGTCAGCTTTTGTTGAAAGTCAGTGAGATACAAGCACAAGAGAAAGGCTTGACCCACCCACTGAGCTAAGTTCACACACACATCTAAATGATGTACCAGGCAATCTCACCAAAATATGGCATCTATTTTTTTTTCCTGCTTCCTTTACCCCTCTGGTCAAAGGTCGCTAGAGTTTAGGGATGGGCCAGCAAGAGACAAGTCTCAGAAGAAAACCAGAGCTGGAATTAATTATCAATCAGGGCTCTGCCATCAATAAACTCCCAGAAAGTCATTATTTTCTCCCTAGGGTTATTTGCAGGTGATTCTGGCAAGTGACAGCAAACTGGCTGCTTCCCATTGTAAAAAAAGTTACCCTAAAAGACATGTTCATGCCTGTGTGAATAGCTGTGTGTGTGAAAGGCAAGACTGCGGCAAATGCTTCTTATTGCAAATTGCCTCTTTCAATATCACAGAGAAGAGCGTTCCACTCATTGCTAGAGTGCTCCCGTTGAGGTCCAGAGTACTGCTTGATGAATCTGACCCTGAGGAGCAGCTCCAAGCTGGCCTCTCCCAGTTAAAGGGTCTGAAGTTCCTTAAGGGCTTTCTCTAGAGTGTTGTAGGAGAGAGATGGAGTAGGGAGTAACAGGTCCATAAAACCAGGAGTGGAAAGGTAGAGAGAGGGCAGCTGCTCTCAACTTAATAAATGGGGGTGAGGGGTGGAATTTGATGAAATGATCAGGCAGCATGTCTAACACAAATTAAATAAAGTGGTTTTTTACACAGTTGATATATGGAACTCCTTGACACAAGTTGTCACAGAAGACAAAGGTTTTTAAAAGGATTTAATAAGGGACTAGACAAAGTCATGAAGGCTTAGTACCTCAGGGCTTGGCTTAAAAGCCTCTAAACCAGCAACGGCCAAAAACTGGAAAGGTTTATCCAAGAGAGGCTCAACGTCCATTTATTTCTCCTGTCTTTTTCTACACATTTGCCACTAGACAGGCTTTGGCTGTGCAGGTAATGGCTAGTTCCATGTCACCCTCAGCAGTGAGCAGGGGCAGAGGACAGCACAGAGATAACCATTGCAAGGGAAGATTTTAGGATCCAGGCCTTCAGGCACAGTGTTGGCCTCCAGACAGCAGGACCACCCACCTGTTTTCTCCTAGATCACTGCTGAGGAGCTTCCATTGCATTTCAAAGAGAGGGGCTTCAATTTTACCTGCCCATGGAGTCACTATCCCATGTGTATGTGCCCAACAACCAATCCCATCATGGCTCATAACGTGACCAGAGATAGATCAGAGCTGTCCTTCGGTGGCTTTCATGCCACTGCTTAGGTTAAAATATCTTCCTTCCTTTAATAAGGATAAAGTCTTTTTCTTTTCTCATTAAAGCCTCTGTCACAGGAATTACTTGTCACCACAGGTTTAATCTTCTGTAGAGTCCAGCCTTCATGTGTTTGCATTTATGAGATGAGGGACAGAACATGAGGAGGAAATTGGACCAAATTAACCTGCTCCCATGACAATCTACAACAACAACAAAAGTGGAAAATGGCAGAGAATTAAACTGTTCTTGACAAAAACTGTAATGACCTCCAAGAAGGCCTCCAAAGTAACTGTCCAAGTAATAGTTTCCAAGTGTAATTTCAAGGATATGCTATGCAAACTCCCCTTGCAGGAATTCAAGCTACTAGTTAACAAGCCTGAAACAGGAATGACTGAGAGGAAGAGGTAATCAATACTATAATTAGCAACACAGTAATCTGAAACAGGGTGATTTGGTTAAATAAGGACAGGTAGATTGGATCAGGGGAAACTAAAGACAAAGGTTTAAATCTGATTTGGTTTTAGCAATGGGAAAGAAAACACTTCAAAAGAAGTTGTACAACAGGGTGCCCTGTTCCATTTCAAACTCAAAATAATAACTGAGTGGAAAACTAAAATCAGCAAGCAAAGCAAATTGATTTTAGATAGGATAGTCTTAATTAGCCAATCCCCAAATAGAGAGATAGCATCAAAGTCACGGCAGAATTAGAATGAAAAGCCATCTGAAGCTGGGCCAATCCTCTGCATAAAAAGGATGTCCAAAAGAAAAGTATTTCCAGTGAGTGAAGAACAGAAGCTGTATGCTGCACTTTCCCTTTTAAAGCTGGCTGAGGTAGCCAGGACTATGTTTTCCAGGGATTAATAAAGAAGAGAGAAAGAAAAAGCTTGTTATTGTCCTTGTAACGATGGCTGTGGCACTATCTAAATACTCCTGTTCAGAATCAATATTTCTGAAAATGGTGTCAGTTGCCATCATGTCAAAGAAAAAGGTAAAGAGGTTGTCTATGAATTGTAAAAAGGGACTGAAACATCACATTCAGGATAATGCTGTGTTCTGACACACCAGCCACAGGCCACATCTAGGTAGCATAAAAGCACGCTGGCCATATCAATGCACAACTGATCACTGTTCAGGGAGAATAGAAAAGTAAGTTATTCCTTCAGATAAAACAGAATAGTAACACAGCTTTGTCATAATACACCTCCTTAATCTAGTCAAACTCTACAAGAAGAAAGAAAGTAATCCTCAGAGGATTTCCACTAAGTATAAACAATAATATATTACCCAGGGCCTTTAATACCACTATACTGACAAAAATCTCTGAAATGTAGTGTGACTGCAACTCCCAAATTCCAGTTCAGTACAGGGAGCACTTCACATGGGATTCATTTGCCCATCTGCAAATACCTACAACATGTATGTTTGCATATGAAAATTCATTTAGACTCCATATATAAAAAGCTAGGTACTTGCAGGAAGGAATCCCTTTCCTTCCATGACTGATGGATAGATCAGAGCATCATTACAGGTGACTAATGCTAGAGATAAATCCCATTTCTCCAGTCAAAAACACCCATCCCTGTAACCTAGCTTTGCAGCCAAGATATAGACTTCTCTTCAAAATTGGTATAAAACAAAAAACTAAGAAAGCCTTTGTACCAATTAAAAATAAATACAGCATTGTGTTAATCACAAAGTCATTCTTGTTACACAAAGTGAACCAAATCCTTCTTTCAGACAATATCCTCCAACGTCATGAGAACTGAGCCCAAGGGCACTTCATAGAAGAATATTGGCCAAACCTCTGTTTCTTTCTTTAGATACATCTCAGTCCCCCACAAAGGCAATTAATCTCTGTTTCAGGAGTCAGTTTATGGAGCACAGTTGCAGTGAAAGCTATCATTGCCAGATGAAAGCAGTGGGTAGGTGACTTTGTCTTAGATCCCTGTTTTTTCACTGTTCCTTTGATAAAAATGTCTTTGAAGCAAAAAACAACTTGATACGAAGACACAAGCAAGCAAAGGTCTGAAAGGTGCCCGGATCTTGGAATTAACGTCCCAAGATGAACCCTTGGACCAAAACCAGGTCAGGTCATGCCATAATATACAGGAAAGGAAAGTGTAGTTGAGACTCTAGATATGGTTTAACATGTCAGTGGGTGAGTTCAGTATCTGTTTCTATACTCCTCCCAATTTACTGAAGCTGATTTTGGTAAGAGTACAAGGGAGAAAAGCCCTGCAATTTCAACAGACCTTTCTGACTGTCAGTTAGATTGATTACAGTTTTCTGCAAACAATACGTTTTTAAATAGTTCTTTACAGAGTTTATTTTACTCCCAACATTTTCCCTATTATAAAAACCTCATAACGAATGCAATCACATTTCTATTCACTGCCTCTCCACAGTCTTCCTCCCTCCCTTTTCTCTGGCCACCTGTTAAGCTCTTCCTTCTCTAAATTTAACTCCCTTAGCTTTGTTTGGTAACCTTTTCCTCATGCCCTCATTATCCAAATTCTGCTCCTGCTGTGGTAAAGCTGGTGGGGGGAATGAATCTGGATTGTTATTCTGGAAATGGGCAGGGGAGGACGTAATGAATCAGTCCATCAGTAGAAGTTCATTTCTGGATGTTTGTGGTAAAAAAACAAATCACAAACCAAAAAAAACCCACCACAAGGTCTCTACAACCTTTTACAAAAATTTCACAGCATAAAAATAACATTAGAATGTATTAGAATATCTCAAGTCTCATTTCTTGTTATCAGTTAGTGAGTAATAAAAAGGCACTGGATGGTCCTTTACAGCTGTGAAAGGTAAATATAAGCAGAGCAGAATTGTAACTCATTTGTTCAACGCTTGCTCAGTGTTAATGTAAGTGGACCAAGGAGAAATTGTGCACAGGACGGAGCCACAGCTCTGAGGCTGCTGCTTAAAGCAGGTGACACATTCCTGTCCCCATCCGTCTGCTGCTGCTTGTCCCCGTGTCTAACTCTGTGCATGGCACATTCAGCGGTGATTCCCCCACTGTTATGACAAGATAATGGATAAGGCAACTGGCCTTCTCAACTAGGCATTGTGGATCCAAGTCCCAGCTGTGGCGACTCATCGCAGTGTGAGGCCCTGGATGGGAAATCCAGTAACTTGAGGATACAGGGAAGGAAGGACTGGACCAAACCTACCGAATAGGTATGAGGCCTTGCAAGCAGGAATCAAACTACAACAATGAGGGTGATGGTAAGAAGTGACAGAGTTACCCTGCATCCTCCATCCAAAACAGCTCCTGCAAAAAAGGCAGGTTGAGATTGCAAGGGACTCCTTTCTAAAGGGGGCTCAATATGCAGTATGTACTTCTAAGAGAAGTGCTGCCTCACTGGGTCCAAGGTTAAAGGCTTAAAACTTACTGCCCTGGTTAAAGCCCCAAACCATTTAGGGATACGGTTTAGTGCTAGATTTTTCTAACCCTGGAGTTAGGCTGTGGTTGGACTCAATGATCCTGAGGATCTCTTCCAGCCAAACTAATTCTATGATGCACATATATGGAATATATTGTTCAGAGAAAAAAGAGAAGACTTGCAGAATGAAGTGAGGACAAGGCAGGTCTAACTGGAGACTGTTGTCACTTCCAGAAAAATAAATGAATATGTTGCTCTAAACATGTCAGTTTGTTGCATTTCACTTACAGCACCTTTGCCTAAACTTTTCTGCACGTACTGCTGCTCTCTGTTAGAGTATCCCATTGAGCCCTTTCAACACTTAAAACAAACAAACAAACCCAAAAAAACAACCACACAACCAAACAGACACAACCCTTTGGAGATGGAGAGACGCCCCAGGTTCAGCCATCCTGACCACCAGGGATGCAGGATAAAACTGCAGGTAGCATAATCCCGACAGACAGAATGATTGCAGCCTTTTCCCACATCATGTTAAGTGTATTCTGCTCTGCCAGCCCCGTCCAACACACTCTTCTACCAACTCCTCAACAGTCCACATAAATCTAACTGAGCTAATACAACTTCAAGACTCTATGGAAACAGGCTGGTGCATATAAAAGCCACACAGCTAATGCACAGTGAGGTTACTAAATTAATGAATTTGGATGCAAGTAGGAAAATAAAAGTAATATTCATATTTCACCTACAGAGAGACCCTAGAAAACCCCGGTCTCACAAAGCACATACTGATTTTGAAAATATAGTGAGCTTGTGTTGGGACACAGAGGGAAGATATTTTTAAAATGCCAAAGTCATTGGCACGACACCAGGCATTGGTTTAATTTCATTCTCATACTTGCTCAGAGCCAAAATGAGTCATCTTCCCCATGAAATACAAATCTGTACACAACACTAGCTGTTAATTACCTTTCCTGTCTCCATTAAAGAGTGAAGTGACAGTTTCAACCTCTCCCTGGGCGAGCATTGTGTTCTCTCACTGTCTCCATCCTACGCCAACAAATCTGCCGCTACAACTCAAGTGGCACTGGAGATATTCAGTCTAGCATTTCAACAACAGTATAGTAACTGATAATTTTACAAGAAGCCATCTTTAAGAAACTCAAGTCACTTGTAACTGCAGTAGAAACAAACAGAGGTGTTTCTTCACCAGAGCTGCCACAGAACAGCTCATTTGACCCCATCCAGCACTGATCACTCCAAGGCTGGGAACTGTCATCTCCAAAGTGTTGCTGTTCTAGCACATTAGCTCCATTGAATCTGAGAGTTTATCCTTCATTTATTGACGTGGCTATACTAGTATGTACACTGTATTTTGAGAATAACATGACATGAAGAAGATGGTATCTAGCTACACAGTGATTTCTCTGGGAAACCCCAACTCACATACTCAAATACTGAACAATGCTGTACAAAATGAAAGCTACCTTGATACCAAACATTAGAGCATAATTGAAAGTAGCTATACTTTTAAACTGAACGCCCATCCTAGATCCAAAGTGAAAATAGTAGCTCCATTTGCAATAGGATAAAGTCTTAAAGCAGCCCTATGTAAGAGTGCAATGTCAGCTATCATTACAGACTTGGTCTTCTGCTGGTTTGTGAAGAAAGGTACCAGGGCCACCGAGCAAGTGCCAGGCTAAGTCATATCCCAACATTTCTAAGAAGGTCCAGTGCTATAAAGCTTATCTATAACAATAGCCACAATAAAGCTGTCTGAAAATGTTATGAATGACTGAACGTTAAAAGTTGGAGACCTCAGGACAGTGTCAGTGAGATAGATGTGTAGCCAAAACAAGTACCTTAAAAAATGAAATTAAATAACATTCAAAATCAAAGAAGAGATTGCAGTAAGACACACACTCCCCTCCACTGTCACAGCCAGCTCTGCTGAAAAAAATGTCAGAAACCCATTCACTGAAAAAAGAACCCTCTGTCTTCTAAAGCAAGACAACAAGCTAGGCATGGAACACTGTGCCAATGAAGACACTGCATCCATATTTCAAGTGCTTTCACAACTGAAGATGAAAGGTCTTTTCCTGGCTCTGAGTGGTATGTGGATAGCCTCAGAGTCTGAGTCCATCCCACAGGCTGGGATAGGGGGTTGGTTGTAGAGCTAGAGTGGTGCTGGTGCAGTCATTGTTAGAGCAGGTCTGAATTCTGGAGCTGTTTGGCTTGGTGGGAGTGGATGTGTGTCTAGATAAGGTTCTAGCTCACTTAGAGGGTTCTAGATCACTTGCTGATTCTAGACTGTATTCTAGGTGGGGTTCTAGAGCTAATTCCTGGCTCACTGAGGGTGTTCTGGAGCACGTTTTACAGTGTTACAGATCACTTGGAGGGTCTAGAGTGTGTTTCTATATTGCTTGTCTGGTCCAGCTCACTTGATAGTCACTTGATGGTGTGTGTCTGGCTAATTTTGATAGTTTTGGGGTGTATTCTAGGTTGCCTTTGCCAGTTCCAGGCTGTGTTCTGGAGCACTCAGCAGTTCTAGTTTCAGGTTCTAGACTGTGTCATAGATCGGGTTCTAGAGGTCACCTCTACAGCTACACTGTCACCTCAGTGACCAGGATACATTACTTCTATCCCTCCTGTCTCCCAGCTCCCTTGACATCTGGTGGTTCACCAGAATTTCACAAGATTCATACAAGACTTAGCCTAGCAAATTCTTGAGATTCAAATAGATTAGTGTACTCATGCTGAGCTTTTCCAAAAGCACAAACATCACCTTCAGGTGCATTGCAGCAGTAAGAAACAAAAATTTGCAGGAACTGAAAACGCTGGAACTTAAAAGCTTTCAAAGGCATCATGGCAAAAAGTAATGTTCACTTCCATTTCTGGTCATAAGCTTTACCCAATCAGAACAACCTCCACTCAAAACCTTGGAGCAACTTGCTAACCCTGATCAGGTCTCACCAGACATCTCTAGCAGATCTATTGCATCTTTAATACTTCGTGTCACTACAGGAGAAGATTGATGTGTTCACAGGAAGGCACTGGATCAGTTGCTTGTACAATACCACAGGTCACTCTCTTTGCTCAGTCTGAAGGCCACTGTACCAAAATAGTATTTCTATTTCTTAAACCAGCAACATCCAATTCATTTACTTATTTGACTGAATAAGTAAATACAAAAATCAGAGTTAATATATTTTTAGTGTCTTTCCCACAGAAGAAACAGGGACTCATTACATCAAGGTACCCACTAATATAATAAGCCCTTTTTGTTATGAATTTATTACTTCATCATAGTATGTTCTATATTGAGTAGAACAGCTCGAGCTGAAACCAGTTCTTTACTCATCTACTCTGTGGCTTATGGGAGAAAGCTCTGAAATTATTAAAAATAAATACATAAGAGGACTAGCATTATTTCCCAGAGGCAGGGAAATTTCAGTTACCACACAAGTCTCATCTGAGAAACTAAAAAGTATGAAAAAATGAAGGAAATTCTTGATTGTTAGAGTAATTTCATGAGGGTATCTAAAGAACAATGCAAAAAACTGAATTTCAGCCTTGCAAGGTTAATCATAGAAAATTAATCTATGTGAAACACTGTTTAGTATACTGCTGCCATTTTTTTTTTCATAAAATAGTTTAAAGGCAGTTATTAATTTCATTGAACTTTTCATAGGGTTGCTCATCATATTTTACCATTGTGGTGAGTGACTAATGACCTCGGGGGAAAAAAAAAAAAAGTAGCCATATGAGCATTAGCAGAATAACATATACTCCAGATTAAGGAGGAATTGTTTAGCTTTTGCTCAGTGAGGTATGTAGCTTGCTCGACTAAGAATCTTTTATAGGGAAAGCAATAGGAAAACTCATGATGTGTTTGAGATTCAGAGTAGGGATAAGCAAAGCTGCAGCTCAGTGCAAGCAGAATCCCAGCCAGGCACCATGGAAATACTAATACAGTTTTGTGCTTGAGCTCACCTAGCCTATACATATCTTATTTAATTCCTTGAATTCAGGGCCATCACAAATAACGAGGTCTGTTGCATTTTCTTCCTGAGGACTGGTGAAGAAATGAGAAGAGAGTCACAGCTAAACAGGGTAAGATTAGGATACACTATTTTCCTTCCAAACAAAGGAGGGATTATTCCATAGTGAGTAGATGAAGTTACAAGATGTGCTGCTACAGACTCCCAGTGTGGCTTGTCCATGGACAACTTGCTCATAACTCTCACTGTTCAGGATTTTTTTCTGCTGAAACGTGAGCCATCTTGCAATCTCTTTAAAAATCTTAATGCTACTAATACTAGCTAATTCCAGATGTTCTTATTCAGAAAAACAACAAGGTTCCCTTTCTGAAGCCTTTGGTGTGCATTTTGGTTTGTAGTGATGAGCTCCAATAGATAGAACATGGGTTGAATATGGAGAAAACAAACAAACAAGCAAGTGCACACGCATCCACACAACAACACAAAAAGAAACTATTGAATTGTCCCATTATCATTCTCTTGAGCCTCATCTCAGTCATGCTTTAATGCAATTTAAGCAATTCTCAATTCAATCCTTTACACAGTCCCATCATCAGGTGATAACGTGTTACAAAACCTGAAGATACCCCATGCAGCTGCAAGTGTTGAAGCAGACTTGCCCCAGACAGACCCTGGTCAGAAGAATCTGATGGCTGGAAGCAGGGATTGTGAAAACAAACAAACAAACAAAAAAAAACATAGGATCTTTAAGAATGTTTCTTTTCATCCCATTTCTATTCAGAGAGTTCATGACTCCAATAGGAGCAAGAACTATTTCTTCTGTTAATTGTACAAGACTTCATAGGCAGATTAAAGTTTCTCATATTCTCTCTGCATTTGATCTGGCTTATTTCCTCTAATATCAATAGAGTTAAAAGAAGATGCATGTCATCTATTTTAATAGGCTTGGATTTTCTCAATTTTACTTTTTACAAGAGCAGTCAGCTAAAAGATAAAAGGTAACAACTCTTCTGACCTGGTAGCATTTTACATGTACTTAGCAATCCTAGAGGCTATTGCAGTTACAAGCTGGACAGACCAAGACTCCTGCTTTTTGGTTGCAACCAAAAAACTGCCAAAAACAAAAAGAGGTTTTCTAGGTAAAAATGTTTCGATGGATGCATGTGTAACTGCTGTACCTGAAGTGCCTTTGGAAACGTAAGACACCATGCTGAGAGGTTGGCCACATATAGATTACTGAGCTGGAAAATTATTTTGGACCTAAAGTATCTGTACTTCAATTTTATGGATAATTAAACCTAATGTGTTGCCATTCAGAAAGTAATTAAGTCCAATATCTAGAAGGCAGTGTCCCCTTTCAGTGAGTGATGGGGAGGAAACAACAGGATTCAACTGTGCTGATTGATCATTTCTGGGAAACCCCCTTGCAACCTTAGGTCCTCTCCTAAATTGGGAAATAGGGCAAAACATGGTGGTGCAGCAAGAGCATGTCCCTTGGGCTACACTTTGCACGTATCAACTGCACATCCATTAGCTGACTTGAAGAGAGCCTAGAAAAGAGATTTCCCCAGCAATTAGAGAGCTTTCCTGGATATTGTTGTACTAAGGAGAAAGGAATGGCCAAAGGTAAGAGAAACAGGGGCTGCAGCAATGATTTCTTTTATTTGTGGACTTCATGTCAAACACACCAGGCACCCTGGAGGTCTTTTCCCTTTTCCTGTTGACAGAAGACACCAATTCAACCTGGCTAAAGGCATCAAATCTGTCGATAGAGGCAATACAGATATTGCAAAATCACCTTGGCCAAGAGCCATGCTTAGCATGAGGATCTTACTTCTTAAACACCAGAAACTGCCCAGCCCTGAACAATGTACCATTCCTGACATGACAGAGAACAGCTGCCAGGTCCTGCCTACAGCTCTAGATGGGAGAGAACCAACACAGCTGCAGCCCATGGCTGAGTGTCCCTGAGCCCCCACATGTCACAACCCATCTGCAATGGGCCAACAGGAGCCGGGGTGTCCACCCACAGAATGGTTGGGGTTGGAAGGGACCTCTAGAGATCATCCAGTCCAACCCACCTGCTAAAGCAGGTTCACCAGAGCAGATGCACAGGATCATGTCCAGGCGGGTTTGAATGTCTCCAGAGAAGGAGACTCCACAACCTCTCTGGGCAGCCTGTTCCAGGGCTCTGCTCCTCTGGGCTCCCTCAGCCCCACACACTGCACATGGCCCGCAGTCCTCCACTGTATAAAAAGGCTTATGCTTGGTTCAGAGAATCAAGAAAGGTGGGATGAACTAACCCAATAGCTCAAAACACAAAAGTCAGCTGCCACCAAGGTCAGTGAAAGCTCCAAGTTGAGATATTCTGAAAAAAAGTCAGGCTTGCAACAGAGCACCCATTAATACCACAGTATTTGTTTTAAATTATATTATTAAATAGTATTAAATTTAATAACACTGGTGCACTCAGACATAATTGTGATCAAAAGGTTCACCCAAGGTTAGAAAGAAAGTTGGTTTGAAAGTCATGAAACCAATCTAATCTCTTGCTATGCAGTCCTATACTTTTGGAGGAAGATAATTGTTACTAAAGCTCAGCAGTGGATAGTTGCTATGAATAAAAACTTAGGCATTATACATGCTCTCAATTATTATTTTTTTCAGCATAACGACAGAACAGAGAAGGAATTCAGTAGGGAAAAAATAAAATAAACTTACCAAACAATACCTCCATCAAATCACATCTCAGAGATGCTATTATGATCATACCGACCTAGCCAAAGCATCGGTCTTTTTGATTGGAAAAGTTAGCACCAAGCAGAGGTTTCTTAAAACATTTTTCTCTTCCTCTGTTACTTTTATACTATTATTTGAATGCATCAGCTTGCCACTTCTTTCATGACTGGGCAGCTTAGTGATAAGGCAGAGTATTACAAATGTTTTCTCCATCTTTGAGAGCAATTTGCAATATCATTAGATTTCCACAGTTTGCTTTGGCAGTGATATGTTCAACAGACAAGCTGGTCTCTCTGTTGTAGAGATGGGACTGGCTCTGAGTAAGCAAGATAGAAGAGGAGCATTAGCGGAAACCTATTATCTCTGTTCAGTTTTCCCAAAGAGTAACCAAGGCTTCTTCTGCAACAGAGAATAAATGAAAACATTTATCGACTGATAAAAATTAGTAAGCTGCCCTAACACCTGCCCATACCAGCATGTTTCTTCACCAGTTACAGTGCAATACGGTGACTTAGGCAATGAACAGCCAGCAGTGGCAACAGCCTCAGTGACCACAGCTTCTATCACCTGAGGACCTGGCTTGGAGAGCCCGGGGTGAAGCTAAAAACCCTGACACCACCACTGAAAGGATTCATCTCGTGTAGAGCTCACATTTCTGCGAACAAAACAAACAACCACAGTCCTGTTCCTCTGCCTGCCTACATGCTCACCTCCTCCTTTGGAGCTGGCCATTACCACATTGCCCAAGCATCTCCTGGGCCAGCGGCTGCTGCACTGTAACAGCAGCATGGCCAAGGTAACATCAGCCCATCCTGGGGGCTTCTGGAAGATGAATATTCTCAAGGTGCCAGGCTTGCAGCTTGTTGTACTGCCTGGCTAGTTCTACACCCTGGCCCATCCATGAGAATATTGACAACATATGAGGTCTGCTAATGGGTCATTTTTCTGCATCAGGTCCTTCCGAGCTGCTGCACAGGCTGGCAATGATGTGTGACACATCAGGAATTTCCCAGTTTGTTGACTGTCACAGGTTTGCTTTCACCTTCGTGGAAAATCAGTCCCAGGAGTTGAAAGCCAGATTTTCACTCTTTACTTCAATGCCTCCGTTCAGCATGTGCTGGTTAATAACGGCATGTAATAATCAATAAACAGCTCTTGGCTTTCAGCTGATGGTGCATTACTGCCAGATAGGAAAGGGAAGGTGAGCCGTGCAATTTCTGCTGGCTGGGGCAAGCTCTCTGTGCATAGACAACCCCAAACAGCCTCCAATACTTGTCCTGATGATGCTGTTACCAATCTCCTAAGTCTCTGCTGTCAGCATATTGCTGTACTGTGGAATTAAAAGACTAACAGTCACAGTGCCCCCAGTGTTCAATGATGTGCAAACAACATTCTTGTGGCTTCCAAAACCTGCATCCCAGCACAGAAGCTGCAAGGAGGGTGCTGGAGGTGGGTTATCCCACCTTACAAAACATGGGCCCACGTGGATTTGAATCAGGACTAGCAGCAGGAGAACATTTCTTCATAGGGTCTGCAGCGCTTGTACTGCAAAAGGAAGCCAGAGCTTGGTAGCTGATTTCTGCTTGTATCCTGCCAACCTCATTTAAGCTGCTAACACAGAAGGTTATGAATCAAGGAGAAATGCTCTTTGATAAAAGTAGGAAATACACACATCAAAATACAACACCCTCCCAGCTGCACAAGATAGCAAAGAGAACAGCCTAAGAATTCACCAGACTTATTATCCCATTTCACACCTGCACCTGATACCAAGAGACACCTATCCAAACTGTCAGACTTCTTTCCATTGCACAGAGGGACAGAAGATGTCACATACTGCCACTTTGAGATTGTAAGGACAGAAGCTGAAGGGCAATTAAGTGTTTCTCGCGTGAGGTCAGCCAAGTGCCTAAATCCCTTTGCCTCCTAACTTAGAAATAATTCCTACTTAGCTCAAGGAAGCTAGCAGGGACATGTTGGATACTAAATTATAAATAAAACAAAAAACTTTCAGTCTTTAACTCCTCAGTATAGATTATCACTTGCTACCTACATAACCCATTTGCCCAAATTCAGTTCTGCACTGGGTTATTTTTACCAACAGCACTCCAGAGGTGGCAGAAACAGCCAGCATAGAACCCACCTGAATTTAGCTCCCAACACTAAGAACAGACGGAGTCTGCACCTCCTTTCCACAATTCAAATGAGAGCTGACCACACATAGTATAGTCACACCATGCTCCAGGGGGTATGTTTAAGCTCTGAAACAGGCAGGATCCTGTAACCTCCTCCTGCAAAGTCAACCGGCAATAGTCCTCTTTGAGTCAGTAAACAGCACTTATCTCCCTGCAGCGTCAGTCAGGGTGAATGGCAGATGCCAAAATCAGTCAAGCTGGCACGAGCACTTCGTGCAGGGCTCATGCACTGATGATTGATCATTCATAAGCTGGTTTTGTGCTGAGAAGTTCTTAGGGACTCCTCTGCCTATTGCCAGACCACCAGGTCCTGACAGCACCAGTTGGGTGACATGCCCTATTGTAGCTGTCACATCTGCTTTAAACACCTGCCAATTGTGATGCAGTTTGATCAGAGAACAAGTGAAGCCTTTGCTTTTGGAAATCACAGGTTTCTTGCCTCAGTGGGGAAAAGAGACCAAGAAAAAGCCACCACTAGGATTAATCCAGTGGCTCCTTGTTAAGGACCAGGTTGAGGAGCAGTGAGGTCTACAAACCCACATAGAGGCCAAACCCTCTGCTTGGATGAAACAGCAGCAAGAGGATGTGCCTGCAGCTTTGAGAGATGTAGAGGACACTTGAAGAGCAGAACCGTGCTTGAAGTCACCCTTCTGTTATTGCAAGCTAAAGTGGAATTATTCAGCATGTCAGTGGGCAGAGCTTTTTTCTTTTCAAAGAACCTCTCTGATGTCCCTGTACAGGATTGCAGCTTCTGACCAGCTTTGTGGCAGGCCAGAATGGGAGCAGATGATGGCAATCAACAGGGGAAGGTGAGGAGACAGAAGATTCCCATGCTGTTTACTTGCACACTATAAGGGACAATCACAGCAATTCAATAGCTTAAATAACAAATTCCACATCTCAGGTCAGGGTGGAGCGAACAGCTGCTCCTGTCTCTCTCATGCTGGGGCAGCAATGCTGGGACAAAGGTGCATTACTGAAATGCACTGACAAAGGGAAAACTCTTGTTTCTGCTTCTGTTAAAAATAATAGCATAAGTAACCTGGGAATGCTACAGAACAAGACTAACACTTTCTGCATTTCTCCTCCCAATAGGAAAAGAAAAAAGAAGTAAACAAAACCCAATCAAACAAAACAGCAACCCAACTGAAATACATTTCAACATTTCCTCTCTTACTATGGCTTCTTCTCCAAACTAGATTCAGCACATGGCATTAAACCCATTTCAGTATAGCTCTGTGCAATACAAAGCATTAACCTGAAGGTGAGAAAAGCCATAGCCCATTCCAATAGGCTATTAGGTGCCCTGTGCTGAACACTTCCACAGCGATTAAAGTGTTGTGTTATTGAACATAACTTCCCCTACAAGAGCTATGCCATGTCATGTTTCTTTAAAATATCACAGAAAGTTGTACCAAAATAAGGCATGCTATAGCCATGGGGAGGAATACAGATAAATAGATGCCAGTGGACAACCAAAGCAAGCAGTGAGCCTTTCTCACCACTTCTTCTTGATCCGATTGCTTTTTGTCATTTCCAGATGCGGTCCTTCATCCTACCCCATCACCAGCTGGCTTTTGCTGAAGTGAAGAATTCAAAGGGAATGTTAAATTTGGGGGTTTGTTGCGTTTTGGTTTTGGTTTTTTGTCGTCGTTTTGTTTGACAGTGCACCATGGAAAAATGACTCCCCAAAGGGCTTGTTGTTGTCCAACATTCTTCCATCAGCAGAAATCCCTGCCACAAAGCTTTCATCTGAGGAACATTCCTGAAAGCTAGAAATGGGTCATCTTCTCTCCCAAACACTCATGCCTTCACTGCCATGGATAACCACTTAAAAGCATTAGGTGACAAATGTTATGTTGCCAAGCACTGCAGAAGGCCCATGAGACTTGTCTTCTGACACCTCTCTGCTAGTAAATGAACAAGCAGCATAAAAACATGACAAGGGATTTAAAAAATTAAGTTTTCCCAGACACTCCCTGAGGGTGTTTTTGCTGTGATATGCAGGCTGGCAGCACTGCTGTTCACGAGGTGCCATGATTCCACATTTCTTTGTTTTACAAGAAATGGATTTCGCTAGTCAGTGAATCTTTAATGTGACAAAAGGAAAGGACATGGTAGCAGCATTGGAATGTTTTTCGTGGATAGCGTGATGCAGAAGGCTGCCTATGGCAGAGCATTCCTGTTGCTCCTGGGGCTGCCTTGGCACATCCAGTCACTCAGTTCAGAGAAGAAAAATGAATCAGATGGGACAGAGAGGGAAGGTTTTGGCTGTGGACTTTTCACACTGAGAAGTACCATGAACAAAGTTGGAGGGGATGAAGAAGACAAGTCATCTGGTCAGAGTGGGGCGCAAAAATCCTGGTCTGTCCCCTCCCAGCTGCTTGAAACACGGCAACACTTTCCTCAAGAACATGTAGGAGCTTCTCAGTGACAAACCACAGCAGGTTTCAGCCTCCACCAGCTGACGCTGGGTTATCAATGGCTGTCTCCTCACTTCCAATACCTGCCACTGCAAATCACACTCCAGAGCAATGCTTAAGAGAAGGCATCTAAATCACAAAATAAAAACAGGTCAGAGCTGCAATTATGATCAGTGAAGCAGGCATCAGTATGTTGTGCATAATTAAAATGACTGTAGGACTTCTCTATAAATATCAGCCAGAAAAGTGTCTCTTTGTGTGTGGGCATAAAAATGAGATGCAGGAAACAGCCTGCTCTGATGTGACAACGTGACCTTGGAACAACTTTGTTGCCTGTGCAGCAAAGTAATTACACTGTTGAAATGTCTGATTGTGTCCCTCTTGCCATCAGCAGCCACCAAGCCTTTGCAGCAATAAATGGGTAACCACTAACAGTTCAATAAAGATCCAGAGATAGACTAATTTTGCAGTGGTTGCTGGTCCTTGAAGTTCTCTAAAGCTGCAACTCCAAGAGCAAAATCTCTTGTTTCTCCTTTAAAAGTCTGAACTCAGCTTGAAGATGAAATTCACTCAAGATGATAAATGGATACCATGTAAAGCTTGTCTTACACAAGTCTTTAAATATTTTACTTACTGCTCATCAATCTTCTCCATCTATGCAGCGTTCTCAACTATTTTGCAGTGAGGGAGCCAATTCCTTCAGGGAATTTGGGAAGCAAAATATATTCACACTCCTCTCAACACTATGATGACAATAAATATGGAAATGTTAAACGAATAGTGGTGCTAAAGCAGAGGGTTGTTCCAGATCATTGTGTTATTGCCAGACTGAGCTGTAGGGCAAGGTCTGACCCTCGCTGGTCCCACAGGTCACGGGCAAATCCATGCAGCACATTTTAATTCTCATGGTTGCCAGTATTCTCACAGCTTCATTGGGAAAGACGCTGGGCTGACCAACAAATCAAGTCTGCATTACAAAACTTAACAGGTGAATAACGTCAGTATTAATAGGCAAGACAAAAGGCATACTTTGTTATCACAGAGGAAGTGCAAGAGTGTGGCAAGTGACAACATGCATGGCATGTTTTTATTCAAAGGTATTTCAAAACACAAATAGTTCAACAGATAATCCCTCACATCCCCTTCAATAACCCAGTAATCCCCTTTTGTCCAGCATAATACCTAGGCACATTTTTATTGACTCAGTAGTAAACTCATAAGAATTACCATTCTTTGACTACTAATGACCGGGTATATTTCTCCCTGCAGTCAAATATTTATCAAGCAGAAGGCAAATATGTGATTCATTGACTCATAATACATTACAGATAAATAATAATGAAAGACCTATGCATCATTCTTGCCAATGTGCTGAAAAGATTTGCTGAATGCACAGAGGTTGGAGAGAGAGGAGCAGAGGGAGAAAAAAATAATAATTAAAAGTGTCAATCTGCAAGAACAGGGAATAGATATTGAGGTATAATCTTACTAGGGGGCTAGAGGAACCCTGCCACCAAGAGCAGACTGAGAACACCGGCCAATACACAGCCTGATCTCACATCCAAAAAATGTAGCACCACCACATACTCCAAATGAAATGCTCCAGACTGCTCACAACGCAAGATGGGGTTGCAAAACATGTATTGAAGGGGAAGAAATTATCTGATCTAATAGATTTAAGGAAATCTTTGTGAATCTTTCACAAGCTGGATAAGGAAAAGGGTATTGAATAAATTAATCCATATCCATTGTTTTCTATATGGAATTATTAATATGCTGGCCAGCTTTCAAAAGTCACAAATTAAATAAAATAAAAGCCCACAATGAACTGAACTAGGACACCATGAAAAATAAAAAAACCCAACCAAACCTAAGGAGCTGTTATTCTCACTCACTCATATATAGATCTTCCTTATAAAGAATAATGGTGCATCCAAAATGGTCATCTCCTTAAAATAAGCTATATAAAGCACTAAAAAGAGAAGCACATAATACATGACTTATTGTTGCAGGGTTGTCAGGTCACCATTTTCTTTTTAAGGTGTTATATTGCTTGAGTTTCTCTTGGGAATTCTCCCTAATAAATTCCCTTTTTATGTCCCTTTTCAGGACTGTCATTTAAAGGATGCTATGAAAAGATTCAGAGATCTTCTGAAATAACTCCAAGGAACTGGTAACCCTCAGCAGACAAGAGCGCAGCAGCTCCCTGGCAGATGCCCCACTTGAATGATAACTAGTCCTGGTGCAGAACAGGAGTCAGGGACTCTATTGAGCCATCTAGATGCTCATGAACCCCAGGTTCAGCTCCTGTAGTGCCCTAGGAAACCCAGGGTGCGACTGGGAGACCACTCCTAGCAGGTAGGACTTGGACAAAGTGCTGAGACAGACCTCCAGCCTGCTGTGGTGGAAATTGTGTCCATGGAGCACAGTTATCTTTAAGAGTTTGTCTCCTATAGAGGAAAGGATCCCTCTTGAACCATTCTCAGTGCCTTAAGTTTAGACTTGAAAGAAACCTATTCTATAGCAAAGCAGAGAGGGCGTATTCTGTTACCTTTAGGAATTAACACTACAGTGTTTGCATTTGTTCTTCTCAGATATACAGGCATTTATACATACATGCATGTATGTAGATATGTACATGTATACATACATATGAGTGTGCACATCTCGCATACCTTCACCATACAAGCCTGTTTATACACCAGTTCCTGGCCTTCACTCAGGTCAGCGTTGCACACTCCTCCCTTGCGCACACACATAGAGCAGGCAGCCAGTTCTGGCACAACATACGTGCAGCATTCAAACCCCACTCGCGGTGGGAACAGAGATATAAATAACATCACAGGCAACAAATTAATGCAAGACTGCAAAATACTAGGCCAATGCCATTGTAACCTAGTGCTGTGCTAAATAAAGTGGAAGAAATGCTCTTAAATCTCAGCCCCCGCAAGGCGTGATTTCCAGCGAGCCCACGGGCTGAGCCCAGCTAGTCGCAGCACTTTCGGTGTTTTACCAGGTCACCTGTCTCCTGTTGCTCAAACTTAGAGGAAAAATGAGATCTGTCTGTTAATACGTTCCTCTGTCAAAGCCTGTTAACTCTCCATCTGCCCTCTTCTGTATCCCTCACCCTTGCAGGAGGCAAACTCCATTCAAGTCAAGTAACATAAAGAAAGCTCATTTCCTTTGAACTTATTTACAAGTTTTACCATTAAACTTGCCCACATTATGCAAGCAGCTTGCAATCTTCCCTAATTCTCTGACTTTAATTATATAATTGAACAACCCAAAAAACTCATTTTTTCCAGGAAACATTAAACATTACCATCTTAATGAAATTCTTAATGAAACAGTCCTCTCTGCATGCAGATGACTGGCACTGGATTTGCTTATCACATTGATAGGCAAAAGGACAAATGCCCTTCCTTTTGTCAATCATCAAGAGCAACAGCTCTTTCTGACAACAGTCCTCACAGATGGATGGATAATGCGGACAGAATCACAGACAGGAGGAAGACATAGCAAGGAAGTGGCCAATAAAGGTCAGTGATTGTGAATGAAACAAAAAAAGCCCCATAATAAATGCAAAATTTTTCCTTAAGATCAACAAAGTTCAGAGGGGCTCTGCTTCAGCTGAGCTTTAATGCTGGGGAAGCAAAGAGCCACAGCTGTGCTGGATGGGCAGAACAGCCTATGGTGCATGCAGGGCTCCTGGTGCAGCCATGTGCTGTGCTGCTGCCCAGCGTCAGAAATTTAAAAAAAGAAGATATTTTAGATATTTGACATCTATAAACTGTTTGTAGACATGTGGCTCAGTCTTCTGCACCTCAAACACACTCCTTGCAATGTTTTTATCTCAAGGAGACTCCTTGCTTCAGACCTCCCTGCTGCAGACACATAGAGCCCCGCACAGGCAGGAGCCCTGCTAGGGGACATGTCCCCAGCAACAGCTCTGTGCTGGGGACCCTTGTTCTTCCCCATACAGCTGGACATATGCCCATTGTGCCACAGCTCAGTGCGTTGCTGCCATGTCAGGCAGCTCTATGGCAGGGACTTAGGATGTCTTCAAGGGTGAAAACTCCAGGACAAGCTGCAAAAGAGCAGGAGGCAGATAGAAACCAGTACTAAACTTCTCAGGTACCTCCCATCGCCTCTCTCACCTCACCCACCAACTGACCAGTCCTTCTTACTGTATCAGCTGCATGGGAGAGGAGCATCTGTTCCCTATCAACAGTATGGAGGTAACCCCTCTTGTCCCATGTCCTCTTTTGGTGTGTTCCAGGAGCACAGCAGCTGTTGCTGCTCTCCAGAGCTGACCTCTGAGGCACCAGCCCAACCACAATGCAAGATTTGATTTACACTCTGCAGCACTGTTTTCCTAATATAAATCCATTCTACTCCCTTTAAGCATTTTCTTGCAGGGTATTTTTACACAGCCAATTTCTTGTGCTCTGCCCAGCTGAAGAAATTCCTCACGAATCTTGTGGGTGCATCCATTCCTTCACTGTCACTCCCTGACCTCCAGCTCTTGTTTTTGATACCAGTTCAAAGACACCAAGAACATCTTTCATTTTTATTCCCATCAAAAACATATGTGGTTCAGACATGACCTTGGTGTCTATGCTTCTGCAAATAACACTGGCCTCGGTGCTACACCAAAACCCATGTCACCAAATCAGCTTGCCTGAGTATCTTCTAAATCTAATTCTTCCTAAAGCTAATTCCCACAGATATAGAGCAGAATATTTTAGTTCAATAAGCATTAATTAGTTCTTTGTTTCTCTCCAGTCTCCTGCTTCACTTCACTTTTAGTGTCCTACCCCTTTGGCTCACAGATACTCAAGTCCCAGGTGCCTTTCCCTGATTTACACTCAAATCTGCAATTATGTACTACATGGTCACAAACTTTAAAATAAACCAAGCTAGTTTGTTTTAGTAATTTAGAAGGAAAGAAAGAAAACCCAGAGAGGCATCAGTGTCCTGGTAGTACCATTAACTAGAAGGTCTGAGACCAAACAAACAATTTCTCAGCTCTCCATCCTTCCTTATATTCTTATTTCCCCAGCTACAGCCCTACCCAGTCTTATCTGTGTTGGTAACAGAATCTTTTCTTTCTCTTCTCATTCTGGTAGGCAAAGAGGTTCTTGATCCCATTACAGTTTATGATCCCAAACAACAACAGGAACATCCTAACTCACAATTAACAGTCTTAGTGCTCAAACAGTCCAGCTTAAACCTATTGTTA
This sequence comes from Nesoenas mayeri, assembly GCF_963082525.1. NCBI lineage: Eukaryota > Metazoa > Chordata > Aves > Columbiformes > Columbidae > Nesoenas > Nesoenas mayeri. The sequence goes on from NC_137556.1 coordinate 5,773,922, forward strand.
TATTTGCCCAGTACAGTAAGAAAACATCCACAAAGCATAATGGATCAAAACATGGCCCAAGAGGCCCAAATCAGATCATTAAAAAAATGAGAGCAATTCCACAGGCCTCATTGGGAATTTGATCCCATGTACAGCTTAGAAACCACTTTCATCAAGTGCCTTTCATTTGAGGTACTTGCAGGAGAGGTGCATCATTATTTGCTGTAACTCCAGAACTTTCCCCTGTTCTGGTTTGTTTTTCACTATATGATTCATTCCACTCTCTCAGTGTATTCCCTAGTTGTGCATTTTTGTCCTTGGCATTATTTTCTGTCCTTTGCATCCTGTGTGCTGTATTCCTCAACAATTATTTATAGAAGGGCCTCATCCACCCCCAGATCCGTGCCCCCAGCCATATGTCAGTACAGCTCCAGCTGTTCGTCTCCCAGGAATTCGATCACCTTTCTGCTTTCAGACTGCAGCTCAGCATTCACACAGCTCATCCTCTCTGCAGAAGCAGAGCTCCATCCTCCCAGGTATAAGATTCCCATTTAGTCTCCACAACAGCCATTTCTACATGGAGGTATGAACTCTAAACGGGTAAAAGTGGGGTCCTTGGAAGCTATTTTTTAGGCTATTAGACCTAGCACAACATTTAAAGCCTGTCTTACTCTAATATTAGATTTGATTTTTTTATTCATCCCAGCAGAAAGCCTTATTATTTTTATCATGGTATCATTTATGATGACAAAAGAGCACCTCAAAGTGCTCAAAATCACGCATGACTGAACACGTCAACCTGAATGCATTGACAGACTTGGTCTGACTTTGCTGCACAGACTGTGGTTTGTTCTTCTGTCCCGGTTTATTTTCTCTGTTACCTCTTCCTTTCCCCACTACTCCTCTTTCTAAATAAAGGAAGGAACAATTTTTGCCTTCTCCAGTGGGAAGCATTCAGTGACAGGGTGGGGAAGGGAACCCTTTAGTGATGGGAGGAGGAGGAGTACAGCCAAGCACCTGGAGATGCACCAGAAGAGCTGACTGTGCTCCTGAAGGCCAGGAACAGCCTCCTTGTCATGCTCCATAGCTCTGACCAAGAAGGATGCCCCTTCTGAAAATGACATATTGATGACAAGTGACCATCCAATCACCACCCCCCTTGGCAAGACATCACTGCAAACCTTCCTCTGCTCTCACTCCTGTCTGTCTCATTGACTCCTTGGAGATTCTGCAGATTACAGCACAACAACTGTATTATTCCAGCTAACGAGAATGTAATGTTTCATTGCTGACTTCCACAGCCACTTAAATCTATCCTTATCTAATTAATTTTGTGAAACAAAAAGCGACTAACCAAATAAACTCCACCACGGCTTGACTGCCAGTAAAATTATACGAGTTAATGTTTGTTCAGAAAACAGACCAAGAAAGCATAAGGGGGAACAAAGAGGAAAGGACAAATAAACCACTCAATGCATAGTTGACTTTAAATCAGTCCAGAAGACGGTGAGGGCAGCCTTGGCACTGCTTTTTGGTTGTCAAGGACAACCACCCATGTACGTTGGCACAGCAGTCGGAGCCCAGGTTTGAGCTCAAGCACCCAGACCTCGACCCTCAGCATCACAGGAGTGACTCAGTCACAGCAGCAAATTTACTGTCCCAGGACAACCAGTGGCTAGTGACAGAGGCACCACACACTGGGCACAGCCACTGGCACCTGCTGCTACCCACACACGCATTTGCCAGAACAATATTTTCTTTAATTTACTTGCAAATCCTTGAGCTGGAGCAAGAAGTAGTAACAGGACTGGCTGCTTCTTGCTGTGTCCTTTCTATTTCCAAAGAAATATTTTGAGTACCTCAACTGCACAAAAGCCAGCAAATTATTAGTCCTGTCTCTTCCTATTTAGAGAGTAGCAGTATGTCTGAGAGTAGCCAGCAGTCAGCAAAGGGAACAGACTTCATTAAGGGGGCAATTAACAGAACTATTCCCCAAAACTTTGCCCTAAGCCTGCATTGAGTAAGGCAGGCAGTTGTACAATTGCCTGTTTCATAAGGTATCACTGTGGGATTTAAGTAAGAAGCAAAAGGATAACAGATTAGGTTCTCAACCCAGCAAGTCTGACTTGGATAAAAGGAGCTTGTGTCTCAGTGAGGAATGTGGCTAACATCTGAAAAGGGTAAAAAAAATCTCACAACTGACCCACTTCAGCTCTGTAGAAGTGTCACCCCTATCATCTTGCTCTTGAAAGGCACAGAGGCTTATGAGTGACCAACAATATAGCCGAGGTAGATGGACCTCAGGCAGCCACAGCTCATCTCGGAAAATCAAAATTAAACAGCATTAGCAATGACTCGCTTCCTCACTCGGCAGGGACCAGCAGAGCTAATCTGGCACCCGGAGGAAACACGCTGGGCGTTCTCCCTCATCGAGAGACCGTCCACTGCCAACACACATAACGCTTCCACTAATCCACCTCGCCCCGGACTGGTTGACCATTTTTGTTTAAAGAAATAAGTGGGGATTAAAAGGAGGAAGCCTGAAATCCAACTGACTTGAAATTAAACTGGCATAGAAAGCAAGCTGCTGAGAAACAGCAGTTAGCTCCAGAAAGAGATCTGGAGCTTCTGTGGATCAGGGGGTTGATCAGGGGGTGTAGCAGTTACATCCATATGACCCCCTCACCCGCATGGGGGGGACTTGGTCATTTCTGGGGTTTCTTTATTTGTTTTTGGTTTTGCCTTTAGTGGTTTTTTTGGGGGGGATTGTTTTGTTGTTTTTGTTTTTTTCTTTAAGTGGAAAAGTAGAATTTCCTCCCTGTTTATGTCCAAGAGAACCAGCTTAAATGTAACTTTAGCCACACGGATTTTTCACTCGTGCTGTGGGTAAATGTTTTCATTTAAATAATCTAAACTGCAGTGACAGCTGCTTCAAGTGTTTGCTATCATCCTCTCTCCCTGATGCACTTACTCGCCTTCCCTAAATCTACAGCCATTTGTATTCTATTTGCTACCACTTACATTTGCCCACATTTTCCCTTAAAAAACAGAAGCCAACTCCTCAGATGATGCTGACTGGCAGAGAACTTTGACTGTAATCAGAGAAATGCTCATTTATTCCAGCTGAGAATCTGACTCCAGGACTTTCAGTGCTTGAGCTGTAATAGGGGCAGAATCAGACCAGGTCATTACATGTTTGGGAAACGTCCAAGACACTTTCAGGTGCTACAGAAAGCAGTGCCAGCAATTCTGTGGTTTGTAAGGTTTTTCCCTCCTCTAAATCAAACAAGGCTGATCCGTACAATGGGTACAACGCACAGGGATCTTATCCAGAAAGCTTACTCATTTGATTAACATATATGCCAAGATCTGCCATAAGGTTTGTTGCAAGGTTAGGAGTCCAGGGACACACACTGGTCCATTTTGCAATTCAAGGCTTACTTGCATCCAGGTTGTTTGTGTTCGGTCCAAAAAGCAAGAGTGACCCCATAAGTCTGACAGACTGGTATGACCCTTAATATGTGTCACTTTTGACAAACAGAGCTACTTCCAAATCCAAACTCGGACTGTTAAGTTTAATTTGAAAAGAAGCTAAAACTACCCAAAAATCTAACCACAAATCACTAAGACAAGAGAAGCAAGAGAAGGGACACATTTCACACTCAAGCATCCAAAGAAAGGTTGAGTTTTCATTCTGCCTTTCTTCCTTCAGATTGTACAATTTTATCATGGTGTTCCCCATTTCTCTGGGGGAAGAAGTGCCCAAGACAAGATGAATAAAGGGCACCAGACACTACCCGATCTTGAACAACCACATTGCCAACAAGAACATGTAGCAGTTACATTCAAGACCCTAAGACTGCCTTCTGTGACATACGTGGTCCAGCCCATAGCAGACTATCCTACAAAATCTCTGGGGTTTGCCCAGAGTAGACTATTCAGGGATTACAATTATAATCTTCCCCAAATACAGTTATGTCTGGCTATAGGATGCCACATATCCTGCCTAACCCCATCTACACAAAACTCAGAAAACCCTCCCTGGAATATTAAAACACTTCAACTCGACAACTCTCACCAGAACAGGCCACCACTGTTTGCTTAATAAGGTGTTTTGTAAGACAAATGAAGAGCAGCACAGCATGACAGTAACAGACAAACCAGCCTCAAACCAGAGAACTCTATCAATATGTCATCACATCCACATACCTGCAAAGAGCCTGACCCTGCAAACACTGACAGTGGTTTTTCCTTACAGGAGGAGAATTCAGCCAAAACCTGACAAATATAATTAACAGGTGAAGAAAGATATGTTCAAGAACAGACCCATTTATTTGTACAGTTCTTTTTTCCACAAAGCTGATGTATTCTTGCATAACTTGCCATACCCACCATTTCTGCCCCTTTCTTTGATAACTCTGCAAGTCTCCCTGATAGACCAGGGACAGGAATACAGCTCTTTTTCCAAACAATCTCATTTCTTTCTTAGTTTGTCTATCACTACTAATGTCTTGGGTTAACTAATTGAATTCAAGTTGTTTAATTGAAACATGTTAAGTGCAGTGCCTGTTTCTAATGCAGCAGGAGGGGAAAAAAAACCTGAAAACAATGAGTTTCAGAGCTGTCTGCATTTGTTGGCAGTATTTTCACCTTGATGTATAACAGAACAATATTACAGAGACTATTCGAATTTCTACCTAAGAACAAGAGAGAAGATATTCCTTTTGCACAACAACATTTCTGTAAATTTTGTTTAGCTTGCGTGGGATACAGTTAATTACAGTAATTTATCAAACTGGCACAAGGTAGTATTCAGACACAAAGTTTTTCCTGCAGTCAGAATCCTTAGTTTTATATGAGACTGGTTTGTGCTAATTGAATTTTCACTTGGGTAGATAAAATCTTTAACAACTCTGGAATAACTAAGTGCTCTTTGTTCAATGATGTGGATCAGAATGATTTACAGCACCTTTCACATAATCATGCTAATTTTGCTTTCATATGATTAATTAAAACAATATGTTCTTTCTTCGTAAAATAGAATTAGCGCACCCAAGGAGACAGGTTTTATTGCAAACTTATTTTTTTGGTAATAAAAGCAATTTTCACACGCCATCTTTTTGGCAAAGCTAAGTAGACACCCTTAAGTGGGCAAGAAAACTGCAGGTGGGGTCAGATCCCTTCATGGTGTACCAGTGCTGGGTTGGGCAGGTTGCACTAAGGATGGTTTAGCCCCAGTGCTGGGAAGCAGAGCACACCCAGCATGGAGCTGGCCTGGATATCCCAAAAGCAAAAGTCCCTTCCCACCATCACAGTTTCCTACAGACAACGTTGCCTCGTCACACCTAGAGACAAACTGAAGGACATACCTTTAAGAAACAGAAGCTCAGATGCTAAAATGGATCAAGCCTATGGTCCAGGCTCTGGATTCAGCACAAACGTGTGATCTTTCAGCACTGTTCAAGCACACCTAGGAGGATCAGATTATCCAACTGTGTGCTCATGCTTAGTCTGACCAACAAGCTGAAACAAAAATAAGGCTGACTTTAATGGCCCTTGAGAAATCATCTGGTAAAGCAAAGCTTATGCTTGGCTTTACTTTGCTCCTTGGCTCACTGCTCAACTGTGGAGATGCAAAGCATCACTGAACCCTGCGGCTCTTAATGGGTCCGTGGTTCACCTCGGTTCTCCTGTGCCAGGTGGCCTTTGCTGCAATACTGATACTTTCCAGTGAAACCAACAAGCTCAGAACACCGAACATTGCTAGCAGCATTAAAGTGCCACACCTCATCACTTCGGTGCTGGGTAACAGCAAAGAATCAGCAAGAGGGAAAAACAACAATAAAGAAAAAACCTATGTGAAACCATGGAATATGTTTTCTGTGATCTACCTCACTACAGCACTGTGACAATACTCCTTTGGTCAGAGGCTGTGCAGGCACCAGTGTATTAAAATTCACTAGAGAACACAAGTGACTGTCAGATCTGAGCAGGAACGCAAGGAAGCAGAGAAGAATCATCTTCTACCATCCATATGCAATTCAGCAATTTCCCCTGCACATGACTCTTGGTTAAGTGATTACCGAGAGCCACCAGTTAATCTTACATGGGTGCAGTGATAAATGGCAGGAACAAACGATGAATTTTAGCAGAGATACTTGGCAAAGACCCGAAAGCATCTAGTTGCAAATGATCAAGTTCAACACAGGCTAATTCACATAGAAAAGAAACCATGATGAGCCAAAGTGTAAGACCGGAGCAGCATACCAACTTATTTTACACCCTTTAAGGCAAGGAAAAGGGTTTCTGCCTGGTGCTGTCAAGTAGACACACCACAAGTTCCTTGCACTTTCCTAACAGACATGAAAACCAGAACATAACTCAAGGTCTGTGGCAAGTTCTGTGGCATTTAAGTAAGAATTGGGATTTAAGCAGGAAATTCAAGCACCAGCAGGGACATAACTAAGTGTCTGCACCTAGTCATCACTGTCCTGGGTGGTCCAGGAGCTCCCCAGACAATCTCTGCCTGGAGAAAACAGACCACTTCACAACAAAGCCACTGACTGCTACAGGAGTGGAAATTTTGGACAGCTCTGTAGATCACAGAATGTTTTAGGTTGGAAGTGACCTTTAGAGTTCAGCCAGTCCAACCCTACTGCCATGAGCAGGAACACCTTTCACCAGGTGCCCCTAGGCAGCTCCTGCTGTCTACAGATCAATTCATGAATGTCACTCTTCACCACAGATGTATTAATTAACCCCCTGGGTGGAGAGCCTGGCAGTCCCCAGCAGTTCCTGCTCCTGAAGTGATCAAATTGTACATAGGTGACTAAATTGTCAGTAGAAACCCTTCCTGCAGATACAGAAGAGGTCACTTAGGACCCATGAGGAGGATGTGAGTGAACTTGGCAGGGCCTTCTTGGTACCAAAGAAGAAACTTTTATAGTTTTTTTCCATTGTCCCTTGCAGTTTTTATCATTGTGCCTTGGTAGGTTTATTTAAATCTTCTCCTTAAGGTTAATCCTGATTTAATGCCCCAGATAATGAGACCTGTTACAAAAGACTAGTGAAGTGGATCCCTGGGAGGCTCTGGAGGAGAGGCAGGTGGTCTGGCTGATGGCAAAAACTGAAGATGGAACCTCAAGAGATGCTCCAATAGCACCAAAGGAATAATTTTGCAACCTGATGCATGAGAATGTAGATTCACAATCATCATTATCATTAATGGCAATCATGTGGGTGGCTAAACTCCCCACACAGAATATTTACCTTCAAGTGCTCCCTTTTGTCTTGTTTCACTTCAAGCCTGAATCAAGGCGCTGGACAGGAAAGGTTATCCAACTCAAAGTTTATAACACACCACATGGTATCACATCTCAGACTACAGACCTGGGTCTAAGACTTTCTCTAATACATGAAACAGTGAAGGAAAGCCTACATTGTTGGGTTTCTTTTACTTTGACCAATTCAAAATATTCAAAACAAGATAAGTTTACTTTTGTCCATCACCCCAAGATCTCAAGTCACTTTGCCTGAAGTATCCATGTGTACCAGCAAAAAGAAACCTCTCAACTGTCAGGGATAACAGATTCAGGTGGCATTGTTGCTTAAAGTAGATATTTTTGTCACAAAAAGAGTATAATCCATTCCAGACAGAAAACCAATGCAAAACCTGGGGTAACCCAACTACACCCAACTTTGAGGACTTCTGTGCTGCATACGACTCCCTGCAATAAAGGAGAATTCCAGCTGCTTATTAAATTCCATTGTAATAGCCACCTTGGGAACTGATCAGAACCCATGAGGTAAAACAGTTTTTGTGTGATTAAAGGAACATCACTACAATCTCTGCTGCAACTACCTCTGCATCTCAGCTTGCTTTCTCCAGCAGACAGAAGGGTGTATGGTTATGTAAAAAAATTTCCCACCACTACAAATAACTCATTGCACACACAGTCATCTCCAGGGCAGAAGATAAGCAAAACAGCAAACCACATGTGACAGGTCACTTAATGCATTTCATGTCAGTGCTTAGGGCTGTAGTCAAACTATCTACTATCAGACTCTAATTTCGGTGTCATGACTGCTCCTCTTCGTGGCTCATGAGCGAGTTGTTGTCTGGAAGCCGTGGTTGTATCCCAGTCGTAACCTCTCCGTGATCTCTGGAGCTTGTGCGATACAACAGTCACCCTTCAATTATGCCTCTTTGATGATGTTATGCTGCAGACACGATAAAAACCCATCTAGAAAAGCATGAAGAGAACAGACTAACAGGCTGCTTCTGGCTAAGGGTGGCCTGGACACTGACAGTGGTCAGACAGCACAGTCCATCTGCCTGTCCGTCCTCTCGCTGCCTCCACTACTGTCCTGCTGGAGCCAGAGGACACCATGCGCTACACACCACTGCCACCTCCTTCAGTGACTGGCATTTTCCACCTCTGCAAAACTAATTTGATGACTAAATTAAACTAATAATTGCCTCATTTCCATGTATGGTCTCTGGGTGCACTTGACTTAGAACGTGCTTCTCTTGGGAGGTACAGGGGAGATCTGGTCATATTACTTATGGAATCTGGGCTAATTTAATTAATTTTTGATGGAAAGTGCTCAATTTTGCAGATGGTAGCTGTCTGTTTCTTCTGTAGCCAGGGCCGCACACAGTTACTGATATCTTTTCACTTTCGCCTGGGATGTAAGAGATGATAAAGGGCCCAATTAATAAAGTCACCTTGAAAGAGAGACCTTCTGCTAATGAGACAGTCAAAAGCGAGTCACCATTTGGGAGAAATCCGGTTTCCTTATTTCTGTCCCATCAACCACTCACAATATGCCTCTTGAAAACGACTGAATGCTGAGGGAGTCCAGATGTCCACACTTTCACAAAGTCTTTCAAAGCAAGGTAATCATTACAAGCACAATTACAAATGGCATCCCAAAACTGTGACATTTTCCTCTTTCACTGAGCATCTCCTCCAGTTCCACATGCTCCCATTGGAGCTCAACTGTCCCTGACCCCCAGCCCCACCAGCAGGAACAGGGCGTTCGCATCCTGTGTCACAAGGCTGAGAACCCGAGTGCTGACAATGCAGAAATCATACCAGAATAAGTAATAATGAAGAGTTGTTTCACAAGGAAGCCTGTGCTGTTCAGACACTCCCCCTAGAGCAAGGGAAGAGTCACAGACCTAAATTCCCTACAGAATTCCCTACAGAAAAGGGCACATGTTTTTATTTCTTGCTCTCTGTCTTGGCTATCCAGATAATGTTTTTCCTGCAAGCAAAACCACTCCTCACATACAAACTCTAGTCCTGCAAAAGGGGCTCTAATTTGACATGGGATGAGATACCAACATGACACAAGCAAAATGAAATTAGACCAGTCAGTATTTGATGATTAACACCTTGTCAGCATGCTGAAGCGAGGTGGAGAATATAATCTCATCCCCATGCTCAAAAAAAAGTCCTGACAGGCATTCAGTCCATAGAGAATGAAATGCAACAGTAAAGAAGCATCTTGGAGCTTGGGATTTGATCTCAAGGGCAAAGTGGTTGAGTTCTGCTGAGCCATGCCTAGCTTTAGATTGCATGGAGAATAAGTAGAATCAGTTCAGCTGATTTCTCCAGAATAGATGCACTAGATCTAGATAATCTGTCAGCAACAGGAAGGAAACCTACCCAGAGAAAAACAGCCAGAGAAGCAAGTTAGGAAGGGAAGGTGGAAAAGTCCTGCAAAAAATGAAGGGTTAAAAAAGAGCTCAGAGCTTCAATTCACCCTAGAGATGAACAAAATGGTACATTCTGGTGCCACTGCAAGACTGAGTGGTTCAATCCCAACCCCCAAATGTGGGTCTCTTTTCTTTTTTATCACTGAGAAGATTATCATTCCCATTTAAATCTATTCTACAGGTAGCAAACCAAGACTTGTAAGGTTTTATCCCCCCAGACTCTCTCAAAACACCAAATGGAGTAAATACAAAGAGAATGGTATGCACAGCACCCTGCCCAAGCCTGGCCTTAGAAATGCAGGAGTCCTCTCCCAAGGCACAAGGTAGAATCAGCTGTGGTCTGTCAGGGGCCACCTGCACATCAGCACAGGGTACGTGGGGTATCTCCATGGTTTCTGGTGCCTTCACGGTAGAGTATCTCACCATGAAAGCCCAAGAGTAACACTGTTATGCACACAGTATTTTCCTATTGATTACAGGGTCACAGAACCATAGAACAGTTTGGGTTGGAAGAGACCTTTAAAGGTCATCTAGTCCAATGCAACCCCTACCCCTGCACCCCAAGTCTTGAGACTGTGTTAATTCTGGACATTCATGTCTATTAATGAGGCTCAGAACCAGAAAATCCAAAACCAGAAGAAAGAACCCACACACCCAGCACCATCCACACGCACAACAGCCAGCCCGGTATCCCACAACTCCCCTTGGGACACAGAGGGCAGCTCCAAAGAGAAAAGTTCAATTCGGCAGCACTGACATTACAAGGCCTCTAGTACAATATTAAATTAGAGGTTTGGTGCTCCCTCTAGGACCACATACTGTTATTTGTAATACAGTTGAGCTGCACTTAAAATGAGGACTTGTGAAAGGAATAGACTACCATAAAAAGAATTAATTTTCTGTACTCCAGATCAGAGCTGCAGCACTCAAGTGAGTCCTTTGGAAACGAATAACCGAAAAGCAAAAAACCTATTAAAAGAATAAACTTTTACTGCACCAAAAGGGTGAAATAGTGACCTGTCACACAAATGGCTCAGTTAAATGAATACATTTTCTGTTTCGCAAATCAAAGCACATTTCCTAGGGAAATGGATCTTTTCTGAACAAATGCTTCTTTTCGGATTAGACATGTTGGAACTGTAGCTTGGCTTTACAACATGGCTGTGCATTAAGCAGATTTTTACTAGAGCAAAGAAGTTATGGATGTAGTTAGTCAGCAAAAAATTAAAAGAGGATGATCAGAATAGTTAGGCATTAAAGATGGAGAGACGCTGTTCTGCATGCAAAGTGCTCTGGAGCTGCAGCTTTGGGCTCCTGGCAGGGAGATCCTGGCTCAGTACTTTGGATGGAGGCACAGACCCCATTTAAAGGCAAGTGCCTCAGTTCCCAGTGACTCTGTCGCTCTCATCCATTCTATGCCAGCAACTGCTATAGAACTGGTGCCTACAGTCGCTCGCTGCAAGGGCACGTCCAGTTTATTTAAGCCTTTGTCCCCTGTTCCCCAAGTTACACAGCATGGACAGTTTTTATGTTCTGTCATTGGGATCTCCATCAAGTTACACAGGTCCTGTGCATCAGCTGTTCATCCATTCAGTGTTCTCAGCTCCACTGCTCCAAAAGTACAGGTACTTAGATAAAATCCTAGAATTCATGACCAAAAAAATTTGTGGATTTCCTCCCAGGCTGATGCAGACAGGTCAGATATTCATGATCCATTTACACAGGTGAAAATAGGAGGCTGAAAAATCAGAGAGTTAAAAGAGCCACAGTCTTCAGAAAAACACTAGGCAAGGACTCAAAAATTAAAGTATCAGAACCAGCAACAGTTAAGTGTACCCAAAACACCCCCATGGCAATGAGAAAGAAACCCCTTCTCACTCACAGCCCCCACGAAAATTCATCCAGTCCCTCCTTTTTTCCATAATGTCAATGTTTTATTCACCTAAACAAGATGTATCCAGATTTTGATGAGCTCTTGCTGCTTTTAATCCATCCCTTGGGGAACTGCTTTTGTAGGGAGCATTTGACCCCGAGCAAGAGGCAGCCGAGCCCAGCAAAACCACCTCGCCTGTTTTTACGGAGGTGTTCGAGCACCCATCAGGTGTGCGGCTCAAACGGACAGACAGACACTGCTCTCTGGCAAGTTTGGCAGAGATCACAGCACTGTCTTTCACTCAGAAAGAGTCTTTTTTTCCCCCCAGGTGAAGGAGAAACCCAAGGAGATGGTTGTCCTTCCTCTTCACACTGCTTTTGCACTTCAGTTGTGGCATTGCTGAGCTCTACAAAGTCTCCATCTTTTTCTTGCTCTGAATATGGTGAGGAGCAACACTTTTTATTCCACCTTTAATAACATGGAAACTGGCATTTAATTTTTAATGTTAGCTTAAAACCCGGGTGGTTGCTAGGCTTTACACATCAGCAAAATCAATCTCCTTTGGGGTCATTTAGAGAGTTCAGGAGTCCAACTACTGCCTGCAACTAATCCCTTCCTCCCCCTCCTCCCTCAAACACCCTTTCAATTTGGCTGGACTGAAGGCAGGGTAAGGTCAGACGACTGGCAGGGCTCCTGGGGCACTGCAGGGGCCATAAACCAACAGGAATTAAAGCAGGATATATATGCCAGGTTATCGAGTCCATTTCCTGGCCAGCAGTTTAGTGGCCCACGACACATTCCCTTGTGCTTTATCTACAGCTCTTGAACAGAGCTGCATCTATTCCTTTTTGGTCACCAGGACTCTGCAGCTCTCAGGATGACCTGCAGGCTGGTTTGATCCTACCTGCAAAGGCTGTCTTGTCTAAGGAAAAAAAAGAAAAGTGTATAAAGGAATAGATAAGAACATATTCCTGCAGAGATGAGTCCCTGAGGCTTTAGGGTTTCATGCACTACCAGCGAGTTCATTGTACGTGCGAGATCTGGCCATACCACCAGTGTTTTAAAACCTACATTAGAGAAAATACCGCTTTTTTTTTCCTCTTTGGGTTTGCTAAAAGGAAAGATCAAGAGGCTGGAACGGAAGCTGGGGGGTGGAAAGGCACAAATAGGACCAGTTCCAAGAATATCAGCTACTTGTCAGCTCTGCAAAATAGCTCTTAATTTATAGAGGAGAAGCGTGCAGGCTCTTTCAGAGCTGTACATCAAAGCTTTCTCACTATGATACCTGGCTTTCTTTGGCCTTCATATTATGGACCAAATTGGATTTCTCCGGTTCTGGATAAACTGCACAAGGGTGATGTACACTGTGATTTATTGCTGTAAAGTGCTTAAAATGCCTCCCACTAAATTTGTTGTGACCTTATCACACTATTAAAACCTGAAGTAAATAAGTGCACTGAGTAAAGGTTAACAACACACCAAATAAAACAAACAGCAAACAGAGGGGATAGGACCTACTCGCTCACATCGCTGGCACACTCCGGGGGATGAAACTGCTGCGTGTTCTGGCAGCACAAGGGGAGACCCCAGAGGATGCAGAGCTGTACAGAAATGGCACATAAGGAATGGGGTTTAACTCTCCAGACCAGTCCCCAACCCATCTAGTGCAACAGCCTTGCTTGGACATGTTTTCACCTTCAGAAGCCCCTGGATCAGGCTCCATACAGAACAGCATCCCTCTGCCTCCAGCCAAGGGGTGAGATGCTCTCCCTGCTTCCAATCCAAAATACTCAAAACAATGAGCCCAGGCAGGTTCACGAAAACCGCGGTACCAGTGAGATCTCTTCCCCTCCTCGAACAAGAGCCCTTGAGGACAGATTTCCCATCTCCACACCCTCCTCCAGCTGGTGAGACCTGATGGGCTGGACCACTCACAAAGGGCAGAGCTGCTCTTTTCTGGACCAAACTTAAACCATCAGATAACAAACAACACAAAGTTATCGCTGCCCCTCTTTGCAGTGTAGCAGGTTGTACCCCCCTCCAGACAGAGCAGAGACTTCGGAAGCAATAGATCCGCTTCCACAAGAAAACCCTTTAGAGAAACAAACTTTACACTGTGGCCTGAAGGCAGAGCCATCAGGGACAAATCCAGCTGAAAGTTTTAATCAAGGGCTGAGTATTGTCCCTGTAGTAATTGTCTGAAGTTGCTTTTCTGCAAGCCCACCCCTAGGTCATGCCTTCCATTGTTTCTCACAAAGACTCACAAACTATTACATATCTGAATGAAAACAGGCAGCAAAGCCCTTGGAAAAACATTAACTTCTGAACAAATGCAGATCGCTGAGCCAGAGAAAGAAAAAAAGTCATTTAAATCACTGATTTAAACAGATTCCTTGCTGTGTTGTAGAGGGAGACATTCTCATTTCCAGGTGTTGCTCATTGCAAGCACAGACAACACTGAAGCTTTGTGCAACCCAGAGCAAAGGACACACCTTTCCAAAGTCAGAGCTTGCTCGAATGACAGGCAAAATTTAGGAAAAGTAATAAGGCATTTTTCATTAGAGATCCTCAAAAAAATAAGTGTTTAAGTCCCTAAGAGAAAAGAAAATTCTGAATAAAAGTTCAAGCAGGTCCTCTGCATTCAGCTTGAGTAGAAAAGGGTTTGGAACAGAAAATTTCCATTTCACATCTCAGGTAAGCGTGAAGTTTTGAAAGTTTCTCCCCAAATGTTAAACTATTTGAATATAAAATTTAGTACTCTAAACCATATTTTCTTCTTATATATCAGCACAGGCAAGCCAGGTCATTAAGATCTCGTCCCTTCTTATTCCAACAGCAGTTATGATAATAAATTCATTATTTTCATAATTGCTACATTATTATGTAGTAATAGGTTCACATTAATTTCAAAAGCCTTACTATGAGGCATTATCCAAACAAAACAAGAAACAATTAAACTTAAATTAATCTAAAACCCTACACACACGGCATTATCCAAACAAAGTAATAGGTAGCATGAAATTTATCTAACATCCTATTAAAAATTTCAACTTTGAGGCCAGAAAGAAAACTGTACTTAAAAGCATGAGATATAATTGACTTTTTCTGCTGTATGTTTGAAGTGGGAGCAGATAGCCTGCCCCAGAGCTAGAACAGAGAGGCTGGGAAACCAGAGAGGTGTCGCTTCCCCAGGGGTGGTCCCAGCACCCAGCAGCCCACCCCAGCCCCCTCTTCCCAATACCCTCCCCAACTTCTTCCCCTAGGAATTCAGGGGTGTTATTACACCAGTCACTCACTTTTGCCACAACCCCTCAGTACGCTTCTTCACAAGCTCCTGCTGCCTCCATGTTCAGAAGCTTCAGGCATAAGCAATTTCTCTTATATGGCTGCAGGGAAGCCCCTGGCTGGTGTCCCCTCCCCAACAGCCACACCTGTGCAGCTCCCACCTCCGCAATGCAGAACAGCTGTGGAGAGAAGCTCTCAGCCCCTAATTGCAAACACCTTTTCACCTGCTTTGACCTGGGTCCCACTCGCTCAGAACCATAGTATTTAAAGGAGAAAAGCCTTTTAAACAATAGGCACCAATGCACCTGTTTTATCTTGTGTTCACCCGCTTTCCTTGCAGAAATCACAGCAGATAACTGTTTGTTCCCTAAGGCTTCTGAGATCTTTGTGGCACCATCTACTACCTTGAATCATAAACCACTTCACTGTTCACTACTCTAAGGAGCACATAGCTAAATCCTGCTCTTTTGAATGTCCTTCAATTAGGTTGTGGCCACTGTTTAATTACAACACTCATAATTTGCTGGTTTAAGCATGTGTTGAGCTGTTCTTACTGGAGAGATGTATTTCATCCACAGCAATGGAACTTGTTGTATTCATGCAAAACAGCCTTTTGTGTAACAAATACATGGCAACCCTAACACATTTCTATAGTATGACTCAATAACTAGGTCATATACAACATTAAGAAAAATGCTACAGATCAGATTCCCACCTGTCATGCCCCACAAGGGGAACTAACAGCATCATTTTATATGAGTTACTTGACCTCAGCGTCCAGTTTTACATTTGAGAATGTCTGTCCATGTTCAGAAACACATTAGAGCAAACACTTCATTCCACCCATCAGTTGTCCTGTCTCTGCCTTCCTGAAATGAGTCATTAACTGCATTTCATCTGTTCAGTTCCAAAATCCTCAAATTCAGCTGCAAAAATTGAACCCCTTTGATCCTAGATTGCTGCTAATTCATAATTGATAAGCCAGTCTGGAAGGAAGGGAAAAAGCTTCGTCCCCATTAGTCGTTCCAGTTAATATGTTCTGGTGCTTCAATTATGCAAAACTCAACTCTCAGGGTCTGACTGCCTTCCAAAATCTGAGTCAATGGGGGAAAGAGAAAAACCCAGATCGAATTATTCCAGCTGTAAATCTTTGTAACAGCGTAGATGTCACGAGAGTGACATCCAACACTGAACAATTCCGTTTGTTTTCCGAGCTGTTGCTTTGTAGAATTCCCAAGGCGTCCATTAACGACTTCAGAGAGCTCAGCAGAGAAGGACTCATTCCCTCTCTTACATTTTTTTGGTCAGGTCATTAGGCTGCTTGATGTAATGACCCTTTTTGGCCCAAGGCACTAAAAGCCTTGGAGTAATATACAACCTGGTAAGTGAGTTAAGCGAGAAGGAATAATTAACGCAAGTCATTTTGCTCTTTATTTTGTAGAAAAGAAAATGTCACTTGTTTCTGAAGATGTTTGAATTATAAATGTTAGGAGTATGAGCACCATGAAGAAAACAGGGATGTGCAGACATCACTGGGCCAGCACATGCTTTTCCAGGACTACGCAGCAGGGAACTCAGCTAAATAGGCACACATGCCTATAGCACCTCACATGAATAACAATAACCAGCAATCAAAAATATGTACATGATTGTACCTGTGTTCTGTCACCCAGCAGGGTGTCGGGCTTAAAGAAGAATCATTCGACTTACACTTCTCTTAGACAAAACTGTACAACCACACAGCGACTCCCAGGAATCAGGGAACAATTAAAGACTGCAATTGCACAGTTGCTGTTCAAATGAGAACTGATTTTAAGCACAGGACATCTCACTGAAATCAGGTGGGTCACTGGTTCGGGACTTTTCAGTTTCGTAGTTCTCCAGAATTCACCAATATTAGCACAAAATTTAAAATGTAGTTTGATTTTTTTCTGTCTTGTGTCAAGTGACTGATGGACTTCATGCCCTAGGAAGACGTGACCTTCAGTTGAAAGTCTTCCTGGAGTAGGACCAGGACAAGGTCTCTTTTCTAGAGGTCATCACAGCTTTTCTTTTTCAGGTGCTTACAGGATCTCTGCTTCAGCTGCCACTGATTTTCTAGAAACTTCATTCTCTTCCACACTTATCCTTATCTCTCAGACTTGGTCAAGGGGTTCTGACACTGCTGGTAAGCCTGGGAGATACAGAGTGCAATGGCATAAGCTTCCTTTCCACAGTAAACTATGATAAAGAAAAACACACATTTTGCAACAGAAATTCACATCCGCTCTGTTTTCTCTTACGTACCCTGAGTTTCCCATAGTGCCAGAGTAAAGCCAAAGGCTTAGAGCAAATGGAGGAAACATCATCACACTGCATTTGTTGCCAGAATATCTCAAAGCCATCACATAAACCTCCTCGCATTTTCTGTTACATTTGAAGGGCTAAGCCATTAACCTCTTACAAGGCTAAATCTACCGAGTTCTCCAGGCTGCCCTTGCTCTGTTCTTATTTCCCTGCTGAAACTCTTTCAGTACTTGGAGATCCCCCGGTAGACCATGTCCTTTACAAATAGACACCACCTGTCCTCGCAGACCAGCCCCTTCCCCTCCTTCCTTTGTCATGTGCAACCCACCTGGCACTCTCATCCCCCCCACCCCTCATTTCCCCTTAATTCTCAAAAGAAGAATCCATCTTAGCCTCACGGAAGTTGATGAGAGCAGTGAACTGTCAGCTTGGCTTTCTCAAGCAGCACAGACCCTTCCCCACAGCCCAGGGCAGGGGATGTCCTGCAGGTGATGGGAGTTCAGAGCTCAGGCTTTGGGAATCCTGTCTTGTGGCCCAGCCAGACTGGGACCATTGATCCTGGGCTGGTTCTTACCTTACACTTTGCTTCTACTTTGCTGCATGTTCTCACATTGTTTTTATTTTTTAAAGACACCTCGCAGAAGTAAAACAGCCCCGCACCTCACAGACATTTTAATAATTCATAGTCAACTTCAGTTACTGCAAGTTTAATAAACAAGTAGTTATTAGAATACAATCATTTCTTCCTAAAGCAGGAGGTATTTAGGAATGAAATAACAATAATTACTTCTAAGAATATGTATGAATAACAAACATTCGGTCCTCCTGCTTTTGTTGTTTCTTTCATTTGCATGAAAGCCTTCCCCACTGTTCCCCTTGTCTCTGCTTTAGCAAAGACTTTGCTTTTAACTGGACAGAATATTCAGCTGGGTTCAAACCCAAATTTGTATGTAAAAAAGCTATACATAGCAACCGGCTCATCCTGGAATCCATTAAAAATAACAAGAGGGATTGAAATGAGATTATTTCAAGAGCTCTCTTGCATTCATAGGAAAACAGATTTATTGCACTTGTAGAGAAGCTCTCCCAGGTAAGGGAGATACAGGCGATAGCAACTGAGTCCTCCTGGTTTTTCCTCTTGTCCACAAAGCAGAACCATGTGAATTTCCAAGCTAATTTCATACCTGAAAAGCAGCTTGCTATACGCTGACAGCCTGCTATCCACTTTTACACCGAGACCGATTTCACTTTGAGCACAGTGACAGACCAACGCTGTCCATCTCTGCAGCTTCCCTCCTTCAGCCCTCCCTCGGATGCTCTGCAGGTCCCCATGAAGTTCGATTTAGCGCTAAATAGAAGCAACTGCGAATACAGTAGCCTGTACAAAACTAAAATAAAGCCGATGTAGTTAAGTGGCAACTACATTAAACACACCTACAAGAGCAGGTTGAAAAGGTGACTTAATCTCCCGAGGTGAGCCCAGCAGCCTCAGCATCATGCTGCAATGAGGGGGCGACCCCATTGTTACTCCCCACCCTTGTCCCCTCGTGGGGCTCCAATGAAATTTGGGCTTACTGCATAAAAAGCAGCATGTTGCCCAAAAAAGCAGACCATGGTGCCAAATTGCAGCCTGCCACCCCTCTAGGGGGATGCAGCCTGTGTTTTCACTCCAGGGGAGGTTTCTTATTATTTCTCTCACTTAAAAAAAATAGCTATTTTCATAAAGAGCATCTTCCCTGCACTCCCACTCACAGCAAGAAAATGGTGAAGTGATCCAGAGACTTTAGGTTTCTCCTTATAGCACTTGATGGGGGAAGTTTCCCAGGAAGAAAAACAAATCCCACCTTAACAATATAATTAATTTTTTGGGGGGAACTGTTTAATGGAAGAGAACATGGCTGGAGGACAGTTTTGACTTTCTCAGTAGGGAAAGAATAATACTTTTATAAGTCAGAGGCACAGTCCCTGGGCTACAAACAGGGAGAAGCATCAGCTCATTCTCCTGTGTCCGATAAAGTACGGCCTCTCGAGTTGCTCTTCAAAGCAGAACATCTTCCTTCAGACCACAGAGCCAAACACAGCTCCAGTTTAGGTTACTGGGGACAGGTCTGTGCTCAGAGAGGCTGTGATTAGAGGCCAAATGAAACAGGATAAATTGGTAGTCGGTTTGAGAGCATGTTTTGCTATCACTCACCTGTAAGTGTTGAAAGTCTGTTGGTCCCAAAGGATGCTGGACACTAAACAGAAGCCACAGGAGCCAAGGTGGTTTTCTTTGAAATCTTGCTTCTAGTTGTTTGCAATTTCAGCTCAAACTAAATGAGCTGGAACTTGCTGTACACCAAAAGAGCTCCCAGAGCTCCGAGTAATTCCCCCGTACCATGCAGACTCCTGTAAGAGTTGATTGCTGGAAAGCATGGTGGAGTCTTCTGGTGAAAGGCACTAAAGAAGTCAAGTCCTGTGTTTTCTTACAGATTCCATATTTCAAGGTGTAGTTTGGTTTGGTTTGTTTTCCCCAAGAGTGAGCTGAATTAAACATTAGCGTAGCTCAGTTCTGTAGCAGATCCTTACCTGACATAAATTAACATACCTCGACCCACATTCCTAATTCACACCTTCTTACCAAGCCAGGAACAGCTCTCTGGTGGTGAAACATAACCAAGATGACCACAGCTGATCAGACAAGCCTCGGCTTCAACAAGGTGAGGGAATCATCAATTTACCTTAATTTTGATAGTTCTCATTCCAAAACTAGAAGAGAGGCTTTTATTTCAGTCTCCTAGAGTTTGTCCCCTCTACCTATGAATTTTAAAGTATTTTATAAGAGCCTGTGACTTGTGTCCTCTGCCAACTCATTTTCCCTGGTGTATTGGCACAGAACCATGCTGGGGAAAAAAAAAAGACCATGTTTAGATCTAACCTAATTTAGTTATCCCTGGCATGCAGGGGAATTTGAACTGGTTGCCCAGTTCAAGCTGTACAAAAAAGCTCTGGCTTCCCTTTTAAGCTTATTTATGTACAGATCAAACAAACAGACTTCCCAGTGCCTTCATTTGACTTTGATGCCAAACTTTGATGTCTTCACCATTTACAGTAATCATCTTTATGTGCATTTAGTATTATTTTTTTAGTCCAAAATGCTACATATGAGAAGACCAACTTCATTTGAAATATGCAGTGGTTTTGCTATTTGAAAACTCTGCATTTTTAATTTGTTTCTTATCAGCAAAGTACTTCTGGGGCTAGGAGAACATCAAGTTTTTAATGCCTTGCAGTTGATTTAAGTTAATATTTTATGTTTGTATTCAAACAAGCTGGCTAATAGAAGGGCACTGACATTTTTTCACAGTCTTTCTCTGACATGTGTTATACGCAAAGTAATGGTTATTCCTCAAATGTTTGGTGCTTTATTCCATGATGAGTACCCAAAAGATGACGTTTCCACACCATTCAAGACACTTGGATCATTGCTGAAAAGTGCTCTATTCAGTCTGGGGAGGAGAAATACCCCGAGCTCTCAAGGTTAAAATTTAGATGGTAATTTATCAAACCTGCAAAAGTTCTCCTTTCTGCGTTTGACAGCCCCATTCCCCCCAAAACAACAAAGTAGGGGAGGATTTCTCTCCCCAGTTCTGTATTTCTGCCAAGCTCTTTTCCAAGAACATTGAAAGCTGGAGATAAGAGTGAAGCTTTTAATCAAAAGGGGCCTGAATGATTTCTATTGCATTTAATAACCACTTCATCACTGTCACTAGATGAAAGTGCTGTATCGGATTCCATAGCTGACAACAGTGGTAAAGCAGAGGATTGTCTTCAATTTGGAAGCTACACCCCTCTCCTTTTCAATCTGATGAAGGAGGACAGTATCTGAAGTTCTTTTCACTGAATGCTGCAGCTAGCTTTAATCTAGGTAGCTCAGAGGCTGGGAGCAACCCAGTACCTACAGGATGGAGCTCAGTTTGTATTTATCATTGTATTTATCAGAATTAAGGTCAGAGTGATGCTGTGGTCATGTTGCCCAGAAATCGCCCATGAATCTGTTAAGAAGACAGCGCTAGGTGACTGCTAAGGAAGCTGGGAAGCATTTTCAGTAGACATCTGCTATCCAGAAACTGGCCAAGTTAACTTAGCACAACTTAAACACCCGTTTACCCTACAGAATTCACTAAACAGAGATGAACCCTGGGCTTCCAAAGCCAAAAATAGCTTTGTAAAGTTGGGATTCCTGCCATGCTACTCCCGTTTAGAGCACAACAACTGACCTTCAGCTCACTGAATCAAGAACACACCTTCAAGTAGGATGAGTTACCACTCTGTTCTTGACATACCCACTTATTGTACCAAACATTTTGTTCGCGTATGCACGGTTATAGCCCTGAACTTCCCCACAGGCTTGACTATTCTGAGAATTTAATGGGCACACAAACCCGTTTATGCTCCTCAGCTGAAACTACTGGAATCAACCTGGACCAGCCATGCAAATGAGTCAGCAAAAGGTCACCACCCGCTTATGCAAAGTCCTCACTGAGCATCTCAGGGGAACTGTAGAAGTGCTCTGGAAGCATCAACTCTGCTGCTGCTGTGGTGAAGGGGAAGCAGCTGAACAGCTCAGAGAGGAGCCAGCAGAGACGTGAGCGCTCAGACTCACCCTGCTCCAGTTAACAGCCACAGACAGGAGCTACAAAAGAGTCTGGAAACGGGGGGAACTCAGAGGGAGAATGTAATTACACAGCTGAGTCCCACACAGCACAGACTACTGCAATGTTAGCACTGCATTTTTATAGAAAGAATCCATTTCTGCCATTATCCAAGTGGACAGAGCACAGGGAAGAAAGTTTTCCTCTCTGGGGCAGGTGAAGGAGGAGGAGAGCACCGAGAAGCAATCATTAGGAACATAATCGGCTGCTTGCTTTGGACAGTTGCCACAAAACATTTATGGCATCAGTGCCATGAATGTGTCGGTTTGGCAAAGTCACAGCAGTGCTGAGGCACCATCTGCCCTGGGGCTGCTGCGTTTCACTTTGTGGGTACATGATGCACCCCCAGGTCGTCGCCTCTACTCCCCTGACACCCCAGGCACCGTATCAGGAAAGTGTATTCTTAACCTCCAGGAATTTGGCCCCAAGATTCCTATCAGGCAAAAATATAACATCTCAAACCTACTTTTAAGAAATTAAGACACTACACTGTCTGATAAAGGATGTGAATTAAGGATTGTTAAAAAAAAATACTAATAAGTTGGAAGCTTCTGTGTCAGAGAACAAGAAAAAGACCTGTTGTATTTTCCTGCTGTAGGCAGAAAGAATGTTAATGTCTCACAGCCAAGAACAATGATATTGAGTTTATTGGGTAGAGTGGGGTAGAAGTGTCACTGCACAAAGGTATTTTTGTTTGCTTTTCCTGCATTTTTCAACTTTCACAAAGCACACCTTGAAAAAAGAAGATGGACATAGAAAAGAACTCCTAAGAGACCCAAAAGGGGTTAACTGAGCACAGGCAGACATTGCAAAAATTTCATTAAGAGGCCTCACTTATCAGAGAGAAATCATATTAAAGAAGGGTATGGTCTCGGAAGGAAAGACATGCACCACTTGGTAGCTTATTCATACACTTGATGTGTAAAGAAAGCACGTAAATTATTACACAGAACATTGACAAAAAGCATTTAGTTGCTGGAATTAGAACTACAAGGCAGATGTCCCACCTCCGTTCTGCACCACAGTGGGTTTCAGTGACAGCTTCTGTCTTCTCTGACTTGCATCCCTTTTAAGAATTTTCCCATACACTCCGTTGTACTGAAATGATTCAAACACCAGAAGAGAGAATGTAGCAAGATGAACCTCATTATTGATGATGTAATCAGCAATTTATGGGGGTTTCCGGGTTTCTGCCAACTCTCCTCCCTTCGTAGTTTTAGGACACACACTGTGTGAGGGGAAGTAGGACGTCAGTGCACCCTCTCAAGCTGTTCCATTACACCTGATTTACAGCATGACACTACTTGTTCTGGCCCATAACCTTGAGCTTGTAAACTACACAGGGGAAAATTTACTAACCACTGAGTTTATCTTAATGCACTATTGGGAATTTTAAGTAGGGAAAAAAGGCAGCAAGGAATTGGGGGCATTTAGAAGAGCTGGTTTTGAAGAGTAATCCTTTAATGGCCCAGCACAGTGCACCTCACAGTCCACTCTGTTTTCATTAAAGTTTCAATTTACATGGCCAGCATACAGTAAGGAGCTATGTTTGTCTTGCTCTGAAGGAGATATTCAATAGGAGAAATGTAGACACATTTCACTGCTTATTAGCTACATATGTTAATGGAGTTTACCACAACAGCATGTACAAAACACCTTTACTGCACTGGTTTGCAACTTTTCTATTAGGAAAGAAAATCACCATCCACAGAACAATTTCCTGGTGGTAAAGGAGTCCTCATTAGTGTATAAAAAAGCAACAGGAGCTGGAACACAGGTTCTACGGTGCTGACGAGCAACCTGAAAAGGACCTGGGAGCTGCATGAACATCAGACTGAATATGAGCCAACAACGTGCTCCCATCGCAGACACAGCACACTGCATACGTGGCTCCATTAAAAGTGTGGCCAGCAGACCAAGGGAATTTATCAGCCTCTCATCAGTGCTGGTGAAGCAACACCTGAAACCCCAACTCTGGTTTTAGGTCCCCCACTGCAGCAGAGATGGGGAAACTAGGAGGGTACAGCACAAGGGCTAGAGAATGGGATTTATGAGGTTGAAGCTGGGCTTGTTCATCCTGCCCAAAAGATGGTTAGCACGGTGATCTGGATTTCCAGTATTGTTAGACAAAGACACGGGCAACTTGATGCAGCACTGACAATGGTGCCAACTCTGATATCACATGAATACACACACAGTTTAAGCCTCCATTCCATTATTTTTGGAGGAAAGAAAAAGGGAGTGAACCTATGATGTTCACGTATGACACAATTCATTTAACACACGAAACTTGATGGCTGTACTGCCACGTAATACACAGAAGTAGCATCCACAGATGCTATTGTTATTCAAATGGTCTGCCCCACGTTTTGCCTTTAGTTTCAAGAATGCTTTGTTCAAGTGTGGAACAGACTCAGATTAATTTCCTCATCTAATACTCCAAGGTGGATGGCTAATTTCTGCAATGTAAAGCTATGCGCTCCTTGGCTTGTTCTCCGGAATGGCAGCCTGCCCTCTGTAACAGCATACAACTTCCTTGAAAGAAGTGTTGATGTTATAGAGCAAATACAAAATTAGCTCTGCACTTGCTGACTGCTCTCAAGAGATAACTTGCTCCTTACTGCACTCTAAGTACTCAAAAGTCAGTTCCTGAAACTTTCCCCTCTCAAGTTATTTTCCCCAGGTAAGCTGCAGCAAACAGTAACTTTTGCAGTTATTATTGGTATTACACTCTTTGTTCAATTAGTAATTATTTTAAATTACATGGCTGAAGCGCAGCTGGATAGCTGTCATTCAGCAATAAAGGCTTGTTCTTTGAAAAGCTAGAAATAGGGGTTTTTTCAGCAGGACTATAGCTTATACAGTGAAGAATATCACACTTGGTTTCTATGGTTCACTGAGAGTATTAGGAGTCACCTTATTTCTATTTCAAGGAGAATTCTGTTTGCAAATGATGCTCCAGCATCCTACTCGTAGATTTTCATAGGGGCTGGCAGAAAGGAAACAGCAATTCCCTGTTGTTCCTTCACTGCAATGACCGAGGGATTTCCTAAGCACTGTTACATACCTCCATCTCACCACAGCACTTCCCAGTCCAGACCTGTCCACAATCAGCGGTCTCTAACTGCCCAGTCACTGTTTATTACACACATGTAACCTCCTGTGTCTTCCACATTTTCAAAAAGGCTGATGATCACTTTATAACCACATTCATGAGTCTCTCCTAATTCTCTTTTAATGAAGTATGCCCTCAATAACTGCCCAGAAAAAACAAACACACACATCCAAAAAGGCACCACACTGTCTGATAAAAGTACTTTGACTTTCTCACTGAATACTTTAAAACGTTTATGAACAAGCTCTATAGCAGGTTTTTAAGTTTTCCCCAATTAAATCTCACATTGCTGAGCAGTGCTCACGGTTCTGCTCTCTTCAATTTTCCCTGAAGCCTTACTACACCTTCACGCGTACTTGCTCCTTCTCCAGTTTCTGTAACATCAGCATATACATACACAAGTGGTGAGTTTACAGTGCCCTCAGATGTCACTAACAAAATTAGCATCAAGCGGAGGCCTAGGTGCCTGTCCCCCTCCCTTCTGGTGACAGCTCATTTAAGAATGTTCTTTTATTGGAAGTCACAGTAATGAGTTATGTTCTTCTGCTAAAGACCTGTTGCAGTTAGCATGGAGTTTTCTGTTTGAATCCATATCAAATATGTAACTGAAATGCAGATGTACTAATTACCAAGAGAACATAATAGAATCAACCCCCCATTTTATTTATATATTGAATTTGACAGTATTTCTCACTAGATTTTACCCAATTTGGGAAAGGCTCAGGCAGGCTCCCGTACCAATACTCTGACAGACCTATGATGGAAATCACTTCAGACTCTCTTACTGTCCTACCACTCAAAAGCAGGGACTGTCAGTTCAAGTCCCTCATCTCACCCGATTTCCCAGTGTTGTTCTCCTACAGCTGCAGCTCTGAAGTCTCCTTAACCAACACCCTCAGGATCCACTATGGTTGATACACCTTTAAGAAAGCAGAAAAGGGTACTAAGGAATAAGAGGAATGCTGAAAAGTACGTCATAAGAAGAGTTTTCCCACTTATTGCTTTGAGAAAGAAAACAAGAATGACAAGCAAAATTTAAAAGCCCAGGACTGTTTGAAGGAGTGTCAGGGCCACCCTCTGCATCACAAAGAGACTCAAAAAGACACCAGTCACATTCTTCTCTCCTTGTCTGCAGATTCATAACTGGAGTAATGATATCTATTATGATACAATCTTGTCCAGAGGTCCAGAAGGAATCCATAGAAAAATCTACAGCATGCAGGAGGAACAGGTAGTAGAAGAAAAGTATCTGGAAGCCAAGTTTTACATGCACTTATTAAGCTTGGGTTATTTTGTGATTCCTTAGTCTTCTACCAGATCACTGACCCTCAAAAAAGATTAAGTCACTCAAGTTTGCTGGAACTTGTAAGAGATTTAGTATGACAAAAGAGTTTCACAGCAGCTAGCAGAGCAAAGCACAGCTGTTTATCATAGCACAGCAGAAACAGTTCTTCAAGCACACATCAGGGACTGCAGAGATAGAGAGTTTTATCAAGAACATACCTTTCAGACAAAAGTTACTAAATCGTGGCTCTGAAGTCGTGCGTCTGTAAATGCACTGCAGAAAAACAGGCTGCAAATAAGCACCCATTAATGGTACAGAGCCATGCATTATGTCCTTGTGCAACTTCAGCATCTCCTAACACTCTTTAAATCATGAGAGCCTTTCTTTGGCAGCTAAAAGAAACAACTGTATGCCACCTTCTTTAAGACAAAGATCATTTGTTTCCTTATATGAACTGTCCCTTGGCCATCATTCAAGTACTGATCAAAGTAAACACATATCAGAAAGGCTACCACTAGTTTGTGTGGTAAAGACCCAAATGAAGTAAGAAATCTCGCATTCTACTGTTCCAAACATGGAAAAGAAAGGTCTAAATACTAGACATTGGCATAAACAAGCAACCACTCATTCTTTTTTTATGTTGATGTTCATGATCTCTGGCCATCTGAGCTGAAAGCTTGACTGGGTGAAATGCAATTTCCCATACTGACTTCAGTCTTCTCTTCAAAATAATGATAAAAATCACATTGTTTTCAGAGAACTGAAAGCCTGATTTGTATATGGAACAAGCCATTCCATATTAAATACATTGAGTGTTTTACTCACCTCAACATTACAAAAGCAATTTGCTTCTGGACAATGCAGAATAATGTAGTTCACTCTTCACCAAGAGCAGCTTTTCTCCACATTGTGTCTGTTGCCCATTCTGAGTTTCCACAGACTGTTAATGCCATGGTCAGAATCAAGAGCAGAGTTTCAGTGTGGTCTAAGTGTTCACTGCCACTTCCCTCTCTGACAAACTAAACACTGCCACCTACCGACCCTGTCAAAATTTGATTATTGCTTTTTCTATTCTCCCCTCTGAGACACAACACCTAACACCTCAGCTACACTGAGGCTGCAAGGAAAGAGCATTACAGCCCAGATAAAGAAACCATAAGCTGATGCACGATGATCTCAACTATTATCGTTGCTCACTTTGTTCCACTGTTGCAGCTACTCTGAAATGTCAAATTTCAGCAATTTTAGTCCAAGTCTTGATCTTGCAATGTGACTGTCACACACGTATTTTTTACAATGGAAGACCCAACCACACATAAGAGAGACAGCTGCATGAATTTAAGGACACCACAGTCCCTTACATGCTTTATAACAGCACTGTATGTTCTAGATTGAATGCTCTGGTCCAAGTAACTTAGAAAATGTAACATCTGTTCCTGCTTTTCCAATAAGGGCAACGAAGATGATTAAGGGAGTGGAGCACCTCCCTTATGAGGAAAGGCTGAGGGAGCTGGGGCTCTTTAGTTTGGAGAAGAGGAGACTGAGGGGTGACCTTATTAATGTTTATAAATATATAAAGGGTGAGTGCCATGAGGATGGAGCCAGGCTCTTCTCGGTGGCAAACAATGAGAGGACAAGGGGTAATGGGATCAAGCTGGAACACAAAAGGTTCCACTTAAATTTGAGAAAAAACTTCTTCTCAGTGAGGGTGACAGACACTGGAACAGGCTGCCCAGGGAGGTTGTGGAGTCTCCTTCTCTGGAGACATTCAAGACCCACCTGGACATGTTCCTGTGTGACCTCACATAGGCGTTCCTGCTCCAGCAGGGGGATTGGACTAGATGATCTTTTGAGGTCCCTTCCAATCCCAAACATACTGTGATACTGCGATAATTTTTCCATAGCTTTGGCTTGACAAGAAAAAAAAGCTTATGATCATTCTTGCATCATCCAGCTCCAGCAAAGACATAACTAAACATGATTTTAATTATTCCTTTATATAATTACATTGTCAAACATGAAATACCTATACAGTCACAACAGTTTGTCACAGTGTATGAACAAGGGTTCTACTTCGCAGCTGCTGCACGTATTCTTTTGCTTGGTCAAAACCAGTCTTCGGTGGCTCTGGAGGAGGAGGAGGACCTTCCACTAGCTTCACAAAGTAATGGCACCTGGAGATGTTCATGATGCCAAACATGCCTTTGCCGTGGTAACGAATCCGCTTCACATAGCGGCCTCTGCCCGTCAGTGACTCAGCTGAAGGAGAAACGCAGGGGGAGAGAGAGGACTCTTCAGTCAGGAATAAACTACTACCTGTCTGCAACCGAAACACTGTCTTGTCAGGGTATTTTTCATGACCGCATATGAAAAGTTAATTCTATTCAGGATTGTCTCCTGCATCTTTCTTCTATTACATTTAGCAGATTACTGCTACAGAGGAACCCATGAGTTGAATTAACACTCTTCAGGAGCACCAGAAAAGTGAATTTAGAAAGTATGCAAAAATAGATATGTAGTAAAGGACAAATCCAGAGCTAGATTACATAGCTCTTCTGAAGGTGATATTAATTCCACTGATTTTCAGTAGCTTGTCTCATGAATTCCTGTAAAAGTCTTACAGACTTCATTTTTCCTCCTTTATTACATTCATCATAGGTATTTTCATTATCTACACATCCAGTCCTGCACTAGTAGATAAACCTTCTTATGGCAGAAGCCTGGAAGGCTCCAAAGAATTCTAATCAAATCTGCTCTACAACCCAGGTTACTTTAAGCTTAGGAGGTCAGCTTAATAACATTTATACCATATTTGGCAAAATAAGCATTATTTTCTTTGAGCCTAGAAACACAAATAAACATTTCTCTAGGCAAGGAAGTGCTGTATTTATTACAAGAGTATCCTGTAATCACATGTAATAAAGAATTTTAATAAGTCTACCATCAATATTAATTTACTTTTATACTGTTTTAAGACAAGTTTAGATTCTAACCCTGCAAAGCTAGTAGTACCAGCTACAGACAAAGCTTCCAGCATCCATGTTCACTAGCAACATTAAAAAGTAATAACATTTTGCTTTTTGTTGGCTAGTCTTTCATAATCATGTTAGGCATCTTTCCCTTCAGGACCTTCTCTTTTCACATTAGGAACAGAAACTCCACTCTCAGGTGAATGTGTCTGAAACACAACACGTGCAGCAGATGCCAGAAAAATACCAGTCAGATACCAACCACAACAAAACAATGGCTGAATACTCGACAACCACACAACTTCAGTTGTGCTGCGAGTCCAAAACACATGCCTAGATTACTAAAAACTATACTTCATTCATAATTTCTGCTGATTTGAAGCAACAAAACCTTATGGATAAAACTTCTTCATAAGGTAGGATGACATTTTTCTGCACTGAAATAAGAAAAAAATGTACCTATATGTAAATTTGATTTGAATTCCACGTTGTGATTTCTTACTGCCATTTCCTGAGCTTCTAAGAGAACCTGTAACAAAAGGAAAAGAAATGGAAATATTGAGTAGGAATTTAAGCAATGCTGCTACTTATCTTTAGATAGCAAGGAAGAAATTGCAAGTTTAAGTCAGTTTTAGAAAAAAATATTATATAGAGATCAAAATCATTAGAAGACAGACATCTTTTACATAAGCATATTCTTTGCATACAGACTGGAAATGCTTCAGGACAACTTTTTTTACATTTTTGAGGAAGGAAAGGGAGAGGAAAAGATGGTTCAGCCTTCCATCCATGGACCTTTGTCTAATTAGACATCAGACTAGAAACAAATTCTGAGGTAGGCAAAGTGAATTTCGGCGATTGAATATTTTCACCTGATACAGGATACTTCATCATTATGATGCCAGAAATCAATGCTTTGGCCAAGAAAATGAGTCATTTGAGACTCTAAACAACTGAAGTGTGCAAAGAGCTTTCATGCCTTCACAGAACTCAGTCCCTTCCATGATGACATCCTTCACCTCTTATGATTTAAGAACCAAAGCACATACAGAGGTAGCAGCCGTTAGTGACAAGGGTTCTGCATTATTTACCATGACATTAACACCAAGCTTTGTTAGAGAGGGTACCCACATGTAATTTATAGTCATTAAAAGTTAAAACAGCCAGCACAAGTGACCTCTGCATATTCACATTACATGGCTCCTACAACAGTATGTCGCTTGAATGCGCTCCTAACAGGCTTAACAGAAACATCTGCAAACTTCTGGTGATAGGTATTGATTTTAAAGTTCTCTTGAAACTAAGAGTGTTAAAGAATACTACTACGTACCTCTTTGATCACCTTTGCTCCCTTTTTATCATTAAATTCCAACTGAGCAAGAGCCTGATCAATGGACATTCCTTTTATCTGCAATTAAAGTGTTAAAAGTTAAATCCTGTATTACCCTCCTCTTGTTCTGAAGACAGTATTTAAATTATTTTGCCATTATAAAGAGCGAATCAAAAGACTTCGGTTTCCTTAAATACCCTTTCTTCGATGTAATATCTTACATACAGAACTTCTGAGCTAAATATTGAATAAACCTTGATAAAACCTTTGATTTACTTCTTAAAGAGAAAAACAGCCCATTACTATCCTTTCGAGTTCTCCTTGCCATCTACTGCTACACAGAAAACAACAAAAATTCTTCCACAGTGCATCATCTGCACATGATCCTGAGTACACATATGAGAGCAAACTAGGATAAAGCAGCTAAACCAAACTACAAATGACTTCGCTTGCACAGATGAGGCTCTTCCCCAGGACTCTATTACAGAGATGCTGATTAGATTGTGACTGAACTAGGCTGGTAGGGCAAATAGAGCGATTAAATTTTGCGTTATAACAAATACAATACAAAGTACTTTTTACTCACCAGTTTTGCCAGATACCACATCTTATCTTTGCTATATTTTATTTCCCTCCGACAGTGATATATTTCCTAGATGCAAAAAACAGAGGACCAGTAATTTTGCTGTGAAAACAAGAATGGAGCATACATGTCTGCTCCACAATCTATATTCTTACCAGGAACTAAGTAAATATGACTCCTCCTACTATACCATGAACATACCCAATCATTCATGCCCTCGACATTTGAAACTGAAAGCATAACAAAAAGAGTAGCTAGCACACATAACATTTTAATACCATCTTATGAGAATTAGTTTATAAACAGAAGTCCCTGAACAGAATAATCAGAAGATTTTTCATGATCTTTTCCCTTCCTCCTCCCCACCTTTTGAAGCAGTCTAAGACTGACGTGCCCATTTGGTCTGATAAACATCATTCTGCTGTCAAGTTCCCGGGATAGCAACTAAGCAATGTTACCAGAATGAACGTCATTAGCTCTTCAGAAGTGAAGAGGGTTTCAAGTTTGATTGGCATGAAGAGCTGTCTCCAAAGACCCATTTAATTTTATTAATGTACCAGCAGGGACCAAAACTAGCTAGTAAAATTTAACATAAATACAAATTTAAAAGAGACAGCATTCTTTATGAACAGGTGAAAAACTGATTTAATAAGAGAGTTGGTTGGTAACTGCACTTTCACATACACTGCATTAGTTAGCACAGTACACAGCGTGCATTTCTACATTCTAGGCCACAATACTCACAGAAGCAATAAATGCTCATGGTCCACAAAAGTGTGCATCCAAAAACCCCTGTTGTTTTGAGATGCAAATACTTTGCTGAGCAATATGCCTAACAGGCCACAAGGCATTCCCACTGAAGAACAATTGCAAAAATGGAATTCCAAAATATCAGCACCTAAGAGTGATGAAATAATGAAGAATTCATCTAAAATTCTCCCAGGCTGTGGTGTAGAGAAAGGAGCACTGAATAATCTCTTCAGTGATCAAAGATACACCACTTACTTTTCACGAGCAACTCAATTTAAGAGCCTCATTCTGTTCACATTAACTGTACTACTCGGTTATAGAATGGTCAATAACAGACAGGGAGAAACAGGCATAAACCTGCTGTTATCAAAAACTAATCTGTTATGACTGCATTTAAAAAACTGAGCATGTTACTTAGGGTGACAGGTAACAAAAAGGTTTTAGACTCTTACTTCAGTTTACGGATTAGTAAAACACAAGTTATTGTGCAACAGACTGAAGAAACAATTCCACTGTACTGTAGAAAAAACCCTCCTGCAATCATATGCCACTTTCAACTTACATGTCCCTCCTGACCTAACTTTAGAACCTCTCAGTCCATTTCAAGCAAGCACTATGACAGAAAACAACCTCTAAATAGCTTGATTAAGGGCAGGCCACAGCGAGAGGCAATATGTTACTAGAAGTCAGAGAATGTAAAACACAAAGAAATTAAGACGTGAAAAGGTCATGCACGCTATTGTACCTACAAACAGGCACCACTAGTTCCAATACTCAAGGAAAGTTACATTTGCATCTTTGTGCACAGAAACCATACAAACACGATCTTCTCTAGCTATTTACTGTCCGTACAAACAGAACGAGTGTATAATGATACATTCTTGGTCACTTCTACCTCTTCATAGTCCAGAGACTTCTACAAACAGAGGGTGGTTCCTTTGCAGTTCACATCACACCTTAGGTAGGTGATCAGCTACAAGTAACCTGGAACTCCAGTATAATTTGGAATTGAAAACATTCAAAGTGATATTAACTTTTACAATATGCCAAACTGACTAAAATCTTAAATAACAAATGAAAAAACCATCAAACTAGCACCCTGTAGAGTCACCCACAGACAGTGACAACCTGCTCAGAAATGGCTAAACATTAACAGGTGAGGGAATTCACAGGTGTATCCTTACAGCTGGTCTGCGAGGTTCTCCGGGCAGCTGTGGAGGGTAAACAATCCTGTTCTTTTTCTCCCACTTCAGAGATTTCTGCAGAGATGTGCTCGTGTGGATACATGACAGAGGGAAAACGCTACCGGCTGCTCGCCACCTGCAAAACAAAACCAGTTTTGCTGCTGAACACAAGTTCTTTGCTGCTGCCCAGCTTACCTGCAAAATTGTGAACTTACCTGTCTTGATAAACAGAACTGACACATCTGACTATTCACAAAATAAAACTGTTCAAGTCCTCTACAGTTTACATTAAAAGGGCTTTTTAATTTAACAAGAAGCCCCAGGCTTCCTGAGGCAAACCATGAATCCTACGTCACATTTGTGTAGCATGAGGTTCCACACTTTGTGACCAGCTGGGGACACTGAGAGACACAATCACCTCCTTGTTCTTATGCAGGGTTCATTACATTATCTTTCCCAAGATTAGCCAATACTTATTTAACCTCTATCAACAAAAATTTTAGCAGTAAAAATTTCTACTTTTTCGAGGGATTGAGTACCAAAACATCATTAGAAGTTGACAATAGTCATCCCTTCTGATATTTGAAAGGGAAGATATTCTAAACTACTTTCAAAAATGCAATCGGGTCAATATAAGACAGCTGATAGCAAAAAACCTCTAGTTTTCAGTCAGTTCACTCACCTCAGACTCAGAAAAACCAAGTTACATTTTGCCCCCTGCTGACTAGATAAGGCAGTACTGGAGAGCCACTTGGAGCTACCAAAACCAGACACCCTGAGTTTTACTAAGGCCTGAACAGTTTCATGTGAGTAGCCAAACTGTGCAAAACATTTTAAAAGTGGCTGGCAAACAGAACACATTGATTAGTTTCTAGAGGGCAGTGTACACTTTAAAGTTTTCCCACCCTATCAGTAGGCAGTAGCATAACATACAAATTTAAATGTTGTAGAATATTTTTTCAGGTGTTTAGTGAAACCAGTTTATTTACTTACTATTTAAAAAATGTATTCCTCAAGACAACAATTTGTCATCACCAGATATATTACTATATTACTTATGAATACAGGAAAATACTTGACAAGCACATAAACATAATTTTGCAATTTAACAACTTAAGCAACAGCAATTTAAGGATTGTCTACTTGATATTAGCAGAACACATCAATACATTAAAGAAACTAGGGAAACTTACACTCCCTCTATCTTAAAGTAATCCAGCCTCATGCACAATCAACTCTACATCTCATAACTTTAGGAAAAGAAAGAGAACACAACTACACTGTAAGCAAAAGAAAACAGTGATAAGGAACAAACAAAAGTACTCTGTATATGGGTAAGGGGAATAGGAAAGAAAGAAACGGAGCACTTTTCTAGAAAGAATCATGCATAAGCACTAAGTGGGAGACTAGAAGACTGGAAGAATTGACTAAAACAGAACAAGTAGCGTGTGACCGTTCAGCTGCACGGCAGCAAGCACAGCACAGGCAACACAAGCCCGTTTCTCCTCCCTTCAGTGGCACAGGTCTCTGTAGTTCAGCTCCACAGGCTCAGGCAGAGACCAAAGTTCTGCACTTTGAGAACCCACATCAGCCTTTCTTCTGAAGTCTGGGGCAGGCTCAGCAGTGCCCAACGCTCCCCTGGCACAACTCTGTCGTCCCTCCAGACTGGGGAAAATCAGCAGCTACAGAAGAGCGGTGAACAGGGAAAACACAGAGCAGAGAAACTGCTACTGTGTTACTGTGACCTGCAGCATAAAGCCTGAGGAAATCTCGATGCCTGACAGAAATGGCTCAGGGGACAGACAGCCCCATCGTACCCGGTCTTGAAGGAAATAGACAGAGGCACAGAGCGACCTATTCCCCACAGCTCCGGGATAGGAAAAGAATCCCAGACTGGCTGGGGTTGGAAGGGACCTCTGGAGATCATCCAGTCCAACCCATCTGCTAACACAGGTTCACCAGAGCAGATCGCACAGAATCATGTCCATCATGTCTCCAGAGAGGAGACTCCACAACCTCTCTGGACAGCCTGTTCCAGGGCTCTGGCACCCTCAAAGCAAAGTTTCTTCTCATATTCAGATAAAACCTCCTATGCTTAAGCCACCAAGACGGCGGAGCCAGGCGGCACACGGAGCCTCCAGACCCGAGTCCCCTGCCCGGGACACCCGTGGAAGGGCCTTTGTCCGGGACCGCGGCAGAGCCAGACTCACCTCTCCGGCCGCACCCAGCCAAGAATACCGGACACCCAGGCGCTACCTGCAAGGCGGCATCACAGTGAGCAAGGAAAAACACAGGCGAAACCCCCCAGACCAGCGCTCCGCTCCGTCCCCTCACACTCACCGCCGCCCACCGCCCACCGCGCCGCCATCTTTCCCGCCTCGCTTCACGGCAGTCGCAGCGAGGCGCGTTGTTTGCGGCAGTTTGCGACGGCGTGAGCGGCGCTCGGCAGGAGCGCCCGGAGCGGCTCGGCGGGGCGGGAAGCGCGGCCCGGGGCCATGGCGGGGGTGCGGGTGCTGCCCGCCTCGCCCAACTGGTACAGCAGCCGCTGCAGCGACGCCAGCAGCGATGGCCGCCTCTTCGGCTTCGCGGCGAGGCACCGCGTCTGCCTGCTGGATGTCAGCGCCGCCGCACCCACGTTTTACGGTACCGCCACAACCCGCCACCGGCGGCCCCTCCGTGACCCCCCGCGTTTTGTAGGAGCCCCGCGGGGCCGCCCCTCTGCGTGGGGGGCGGCGGGAGCCCCGGGCGGGAAGGGTTCGGGGAGGTGCCGCTAACGGGGGGTCCGTGTCTCGCCATGGGTGCAGGGGAGCTCATCGGGCACACGGAGCGGATCTCGGGGTTCGCGTTCTGCCGCTGCCCCGGGCAGAGCGGCCTCTGTGCCAGCAGCTCGGACGACGGGAGCGTCAGGATCTGGGATGCGGAGGCGCTGGCACCGGTGGCCGAGTACGCGCTGCACCAGGTATGGGGCCAGCGGGGCGGGAAGGGGTTTAGGCCTTGGGCATAGAGCAGGGTGATGGCACTTTGTCCAAAGGTGAATTCCAAACGCGGTGAAATTGAAGCCGTTGAACACCTCTGGCTGTTTGCTGCAGCGTTGTTAGGTGATGGGACAGGAGGTGACAATGTGTGCTGCAGCCCAGAAGGTATCTTGTGTCCTGGGCTCCTTCACAAGGAGCGTGGGCAGCAGGGCAGGGAGGTGACTGCCCCTCTGCTCTGGTGAGACCCCCCTGCAGTTGCTGGTCCAGGTCTGGGGTCCTCACTGCAGGACAGACATGGACCTGCTGGAGAGGGGCCAGAGGAGGTCACCAAGATGACCAGAGGCTGGACCAGCTTTGCTGTGAGGACAGGCTGAGAGAGTTGGGGTGTTCAGCCTGGAGCAGAGAAGGCTCCGGGGAGACCTTATTGCACCTTTCAGTACTTAAAAGGAGCCCATAAGAAAGGTAGGGACAGACTTTTTTAGCGGGGCCTGTTGCAATAGGACAAGGGGGTGATAGTTTTAAATTAAGAGAGGGGAGATTCAGGCCAGACATGAGGAAGACATTTTTCACAAGGAGGGTGGTGAGACACTGTCCCAGGTTGCCCAGGTGATGGATGCCCCATCCCTGGAGACATCCCAGGCCAGGCTGGATGGGGCTCTGAGCAACCTGATGTCTCTGCTCATGGCAGGGGCGGGACTGGGTGAGCTTAGAAGGTCCCTTCCAACCAAACTGTTCTGATTCTATGGTCATCTGAGTGAGCTGTTGGTTACCATCAAAGCCTCAGTAAGCGAGGATGCTCATAGTGTATATTCATGGCCACTTAACCAAGCTCACTTAAAATCTTTTCAGCAAGATCTTGTTCCAAACGGGACAGACCAAGAACAGACATTTGAACAGTTCCTGTCACTCGGGGCAGCGTATCAGCAAATATGTCCATTGTGCCAAAGCCCAAAAGAACTGAAACACTTTAGAACTAACTCATGTGATGCTGAGGGGTACTTATAGATTATCTTCTGCCTGTTATTGTGCTAGATGATGGTAATACAGCTTTAAATGTATTCCATTCTCTTTCCTCAGAATGCAATCTCAGCATTGCACTGGTCACCCCTTGTGAAAGATCTGATTGTGTCTGGTGATGAAAAAGGTGTCGTTGTTTGTTACTGGCACAACAGAAGTGACAGCCAGCAGTTCTTCCCAGAGCCTCGGACGATTTTTTGTCTCACTTGTTCACCTCACCATGAAAACCTGGTGGCAATCGGGTAAATATTCATTAAGTTTTGGTTTCCAGTCTTCTGCAAGAACCTTGTTGTGAATTTTTGCTACACAATTAGAGGGTTATTTTTTTTTCTTCTGTTTTTGTTTGTTTTTTCTTCTGATATACAACAATTCAGAAACATTTAGATTTGGTAGACCTGCAAGACATAGAAATCCATAACAATGTAAGGGTCCAGGTTTGGTGTGAATCTTTGAAGTTTCCTAAAACTGTTATTTTTTTAACGAGACTTGACTGGTGGTTGTTGCATTATGAGTGACTTCACCTGAAGAGAATTTATCAGTTTGACTCATCCTTTGTCATCCACTGCAATTCCAGTCCTTCAGATACCCAAGACTATATTGAGCAGAGCAGGAATGTGAAAGCCCTTTACACTTAATGGGTCTCTTGAAGGAGAAGGGAAGGAATGAAAGTGATTTGTGGTAAAGGGAAAGATTTTCCTAGTATAAAAGCCACTGTAGTTTTTCAGGTCTTTGAAAGCTGTATTACTAATGAATTAGTGTCATTCTTGAAGCCAAATGTACCAGTTGCACGTCTTGAAAAGGCCGCTGCAGGTACACCAGTGTTATACTGGAGGTCTAATGAACCATTAGTCTGCTGCTCCTCTTGCTGCTTATGATTTGGCTTCTCTGTCTGTAATACGGAGATAGTGATCCTGGTAAAAAGCTCAGAAATCGAGTCAGATATTATTATCGAAGAATCTCTTCATTAATTGAAGTCTCTGTTTTTAGCTACAAGGATGGGATGGTGGTTATAATTGATATCAGCAGGAAAAGAGAAGTACTTCATCGGCTAAGAGGCCATGACGATGAAATACATTGCCTGGCCTGGTGCCCCGTGCCTGGTGAAGAAAGGTTATGTACCTGGCAGGATGAGCTCCAAGGTGTGTAGAAGTGATTAAACATTTGTGAAGTCATTTTTAGTTCATGTAAATGCCCTTCTAGAGAACTACATTCCTTACAGAATGTCAGTCAGTAGCTACGCAAAGGCAATTGATAAGTTCAATAAAATATGTTCTGAAGCAAATCGATATATTTTCAGTTAATTTTCGTAAGGCTTTCAATTTTAAAGTATAATAACGTGACTTCAATGGTGTTCAGTAGTTCCTTCAGAGGAAGGCAAAGTTTCAAACGGGGAGCTGACACAGGACACAGCCACGAAGAAAGGTTGTTATCTGGCTTCGGGAAGCAAAGATCAGACCATACGAATATGGAGCTGTACTAGAGGCAGAAGTAAGTAAGATGAATAATATGAGATAAACAATAACAGTATGGCAGAAGAGTTCTCTAACCACAGCCCTCATTTGCTAACTTGATAGTTTAAAGCATGAAAAGCGTACGTAAAGCTTCAGATTTGCAGGACTTCATTCACTCTCAGAGAATTTTGATGTACTCGGTCTGGATGATCCCTCTGGTTTCCATAGGTGTAATGACTTTGAAGTTGCCACCCACAAAAAGAAGAGGTGGAGCCATCGATCCCGCTGTTAAAGAGCGCATCTGGCTGACTGTTCACTGGCCTTCTGGTCGTCCCACAGAAATTGTATCCAGCTCTTTTGGGTAAGCAGGGCACACAGCAGCCGGGTACTGCCTGTAACTGCAGTGATACTTCAGGAAGAACTGGGTAGGAAACCTTGACACCCCCTTCTTGCCTGGGATGACTGGAGAGAAAACAGGCCAAGAGTTAATGTGGGAGTTTGGTAGTAGAAAACTACTATTTGTCCTGTAATTTCTCTGATAATCTGAGTATTGAACATTGGTACTAATTGTAGGTTTGCTCATCTAATGGAAGAAGAAATGATGTGTCAGTTTTCAGTGTGGTTAACTATGGCTATTGTCAGTAGGGTGGTGGTTGTACACATGTGTCTAGCAGTATGTCTACACGTAATACAGCCTATATATAGCCTACATTAATTTTTTTAAGTGAAAAATGAAATACACACTATAAATTTTGCAGAGGAGAACTGCTTCTCTGGGATTTGACCCAACCTGGAAAACGCAAGTGGACGCTTCTGGGATCTTCAGAAGGACAAAATCACTCCCGCATTGTGTTTAATCTGAGTTCTGTGAAGTGTCAAGACAAAGAGCTCCTTTTTTCCATTTCAATGGACAGAGATGTAAGAACCATTTATAAAATTAACATGAAAATAGCAGTACCTATACAGCTTGACTGAGTGAGGGTACCCCTTTCAGGGCTACAATTTGCTCTTAAAGTGGGTCTATTGTAGCATTTTATAACATAATTGTGTAAAATTTTTTCTGAGCAGAGGTTGTGTATATTTTTGCTAGTTTATAAGGTCAAGCTCTTGCCATGGAGAGAATGGTAACGATATTCTGGACTTGAATGCTAAACATTTAATAAAGGGAGTTTACCCTCACATTTTCCGGTATGTTTTATTTTAAAAAGGCCTATTTTTCCTTCTTAAAGTAATTCACTTGTACAAACTAAAGCATCCTTTAAAAAAAAGACACTGCCTCTTACAAGCAGCAGAGTGCCTCCTACTTCCAAGTCAGAAGAGGACCATAGTACTAAAATATATTAACTTTGGCCATTCTCTTGCAGCCCTGTCTGTGACCTGTAATCGTCTGGGTGCAGGTCACATACTATGTCAATTTGATGCTTTGATTTTTCATCTCACTGATGCTTTGTTTTTTCCCTGTCATACCAGTCAATACATTTAACTGTTCCTTGTTCCTTAAATATTCTTCAGGTGAAGTGCTGGGACCTGTCAGCTCTCGATTGCAGCTGGACCATGCCCTCGCTTGGGGGGTTCGTCTATAGTCTTGCCTTCTCCCCTGTGGACACAGGCTGTCTTGCCATCGGGGTTGGTGACAGCATGATCCGGGTGTGGAATACTTTGTCAATGAACAATATCTATGATATTAAAACCTTCTGGCAAAGCATCAAGTCCAAGGTTACAGCCGTAAGTGTGCTTTTGTTTCCTTTTTTTGATCTTTTCTCTTTTCCTCTTTTCACTCCATTTTTTTTCTTTGAAAAACATTTATCTTTCACTCTGAAGGCTTTTCCCAACTAAAAATCTATAAAGCCAAATCGTTCCTTTTGTACTTGATTGTTTCCATATACAATGCATTTTAGAGTCCAGTAATAAATTTTTAGACTTTTTTACAGTCCTAGGTGCTTGTATGACGTGTAGTGAAAATCAGCCTAAGTCCAGCTTGCTGTTACATTATTTTCCTGCTTTTATTCTCCTTTGTGATCCTTCCTTGCTTCATCCATGGTTTCCCTTGCTCTGCTCAGAAATTTGACAGGCACAAAAAATAACATGGATGTCTTCAGGTTGGGTTTGCCCAGTGGTTGGCCAGAGACTACTGTCTGCTAAAATCACTGCCAGCATTAAAACGTGGTCGTTATTCTTGTTCACACTCAAAGTTTTCTCACCATCCTACAATGTTCTCCGCTTCTGTTTTGTAATGTAGATGTAAAGTAGTAGTTGAATGATTTTAGTCCATTTTATCTCATCCCAGGATAGCCGGTAGGAGGAGAGCCTCTGATACTCATAGAGGGATCAAATCAAGTGGCTGTAGTTGGAAGGGTGGGTATAAGGGATCGTGTTTGCTCATCAGTTTTAATGTTTTCCTTTTGTTTATTATTTAGAAATAAAGTGTCTGTGGTTTGTGTCATTATGGGTCTCTTTATTTTGCTTGCAGTTATCCTGGCATCCAACTAAGGAAGGCTGCTTGGCTTTTGGAACAGATGATGGAAAAGTTGGCATATTTGACACCATCTCCAGCAGGTAAGAAAGCTTTCAAATTCATTCGTGTCAAGTCCTGCAGCTTGGCCTTTGGTGAAATCTGACTGCCCCTGCTTCTTTATCTTCCTGCCCAGCGCTAAGAATAAGCCACCTCAGATATCCAGTACTTACCACAAGAAGACCGTGTACACATTAGCCTGGGGACCTCCAACTCCTCCTCTGACTTCTGGTGAGTCTTCTAACACCTTGTGGCAAAGTAGATCATCCATGCAGAGCACACAGACGCCATGAACCTGATGTGCCCTCCTTTCTTACGAAAAGGAGCCCTATTTGCTTGGTAGCAATGCTTTCTAGCAGCTAAGAATGCGTTCTCCGTGAGAGATTGAAGTAAACAGAACAGCTCCATTAACTCTTCTTACACAACTTGATTTTTGTTTTATAAGTACCAAACTTTAAAGGGAATGCTAAGGCTTGCAGGGATTGTACAATGGAGAGATCCTTTCAGGGGATTGCATTGTGAGAATGTCTTGCTGCCACATCACAGGCAATCCAAGCCTTTGAAAATAATGTTTTGATATATAGTGGGAGTGATCACTTCTGGTAAGACTGATGAAGAACAGAGTATATTTAGCTTTTTATCTTTGTTCGATAGGAGGAGAAGGTGAACAGCCCTCTGTAACGTTATATAGTTGTGCTGGGGAAGGTATTGTTTTTCAACACAACCCGTGGAAGCTTAATGGAGAGGCAAATGACATCAATAAAGTCATCCAAGACACTAACTCAATAAAAGTGAGTACGATTTGTTTGAGGTTTTTTTTATGAATTTGTGGTAACCATGTCATAGTTTCTGTGGCCTTGTAGTTGCAGGTTTCTGATTTTGCCTTCTTGATGAATGTGTATGAAATACAGAATTTGACACCTGCAGTCTCCACAGATGAACTTCAGAGACACTTATTGACTCAAACTATTTAAACAGTTTATGTGTTTGCCTCTGAAAAGGGTCTTTTCTTCCCCCAGTGTCAACATGGCACATCTGTTCCTGGCATCAGTTTCTCTTCTACTGTGTAATTTACTTAACCAGTCAACTGGTTAAGTAAACTGAAGTCAGTCAAACTATATTGCTTTATATCAGCTGGGTTTTGGCTTCTTCCTTGAGTAGAAAACTCATGGGAGGTTAAGAGACTAAGGTCACAGGCAATGAAAAAATCAATTTTAGGCATCTGAATTGTAAGTAGCTTCCATCTG
Source organism: Nesoenas mayeri (assembly GCF_963082525.1). Taxonomy (NCBI): domain Eukaryota; kingdom Metazoa; phylum Chordata; class Aves; order Columbiformes; family Columbidae; genus Nesoenas; species Nesoenas mayeri. The sequence continues at coordinate 5,816,181 of NC_137556.1, forward strand.
AATTAGAAATAACAGAAACAATTACGAGTAAAGTTTGATTTCTTTTGAAAGATGATAGAATTTGCTTACAATGTCTTGGTCTTTCCAAGGAACATAAGCAGATCAAGCATCAAAGTCCTGTAGGAATCCAGACAAACTTCCTTTGAGACTTCACCGAACTGATAAAAATAATCACTGGTTCTTGAATCAATTCAGTCTTTCTTAACTGCTCAACCTTACGTCACTGCTACAAAACACAATGGACCCTTTTGTGACTTTCATTTTGCAGACTAACTCTGTCCACTTGCCATTCTTGCTCTGTTGAATGTATGCAAGAGAGAATTAAGAGTTGTTGGCAATACTTGTGCCTTCTTTCTACAGCACAAACTGCCGGCACGTACAGAGATCAGCTGGAAACCAGATGGCAAACTCTTGGCTCTTGGCAATGAAGATGGGTATGTTTCACTTGTAGGTTAAGGCTGTGCAGGTGCTGATCCTGACCGGAGTCACTGTACTGAATCAAAAGTAGTTTTTGTTGCCCTGGTTTGTCTCTGTTCTTCCACTGCTGATGTGTTTGAACTGTGAGAATACAGCATTCCTTGCTGTTGCTTGATTTAGCTGCTCTGGGCATGGAGGATCCACATCACCATGTTAAATTATTTTTCAAGGATCCATTCATGGTTGAAATGCGCTTTTACGGATATACTAAAAGAGGCTTTGAGTTGAATCCAGAAAAAAATCCTCAGTTACTCTGTTTCATGTTCTGTCATTCTGCTTATGCAGGATAACAGCAAAATTCCCGTTTTCACTGACTACTGGAATTCTTAAACCATTGTTCTTACATTTCAGCTCGATTGAAATATTTCAGGCGCCAAACTTGAAGTTGCTCTGCACTATCCAGCAGCATCATAAACTGATTAACGCTATTCGTTGGCATCATGAACATGGCAGCCAGCCAGAGCTGGGTTACTTGATAGCTTCAGGCTCCATCAATGCCACCATTTATGTCCATAATCTGAAGAGTGTCGTAGGTAACAGTTTGCAGATTATATTCCAAGTCTTGGCATCTTGTTCTGGTTTACTCCTGCCTTGTCGTGCTTGCCATACTTGATCCTTTTCTCTTTCAGAGAGCACTTCAGAAAGTCCTTTGACAATAACGGAGCCTTTTCGAACCCTGGCTGGGCACACAGCTAAAATCACAAGTCTTTCTTGGAGCCCCCACCACGAGGGCAGACTCGTATCCGCTTGCTATGATGGAACTGCACAGGTATTGTTCCACAGCCGCTCAGAAGTGTATTTATTTTAGTTCCAAGTCATCCATTCTGCAGTGGTTTAGAACCAAGCTGATAAAACAGCAAAGCTTCTTTTGTGAGATAAACTACTGAACTACTGTAGATTTACCCTTCGTTACCATCTCCTGGCTCTGGATACCTGATATGCAGAGGTATTCCTATGTTTTTTACAACTTGCAAATTGATTTCTAAGTCCAGTTGTTATCATTTGCATATTAGTACTTTTGGATCCTTCAAAAAGAAAGATGTTATGCAAACGTATCCATGCAAACAGAGGGAGCCTTGAATTTTCTCCATTTGCCTGTTGGTATTTGAAGTACCTGTGCAAATGCCCTAAAAGAGACGCTCCTGCAGGTGCAAATGACTGAAGAGAAGATGCAGAGTATTAGGGGAAGAGGAGACTTTCTGAGTAATTGGATTTCTTTCTTGTTGATAAGGTATGGGATGTTATGAAGGAAGAGCCACTCTGCAACTACCGAGGGCACCAGGGCCGGCTATTGAGTGTCCAGTGGTCACCAGTGGACCCAGATTCTGTTTATACAGGGGCAGATGATTTTTCTGTTCACAAATGGTACATCTCAAAGCAGGAGCATACACGGCCTCCTCAGGGTAAGTGTATTCTAACAGAAGAGCCTTGTTGGAGCTGGGAAATAGAGGGTGGCCACATTGCCGTGGTATATTTTTCTGGTTTTATGTTGAATTCAAATCTGCCTGCTACCTCTTCAGGAATAAACTCTGTCTAGGTTTAAATTGAGTTGTATTTGGAAACTACATGTTGATCTTGAGAGATAGCCAACCAATACACTAAAAATCTACAGATAATATCAGGGTAACCTTTCCGACCTTTTACAGGCAAAAAAAGCATAGAATTAGAGAAAAAAAGAAGTATGCAACCAAAAGTCAAAACCAAGAAGAAGAAAAAACCTATAGGAAAGAGTCCAGCCAAGCAGGATCTAAGTGATGCCACGAATGGAGATGAGAGCATGAAGGAAATGTTGCTAGAGGAAAACGGAGTGTCGGACCATGAAGGGGAAAAAGAAGCTCAGGAGGCAGAGATGCCTGATAAAGATTCCACAACTGGTAATAATCAAATCCACTTAGTTCAATGGTTCCCAGACTGTTTAGTCTTTAGAGCATCACCAAGTTTAATGTTTTCATGCAGATTTTCTCATAATGTGGTTTTATTGAAATAGTCCACTTGAAGGAAATACTGTTCTGGAATGCCTTTCATAATTTTCTAGATTAGTTTGGGACTAATTGTCTTTAAATAAGAAGATTCTGGTCTGATGAACAAAGGGACTGTCATTGGCTTGAAATAATGTCATTTTTGATCAGTGTTGCCTTCTGCTGATAAATCTTAAAATACTCATGGACCTTTGTTAGTGTTTGTTGACGTCTTATTTAGCTTTCTGACAGTTCTGTAGTGTTTTCTTAATATCTCCTTTCCCTAAAAAGCTACTAAATTCTATTGCAAAGCAAAGTTTGGTTTCTTTGTATTTTGAAATTAATCTAATAGAATGTGAACATGTCAAATATTCTGCTATGGGCTTTTCCATGTATTGCTTTTCCTTTTTTTATCACTTAACTCCACAGTATCCAAGGATACATCTTCATCTGCATATGATCACTCTTCATTCAGCTTGCCAAAGCCTTTTGTGACCCAGAAAGCCACTCCTGTGAAAAAGGATCCACCTAAAGAAAAACCAAGTTAGTACATTTCAGGGACTATTAAAATAGAGTCCTGTGTCAAGGCAGAGTTCGTCATCCTAGACTTTTGTTTGGCTGCAGCTTCCCTTCCTAACCTGATACCAAATAAGTGCTGTAGAAAGAAGAGTGTGCTTTTAAAATCTCTGAAATGTTTTAAGTTGCTTCTCTTTTTATTTGCCCTGCTTGTCAGGTCAATTGAGTAGCTGTTTAATGTGGGCTTTGATATTACCTCTTAGTTGCTAGTTTCATTCCAGGCAAGATGGGCAGAAAAATATGCAAAGTGATCAGTATTCAAACATCAGACTTGTCATAACAGATATAAATGTGGCACTGGAGCATCTAGTTTTGGTTTTCCTGAGGAAGAGAGAGGGTTGGAATATGTTGGAGAGCTCTGCTGTAGGAGACTCTTGCGACTGTGCAGCACTGGCTAAAATGTGCCTGATTTTTCAGCTTCTTATGCAACTCTGAAGAAGAGAAAGCCTCGTTCCATTCTACCCTTCAGCACATTCATGGATCACAGATCAAAAGATGAATTGCATGAGGACTGTTTGAGGCTGGCTGCATGTCTAAAAACCAAAGGTTAGTCTAAAACTAAAATACTTAGAGGGTAGTATTCAGAAGCATGTGTCCAAGGACTTGACTTTGACCACTAGGTGTTATTTTTTTAAATCCTTTCCTTTATCAAAGTGTGTGACTAGTTGTGGTCTCGCATCTAATTTCTCTTGCAGTGTTTAAACACACTGTAGCCACTCCAGGCAGGTTTTGAGTATAATGTGGAGAGGAGAAAATAAGCCATGAGGGAGATGTTTGTATTCTCACAGGATTGTTCCTTAGAGTACATGAAGAAACATGCTGTGTTTGATTTAGAATAAATGTTCTGCACAAGCACAGTCCTTCTATTCAAACTTAGTTGTAAACTCTAACTGTTGATCTGCAAATGCGAGAACTTGTTAAATTTGCTACACAGGAAAGAAATTAGAAGACACAAGTATTTGCCAACAGTTGAGTGTAATGAAGTGGTACAGTGACTTGGCAGGTCCCAGTTCCCAGTGTTGTAGCAAATCTTAAATATTCATTCTCTTTATCTGGTTTAGATAATAATGAAGATGTGTCCCCTGATCTGGAGGATCGCATCCACTTGGGGCTGTTCACAGACAGGGCTTCTCTGCACAAGATGATTGATGTGGAAGGTAAATGGAGTAATGAATCCACTGTGACAACATGTCCATTGTAACTGTTACTTTCAAGGAGAAAATAGTTGGGGAAATACGCTTCAATTTTCTTTACCATGGATTTAAGTATACTGCAGCCCTGTGTGAGAAGACACATTTTTCCCAAATAGTTTTAGATCTCTCAGAAGTAAACCTGCAATATCTTAAGCATGAATAATCTCACTTTAGCCGAGTTGTTTTACTATGGCAAATAATGCTCTTGCACTCGTGCTGATAGGAAGTGTGTTTGCTTCCAACAGGAAAACATCACTTGGAGAACGGGCATCCAGAGCTCTTTCAGCAGCTCATGCTGTGGAAGGGAGATATGAAGGGTGTTCTCCAGGCGGCTGCTGAGAGGGGAGAGCTGACAGACCAGCTGGTGGCAATCTCACCCATGGGTACGTTTGTTCTTGTAACACATGAGCAGATGGAATTAGCTGCCAAGGGTTGGAAAATTGTGATTGTTCCACACTGGAAGGAAACTGCTTCTTTAACTGCCCAGTAACAAAAATTAAACACAAAATATATCCTATTTATTACAGAGACCTGAATGTTTCCATATGCACCCTTAGGTTGGGATAGCAGGAAACACAGTGGTTTTCTTTGGGATTTTTCTTGAAGGAGCAGGTCCATCCTTCCAAGCAAAGTTGGTTGTTTGTAGCAGTCCTGCCAGGTCACTGTTAGTTCAAATATGCCTTTAGGTTATTTTACTGGTAGTGAGGTCCTACAGTCGTGTTCAAGCCCCAGCACTGCCCCGTTTCATTGCCTCAGTGACTTGTATCAGGATGGTTAAAAACCAAGAAACATGTTGAAAGAACTAGTGGTGATCATCTCACAGGAATTCTTCCAGTTTAAAACCTTGCCTCCAATTGTATTGTCTTCTCTTTTGCAGTTGGGTATCAGGCCTGGGTTTCGACAGTGGAAGCCTTTGCGAAGCAGCTGTGTTTTCAGGAGCAATATGTGAAGGCTGCCACCCACCTCCTGTCCATCCACAAGGTGTATGAGGCTGTGGAGCTCCTGAAAGTGAATAATTTTTACAGGTTACTGTATATTTTTGTTTAGGATTTGCTCTTGTTTTCTAGTGGGGTAGATTTGACATTTTGGTTCCGGTTTTGTACACAGTCAATTAACTTTTCTACCTGGTTTCTCTTATGTGCATTAGGGAAGCAATTGTAATTGCCAAGGCCAGGTTGCGTCCAGAAGATCCGATGCTGAAGGATCTCTACACCACTTGGGCAGCTCTGTTAGAGAAAGATGGTCATTACTCCATGGCTGCCAAATGGTGAGTGTCACTGGAAAGAAGACAGAACTGGTTCCAGGCCTGAAACAAAGAGGGTTCTTGGGTTTTTTAGCAGCTCAAATCTGTTAACTGGTCTGGTCATTATTTGTCTGAGGTGCTTTCTGAGCCTGATCTCACTACACTCCCTCTAATGTAGGTGGGAAAAGAAGCTCCAGAGGGTGGTTCAGAGCAGAAGGTCCAATCCCTGTACTGCAGAAGAGCCATCTCTTTCCATAGACATTACTGGAGGTCTTCTTTGAAAACTAGCCTAGCAAGACTAAGATTAGGATTTATACAAAAAAGACTCTGTGATGTTTCCAACCTTTCCACTGGCAATGTGCAGGGCAACAGTTCATCTGGATTTTCCAGAGGCCTTAGCTAATACCCTCAGCACTGGGGTATCCTCCTCCAACTAGAGCATTTCAAATTTTGACTACCAACATTACTAATAACGCTTGAAATATTTTGGCTGGAGTAGTGAACTTTGCTTGATGCTGATTTTAGTTCTGTCGTTTTGGGGCGTGTTCACACTTGTGAAAGGATTTAGATGAAGCCCAGAGAAATGCATTATGGATAAACTACTGCATATAACCTCGGTCTCTTGAATCTATGCATTTCTTACTGAAGCCATGCATGGTGTGCACACCACCAGAGACTTCAGTCCAAATTATTAGTCTCTGTGACTTCCCCTTTGTGGCTTTGCATCAGATCAGGCATCATCTGTCTGTAAGTGATGAGAGCTCTGACAACCCGTGGAAGATGCAGGTTTATCTTCATCTGTAAGTTTGTGCTATTGTGTTGTCATACAGTTTTAAAACAGTATCTTAATACTAATCAAGGTGATTTGCTTTTTTCTCTTTTTAGTTATTTGGGGGCTTCCTCACCCTATGATGCAGTTAAGGTGTTGGCAAAAAAGGGGGATGTCACATCCCTTAGAACTGCTGCTGAGCTTGCGCTGATATCTGGAGAGGAGGAGTTGTCGGCAAGTTTGTCTTTCAGATGCGCCCAAAACCTGCTGTTATCCAGGAACTGGGTGGGAGCTCAGGAAGTCCTTCAGCAACATAAAACTTTATTTGTGAGTCTAGTTGTTTTCTTTATGCTTTCTTTAGCATTGTTTCTCTCAAGATTAACTTGGTACCACTTCTCATATGTTAATAGTCCACAGGTAGTCCTTTGAGCTGCTTTTGCCTCAAAATACCTTCCTAGAAGTTTATCGCAGTGACCTGTGGAAAAGCATGTGCCTTTCCAGAGGCAAAAGGCCCATGGTGGGGAGGCACATGGGCTCGCTCTTAGTTATCTGGGAGGCAGTTGAGAAAAGTGGGATTTTTTTAAAGTAATACTGATCATAAGAATGAAGTGAGGGAAAGAATTTGCTGTTTACATTAAAGGAACAGTTGAGCTAACTGTACGTCCATCTCCTGGAGGCTTAATTCAGAAATTCATTTTCACGTGGAGCGAGCAGCAGAAGGCTGCCTTAGCTTGCTCTGAGGTTTCATTCTGACCTTAGAATCTCTAAATCCATCAGCACTGCTCTTCGGTAGCTGCAGTTGTGAATAGTCTGTCACCAGCAAGCTGCTACCAGCCATGATGTTCTTAAATTTGTCCACTGGCTGTGGTCAGTAAGGGATTGTTTTTCTTTTAGCACCAGTTCAGTGGTCTCCTTTTTTTTCCCCCCCCTCTTTTTAAAGGGACAAAGACTTGTCTTCTGTCTTAACGAACTGCTTTGCAAGCGCCTTAGTGAAAGAAATCCCTGTGATCAAAAGAGCCTTGTGCCTCCCTGTTACCACAACTGGGAGCTGAACAGAGACGTCTCGTTTTTTGACATGGTGATAGAAGTGTGGCAGAACGCACTGGGCATGGACACCACCCAACAAGCCACAGGTGCATGGGAGCAGCTGCGCAGTATTGAGCATCCTCCTTCGACCAGCAATGCCCACCCAAAGCAGGTAAATGGACTTAGATCTGTACACACACTAAGGCTTACTATGGCATATGCAGTAAAACGCAGCTCCTTTGGGGTGTTGCGCCAGCTATTCCCATGGAAATGACATCTGCACCCTGCTGCAGGTTATAGTCTAGGAGAAGTAGATGATAAGCAGCTGGGACAGCTTGCATAGCCACAAAGTTTGTTTCTGCGCAGAGTAAGAACAGACACAGTGTCAGTGATGAGCACTGAGATGTGCTGAGTGGGTGGGAGCGATGGGCATAGCTGAGTAGTGCCCACAGTGATTCAGGGTTTTATGTCGAACTGTCAGGAGAGGGGCAGCGCTGCTGCTTGTTTAAATATCCTGGAGTTCAGAAGGTCTGCTCACAGGCTGGTGCTTCTGCAGTGAGTCACTGACCTTGGGGTGCTCCCACTTCTCATCTGTTCAGCAGGACACGTGCAAGCACAGCTGCTGATTTCACACTTACAACTAATGTAAAACTGCTCTATCTCCTGCGTGAAGGAGACTATGCAAGGTGCATTTGTCCTTAAAATTACTTTTGGTTAAGTCATGCGCTTCTGGTCTTTTCCACAATGGTCATAAGCTGTGAGTAATTCATACTTTGCAGTAAAATTAATAATTACTCATGCTCTGTGGTGCTTCCTGCAGGTGCTTTTCCATATTTCTCATGACCTGACCCTTGCAGCCCTGAGCTCTCACACTGCTACCTGGGATGAGGCAGTGAAAAGTATTCTTGGAGCTGTGACCCGCAGTTATGATGCTGGTAATTTCACTCTGATGCAAGAGATTTGCAGCATTATCCTTCCCGAAGGTGAGTCTCTTCTTATGTAGCTTCTGGCACCGACAGATAGGAGGATCTTCCTTGTATTAATCGACACACAGCTGTACTTACTACAAGGCATAATAATGTTTGGAAGGAGCAAGACATACCTACATATATGGAAACCTGTGAAATTTGGCTCGTGCAGTGGCCCTTGGGCAATAAGAATTCCTGACTATGGAAGGAAGCTCTGCAGTGTCAACTGGTGTCGTGATTTGGGAAACTGAACAAATTCTGTTCTGTAAGAGATGAGAACATCAGAAAGCTGTGTTCATCTCATAGTGACAAATCACTCCAAATGCCCTTCCCTTCATTCTCTGCAGAGTAGGCAGTGCATTTAGTTTGCAGCTCTTGATCATGTGAATATCCTGATGCGCAGCTTGGGACCAAGGAAGTTTGCTGTAGATGATGAGAACATGCAGTCTCACGCTAGCTAGAACAGATGCCAAAGATGTCTGGTGTCTGCCTTTGCTTTTCTGCTTCCTGCACCATTCTGCCAGCATCTGAGTAAATCCCTGGTTGGGTTTCCAGAACAGCTTGAATCTGGTCTTGTTCTTTGGAAATTTGTATAAATGATTTGTAATCCGTTATTTATTTATAGGCTGTGATAACCTGAGACACAAACTGGACAGCACAAATTCTCAGAGCATGGACGCTTGCAGAAGTTTAGAGGGCTTTGTGGCTTACGGACTGCTCTATGACCTGTGGTGGAACCCACCCAAAGACTCTTCTGTCCTGCAAAAGCCTGTTCTGGATCCTGTGCCGTGTCCCAGTGAGCAGACAGCTCTTGAGAAAAGTTACGTTTCAAGTCACTGCTCCCCTGAAGAAACTCCTGATCAAACTGCAGTCGAGATGGATGAAAACCGCTGCGCTACAAGTGAAATCTGTAGATGTGAGACAGAAAGCGACTTGACAACTAGGTCACTCTATTTGGAAGACAGTCAGTCCAAACTGAATGGCTGCAAAGTGCTTCTTTCAGAAGAGATTGCTGCTTTACAGAACACTCAGAGAGATATAGCTGAGGTCCAGCAGATTTTAGCAGATATGATCCACCAGCATCAGCAGCAGAGGAATAATCTCCAGGAGAGCACAAATGGAAGCACCCAGGAAAGCAACATGCAGCAGAGTTCAGAGACCGAATCAGACAAACTGTGCCCTGACAGCAGCCAGCTGACTTGGTAAGCTTCAGAACATGAATGAATGGATTTTCAAGGGTTGCTTTTTTAAGCATTTTTGCAGCAAATTTCTTGTTTAGCTCAGATTGCCTCTAATCACAAGCTTGTCACCCAGGAACACTTCAACACACAGCTTAAAAGTCTTGCTTTTCCCTGGAGCTGAACCAGTACCTGCACAAGCATACAACAGCTCGATAACTTTCCGATACACAGGGTGTGTTGATACAGTGATTAAATAGGGCAGCGTAATGAAAAGGACAGGCAGATCTAGGAGTTCTGTCTCTTCGTTAAACAATTATTTGGGACTTTGGCAAACGCTTGCCCAGCCCTCTCCTGTGTTCCCTGTACAGAGGGGAGGCTGTCTGGTTATTTAAGCAAAACAATTACTCATGACACCTGCTCTTTTCTTGACAGCAAAGATGAAGTAAAGGAACCAGTTACACTCCCTGAGCTAACGAAGCAGCTTCTACAAGCAAAGCAGAAACTAGCAGAATTTCCAGACAATTTAAAGGTAGGTTTTCTGAAGAGGCATTGTGGTTCTGGAAAAAGACAGCCTTTTTGTAAGGGCAGCAGCATTATAGGACCCCTTTCATGTAGAAAGTAAGGAACAGTGACTTTTGTGATCCTGTGACAATTTTGAGAGAGAATTGACACATAACATCAGGCTACTATTTTTGTTTCAAGCATAACTTTCTCTGTGCAGTGGAAAGTGTAGGTAAACCTGCATGGAGAACTCAATGGGATATTGTGTATTAATCTCTCCCATGCACTCTAAATGTAACCTCTTGTTATTTACCAATTATTTATGCAAAAACAGTTTTGATAAACAGCAAAATAAGGAATTTAAGGTGTAAAATAGATCAAGAACTGTAGAAACTACAGATTATGAGCTCAAAAACACTGTTTCCTAAGCTGTCTCATCCCCTGTGCTCGCTGGCCTATAACTGAAGGTAATCATAGTGGTTGTGCAAGAGGGGACCAACTTAGTTAAACATAAGGTATTACACTGGAAGAGGAAAAAATACATCTGATTGATGAGTATCTGTTCCAAAGATACTTGTCTTTAGACCTGGCAGCCTGAGTATCATTCTAGCTGAACAATTCCAATTGAAAGAGTAGACATCACATCACGTACCTTTTTTTGCAGGTCTTCCCGTTCCCCGACGTGCTGGAGTGCTGCCTTGTCCTCCTTCACACTGGATCCCACTGCCCTCGTCAGCTACACCAACAGGCATCGGATCTCCTTAGGAAACACGGGAACGCCGGGATTTATGAAAAGGCTGGCAGGCAGTTCTTGACATTTTGAGACCAAACTGTCGCCCTTGAGCTGCCTAGAGCTGCTTAACACCGAGGCTGATTTTTCTTCAAGTGAAGGCTTATTTCCATGGCTGTGGTTATTGAAGACTGTTTTGGATAAAACTACCAAAAAAATCAGGTTTCTATACAGACTCCCTTGTGGGCATCGACTAATATTACTGAAGGAGATTGTGTTAGAAAATTGAAAAGCGGTAGGTTTGGGCCTTGAACTGTATACAGGATTCTTGTATTATTTCTTTTTAATTTGTTGGAAGTTATGCAAGTGAAAGCTCTTGGAATTTACAAGAGACAGTTTTGAGCAGCCCTGTCAGTCTTTCAGCAGAGGAGGAAGAGTAGCTGCCCTCAGGAAAAGCAATGGTTCTTTAAGCAAACTGACCCTTACACCAGTATTGTTCTTAAGAGCATCGTGAGTTTATTTTCCCTCCTTTAAATAAACTCTTCTACCACCAGGAATTGGCATTTAATTTGATGGCTAGAAATTAGTATTGATCAAGGGTAAATGCATTAAAAATAAACCCTGTTTTTTGTTAAAGGTACGACATAAATCAAACTTGGTGGATAAAACAAGTGCATGCTATGACTTTGCTTTCTGTGGTAAGGCCACCTGCACAACATAAAAAGGGAGGGCAGAACATTTTATATTTGATTCCAGCATTACTAGCAAGAGATAAGGGATTTCTCCAGATCAAGAAAAGTGACAGTCCCTGCTTCTGGCAACATCCACCCTGAACAAACTGCTTTTTGTTACAGTGATGGTAAGTTTGAGGTACTATTGAGTTCTCTAGAACAGCTGATATTCTCAAAGTTCCCAAAACAACCCTAGATTCTGGAGTCTTGAACATGCACTATTTTGACCGGTCCTACAGCTTACCTGTCTTTGATAACAATAATAACTTAAGAACAAGGCTGCATAAGCCTTAGTGAACATATAATAGCATCTATCTTAGTAATTTCTTGCAGCATGTTCTTAAATGAAGCAGAAAAGTTCATGGTAGGATGGGGGGTCATGAATTGAGAAAGTTAAGTACAATAAAGTTAATTGTTTAAGAAAAAAAGTAGGAGGGTGGGGTTTTTTAGATCAAGAGCTCTTCCAGATTCTTCCAGCCAAAACACAGACTTGACCCTGATGACAGATTTCCTGTTCCAAACAGTAAAGCCTCAGAACAACTTGAAGAGATGAAAATCAAAAGATGATGTGTTAACCCAGTAAACTGTTGCCACTATATTGAACTCGCTAAATTCTGTACCAAGTACTTTGAAAACCAGGAGAGGGAGCTAGTCCATAACCAAACAGCCCTCGTATACTTCTAAGTGAGAACCTCTAGAGTTTAGATGAAGCAGGAAAACTTCACATAGGACAAATAAGCAGAATTAATTTGTCACATTAAGTGGCTATGCTGCAATACTGCTGGCTGTGCAGAAAGAGAATACAAGTTACCCAAGGAGATCTTAAACTCAACTTTCATCAACTACTGTACAATAAGCTCAAAAGCAGATTTTACTAAGAACTACCGCAGTAGCACAGCATAAAAGGTAGAAGGAAAACTTGAGCCTCTTCCCTTTGAGTGTGTATCGTTAAACTCAGGTTCCAAAGCCTGAACTTTGGGAATTTTAGTGCTTGATGGAAAATCCAAAACAAGGCCTGGTTTAAAAAAATTTATTTTTACAAAAATTAAAAACAAGTAGTATTTACAAGCATTTTAAATACCAGCTCTAACGCTCAACTTCTAATAATGGCTTGTTTAAAACTTGTTTAAAATGCAAGACAAAGTCTTAAAATTTTAAGTTTGCCATGTCCAAAAGGGGTTTTTTGGGGTTGTTTTTTAAGAACTATCATTATAGAGATGTTGGGGAAAAAAAAAAGGTACTATAGATGAGCTCATTTTTTAAAAAGTCAGAATCCCATGTTTTTCCATCCTCTAACTATCTTTCAGATGTTTATAATGAAGAAAAATGGGAGCTGTTTGGTCTGTTAAGCATATAGTAAAACTAGGGACTGGAGAAAGGGAAGGAGAAGAAGGACAAATATTTATCCATCTGCTGAACTATTTGTGTTGCAATGAGAAGAAAAAAATTGGTGGGTTAAGCTGAAGAAGACTGAAGTCAGAGTATTGGTCCAATTCCTGTAAAAGGTCCTCAAGCAAAGGTGAACTTTTAGGCTCTCTTAATCTGTTTCCAGAACAGTTTATTAATACCCATAAGAACTAAGCTGAGGCTCAGTACGGGTCAAACCTGCACCATACAGAATTAGAAACTATAGGAAGCTGATCAAATCAGTTCCAGTAATATCCCTTCCCATTGTCGTTAAAGTAAATCTCTGAATATTATTAGCTGCAAGGATCATTTTTAATGTCATCCATTCCCAAACCTCTGCAGTGATCAAAGGGAGCGATTTCCACAGACTACATAAAGATAAAATAAGCAAAACATGAGGTGAAGCAGTCACCCTCACAACATGCAGAAGTTTTTAAATGAGCTTTATAAAGCACAAATTCCAAATTTGTGTGCACGTCTGTGTCCGTTTTCACTGGATTTCCAGACCCTTAGCTCTACCGAATATTCTACCGTTAAGTCTTCCTTGCAGATTCTGTACAGTATAAAGAGGAAAAAAAAAACAGAGGTATACACAGTAGGTTCTGTCTTTTACCCTTGGTATTAAAAAGATGGCAAACCACAAATGCTGGCATTAGGAATTCAGTCAACTCTCTTCTTCAGGGTTTCAAATGAAGATGCAGCTCTTCAGCAAAACTGCAGGCCTTCTGCAGGCTGTGTATTGTAGATGCCTTTTGTTTGAGACACTTAGGGAAAATGGTTGAGGACAGCAGCTGCCAAAACGGTTGGTAACCGTGTTCTGCTGAGGGGCACCACGGATCACGGCTGCATGTTGTTGATAATAGCCAAAATGCTCATTTTCTCTTGGGCTGAGTCCACATCTTCATTTTGTTTCTGAGCCACTCCCGTGCCGAGGCCGTACAGCCGCCCGCAATACTTTGCATCATCGATTGTATCCTCAAAAAACAACTGCAGATTTTAAAAAAAGGAAGAAACAAGGATTGTTTAATTGTGCCTCTAAATCAGACGCCACCTGTATTAATTAAACAGCTCATTTGAAGTCAGCCACCTCTAAAAGGCAGTATGGGAATTAAAATAAGCACATGACAGAGGAGTAAACAGAAGTAGTCTGTGCCAGTATCAACAATTCCTATTATTGATAGTTTGAAGTGTGATGGCCACAAGGCTCAATAAACACCAAAACTTCTCACCACAAAATACATTGTGCATGTTAACATTTATGGAAAGGAACTGGAAAAAGAAGAACCATAAGGAAGAATACTGTAGTACCTCCTTCATTCTGAAGAATGCCATTCCGGTGAGAAGAGAGTCCGATCCTGCCTGGTGTTGTCGTCCAATTCGCTGCAAATCCAGCTGATCAGCCACTTCTTGAAGGCCGCCCTGCAATCAGAACAGAACCCGTTTTACTTGGGAAGATCCATCTCTCACCAAAATTGCCATGCTTCTCCAAAACGTGAGGGCAAATGCTGGCTACAATAAATCAATTCAGATTCTAGCAGTATACACACAAAACAGCTGTAGATATTCTTCAAGACCATAGAAACACTCTTGTCACATTTCAGTACTTTGCGTTCCTGCTGCACATACTCGAGACAACTGTGAGTGCACAGGCTGTGATTCAGCAGATAAATTACTTCCAACCGAGTGTCCACCAGTTAATCAAGTCATGTAATAGTTCATGTAAGAAGAAATATGCCACCTTGCACAGGGAAGATAGCATGCTGAATTATAATTAGCCTTTGAAATTACTGATACACAAATCAGAAGGTTATGGGTATGTCCCCTATATAATATATGTATTGATAAGTCTAAAACTGGGGAGGCATGATCTGTTAGATACAAACTTAGTCACAGGTGCCTCTGTGTGACCACTGGCTTTTATACATGTTCCAGTTTTAAGACTTGATAGATGTAGCAGCTCTGTCACTTGGCTTACTCTACATTTACAGTTTTGATCCCATCCATCACTTGCTGGGGAGATAACAAGTACCTTGAGGTTTTTGCAGCTCTTCATTAAGTACTTTACATCATAGATAGATGGGAAGAAAAGGTTCAAGATGTGGAAAAATTCATGTTCCTCTTCCGGTAACCTGGAATCTGTCAACAACTTCACCATGTAGCCAAAGTCGTAACCACTGAAAACAAAAACATACAGAAAGTAGATAAGCAGGCAACACTTCAACTAGGTCAGTACCAATATCTTGTTTTTCACAGGAGTTTTACATGCTGTAGCTTTCCAACCTTAACATTTTCTGACATTCATAAAACTCCCCTGGATCAGAGCCAGGATTCATCCTGAACATCTGTGTCAATGTAGGACTTTTGAATGCTCCCGGGGTGCCACCACTAACCCCCTGCAGAACACCTAAGCCATTGGGAAGAACACACTTTTCTTCTCAACATTGCAAGTTTCTGTAGCTATGGGCAATACGGAAAAGCAGGAAAACGTGTAAACGTCTGTTTCCACCACCTCCTCCTCCCTCAAGTCCTTTCACTCATGATGATATCAAGGACCAGAGGCTTTGTAATCAAGTTGCTTGAAAAGCTGTAAGATAGACAGCTTAACTGCACAGATTTCTTCCTCTGCATAAACACAAGACAGAAGTTGAGAACACCACCAACATTGCAAGGAAGAGAAACAAAATCCTTACTTTACAATGCACACAAGTTACTAAGTGAAGAAATCACATTTCAACTTCATAACTTCTTCCACAGAGGAAAACAGTAACAGCAAAAGGATTTGCCAGACAAAAGCAGCAGTATTTCAGTCAAAAAGAGATTTCTCACTTGATAGCATCGGTGACCATCTCGGACCTACCTGTGGAAGGACAGCCACTTCACGCTGTCACTAAGGACGACCCCAGATGTCATGAGCAACTCAGCAAAATGCAGAGTATCGATCCCTTCTTCTTCATGCTTCTGGAACTGCAGCCCAGAGCTGGCGAGGAGGTCTATGGAGTCCTGAGAGTACATGTCCTCCCTGAAGGAGAAAAGCAGATTTGCAATAAAGGTACTAACAAGTCAGGCTCATATTAGGAAAATTCCTCCTACACTGTATTTCAAAAACTGGAGTGACTAGTAGGCTCTCTCTGGGTGCCACATTCGTGTCTCTAGAAAATTCACGTTAAATCAGTTTTAATACCACTACTGCGGCCTCCTACAGCCGTAACAAGCTATTCTGTGATCATAACTAATTAATAATCTGTTGGTAGTGCAGATTCCAAAGATGCCACCGCCACAGAACCAAATGTTTTTCAAAATGTTGTTTCCACAAGGCAAACAGAAGCAACCCAGATGAGAGCATGGAGAGAAGGGGAGTTTCTCCCAAATATTAAGGTGTGAAACTCTGAAGTACATTTTCTGTCTCTAGACAGATTCCTGTCTCCATTTTTCTTTTTCACTTCACAGCACATACCACCTTATCATTGTCTCCTGTTCCATCTCTGGGAGTAAACAAAATTGCACAATACTTGACTAAGGAAAGAGAACAGGGATGAGCGATGATGCACTCGGTGGAGCACTGAGCAGGAATGCGACTTCTGTACCAGGTTGTTTCATTGCGGGGGGAGGACATGACAAACCACAGAGCAAAATTCACAACAAATACAGTAACCGAATCCGATGTAGTGATCACACTGTGAAAACCACTTTACTGTGACTTCAATACTTTTAAGAGGCTCACGGATTTGTGGAAACATTTCAACTTTTGGCTTCAAGTATCATCTGTATGATCTGCATACACTGCCTATGAATTTTTGTAATGTGACTGTTCCATGAAAATACTGATTGATTTCCTACAGATATATGGTTTTGACAGATAAGCCCTCTTTCTATTTCCAGGGAGCTCTAGTGGTAATTATGCTGAGTCGGTCTTCACAATTACAGGGGAAGGGATAATTAAATTTGTTTTGACTATAACCCAGGACGTTGCAGTACAGAGGAGACAAGAACAACTGCCACACTCCATTTAACAAGATTCATTCTCCCGAGCAGCTGTAACGATGACACTGGTGGGGTTTTTTCTTTAGATCTCAGTTTATATTTTAGCATGGATCTGTAAAGAGATGTTTTCCTTTTTGCTAAAGACAGCACAGCCATCTATTTTTAGCAGAAAGAAATGAATTTTATATATACATAAAAATAAATAATATTTTTAGATATATATATCAAAAGGTACAAATTTAGACCATAGCATTGTTCTAGCAAAAAGTTTAATGCACATACAATTATTGGGGATAGACTATTTATCACAGAAAATGGTATTAAGGACAAGATTTTAGCAGGATTTGGATGTCCAGAAATATTGCAAACCTATGTCATGCCCAAATCAGCTCCCAAATAAACTGTATTAATTAATACTCTGAATTTTTATTGCTTAGAACCACCCCTGACGATGAACATCCGGACACCCGCATGAGCCCAAGGAAAGCATCACTACAGTGGAACTGAGCAGCCGATTATTCCCCAGCTCAAGAGACTCACGTAAGGTTGAATTTAAAGTTGAACTGCCAGGTGTTGATGCCAGAGGGGTATTCTCCTTTCTCATTTGTGAAAGTCAAGCCCAGCTGGATAATTTTCAGAAGGTCAACATTACACCGAAGGAGCTGATACTGATAGTCTATGGAGCTGCGGAATTCACCAATTGGTCTTACAACAACTCCAGGAAACTCCGTGTCCTAGGAAAGAAGGGAAAATCTCATTTCAGCACTTACTCTATTAGGAGTCATTATTATTACTCTGCTAGGAGCCTATTCAGTTCTTTACTTGCAGGTCTCAGCACTGCATTCTGTGAATTCTTCTGTCAAAATCACTTGGTTTTTCTCCTTTTCCATGTTCATACAGATTTTAAACTGCTACAAGTCAGACGCTAAAAAAACCCCACACAATTTCTTAAGTCTTGGATTCATTCATTTCTTACCATTATCCTTTCTTGCATTTTTATTCTTAAAAAAAAAAAAAAATACAAAGCCATCCAATATGCACTACTGTATCATCTTTCTCTTCCAAAGGACTCTCATTTTCCCTAAATCTACTAAAATGGCCCTTCTAAATACAAGTTAAATTTAGCACTCTGTCCATCTTCATTTGACAGTCCAGACAGCAATAACCTTCATTGATTCTGAGGAACAACCAATGCCTAAATTAACAAAAACTCACGCCAATCAAAACAGATCTTAACAGCAGAACAAACACCTATTAGATGAAAAACATTTCACTTGACCAGTGATTGTGTGCTCTCTCCACTAGAGCCTAAACTTCTAGACTATTTCTACTCCCAAACGAGGTCACATAACTTCCTACTGACTAGAGCACATGCAAAAAAACACATGAAAAATCCAGTGCTGTGTATCTTACAAAATTGCTCCCTTGCCCAAGAGGGTTTTTTTATGTCGACCCTTACAGCACAATCACTAAAGCAGGTCAGAAGCACACTTGCAATGAGATCAAACAGAAGCAAGAAAGCTCATTTCCTGTTGACATACGATAACAAAAACATCAAATTTACTTACACAACTGTGTTCTATGCTGAAATACTACACGCTCTGCAGGGGCGTGTGTTTTTATGCCACGCTTTTATTGCAGACTTTTCATATCTTTATGTTCCTAAGCTAAGTTGGCGTAACTTGCAGTATCATAACTAAACCCGGTTATTTATGTAAGTAACTGGCTGCCGCCAAGCAGATACAGACTTTTAAGAGCAGGAAGAGATTGCTCCCGTCTGGGGGAGACTCTGGTCTATTTAAACAAAGCGTTCTGGACATACTATTGTACCTACAGCCAGAATATTATTCTTCCAGAAGAATCACCATCTGATCCCGTTAAAAAGGAGGCAGCCCAGATGAGCAGTTGTCACTTGCAGGTCTTTTGTCCTACACCAACGTGGCATCTTCCACAACCAAACGGAGAAAGACATTCAAAGGACAAATACACTGGTGGAAAACTAAAGATTTAAGCCCAATTGTACCTCTGACCTCTTTCATTTTTCTGTTGCACAAACTAATATGTTATGAATAGGTAAATATGAAATTAATTCGGGTTTTTAAGGTGGTCTGTCTTCTCTAGCTTTCATTCAATCCACATTCAACATTATACTTGTATTAAATTCTGGAAAGCGTCTACTGAATAGTTTTCTAATTTTTCACCATTTAACTTCTAGCTCAGTTTGACTGGGTACAGAGAGAAATAATTTCTTACTCAAAAATCCACTTATTCCCCTACCCCAAAGAAATCCCTTGACTAAGGCAACTAGGTCAAGTAGAAAATATCTACCATCGCGATGTAGCTGTAACTTAGAACAATCTCTCGAATCTTCCTCATCTCTTCTTCCAGATTGTTGGCCCACACTTCACAGATCACCTGGCTGTTCTCCGCAAGCGCTGCTGGCATCTTGCACGGATTGGGGTAAAGGCGGCTGGTGTCGAATTCAGATGACGGCGTAGAACTGCAAGCTGTGCGATCTTGCCAGTGTGCTGCATCAAACAGGTAAATAAATAATGCTTTATGTGAAGAAAGATCTAAATGTAAGAATGAGTGCTCTGGCAGAGTCAGTCACACTTCCATTTTCAGCTTTAAACAGCCCATTTGAAGTTTACACTAAGTTTTTTCTTGCTTTTATCATTTTCTAGAAACACACTGAACAAGAAGGAAATCTCGGGTTACAAGAGTGGGGGCACAATTCTTTACAAAAAGAGCCATTCTCCCTGTCTTTCTCTTACCATAAACTCTGGGCGCAGGATGTACAAGCAGGGACTCCTCACATTTAATACTGTTCAGCTACTGCGCCAGTTTTTACACACAACACCAGCACGTTTTACAGACGGTGTTTACACGCAGGAGCTGCCCTGCTCTAACTCAGGAAGGCGCCTCAGCCGGTACCACCGGATAAACCGCCGCTCACCGATCATTTCCCGCAACGACGCGGGCAAACCCACCCCGACTCCCACACGCGGGGCTCGGGCTCTCCAAGGCACGGCCGGGCTCGCTGGGGCCGAACCGCCCTCACCCGTCCCGCCCTCAGCCCAACGGCAGCGGCCCCGCGGGCTCAAGACCCCGCGCGCTGGGCCGGGGCCGCCCGGAGGTGGCTCAGCCCGGCGGGGGAGCGGGAGGGGAGGAGGGGACACGGACAAACGGACACACAGACACACGGGCCCCCGCCGCCCCTCACCGGGGGGTCCTGGGGCCGCCCCGCCCGCACCTGCTCGCGCACCGCCAGGCCCCGCCGCTCGCGCCGGGCCCGCCCGGCCGCTCTAGCCCTCGCTCCCCCCCGCCACTCGTCTGCTCCGGCGCTCCCCATCAGCCTTCCCCGCCCCCGCGCTACCTGCCCGGAAGCCGGGGCCGGGCCGCTCCGCTCTGCGCAGGCGCGATGCGGCCTCCTGGAGGGGCGGGACTTCCGGGTTCGGCCGCTTGGCTCTCGCGAGACAGTGTGGGCCGAGGCCGCAGGAGCGCGCGGGGGGCGGGGGGAGGGGGCACGTTGCGGCGCGCGAATGCCTCGCGGCCGCGCGCGCTCCCGCGTAGGGGCGGGGAAAGGGAGGGGGCGGGGTGGGCGGAACGTCACGCGGGGTCCTGCCCACAGTGCGCCTGCGCGGAGCCCTTCGCCGGGTGATGAGTCGTCTCTCGTTACCCCCCCCTTTTCCCCCCTCCGCGGCTAATGGACTCGCCCGGTCTCCCCGCTCTGGGAGCGGCGGGCGAGTCCAAAGTCCGCGGGGGGGGGGAAATGAGGTTGTTAGGAGCATCGCCGCTGTAGGCGCCCACCGGGCGAGCTCAGCAGTTACAGCTGAGCCGCTTCCTGCGGGATCTGGGTTCAAGTGTCTGCTACGCCTGCAAACTTTCGGGCTGGCTTCTGTTCTAGAAATGCTATTTAAATTACATTAGCAATAGAAATGTGTATCTGGTAAAGCAGCGTAGTGTAACTTCCTGTGCCAGCAGCTGCCAACATGGCTCTGCTGGCCGATGCTGGCAGCGGATACTGAATTAATTTGGAAGCCTGTTTACTAATAATTAAGCTTAGATAGTATTTCCTTTTCTTTTAGGCTGCCAGCCTTCTGGACAGGGCTGCATCTGTTACAAAACCCTGCGGCCCAGGTCCTGCTGCAGAGCTGCTACCCGCCCACCAACTTTCTTTTCAATGAATCTCATCTATTTGCCTACCGTTTTAATAAAAGAATCTGGACAAACAAATCTCGTGATCTGTTACACTCAGACATAGTCTAGTGTCTCAGGTTTAATGCTCGTACCTCAGCAGAAACACAACTTCCTGGAAAGACATTTATCTGCATACTGCTCTCTATCAAGTGAACTTGATACCGGCAGCATCTTACGACATCCCTTTATTGAATGTTATTTTGATTCAAAGTTTATCTCCATAGATGATAGTTACCATTTTGCCTTCTCAGCTCTGCAGTCTTGTGCGGTGTTTAATTTATATATTATGCAATATGCTAGACTGGCAGAAAGTAATCACCTTTCTACCTGTGGTCACCCGAGTTCGGGATTTTGTGCAAGAAAACACGTTGTTATCAGGTAAATATAGCAGGTTAGATTACAGCACTCTGTAATATAAGGTCAGGGTTTTTTTCCCGGTGAACAGTTCGGAGTAAAATACATGTATCATTTATCTTGTTTATACGCCCAGCACTTGAAGGTATTGTGAATCCAGGGGAAAAGGGAAGATGCATCTTCTCAGGACACCGAAAATTTGTGTGCCTTGCTACTCTAATAAAAATGTATTGCAGGAAATAATCACTTGTGTTAAATTATGCTTGTAGTGTTTAACAGTTTGCATATAGTTTATAAAAAAAAAAGTTATCCAAGGATGTTTGCAAGCACCAAGCTGGAAACATTTTGCTGAAGGAGATCAGAATTTGTTTTTTCAATCAGGGCTAATTTTGATCGTGGGACATAAGGATGAAGAACAGCTGGAAAAGACACCCTGCTCTTTAAAAAAGTACCATAGTTCTTGTATTTGGAAGTTACCAAACTTGCTTCCAGGTCCAGCACTTCCTGAAAAGTCTTCTCACTCTCTGTGTGGTTCTGTTAAGACCACAGGACAGTCTGGGTATGCAGACCTGGTAGATCATGAGGTGAAAGAAAGGGGCTTAAGCTCAACATTTTTACATCAGGCAGCTTGAGCGGCGTGTCCCGATCATGCCGTGTTGTGGGTTTCCTTTGGAACTTAGTAACAGCACCACAAATGGTAGAAAACTTACTTATGGAAATGTGAAAACACGAATTGAGAGTTAAAAGATGCAACCGTTGCTGAACGTGATTGAACCACAACAGCAAAGCCGCCATTGACGTTTTCCTGACCCTTCCGCTGCGGTACAAGGTGATGGCACACGTGTGCCTGGGTGGTTGGTTAGAAATACAGTTCAGAATGCAGGTAATTAACAATTAGGTGAGGTGCACTAATTTCAAATTCTTCTTTGATGTTAGAGCAACTATCAGTGCGGGTTTGTATGATCCTGAAAGGTAATAAATAGAGGCTACTAAAAAACTGTGGAGAATGAACAAAGATAAATATATTTTAGGAAGTGTCTGATCAAAAAGCCTCTCTGCTGAGAGGAAAACGGACTCTTTGCACACCTCAGCAAAGTTTGCACAAACATGGAGGGTTTGTGGTGAGGACACCAGTGCAGAGCACACACTAGCCAACAGAAGCAACTTCTAGGTTACTGCCAACCTGCGCTGGGCACAGACCTGCAGCAAAAGATGAATGACATTCACATCCTTAGGACTGATACACTGAGCTGTCCCTGTTTGGTACCAATATTTAGGAGATAACCTGTGTGGGAATTGAATAGACGTTAAAAACAGTGAGGTCCGTGAAATTATATATGAATTATATTGTACTGGCTCATCACCTGCCGTTTGCTGTTGGGTGAAGAGTCCTCCAAGTGCAAGCCCATGTCCAAATAAAGATGAACAACATTCATAGGGCACTCATCTCTTGAAATGTCAATTTCCACCTCATCGTCTGCACGCATGTGAGTAGTTCGAAGGGTTTGCATTCCTCCCTGTTGAGTCTGCGTTCTGTGATAAATAACAATTAGTATCAATGGCTAAGAATGACAAACTCTCCAGTAGGGAATAGTTAGGATTAGTCAAGAGAAATTGCCAATAAAAACAGTAACACAGCCTTGAATCTGAAACGAAGCAACAGTGAATGTTTAGCACATGAAGTGGACAAACGGCGTGAAGTTGGGAAAGGAGATTTGGGAATTTTCTCCTTCCAGGAATTAAAAAAAAAGAAAAGGTTAATTGATAAAAATACAGCTGTAGCGGTAGGTACAAGAACCCAGGCACAAAGAGGTGCTGCCGTTGTTCACGCAGCTCTGACTGTGCTGCTGGCTTGAGATTGTTCCCAAAGGACAGTGGGTGTTGCTTCACACAAGAGTGACCGGAGGCAGAGCTGATATTCCACGTTTTTCCTTGCGTGGAAAAATAAATCTGGAAAGTTATGGCCAGTTACACCCTCAGTTCTCAGAACGTAGCTTGTAATAGGGCACCGGATATGGGATAACTAACATAGATTGGGGCCACATTTGCATAATAAAGATCAATGCTACTGTAAATTACATCTTGCTCTCTGCAATACCATAATTACAGGCTATATGGTCGGTAAACATCATATCTAAAGACAACTGGGCCTGAGCACATTCATCTTGCCCTTACAGATGGAACTGTAACCTGTAACTGGTTGAGGATACTACATAGCAACAGCATTAGTGTAATTCATAGATTTAGTGCAACACAAGGAAAACAGGATCGCTGCTTTTTGCCAGATTCCACAGTAACCCTTGCTGCTTTTAACAAACACACCTTTAACCCATTCAGTTGCACTGGCACTAGCTATTTTGTACTCAAAACATGAGCTAGCGCATCATAAAAACTACATCTCTGGAACGTGTTGGGTGGCTCTTTTATTCTTGGATAGAGCCATTAAGTCTTGACGAAAAACTCCTTACCTGCAGAGATGTATTCCAGCCACTCCCTGAGTGACAGCGCACACATGCACGGGGAACGCTGCCAGCGCTAACGTGACATGGCACTGCACATGACTCCTCTGGGAAGGGACAGCCAGCTCCTGCTTGGAAACACTCCCGCTGCCTTCGCCCAAACCCTCATAAAGCTTCCAGAGCAGCAGGGGAGGCTGAGGAGTTGAATTCTGGGCAGACACAAGGGAGCTCTCTCCTCGCTGCCAGCGGCAGGGTGAGCAAAGGACGGGCAGCCAGGATTCAGGGGTGGAGCAGCTTGAAAAGATAGGGCAGAAACTCAGCAAATCTTTAAAAGGCAACGTCCTGTGTCTGTCTGAAGCACGGCTGTGAGCTTTCCTAGGAGCTGTGGTTGCCTTGAGATCTTCACTGGTTGATTTAGGGCTTGGCACAGCAGGACATCCACCGAATGCCACGTCTGGTCCTGCGGTTGTTGACACAGCGTGACTGACATGCAGCTTTTTGGGTGACCCGGTAAGTTGTCCTCACATTATCCTTTCAATACGTTCTATACTTTCGTGGGCAGTCGTAGCCTTTTTTTCCTCTCTCAGGCACTGTTGTTTTCCACTATCAATGCCCTGTAAAGGTCGATTCTAGTGAAGGAAGGTCTACAACAGAAGATTCAAGCAGGAGGACAAAAGGAACAGCAAGGAGCTGCCCATCCAGCCCTGAAGATGTCCCCGTCACCTGCCAGCAGCACCGGCGGGTGTCCTGGGAAGGACACGCTGCAATAAAGTACCTGGAACAAAACAGGGAGAAGCGGGTACTTGTGCAGCCTCAGCTTTGGACTGTCTGGGCAGCAGAAATGGGACATAAAGAATAGTGTAAACATTAAAGCAAATGTAAAATATATGGCAGTTCTTGCCTTGTCAGGTTACGTTAAACATTTTAAAACATGACTTAAACAGACTAGGGTTTTCTGAAGTGGAAAAGTCAGTGAAAATGGATCTGTAATTTAATGAACAATTGTTGGACAAATGATGAAGTACATGGAAATCATTAAAAAGAAGTATTAGAGCTCTTTATTGACTAGTGTATGTTTCTCCTTTAATGCCAAGAGACTGACTGGAAAGAACAAATACTTTATGGCTGAGGATTTGGTTTGGATCAAATTCCGTGTTAACTAGTTTGAAATAACCAAAAAGGATTTTTTTTTAGAAAAAAAACCCACCAGTTGTAGCTAATATTTGGAAATAGCTGCCGGCAGCTGAGATCTTCACTGGTTGATTTAGGGCTGTATAACAAGCCAACATGGGACCAATGCCAAGCAGCTGAATGGCTTTTTTGTTTGCCATGATAACGTGAATGCTTTTTAAATGTATGTGGTGTCTTCTGAAGCAGAAGAGCCATTAACCAAAAAAAACAAAAGAGCAGGTAATGAGATGTTGGGGAAAACCTAATCCATCAATCCATCTTGTTTTAATGTAAGTAATTTAAAATTTTATTCTGTAAATGTGACTTAATAAAGGTAATATAGAGAGGTTTTGGGGAGAGGGAGGGAAAGCAGACATGGCAGGACAGTTCTGAACTGGAATTATTTGCCTCCGCAAGGCTGCTGGCATAGCAGGATTATTTTCAAAGGAGTACTACTAGAAATGGGATTATAATTTTAACCCTTCCCTAAGATCACAGAATGTGAGACTTGGTCAAGCAATGGCTCTTCCTCTTCCTGAAAACTCAGAACTGAGTCACACACTCTGCTCTGCATGTGAGGACTCAGCAGGTTCCGGAGCATCAGCCTTCCAGCCAGCAGCTGACTGAGATACCCCCGTTACACCCGCCTCGCCGAGATCTGCTGTGCTCTACTACAAGGTCATCAGAGTAGAATAATCTCTTGAACCACAGAAAACTGTCGCCAACACCGTTTGCTGCACCGTCCCAGTGGAATAATTTGATATTGCTGTTTTCAGGTCCCTGCTGGCTGGTTCTGGAGGAGACAGGGAGGTACACGGCAAAAGGGCAGGGAATATAACACAGGAAATTCTGGTTAGATACTAGGGGAGAAAAAAGTTTACAGTGAAAGTAATCAAAATAGTGGAGCTGATTTCCCAGAGAAGCTGGGGAATCTCCCTCCATGCAGATATTCACAACTCAGTTATTCAAGACTCCGAACAATGTGCTAGGAAAGCTGGAATGGAGCAAAGCCTCAAAAAGGAATGGATTATTCAAGGCTGACGTATTTCAAGTGTCAGTAGTGTTTTCTTGGAGACAACAGGCACACCTGCACTGAGGGGACCTGCATGACAAGATGGGCATATGGTACACGTTACGTAATGTAAAATGCATCACTGCGATCAGAAGGTTTTTTGGAAGTGAAGATAAGATCAGTTTGGCCCGTGGCAACTTACTTAAACTGACCTATTCAGGCTAGCAGGTTATTTGTGATTGCTACTTACAAGTATTCTTCATCAGATACCTTAGAGTCCAACTGTATTTTCTCAATAAGGTTGTGCTTGGCAAACTTGGTGTATCGGGATGTGAAACATATGTAAGATCTCACAGACTGGCTCTAGTAGCTCACAAAGTCTAAGAGCGAGACGCTCTAGCTCTGCAGAGAGACAAGAAGTCCTTGGGCACTGTGATTTCCTCAGCACATTCTCTTCTTAAGAAACAGCACCTTAGAGCACCTCTCACACTACTTTTTTTTTCGGTCAAGGAAGACAAAATTAACTTGTTTTGTTTTGTTTGTTTAAGGCTACTACCAGGAGTTACCATTTCCCATAGGACTGTATACAACCCAAGTGTGGAAATAGGGGATTGGGAGCTCAGGCTTATGGTTTCAACTTTCAAATCACTTTTTGCTTGATTGTTTTTCTTTTTCCTTCTCAGAACTGTTTAACCCAAGTTTCTTCCACTAGAATATGTAGTTTGGTGACCTGACCTTGTCCTTTTCTGTCCGTGAGTGAGCAGGAACCCAAGAAGGAAGGTGGTGTCCAATTTTTCTGTCTCATGCCCCTTGACCTGCATACTAACGTGTTGTAGGAAAACAGAGCTGGAAAGGCTTGTCAATAAACAATGTTCGTAAGAATGTACCCATAAAGCTGTCATTTCACAGCTAGAGTATAACCTTCAGCTAATACGGTGACTTCTTTTTGGCAGCATATTCTTCCTTTCTGAAACACTGCAAGAGGAGCGCTCCCGAGAGGCTTGCTAGCATCATAAAGGTAATAGAATATCATCTTTCTAATTAATAATTTTCCAGCTGTTTTTCTTTGTACCTTAGACAGGTGCCTTTATACCTTCTCTGTACTTTCCTTTGTTACCTTAGGTAACATAGTTTGCCTGTGCTTGAATATCCCTCTACATATTAAAACCAAAATGGATTAAATTCTGCAGCGCTCAGTCATCTGACCTTCACATTATTAGAATTAATGTGTTTGTTCTTGAAGACTGTGTGAAACCAAGAAAACCTTAAGGAATGTTTTGTTAACTTTTGCTAATTATAATTCATATTGAGATTGCAGCAATATAAAAACAGCTATGCAATAATCCCTAGGACAGCCACAGCATCTCCTGAAATAGAGATGTTGCCATGGCCATGGACAGCAGTGAAGCCCCAGCAGCTACTTAAACCTTAAGTTTGATTCTTTTTTTACCAAAACGGGCAACAAATGGTCAATCCAGAGCCAAATGCAGGGAGATTTATTACAAGGTGGCCACCTGCCTATTTAGAACTTTCAACCCTCAAATTAACCACAGTGAGACTCAAAGCAAAGATGGTTTTCTCACTTACCGCAGTCTCAAGCTGTAACTTTTTACTCCATTAATTCTTCGTGGCGCAAACTCCTATTGTTGTAGTCGCATTTTTGTTTTCGTTCGTGTTAGTTTAACAGCATGCCGTCATTAAAGAGCCCACGTCCCGTGCCATCGTTTGCTTGGCGGTCTGTGAAGGGTGGGAGTTCCCACTGAACACTATGTGTCCCCAGGCCAGATGGAGGGAGGCAGCTGTGCCACAACACCCCAGTGCCACAGTCTAAAGCTTTAGTTTTGGCTGATCTCCCCTTTTTGCTGTGTTACCCTTCCATCCCTATTAGTCTTCTGAGACAAGACTGACTCATCAGGAAATAGGGGCATTTTTCTTCTCAAGAGCTCAGCTTTGCTCCAAGGCCAACATGAAGGAGGGAGCAGGACAGGGTAAATATTTTACAGTTTTGCAACTGAGCTCGAAGTTGAGGGGTTTTGCTGTTGTCAGCAGTGTGTTATTCCACTCTCCAGCTGTACAAGGTTCACTTACTTAGATCACATCTTATTTCAGATGAAAAGAGGCACTGGACATTCCACCATGGCTGAGCAGCAGAAGCAGGTAAAGGCTCAAGGTCACCTTTTAAAGGCAGCATGTGTTGAATTATCTTCTAAGAGAAGCGACAGACACATCCATGCTCTGATCACTTTAGCGCAACTAGGAGGTCATTTCTTATCACTACAGCAACGTTTTCCCAGCTTTTCTTCCCTTCCAGTGGACTGCAGCTCCACCACCAAGTGCCGGAGGGTCTGTTACCTTTGAAGTATGGCAGGAGACCACAACACTTGACTGTCACCAAAAGCTGTGACTCAGAGCAGTCCCGCTGAACAATGTGTCTCCAGCTGATGCGCCCCGGTCTCTTTACTTTGCAGGCAGCAATCCTGTTCTGCACTTAAATAATCTGCCAAGCCTATATCTGCCTTTAGAGGCAAGATCTCAAGCGATCCATGGATCAGAGTTTGGAAACTGCTGTGCTGGAGCTGTTGGCGTGAAGATAAACAGGGTGTTAGCACTTGGACTTGATGAACGAGATTTTTTTTTTTCTATGTAAACCTCTCTGCTTCTACAGCTCATGTAATTATACTGTGTGGGATTCATTCACATAATCACTTCATCACATAGGATAAAAACGCAGCCTCAAAATGAGACAGTTTGTAGCCAAGGGGCTTTTAAAATAGCTTAAGTGCTGAGCTTTAGCTCCTCTCTGCCCTATCGCAAAGCCAGACATACAGAGTGTCTGATGAGCATTAGCAGTTTTTAGTTTTAGCATCTTCTAGCTGAAGAGTTTCAAAAGAATCTGAAATACTAACTGGTCTTCCTAAAAATTCTGACACCTGTAAGACATTGGAGTTTTTCTTTGGTATGTTCATTCTTCATCCCAGGAGAAACAAGGATTTATAGGATACAATTCTGTTTAGAAGCTCTAAGCTTTTTATAGCTTTTGTAACCTTTTTTATCTAAAGAATATGTAGATGGTGCTCCAAGGTCTAAAGATTAAGCAAGTCTTATGTCAGCATACGTGAGGCATAACAGGGGCGCAGCTGCAAGTGTGAAACTGCTGAGATCCCTCCAGCCCAGGGTTCAGTGTGCACCATCTAAAGCCAGGACGGATGGTTTTCACCAGCCTTGCGTTTGTAGCTCAGCACACCCAGTGGCAATGCTGCAACTGCTTGCATCACTTCAATGTAAACCTACAGGGTTCGCAAACATCAAGCTGTAGGGCGAGAGTCCTTTAAATTGCTTCCTCCCTGGCTGCTAACCTGATTAAAAAAGAGATGATAGGAGGAAATGGTTGTTTGCTTTAATGAGGAAAGTTTCAGTGCTAATGAGCAAAGTTCTACCCTGGGACAGATAAATATTGCTGACAAGTCCTGCGCGATGTTTAATGTTCTGTAGCTGTTGCAGAATGTTAAAGAAGCTCTTAGCACTGAAAGCTAAGAGGATTTCTCTATATTGCATTACCCTAAACACACCTGCATTCAGCATTTATGAGTGAGCTGTCTCTCTTGTTTGTCCTCTCTGACAGAGACAAGCAGGACAGCAGCTGTAAATCATGCTATTTATACTCCAGTCTGTTTGTGCAGCACAACAACACAGTTAAAAAACTGGAAGGACAGAGTAATAAACAAGGCACTAGCTGGTTATTACGCTATATTGTTTTAGAATTGCATTGATTTTTTAAAAAACATTTATCCTGCAGATAAATATAATGCATATTCGCCCAGGAAAACCCAAACTAAGATTGCTGAACTCCAAAACCAATCCCAGCTTGGGCTGCTCTAAAAGACAGTTAATTATACATTTGTCATATATTTGCTAAACAATTGGTTTTGAATATTTAAATACTCAAATATACTGAATACTGGAATCAAGAGGTCTCTCTGGTGCCTGTATGCTCTACATGGAAATATTTCTTTAGTAGGTAGCATTTCCATGACTAAAAGAAGGGGTTGAGAGAACTTTATACCATTGAAAAGTTGAGTGTTTTATCTCCTTGTTAATATGCAATTGTTCTATACAGATGACATGTGGTACCTACTGGACAATTTGTACTCTCAGTACTAAAGTTGAGTTGTACCTGTGATGGCCTAAAGGCTCAGCAAAGTGAATTATGCAAGAATAGTTAATATCCTGTGTTAAAGCTCTGTTATATTTGGGGAGACAAAAAGGCAGCCTTCTGGGCACGTGAGCCTTGACTTTAGAATCGGTCTTCAAAGCAAAGAGGAAAATTGAGAGGGGTGGTTCTGGATTAACTGGAGCTGTTAATCAGATCATCTGAGCACAACAGGTCTTGAGTACAGTGGAGACAACACGTACTGCGTACTGGGAGAGGATGTACTGGTAGGGTGAGAGCAGCATTTATAGGTGGTGCACCGTGCCTTACCCCCAGGTCTGCCATGCCGACTTCTCTGACTTGGCCAAAAGCCCCTTAACATTATAGTCCTCTAGGTACCAACAAGTGTGCCCAATAACAGTGGAGAAAAAAAAAAATCAGTGGTATTTTCTCTCTCTTTGTTTTTTTCTGGAGGAATTTAATGTCAGCGATACTTCAGATGACATGGCTGATGGATGTGTCTGTATTGCCCCCCTCAGTTACACGCCATATCCTATAACAGCTTTGTTATTATGTTCTTTAGAGTGTTCATAAAACAAAACAGGCTATCATAGAACTGCCTTGACCTCCTGCATTTCAAATACAGAAAGTGCTTGTGTAGGACACGGCAGCACACGTTTACTCTTGTTGCTTGCGCACAGGAAGAGAAGCTCTGGGATGCCATGAAG
Source organism: Nesoenas mayeri (assembly GCF_963082525.1). Taxonomy (NCBI): domain Eukaryota; kingdom Metazoa; phylum Chordata; class Aves; order Columbiformes; family Columbidae; genus Nesoenas; species Nesoenas mayeri. The sequence continues at coordinate 5,846,995 of NC_137556.1, forward strand.
ATCACTGCCCGTGTCCTCGGTACAGGCCTGCTCGTATTCACCGCCTTAGCGAACTTTGGTTTTTGGTAAGATTGTTTGAACAAAAGGCCTTGAGAGGAAAAAATGGATGATGGAAAGATGGGCAACCACGAATGCTTATTCCCACAGGTACCTGCAGAGTATCTGGGATGCTTCAGGCCATTTCTGGCAAACAACATGGCTGAAGCTCTACTACCTGTTGGAGGGAGAGGAGTGGACAATCTTCTTCCTTGGTGAGTTACTCAGGTTAACAACCCTGTGCTGTAGGAAGAACTATCCAGGTACTACATCTAAATGGGCGTATGGACGTGCCTTCCCAAACTCGCTAATCCTCCCGCTGATAAAGCACATGTGGGCTCCAGAGCCAGGCACAGCTGATGTGGTGCAACTGTGCTGCCTTTGGACGAGTGCATCTTTACACCCCCTGTACAGACTGCAAATTTGATCTTGCTGCTGGAATGGCTTCTCTTTGAAAACACACTCTTTGCTCCTGTGAGGACTGAATGACTCCGTAGAAATAATTACTGGAAATTAACATAAAATCAGTGGGTTTTACTCTTGCTGTAGCACCTATAAAACTCTGCCTATGATTAACAGCTAGAGAACATGCCTAGTATGGACATTCAAACGTCCACCCATGACAGAGATCACCCAGCCTCCCAAAAAAGCCCTTTCTTAGCCTCAGTTGTGGCAAGTTTCAACCACGTCCCCATTCTCTAGGTCTTACCTATGTGTCGAAACCTCCCCATATTCCATTTTCATCCATATTCCATCCCCATTCCCTAGGTCTTACCTATATGTCGAAACCTCCTCATATTCCATTTTAAAGCCTCTCAGGGCAGGGGATACACACCTGGCACATCTGGGTCTCAGCAAGGTTCTCTGGATACCGTGCCACTGTATTGTGTTTCCAGTTTAGCCACAGCTCTGAATTTATTGCCACATCTCTGCCCTTTCCTCACGCCACAGGGACTGCACTGGTTCCTGCCCTTGCCTTCTGGGGCTTCAATGGAATCCTTATGGTGGCTGATGTAACAGGAAAGCCAACTTTCATTACTCGCTATCGCATTCAGCTGGGCAAGAACAATCCTGTAAGTATTTCTCACTCTGCTTCTTCTGCTGGCTAAACAGTTCCTGCAGACGGGATTCACGGAGAACCAAGCTGAGTCTTGCATATCCACTGAGAGAGGAAGGCAGTGGTTGTCATTAGGCTACTGATCAGATCTGGATTGACAGCTCGTTAAAAAGTTGATCCCCAAACTAACACAGAAACAGCCAACAAATCCCAAAGCTCTTTATCCTCCCAACTGAAAGCCACATTGCTTCTGATTTAGCCTCAAATCCTGACTTCTCTCTCGCAGGTGGACACAAAGAAATTGCTCCAAGCCATCTACACAGCGCTGTGTAATCAGTTCTTTATCTCCTTGCCCATGTTTGTGCCGATGTTCTACCTCATGAAATGGTGGGGCAACACTTTCAGCAAGGAATTACCGACCTTCCGCTGGTTTCTTGTGGAGCTAAGCATCTTCACCTTAGTAGAGGAAATTCTCTTTTATTATACACACAGGTGAGCTGAGCACAGGAACAGGACTCTCTGGTTTCCCCCTATGCCTTTAAGCTTATACCCATCTCCTACAACAGCAATGGTCCTAGTCCCCCCTCTTCTTGTGGGAAGACTTAGAGGTTCTGGAATCCACCCTTACAACATAAGGCTTGGGTGCTGCAATGTTGCTGGTAACTCTAATGAGCAAAAATGGTCTAAGTTACAAAGGTGGAGCAGCTTAAAGCCTAAGATAAAAACAAAACAGGCCGCTTCATACAAAAGCTGTAACCCAGTGTTCTTCAAAAAGAGGAGAACAAGACTGACTATCATGAAAGAAAAAAGCCCAAGAGGCCAGTGACTGATCTCCTGTTCGCTCGTACAGCACCTATGGAGCAGAGGCTGGCTCCTGACACCAACGTTAAAGCAAGGAAGGAAAAAAGCCTGCAGGGCTGCACAGAATTCCAAACTATGTAGCCTTCCCTTTTGGACAAGTACACACACAAAAAAACATTAAAACCAATTTTTTAAGGTCCCACAGAACTTAAAAATCTGCCTCAGTTGCCGGTAGGTAAAGTCAAACCAGTGAAAAATATAAAGTGAGTCTTCCCCTCAAAAGTTCTCTCAGGTTTGAGCAAATCTGTCTTTTGGGGACTTTGACTTATGGCATTTATCTGGACTGAAGTTTAACATCAGTCAGTACACACATACATTAAGTGGGGGCTCTGTGTTAAAGAGTAAGGGAAGCCAGGAGTCCTACACTCTTACTCTCAGCTGCTCTAAATCTTTCTTTGAAAGAAGAGCCATGAGCAAGTCCCCACATTTCTCTCTTTTCTCTCCTTAGGCTTGCTCACCTCCCACTCCTGTACAAGCACATTCACAAGAAGCACCACGAATGGACAGCCCCCATCGGCGTGGTCTCCATCTACGCTCACCCAGTAGAACACATAGTAAGTGGATCCCCCACACTCACCCTCCAGTTCCTGTGCAGAGCGTGATTTCCATGGGATGAGGAGGAGCGGTAAGAGAAGAAAAGCAAACGCGCCCTCAGACTCTTCTTTCTCAGGACGAGAAAGCTGAGCTGCGTTGCCAGAAGCATAGAAGGGTCGGGGTGCCCCCCCTTTATGGTGTGAATGTAGGGGTTGTCATATGCAGGGACAGGAGCTGGACTCAATGATCCTTGTGGGTCCCTTCCAACTCAGGACATGCTACGATTCTATGCTGAGCTCCTCTGCCTTTAAGCACCCAGACCAAGGGCTCCAGCAGAGGAGGGACAGACTGAGGCAGCTTCCAGCACAATATGTGACACTGACACACTCTGGGTTACTGCATGGAGCCAGAATTCTGTTGAAGCTTTCATGCTGCTGGCTGGGGCTGTGACAGCCGTTTGTGGCGCTGGTAGGACACGATGAAGTGATGCAGCTGGGTCATCGCATCACGACTTCTGCATGCGTTCTCAGGCCAGGGCCATTTGACAGCTCGGCTTCCCAAGAGCAGCCTCAGCATTATTCCAAGGTGAAGCTGAAATTCGGACATCTGATCCCAGGGTGATTTTCTGGATTTGTGCTGCCCTCACACCCCTGCTTTGGTCTCACATCTAACTACTACTACAAGCTTAGGGAGCTTGGGCTGTGACTATGTTTTGCAGCGAGTAAAACTCAACTCAGAGTAAATTATTAGTTTGATGATTAGGTAATTTTAGTAAGGTGTTTGCAGAGGGATCTTCCCTTTCTGCTGTTTGCACAAAACTAACATGATGTATCACCCAGGTGAAACAACGCAGCTCCTAGATGAGAGTTGGCTTGTTGTGGACCTGTCAGTGAGGTAGAGTTTGCTTCTCATTTCTAGCTCTCCAACACGTTGCCTGTCATGACCGGCCCGATGATCATGGGGTCTCACATCGTTTCAATCGCAGCGTGGTTCTCCCTGGCTCTCCTAACGACGAGCATTTCGCACTGTGGCTACCACCTGCCCTTCCTCCCGTCGCCCGAATTCCACGACTTCCACCACCTCAAGTACGTCTGGGTGCTGTCAGCTTCCCCTTCCCCTCCCACCTGTGGCTCTGGCGCTGCCGACGGGCAAAGCTCCTTCCTGACAGTCACTGGGTTTGCACAACTTGGGCACAAGGCCCAATCCAGTCCGCCTGGCAAGAATGCTGCCAGGTCTTAGAGCAGTTAAACAGAGACGGGGATTTTGGAGGACTCGGTCCTGCTGCCCACACGAGTGCCAGCTGCCTCCTTGCCCTCTGCCCTCCTCCATCAGCTGACTTGGAAACCTCCAAAGCTTGAACCCCGCAGCTGAGGCTGCGCATTTCGAAAGCAAGCGCAGCGTGTCTGAAGCAGCAGCGATCACCTGGACTTTCCCCAGCGCAAGCGCAGGGCCAGAGACAGCGATCTAGAATAGAGCCAGAGCAAGGGCAAAGTCACATAGCTCAGATAAATGTGCAGGGAGCCTCCCTGTCTGTCCCTCTCCAATACACTGGGATTAGTAATATTGATCAGATAACACCTTGCCCAAAATATTGCAATTAACCCCTCCCGGCAGAGATTCCCAGCCTCCTCCTACACTGCACAGAGCAGGGTTTCAGCAGGTTGTTCAGGGATGCAAACCACAGTAGTGGAAGATGGGTTCGCATCTCCCAGACGTGCACTGAATTCACATATTCTCTCCAGCACAGTTTGCTTCTCCTGCAGCAACAGCTGATGTGGCAGTTCCATCGCCACCCAAACACTGGGCAACACCCAGACCGCATTGCCAGGTCCTGTTGTCAGTCAGTTGGTTGCCGCAGAGCCCCGGTGCTCTCTGGGCAGAAGGGCTGTGCCGGTGTCCCGGTGCGCACAGACATGGCAACACGGTTGTCCGGCTGCTCCTGCAGCTCCAAGCTGCCCAGGAGAGTGCAGATCAGTGCCACCAATTCTTGATAACAACGGTGACAAGAGAAGTTGCAGAAATTTCACCTCGGCTTCCTTAGGGCTCGAGGGAGACTGGTGCAGGAGCAGAAATAAATCACATGCATGGCTTATCAGGGCTCTGAAAGGAGATGGAAATAGGAAGGGTGAGGCAACCTCAGAAACTTGCAGTGATGTTTAATCTCTGTTTGGTTTCCAGGTTCAACCAATGCTATGGAGTGCTGGGAGTGCTGGATTATCTGCATGGAACGGATAGAGTGTTCAGACAAAGCAAAGCCTACCAGAGACACAGGGTCCTCCTCAGCCTGACACCCCTTTCCGAAAGCATCCCCGAGGTGCCCGGGAGAGCAGAGTGAACCCAGCAGCCCACGGTTCTTGCAGAGCGAGGACAATGATTTATGCCAAATAGTGTTTTAATCGTTCACACACAAAAAACCCCTGAAGCTGAAAATGCTACTTGAAATGACTGCACTTTTGCTGCTGGTATTTTCTACTTAAGGCACAAAAAAACTACTCTATAAAGCTATTTTTATACAAAGTTTAGACGTTTTTTCTTAATTACCTGCAGTTCCTTGACTCCAGCTGTGTGTGTGTGAATCAGATGTGTTCTGGGCACTTCGCTTTGGGGAGTTCTCATTATTAAGGTTTTAGCACTTCAGTTTTCACTGACCATGTTCTGGCCTCTTTCAGCAGCATTCTATAGAAGTACCAGCAAGATGACTACAACTACATATGAGAAGATTAAAACCACTATTTTTCTGAGACTCACAACATGTGGAGTATGGGATGCAACCCTAAGACAGGTCAGCGGGGCCACAGCTTTAGCAACGCTCTCCCTGGCAGATCCAAGTGGCCCTATTTGCCCTGAGCAGTTTTCCTTCCTGCGAGAGGTCAGTCCAGGTCTGAATTAAAGGCAGTCATGTCCTCATCTCTGCTCCAGAAACTGATGTCTGCAAACATAAAGCCAGTTTTCCCCACCATGGGACAGGGAGGGAATGCTGGGAGCTGATGGAGCCCTGGTCCATCACCTCCTTCCGCTGAGCCTCATCTCACTCCCACATGCCCAACAGAGGCACAAACCAAAACCAGTAGCTCTGTACAATGATCAACGATGGAGAGAGACTTTCAATGGAAAGAAGAGTCCCTGTATCACACCCTGCTGTCCTGAGATCCTTGAAACCCCGTACGGATGGATGCAACAAGAAGCACTCCTACCTTTATGCACAAGTACTTTCACAACTGATCTCAATGGTGCTGCCAGTCTTCTCCAGGATCAAGTCTGCAAATATAATGGCCTTGAGTTGCACCAGGGAAGGTTCAGATCACATATTAGGAAAAATTCTTCACAGAAAGGGTTGTAAAGCACTGGAACAGGCTGCCCAGGGAAGTGCTGGAGTCACCATCCCTGGAGGGGTTTAAAAGATGCATAGACGAAGTTCTTAGGGACATGGTTTAGATCCAGTTAGGTTGTGGTTGGACTCAATCTTGAGGTCTCTTCTTCCAACCAAAATCATTCTATGATTCTAAGTCTGAATCCTGTCTGGGGACCTGGGACAAAAGTGACACCTGCCTCTCACCACTGCAGGACCCCTGTCCCACGCAACCCATGGAGGAGAGGACACGCAGGGCGGACCTGCACTGCACTTACCTGCCGTCAGCCCAGGAAGCCTCCGGAACCTACAACCCCAGCAGGATGAACTTGCCCACAGCCCCCCGGGGAGGTCAAGTCAACAGAACAGAAAACCCAACCTGCATTGTCTTTTCAAGTTTTTATTTTTATACATTTTTTTTTGTATTAAAAAGGAAAAAGCATAATTACCACAAATTACAAAGGACTAAAGCATTACTAGAATAATGAATCACATCAGCCTAGAAAGCAGATACTCTGAATAATATTAATGTTATAATACAAGCTCTCATTCAAGTATTTTACATTTTTCTCTTTTCCTTTTATATGTGATGATGATCCTAGCACATGGGTCAAAGATTATGTACTATCGACAGAAGATGGATCATGTACAGCGGGCCATATTAACAAGATTTTCCTCCCAAGTGATACATGGTCTTGTGATGAGTCATTTTAAGTTTGTCTCTACGATAAATGCAGCTGAAGAAGGTTGCACACACTTTCTAGTTTTGGGAAACAAGAAGGTTGAGGTTGGGACACATAGGGTTTGAGAAGGGCCAGCACATCGAACCATCACCTCTTTTGCTCCAGAGGGCCCCCCTCGCCGGGGCGCAGCTCAGCAAGGGGTTCTGAGCCGCAGATCCAAAGGTTTCCGACCCCAACGGGACAGGGAAGGGCTGGGAGAGGACAAGGGGGCTGTCCCAGGGAGGCTGGAGGGTCCCCGTGGTGCCAAGCGGCCCCCACACAGCGCTGGCACTGAGACAGCAAGCCCAGGGGACAGCGTGGGGACACACGGCTGACCCCACTATGTCCCTGCAGGGGCTGGTGTTGGTGCCCAGGGCGCTCCCGGCTCCTCCAGAGCGTCCCACCGAGGGGATGTGCTTGTCACAGATACATCGGTCCTATGTTCAAGTGTCTGCAGAAAGTGAAACTGTAAACTACTCATTGAAACGCTGCCCTCCAGCCACCCGCTCCACGCCACAGAGATGAACATTTTCTTTAAAAAATAAAAAGTCATTCATCTATTATTTGTATTGAAATTTTTAAAAGAAAAAAAAAAAAAAAGAGTCAGCGAGACATTTAACATCAAGTGTAGCAACCCTCTCTTAAAAGAGCCTACCATCCATTTCAAAACAGTGACAAAGTGACATAACCGGTCTCAGAGGAGACAGGAGAAAATAAGCATTGCAAACACAGCTTGCTACATTTACAAGTTTCCTTTTTTTTTTTCCTTTTTCTTTTTTTTTCCTTTTGATAAAATAACTGGAAAGGCATTAACAGCTAGAAGGCCCCCTCTGCACTGCCACGCGGAATGTGTACGGACACGTGGCAGGATTCTGAGGTTAACGCATCATTTTGTTACAGTACAGTCGACCAGTCCCAAACAAGACGAGTAGTTGCCAAAACTCGAGGGACCCCAAGGGCTACAGCAATGAGCCACCATCAGGGGTGCGAGGGGGGCAGCAGGAAGAGGGACAGACAGGCAAACAGAGCAGCAGGATTATTACTTTAATTATTTTCTTCCCCCAAATGAGCATGGCAAAGCAGCAAAGCCTCCTCTGAAACACACCTTCCACCTCCACTCCTGATCCCACGCCACAGCTCCGTACCCACTGCAACCACCTGCATCCCAAAGATGGGCTGACACGCAGGACCTTGACAAGATGTCCCGGCTGTAGCAGCCTGGGATGTCTCAAAAACAGGGGTGAGATGGGGAGCGCCCCCCAGCCTTACTGAAAGCAGCCGGGGGCCCCCAGGCCGTGCCAGTGCTGGGATGGATTGGTGCTCACAGGAGTACATGTGCCTGACCATTCACACCACTGAAATAAAATAATAATAAAAAAAAATACAGAAAACATGATCGTGGTGAAGCATCCAAGCTAAAAGCAAGGCCAAACTCCCTCCTCAGCAGGAGGACAAGAGCTTCCTCAAAAACAAAGCCCCTCTCTGGACAGGCATCTCTGCTCAGTGGTGGAGCAAGCCCCATGCGATGCCGCTGTCTGCAGCAAGAGGACAGGGAAATCATCACATCCGTCCCCTCCTCAGCCTGCATGGACCACGTGTCCCACAGCCCCGGCCTCACCAGGACCCCCGCTGCTGCCTGGGGTGCGGGGTGCTGCCCCAAAACTGGAGCACTGAGCTCCTGCCCTCGCCGGCACCGCAGGAGCGAATGGCCCCGCGTTCCTTCCAAGACAGGCAGGAGCAGGCAACAGCTGCCTCGGGTGTCACGTCCCTTTGTCCTTCACTGCCTGGCTACGCTGCTGCCCAACAGGGGGCAAAACAAGGCACATAGTCCGCAAACCTGGAGGGGCGGCTGGGATTGCTCTTCTGACCCACCTGCCGCTGGGAATCGGGGGGAGTTTCAGGCCAGGCCCTCAGCCACACTGATGTGACAAACCACTGACTCAGCAGAGGGGGGAAAACTCTTCCATGCCAAGACCAGAGCCTCAGCTTTAGAAATTACGAAATAATTTAAAATCAATTCTGGTTTGGGGAAATTCTCTGGGAAATGTCTTACCTCTTTCTACCACCCAAGCAATTCCACAGTCTGCTCCACAAGCAACAACCCCACAGCAGCAGTTGTCCCTCAGAAGAGGTCACTCCTCCTCATTTCCTATCTAATTCGTTGCTAAAACGCAGACAATTGGCTTCAAAAGAGAACACACACCAACGAGAGCACAGGGACACAGCAGCAAGGACCACGCGCCAGCACATCCAGACCTGCTTCCACTTGCAAACAACCAGCAACGCATCTCTGAAATCCTTCATCAACCCCTATCTCAAGGCTCCTCCTTCCCAAATCTGGGGCAAACCCAACCGCATCTGTAACCTCAGAGATCCAGCTCACGAGAGGAGAAATCCAGAGATAACAGTCACGGCCACAGCACCATACAGGTGTTACTTGCCCAGGTACCACCCTGCAGCCCCAGATCAAAGCTGTAATGGAGCAAGCTGTGGACTCTGGCAGGCTGGCACACCGAAACAGGGCCTCCGAGCGGTACTGAGCCGCAGGGTGACATGGAAGGGTTGGACAGACCATGGCAGGATCACACCACCAGCAAACAGCAAAGCAGCAGCCACCCAGCCTTACCCAAACCCAGCTGTGCTTTCCATTCCAGCAGCAGGTCATGCAGCTCCCTCCACATGGACCTTCCCCCCACGCCTGCTCAAGCAGCATCTTGGACACGGTCTCAGTTCAGGAAGGCGGTAACTTCAGGCAGGGCCCCGCGAGCATCCGCAGCCGCTGCTCATCAGCAGCTTGCCCAAGCTCGCCCTCTCAATCTCTGCTCCCGGCTGCCCTGATCCACCAGCCCTGCAGCCCAGCAGGGACAGCCCTGGAGAGGCAACTCCTACCAGCCATGGGACACAGTGCTGGATCAGCTGGAGACTTCAGGAAAACACTGGTTGCTCCCAGCTTGTGGTTTTGCAGAGAGAGTAATGCACTTAGCTGCATTTTTTAGTAGCCCATGGTGGTGCCTGCTCCACACTGCATGCAGAACACTCTGCAGCTCATGAGGATGGGGACTGGAGCCACGAGCAGGTACTCCAACCCAGGGGACAGAGCAGCAGCAAGGCCAATGGCTCTGGCTGAAAAAGAGCTTCTACCCTTACGGCAGGAGCACGACTTTCAGCACAACCTCACCCTCCAGCATACACACGCTCCCTGTGAGGGAACACAGCTCACAAGCCAGGGGAGGGTTTGTCTGCCAAAGCTTACCCGGTCCTGGGCAGAGGACCCAAGTAAACACCACAGCAGCTCTGCAACCATCCCCTCACCCCCACTGAGCAATAGGGTGTTCTGAGCCCTGGAGACGCATAGGGACACTGCCCTGAACAGGGGACTTCGTGCAGCCACCTGCCAAGACAACGCACAAGGACACCCAGACCAGAGCTGTCCTCTGCCGGGCAGGTCTCCTGCTTGCACCTAGCACGAGTCCTGGGGCTAGTGACAGCTGTGAGAGGCTGGGGCTGCATCGCTGCCTTGTCACGCTACAGTGTTAAGTGACATCGGCAACACGCCAGCCCTCCCAAGCACTCACAGCAAGGACCAGTCCCTTCAGCTGCTGTGACGATCTCCCTGCTCAGCCTGTGACCACGCTGGAGGCGCAGAACCGATCCACCTCCTGCCCCGAGACTGCACAGGGGCTCCGAGAGAGGCCACAAGCACGTACAGTCACTGTCAGGGAGAAGATGCTACAATGGTATATACACAACGTAGCGGCTTCAGCTACTGCGTGAGCGCAAGTCTTGGATTTGCCTGCCCTCAGCACCTTCCCCCAGGAGAATCAGGGCGGGTGGGAGTCTCTGCGATGGGGGAGGCATCCGAGCGAGCTGCAGGGTCAGAAGAAAGGCCGCAGGGAAGATCAGCTCGGCAGCAACGCCGGGAGGAGTCTCTGGGCCGGGGTGGGCAAGAGCCCAGCACACCCCAGGCTATGGGAAGCCAGTGAGCGCCCCTGGTCTAGCTTCACCATAAGGCAACTTTTTTTTGCGTGTTTTGTTTTTTTGTTTGTTTTTTTTTTTTTTTTCTTCAATAATATTTCCAAGGAAGAAAGCAAAGGGAGAAGTGTCTTTTTAAAGAGTTTTTTTTTGTTGTTTTAGAATTTTTTTTGTTTGTTTTGTTTTTTCCAAGGGAAAAGGAAGAGAAAACCTTCTTCGGCAAAGTCCTGTCTTTGCATGCGATGGGTGTTCTGGGGCAGCGGGCGCATCGTCCATGCAGGCTTGAGTCCGGGTGCCTGCAGGCCTCCCACCAGCCATCCTCGCAGGAAGGAATCAGAACAAGCCTATTCTTGGCAAAGGTCCTTTGGTTGACTTCCAAATTGTCCGTGATGGAAGGGAGAGGCGGGTGGAGGGAGAGCCAGACCCTCGGGAAGGTTGGAGGTGAAGACGCTGGGGAGAAGGGACCAGAAGAACGAACAGGACGATGCTCCTGTCGCAGCAGTCAGTGCCGGGGAGGCACCACCACACATGGAATGGGAGATGTCAGCCAAGGTCATGGAGATCAGAGGCTCCACAGCATTGTGACATGCTGCAGCTTCGGTCCCCCACTGGGGAACCTCGCTCCTCCGAGCTTCCTGAGCAGGCTGCCTCGTGATCCAAGCGGGACGCAGAAAGGGGGTTGTTGGGGCCGCACAGAGCAGACTTGTTTTGGTAAATCCAGACAAACTTCTAGCAATAATTTAAAACTTGATATATATATATAATAATTAAAAAAAAAAATCTCCCCTTCCCAACCCAGCCAGAACTTTTTCGTTTTGAAGAGACTCTAAGACATGAGTGTGCGCACAGGAGGGGAGGGAAGGGAAAGCGAAGGGTGGGTCTGGCTCTGGTCAGGGTTGTAATAGCAAAATGGTGTTTCAGATCGTCTTGCTTTCCAGCCCCAAGAGAAAAAATCGTGTGCGCTGAAGTTTCTCCCGAGCAGCCTATTCCTGGGCACCCACCTTTCAGCTCCCTTCCTGTCCCACCCCCCTCATGTCTCCCCTTCTCTGAACCAGTCCCCCACCAACCCACCCTGTCCCCCGCAGGAGGCGGACGCTGCAGCCTCTCTACTTCCCCACTGTCTGCGGTTCTGCAGCCGAGGGGGCAGGGGATTGCTGGCTCAGGTTTTTGGCATCCTCTTGTGCAGGCTGGCTGGGCAAGGTGTGGGCTTGGCTGGATGGGCACTGGCTGACCGTTTTGCTGGAAGACTGGGATGGGTAGCGCTTCCTGCCATCTCCCCCTGACGTTGTAGGGTATCTCTTGTGTCCACCTTCCTCCCCCATGGGTGGCTGGAAGAGAAAGCAGCCCAGTATCAGCACAGCCACTTCCCAATGCAGATGCCATTCCCCTGGATCAGAGGACAGCCTACCTGCAAACCTCCACGTGCAGCCTCTCTCCCCGACCCACAAGGAACACACATACCCATCCCAAGCACACAGCTGCCCTCCTCTCCAAATCTACTGCTGCCAGATTTGCTGACAGAAAGACAGACTGACTTCCAATCAAGCACAAGGGTGAAAGCTTGTTCTTAGGCACCTCCTTCCCAAACAGGGGCACAGTCCCAGAGCTGAAGCTCCACTCAAGCCATCAAGCTTCACTTTCTTCCTCCCTCCTCAGCTCATGAGGGAACATGGGCTCATCCAGTCCCCCAGAGAGCTGCTCTGAAGTGGATTTGCAATATTGAAACCCTGCAGCTTGTTCCTGGCCTGGCTGCAATGACAGGGTGTGACACTAGGTGTCACTGACTTCCCCTGCCTGGCACCACTTGCGGACCAGCCCCCAGAACGCTTTCCTGAGGGGGCCAAAGAGTTCTTGCAGCAACTATTAGCATGGTGCAGGCATTGTGTGTACTCACATCCACTCGGAAGTCCTCAAGGCGCTTGAACTTGCTGAGGTATTCTTGCAGTTTGCTGTTAATGTCCAGATTTTTGGCTTTGGAATATTTTAAGAAGGCCCAGAACTTTTCCAGCCCATAGAGCTGTCCTGGAGTGGGAGAAAACCAATTCAGATGTCAGCAGGACAAAAAAAATCAAACCAGATGTCAGAACCCTTTCCTCCAGGCTTCTCCACCACTTGCCCCACAGACCCTCCTGTCTCACTGGTGGGCAACCAAGGCAAGATGGAAAACCTGGAGAGCTGCAGCCTACATGAGTACTGGGCAGCCCTCTTGCCAGAGGATGTCTCCAGGCCCGGTTGACTTGGAGGTGACAAGGCTCAGCCACTGTAGAGCTTTAAGAAATCTGAGAGGAATCAATGCTTCTAGAGAAATGTTTTGTGAGAGCTACAGCCTCCTATTGCCCCCCTCCACCTCCCCAGCAGTCTGCAGGCCAGCAAGCATCCATTCAACCCGCTCCTGTGAAGCAAGCAACAGGACCCCGAGCTGGTCCTCATCGCACACATTAATGTACAGCATTACATGGCTTCCACAAAGACATGTGAAGCAGCCCAGGGATGGCCATGCAGCTGGACTACATCACTATCAAGCCCAAGGGCGCTGAAAGGAGGCACCTACCAGCTTCATAATCCTTGATGGTCTCTTCTTGAAAGTCCTTAAATATGTCTGGCCGGAATTTCTTCTCCAGCCCATAGCTGTAGTATCTGAAAAGGCACTCCAGACCGTACCTGGGAACAGAGCAGCACATGGTGCTCAGACACCAGGCAGAAAGGCTCTCAAGACAAAAGCCTTGCTGTGTACCAGCAGCAGGTGACTGAGGGAAGCCCCCATCCTACCTCTGAGAAAGGCAGAGATGCTGCTGAACCCTTCTTCCCTCACTCCCCTCTCAGGAAAGGCCTCTCCTACCTGTATCCCTCCTTCCCATCCTCCACAGCCAGTTGCTTGAACTCCTCATACATTTTCTTGTTGAAGTGATCTCGGAGGAAGAAGGACCAGAACCGGAAAAGCGTGTTCATCTCCTGGGACTGACCGATGCCCAGTCGTTTCCTCTCTGTTTTGGGAGAGGGGATGATTACAAGGCAGATCCTCTCCCAGGGAGCCAGCTCCACACAGGGACTCACATATAGGAGGGCTCTGTGGCTACACGCACCCCCAGTGCTGGACAGCATGAGCCAGAGCTCATGCTCGCCACACACTGTGTGGAAACCTCAGCTACCAGCAAGGTTGTCTTGTGGGACTGTGCTTATCACCACCTGTGTTCAGTGGCCGTTCCCTGCCCCTGGCGCAGCAGGGCACCGACACCCTGCCCCACGCCCCGCGGCGCAGCCATCCCTACCGTTAAGGCAGCGCCGACGGTACTTGTGGTAGACGTGTTGCGTGAAGCCGTTTTCCTTGAGCAGCTCGTGCGAAGGATGCTGGAACTTGGGCAGGGACTGCGGGGTGCAGCCGTAGCTTCCGACGGCCGGGGTTCCCTCTGAGGGGCTGGAGCTGAGCACGAGAGACTCCCGTCAACCCCCCTTCCTTAGCATCACCCAGCTGAAAGTGAAGTGGGGCTTGTGCTCCATGCCACAGCACTTGTCTGTCTGTCCCACCAACTCCTTGTGACTGTCTGCTCTCTGTTTGGGACCTGAGCTTTCCTACTACAAAGGGAATCAATGTTTCCAATTAAGACTTTCCTCAGCTCCTTCCAGGAGGAAGAAGTCGGTTCCCAGTGTTTTCTGCAGCCACCTAACAGGAGAGCTCTCCTGCAAGACCAGAAACTGCCTATCCCTTCCTTCCCACACTTGCTCCCTTTCCCATTTCTGGCTCCTCCATGACCCCACACACCCGTCTCCAGTACCTGATGGAGGCAGTTCGGGGCCTGTGCTCCCGAGAGTCCATCACCCAGCCCACGTGGCATTCCATCGGGGGGTTTGAACTGTGCCGTGTCTTCCTCTTCCGCGGAGTCTGCAAGACACAGCACATTAGGGACATGTCCCCTTCCTGCCCAGGCCCCAGGGGGAAACCCCAGCCCTGGCCTCACCTTGGCATCTATCGTCCTGCCCTCTTTCACCACCGGGTAGAAACGGGGCGTCTGCGTTGGGTCCTTTAGCTGAGGTGTGCGAGGGGTCCGGGGGGTCCTGGCGTTGCGGTAGTTGGGTGATTCTGGTACAGTTGTAGGCAGAGACCGGGCAATGGTTGAAGGCTCAGGGACTCCAAACAACTTGTTGGCCAAAGCATCTGTAGGTACTACAGAGAGAAACCCCCCAGCCAGGGTCAAGCTGAGCTCTGAGCACAAGAGCATCACTACAGCCAAGGGACAGCATCTGCCAGATAGGGAGCAGCAGAAGCAGGAACGCAGAGGCACATCCCCACCCTCTGAGACACGCAACTTCAAATCCAGCCTGGCCAGACAGCCCAAAGCCTAGCTGCAGATCCAAGGACTGAACTTCTAGGGATTCCACAAGGTATCTGCTTCCCAGCAGCTAACAGCAGTGACAAATCCCCCATCCCCAGGAGAAGGACAGAGCACCAGGCTCCACACACAGACCAGGGAGGCCCAGTGGGGATTTCCCTTCCAAATACTCCCAGAGGGTTCAAAAGAAAAGTCACATTCAGGGAGCTACAAAGTCTGTGAGTTTCCTCCCTCTGCTGGGACACCTCAGCTTTTGGGCCTTTCTTCTGGAGCTCCAAAATGTTCAGCTGGGAGAAGAGCACTGCCCTGGGAAAGATAATCCCACCACACACCAGTGGTCCAAATTCCTTCTCCCCAGCTGCTACCCAACCTCTCATCAGAAGGAATAGGGACAAGTTCAGTCCCACCCACCTGTGTCCCTTGTCTCTTACCTTGCTGGAACCTGGGGGGACCAGGAGGGACTTCCTGGTTTGGATCCACAGGGGGCTCTGGGGTCAGGGTGTCAAACTGCTCCCTGCTGATCATATTCACTTTCTTGAAGTTCTCTACTTCTTGCTGCATTGGAAGAAGACGACAATGAAGCAACCAACTGCCCTTCTGCCCTCATCCCATCAGCTAATCGTGACCACCACCCTGCTTGTGCAACAACCACAATGCTGGCCACCAAGTGCAGCCATGAGGCTTCAGTACCCAGAAGGGGAACGTACTGTGGAGGTAGGAAGGGGAAATGCAGCAGACAGAAAACAGGGCCCTGCATGGGCCAGATCTGAGCCACTTGCTGCTCCCAAGCTTTGAGGGATCCGACAAGTCAGTTCCACTAACTATCACTTGCTTTCAAGCTTTTCCCCACCTATGTCAGTGCAGCAAGGTTCAAGGCAAGCTTGGCCAGGACTCCCCAGCCCCACCACATTCTTGTGTCCCTGGAGCCTCCCCACTGCCACACCAGCAGTGGGGCACAACACTCCTGTGTATTTGAGGGGCTGATACCCCCAGCACGTGCTGTCCCTCTGTCACCTGCTCTCCCCACACCCTCAGCTTCAGCCACCCCCACAAGCAGCACTGCTTCAGCAACGCGCCAGGTACCAGACCTGGGGACACTGAGCCCAGCTGGTGGCTCCAGTGGGACACGCCACCTCACAGCCAAAATAACTTCAGTTGCCGAGCGAGCCTGGGCAAGTCTTCTACCACGAGAGTCACTAAGTTGGGATTCAAACGTTTCAAAGCAGCAGATGGGCTTTCTATAAAAAGCCCAGGTCTACGCAAGGCAGCAGCAAAGTAGAGAAGAGCACAGGCCAAGTGCAGCCCAGCCATCAAACCTGTCCGCATTAAGTGCAGTCTCCAAGGGACTGTGCTACAGAGCGCTGAGCACTACAGACACCCAGTTCCCTCCAAAGATCTGGCACTGCCTGCCAAGGCCCTGGCAGACGGCAGAGCAATGGACCCTGCGTTCCAGGTCATCTTGTTACCAGCACTTTGTTTACCTGACTGCAGTCTTACAGCATGTCACAGAGCTGTGATTGTCCCTGACACAGCAGAGCATGACGCCGGAAGAGAAGAATCCCAAGCTCTACAAGAGGACTAATCCTAGCTTAGCTCTACCCCATGAGCAGGCTGTAAGCCACTGTACTGCCCTTTCCACCCCACACCACCAAGGCAGCCAGTCCTCTGCACACAAAGCTCCCCATGAAGAGTCCTCTGCTCACATGTACTCCCCCTTCCTTGGATCACCTGCTCTCACCTTGATCTGTGAATACTCTGGCTCAAACTGCTCTGTCCACAGGTCCTGCTCGTAGTAGTACAGCCCATCGTTGATCACCTTGGCCAGCTCTGAGCTCATTTTAGCCCTGGATGTGTGGTTGCCAGTCCGGTCCCCACCAGGATGCCGGCGCAGGTAAGGAGGCGTCTGTGTCACGATGAGAATCTTGTTCACGTCCCGATCATCAATTTCATAATCAGAATCTTCGTCTGACCAGTCGGTGAAGGTGTTCTTGCGGCCATCCATTTGCTCCATCTCCTCATCAAAGAGGAAGTCTAGTTCCTCAGGTTCATCTTGGTCCTTTTGCTTCTGCTGCTGCGGTGTCTTTGACTCCTCTGGCTTCTACAGGTAGGGGGGCAAGGGTGACACAGGATAAAGACCACACAGTGGCACAAACTCAGTGCTTGGAGACTCAGCTATTGCCCTGTGTTTCCTTACCGCAGCCAAAAACTGCACATCTGGGGAGAACACCTTATTTACACCCCTGCGGAGCAGCTCCAAAAGGGGTCAGATGGGGCCACGAGACTAGGACATCACTCCCATAACCAAGAGACCCTATTTGATCTGAAACCCACCTACTCATGATTCAAGTTACCCAGACAACTAGGAGATCTCAACCCCAACAGCTCCTGCATCACCACTCACCTTGGGCCTGGCTGGGGAGGGCCGAGGTCTCTTCTTCACTTCGATCCATGTCTCTGAATCCAGGTCTGGCAGACTTGCAGACAGGCCCTTGGGCATTGTCTTCAGGTTACTGACCTCCTCTGTTTTGGTGGGGACCGGGCTGGTGGGACGTGGCGAGCCAGGAGCAGACTCTGGAGCCAACAAGAGCCAAGAGGTGCTTTAGAGGGAGGGAGGGAGCCTGGGGGAGTGTGTACTCAATGCACCTGACCAAAGAGGGAGTTATTCTGGCAGCATGGCACAGCTTGTGCGACTAGCCAGCATCTAGTGGCCAAGGCTTACCAGCACATTGTGATGGGGAGAAGGAAAAAAAAGGCATTCTCTAGTTAAGGTTGTGATGCCAGTGGTGGCCACAGAGCTCTGCAGGTGACAGTTTCCCAGACACACAGAGCCTTAAAACAGGTGGTGACTGTTTCTCTCAGGGAAACCTTCCCAAGACAGTCTGGAGCCAGCAGGAACAGATCTCCTCCTGCCAAAACTCTTAGGACAGCACCAAGAAGATCCTCCATTCGGCCTCTCAGACTCAACCCTGGGCTCACACCAGCCCCCATGGGAAGGGGTGACAAGAACCTGCCCTGGGGAACACTCCTGACCGTCAGGGCCTCAGTCCCAGTGCAGCACCAACATCGCACCCTGCACCTCCCTCCATATTCCCCAGTGCTCACCTGTCTCTTTCTGGAAGCTTTGCCGGGGTACAAACTCAGGGCAGTTGATGAACTGCGAGAAGTCTGTCTGTGTGTAGTCTGCCATAGGAGGGCCAGGCAGAGCCCATTTTTCTGGCTGTTCTTTTCTCCTGATCTTTTCATCCACAATTTCCACCACCTTGCTGTCCTTCAGAGCCTGGAATCAAGTGATACCCGGTTAACTTAGAGCCCTGCCTTGGCATGCTGAGCGGCTCGGCCCCAGCCCTTCCTCCCTAGGAGGGACCAGGACGAGGAAGCACATCAAGGACAAGGGAAGGTTCCACATACATCACACCCATAGGTCATCAAGAAAAAAGGCCTCAGAAACGGGTGGTGAGAAGCAGAATAAGGCAAGCTCATCCTTCCCTGCCCTCACCTTGATGATGAGGCTGATGTCAGTGGTCAGGGCCTGCACCCGGTGGAAGCTGGCGATCAGGGTGATGGGAAGGAAGCCATCTGAGTCCATCTTGCGACGGAGGAAGAAGTCTCGCTCCAGGTTGTCCACGCTGAAGTAATATTCTCTGTAGGGACAACATGTCAGTGAGACGCAGCTCCAAGCCACCCTCTTCTGGGCACCCCTGAGGAAGTAATCCCACACACAGACTTCTGCTACAGGGAGGCTGGAGAGAGACAGCCTGAGGAGCCCAGGCTTTGGGCAAACTGGTGCTGTAAGCTGCGTGGCACGGAGTCAACACAACTTGGCTCTAACCCTACCACAAAGTGAGCCATGCAGTGTCTGGGGAGGACATCTGTGAACATCCCCACCAATGACCAACACCCAGAGAAGGAGAAGAGGTGGTGCTTACATCTGCCGCTTGATGTAGTCTTTGAGCAGTTCCTGGTCCACACTGTAGAGCTCGGCGCTGCTGATGTTGTCAAAGTAGTAAGTGATGTTGCTAGCGTACTTCTGGGTGCGGGAGGCATCCGAGCCCTCGAATTTCCGGTACCCATACTGGTAGTCGAAGTGGCCTGTGGGACACCAGGAAGGGTCAGCACAGCCTCTGCGATCTGCTATGCAGGCTACGCTGCCCGATGGGGACAAACTCCTGCACAAACAGCTCCCTCTACACTGTTCCTGGGGTACCTGTGGCAGGTTATAATTGGTCATCATTGACCCACATCCCTCATTCTCCTGCCCTCAGCCTTTGCCACAGAAGGGATCTCAGTGAATCCCCAACACACCAAGCCAAAGAGAGGCCAGGAGCCCTCTAAACCCAGGAGCAACTGAGCAGCCCAGGTGACACACAAAGGCCCTACCCTGAAGGCAGTCAGGGTCAGCACAGACATTGCCCTGACAAATGCCAGAGCAGATGCTCTTCCCCATCCAGGCTAAGACTTCTGCTTGGCTCTCAACATGACATAAAGCCTACGCAGATCATCAGCATGCTTCAATTTCTGCATGCAGGGGCACTGCAGGTGGCAGAAAACAGGTGGAAGACACTGGCCTGAGTAGCGGAAAGACATTTGCCTTTATTTAAATACTAATAAGAATGATTTGCTCTTATTAAAAGCAGCCCAGCTTCTCAGTTGGGATGACCTGCCACAATATTTCCCTGCATCCCTACAGCACTCTGCCCTCCCCAGCCCACTTCAGAGCCCCAGGTCTCACACACACTCAGAGCCCCGCGCACTTGGGCACATGCCCTGTTCTCTCCCCGCTGACACAAGATCACACACACTGCCTTCACCTCCTCTGCCACGGCCCCGGCCCCTGCCACGGCCCCGGCCTCGGCCCCGGAAAGCGCCTCGCACAGCTCCTCCCTCGCTTTTCACGCTGGAGGTTTCATCGTGGTCCTGCCAGCTGCGCTCGTGCTTGTTGTCTGGGTGCCAGCCTGCAGCAGATGGGGAAAAAGAGGCAGGAGGAATGTTACAGGATGAATGCATCTCCCTGGAGCAAGCCCGCTGCACCCGAAGCCCTTTGAATGCAGGAAGCGTGCCCAGCGCCCCACGCCTTGCCTGGGCACCAGGGCTTGCTCTGCCCCACAGCCAGGGCCGGGAGAGGGGTCCCCAGCCTGAGCCCCCACCTTTCAGCTCGCCGCGGTTGTTGGAGGGGTGCCTGTGCTGCTCATTTTGCCGGTTGTTCCGAGAGGCCGTTTTGTCCCTAGGCACCTCTGACTTCATGTCTATCTGCAAAGGGACCCACTTGTGTTTGTTGCCTGCAAAAGGACAGGGTTTGGGTGTGACACAGGTTCAGAGAGCATCTGCTTCTTCCACCACAGCCCCTTCTTGACACACAGTCCCCACACATGAAGGAGAGAAAGCAGGGGGGCTTCTGGACCAACCCTGTCCTCAAACATCCCTCTAAGTGTCGCTGGATGCAGAAAAGCTCTGAGCAGGACTCTCAGGCATGGAGGGACATGACACAAAACTCCGCTATTGCTTCACGGCCCTTGTCCTTCCTCTGCCTCTTTCTGCCTGCCAAGGCTCAGGCCAGACTGAGCCCACATGTCAACCACGGCTGACAGAACCCACAGTCAGGGGCTTTTCTGTGCCACCACAGAGCACTCGTGAGAGGACAGACGATTGCCCCATTCCCTAAACAGACACACAGATGTCCCTACTTGAGCCTTGCTCCACTAACTCCCACCAAAATGACACCTTATCCCACTGAAGCCTGCAAACACCTTTTCACTGCAGCTGTCCCTGCACTTGGGACCATGTCTCTCTGCAAGGCCCCCAGGGAAAGAGGTGGATGCTTCCACCTGGCTATGGGTCACAGACAGGGACACAGGCTGAGCCTGGGGTACCGTCCCTACCAGGTCCTGTCTTACCTTTCTTCTTCTGCGCTGATTTCTGGTTGTCATCATCACCATTCTTCTCCTCCCCGGACTCATCTGATTTGGTTTTCAGGCTCTCTTTGCCATCGCTCCCATCTCCTTTCTCCTGCTCTTTCATGTCTTTCTTGACAGGCAGTTTCCGAAGGGATGGTGCCTTGTGCGGCTGCTGGAGACACACCAGTGCAGGAAAAATGTGAGAGATAGGAGAAATGAAAAGCTGGTAACAGACCTGGCAAGAGCAGGACCACCCTGTCCTAGGCTGGGAGCATCCCTGCTCCATGTGTCCCAGAGCTGCCCTGTTCCCAGGGAAGGGCTCCTGTCTGAGCAGGGCAAGGGCTGCTATGGATGCTGGGAAGTGCTCAAGCTGAGACACAAGCCCCAGACAGAGAAGTTACTGAGATGGGTTGCCCAGCCTGTTTGGTGGTCCTGGGTGGAGATGTCCACCAGGGACCAGAATACCCCAATGGCAAAGGGTGAGTGAACCTCATGCCACGAGAGACGGCCAAGAGCTGGCAAAGCAGCACCCAGAAATAGAACGTTTCGAAGAGATGGACCCAATTTCAAATTGAAATAAATTTGAAATGGGTCCACCTTTTCAAAACACTCTGTAGAAAGCTTTCAACAACACCCATGCCCATAGCAGGAGAAGAAACCCATGCTGCTCGGGCACATCAGCCCTTTCTCGTGCAGGTTCTCTGATTCTCCTGTGGAAGTCCCAGCTCTTGCCCGGGTCCCTTCTTGCACAGAGCAGCCCCGAGTGGAGCAGGTCTGGGAGCTGCCCTACCTGATTCACCCAGATCAGGGGTTTAGACCAGGCTCCAGGCTCCCAGAATAGCACCGAGGGAGGGAGCCCAACACACACGGCAGCCCTAAAAGGAAATCCCCTGCACACTATTCCTGGCTGCCTCTGCACTGACACTCAGCACCCCAAATGGTCTGGCTCAGCCAGTGCTTCCAGAGGGATGGGGAGGTCTGCAGGGGCCTTATCCTGCTCACCAGAGTGATTTTGCGTTCTCACCTGGACGCTCTTATGGGCTATTTCTCCAGGTGTTGGCCAATTCGTAGCATCACCGAAATCACCAACCTTGTATCCAAAGAGAAAGGTCTCATTAGCGCACAAGATGTGGGTGTCATGCCCTGTATCAGCAGCCAGAAGCCCTTCCAGTCACACTGTCACAGTACCACCCACTGGTGTCCTGCAGATGGCTGTCCCCAGGTTGGGGGCTGACACCCAAACTGCATACCCACACCCTCTCTCCAACCGAAGCAGAGTCTCCAAGTTAATCCCAAGTAACTGCAGACAAGTTTGTGTCTATCAGGGATAATAATGAAGCTGCCAACAGCCACCCAGCTCCCACCAAATGTTTAACCCCAGAAGCAGCATTTGGCACAAAGCTGCCCAGAGTAACTCATTTATCATGGGCACCATCCCTTAGGCAGGGGAAACACACAACTTCTGGCATCCTAAATCCACCTCAAGCAACTCCACCCCATTAAAGCAGCTGCCTGCACCTAGTGGCAGGTTACAGCCAGGCTTAGTTTCATTTAAGTGCCCAACTGCAACCAAGTGCTGACAACAACAAAGTGAAGGGATCATGTAGGAGAACTGGTGGGAAAATTCAAGGTGTCTGATGGAGATGTGAGCTCCCTTGTTCCAGACACTCTATGGCCACATATGTGGGACCACGAGTCACTTCTCTGCTGAAAAGCGACCTGACCATTACCATCATTTCTCCCTCTTCCAGATTTCAGAGAACAGGACCCAAACAGCTGCCCAGGTACATGCTGAATTGTGGCTGGGCAACGAGTTCAAGATTATGTGGGCACAGAATCTTATCTGTGCCTTTGGGGGGTTAGTAGTTCTAAGTCAATTTGGAGCCACCAAGTCTTCCAAGAGACCATATTTCTACATTCAGGTGCCATGCTACCCTCCCCAGGAGGCAGGTTTCCTGGGAAAACTGCCTCCAGAGCAGGGCCAGGCCTGTTTCACAGACAGGACAACCTTTCACCCCCAGGGCACTCCTCTCCTTGAGATGGAACAGATAAACAAAGTCACATCAAGTGTCAGATGCATCCTTGGAGTAGGGGGAAAGGCTTTCCACATCCAGCACTGTGCTGCAACAGGGAAGGTGAGAAGGTCTCCCCTAGCCTAACTGGGCAGAAAACCAGTCCAGGCAGCATGCAAGACTACTGAACATGAAATGGGAGAATCAGGATGTTCTTCTCCACACTCTCAGGCAGCCAGGAAAGCAGGTCAACCCCTCTACACCCAGGACTGCAAACGAAGTGGTCTGCTCACCAGACCCTCGGGATGCTCAGGCAGCGCTGACGCCTGTGCCAGAAGCTGAAGGCCAGCAAGGGGGTTGGCAGGCACAGCCTTACCTTGCTCCCTTTCCGCTGTCTTGGGTTGGCAGCCCTCACCACTTTCGCAGGAGTTGTGTGTTCTGCAAGAGGAGGAGAACAAAACTGTTAAACACAGCTGAGGGTTGTGTAAGTGCAAGCTCTGGAAGGAATCAGGTGGGAAGCAAGTCAGCTCCCCCTTCAGAAAAGGAGGGTTAAGAGGAAGAGGTGAACAGAAAACAGAGCCAGCTTCTGACCTGGGTCTCAGAAGGGTTCCATCAAGATCAGGAGGCTCCTGATCAATGCAGGTGGCCACGAGATGGACCTTTAGCCCCACACTGCTGCAGAAAGGCCCTTCCTGACTTAACTCAGCCCCTCCATGGCTTTGCCAGACAGGGAGAAGGGGTGGTGGGGAGTTCAGCTCGCTCTGCAAAGCACCATGCAGAACTTGATCTGCTATTAAGCACAGCAAAACAAACGTGCCCTTGGAGATGCAAGGCCCATCACCATTTTGGTGTGGCCAACTGTCCCCAGGGAGCAGAGCACGGCTCTGACGGAACGACTGGCGAGCCTGCGGCACATGGGCACTGTCGTCTTGTGCTTTGATCTCCAACGCATCCCAGCACGAGGCAGCAAGTTCATGAGAGGGAACACACAGAAGGATGCTGCCAGATATGGGAAGTGCTTATATCCCACGACAGCCAGAAGCATTTGGGCACTTGAGTGCCTCTGGGGTGTTTTAGGGTGTCAGAGTGCAACTGCTGGGGTTCATATCACCACAGACCTCAGGCAAGACCTGCAGCAAGTCATGACTTCAGCCCCACCATGACCTGTCTTGGCTCCTGCTCACACACCACCTCCTTACAAGCAGAAAAAGAAATTCAACTTGTTTTTTTCCCTCTCAGGTTTGGCTGCAAGGTCTCCAGATGAGAAGCAGGCTCATGCAGGGCATGCGCAGCACCCAACAAAGCAGCATGTCGCTGTCTAATGCAAACCAGCCCCGTGAGGACCGTGTGTGAGGGTCTCCTCCATGACAGGGGTGCTCTGCAGGGAGAGGAGAGCCCACCAGCCCCTGCCTCGACAGGCAGCCATGCCAGGTGCCCAGCAGGAATGAGCATTTCTGCTGACTCTGCTATATTTAGAAGACAAGTGCCCCAGACTGGGGTTGGAGGCGAGGGTGAGAAGGAGGTGAAGAGCCCCGAGGAATGACAGAGGCTATCAGGGAACACCCCAGGCAACACCCTGAACAACCTACCCAGCTTTGCTCCAAGCTGGCTTTGATCTCCGGTGCGAGGCAGGGCAGCTTTGCCTAGATGATCAAAACCGGTCCCCTTCCTAGTCTCAAAACCTGTGATTCATCCTCTGGCCCAGCCTTGCTCAGAGCTGGAGGCTTTGAAGTGTCAGTAAGGCAGAGTCAGACATGGCACGACAGAGCCACGTGCGCTCCCCTTCCTCGGTTCCCTTCCCCAAGCTCCTGCGTGGGGATTTCATCCCTGGGAGAGCCCAAGCTCTCAGCTGGATCCCCAAATCCTCTCCTTTCTCTCAAGAACAACCCAAACCCATCTGTATCGTCTCCCCCCATGAGCAGTAGCAGTCCCACATGTCCCTCATTTATTCCACGTGCACCTCATTGAGAATCCCGCCCCTAAAATCCTCCACTCATCAACGCCCACAGATGTTATCAACTAAATATAGCTTCAAAAGGCACCAAGCGCTACTGCACAAACCTGCAGCCAGCCCCGTTTTCCACAGGTATGGAGCACCCCTGCCTGTTCCTACAGCACCGACATGCTAGGCACCACACAAAAAAATAACTGAACTTGCTCTGCAGCTTGATTAGGCACCAGCCTCTCTGGCGGGGGGAGAGCAGGGCTCCCTCCCTCACTGCAAGCATCCCACCTAGGCACTCACTCCTGCTGCGCTGCATCCCCAGGGTTCACAGCAAAGACATCCAGCCCTTTCCTCCAGCTGCTTCAGCTCAGGAGCCTCACAGCTTTTTATTTCTTCTTCCTCTCTTGTGCTTTTTTTTTTTTTTAGGGACCAGTTAAAGGGAGGCCCCCTCATAATCTCTAGTGAAAGAGGACACAGGAGCACAGGCTGCAGGGGTGGGTGCCACAAACTCCAAACTCCTCTTTGCCGGGGAGGGAGGAGATTGTTTGAAACAAGTTCTGCTGCTTTCCCTATCTGCAAGATAAGAACAAGGATCCCTTATCTAGTTGAGGTGCTGAGAAGACTAATTAGCATTTGCAGAGCGCTGCAGAAGACAAAACACAAAGCAAAGTGCTGCAGCCTGGCAGGGAGGCTGCTCCAGGGAGCGCAGCAGCGGCTCTTACCAGCGTGGATGGAGTCGAGATCTGCAAGTCACGGTGGAGGCTGCTCAGACTAAGGCAGGAGATCAAGGGGGTGTGACTGTGCTGGCAGATAGAGACACGCCATCCCAGAGCCCCAGAGAGAGCTGGGCATGCCTAACCAAGGGCCCCAGTTCCAACCCATCAACAATTCTGCAGTCAAGTCCTGGACATGAAACCCCGAACTGCTCTCCATGTTCCCTTGCAGGGACTCTAGCAAACCCAAGTGTTTAAAGAAAATAAACCAAACCCACACAAAACACATTTAGAGTAATCCAGGTGCTCAGGCTTCAGAAGAAAACCTTCCTGCAAAGAGAGCAACACATCTTGTGGTACATGGCTGAAAAGATTCCCTGCCAAACCCCACCGCAGGAAAACCTTGCTGCCCTTCATCACTGCATCAACGTGGGGAATGGGGTGCAACGGTGTGTTGCTCACCCCCACACAGGAGCTCAAGACAAGCAGTCTACAAAGGGACACTTCATATCGTCCAGCTGGATAGCTGAGCCCTTAAAAGCTGCTGACAGATGTCACAGACCTCCTGGCATCACACAAATCTCCTTTTGCTTTTATTTGGTGGCAGTAAATGATTTTCAGTTGCAGTATCACTACCTGACCACGCTGTGCCAAAAAACAGGGCCTCTCCACGTGAGGGGACACACAGAACAGCTGGAGCAGCCGCCAGGGCTTTAGTGGTATGAGACTGGCAAGGGGACAGCGGGCAGGGAAGGAAGGAGCGGCTTCGCCTGCGGCCACAGAACAAGTGCTGGCACAGCCAGGAGCAAACAAGCAAGCCCCCAGTTTTGATCTGCTGCGTGGAGTTGCCCAGCCAGGAAGAGGTTATTTCTTAATAACCAAGGGGACAAGGTGCAGGTGGGGACACTGAGGCTCACGTGCCAGCACTGCAAACACCTTCCACAGCCAAAGCACTCGCTGGCTTTTGATACTTGCTCCCCGACACACCCGGCGGGCACCAAGAAGGGCAAGGCTGTGCAGCCAGCCTGTGCCTCCCCTCCAGCCCGAGGCTGGTGTGGCACAGGAGCCCTCGAGGCGGGGAGCTCACAGGAGCATCCAGGTGAGCAAACACCTCATACCTGGAAGGAGAAAAAAGCTGTTGCACAAGGCCCAGACAGCCAGGGTGACAACAGCTCTGCAGCTAAATGGGCTCACCCGAGAGCAACACGTGCCGTAGGACCACTGTGCTCAGCCTAGGAGATATATTTACCGCCTCACCTGGGAAAAATCAAACCCAACACCCATTGACCTGGTTCCCTGCCTTTCCTTACACCAAATGCAGCTTGTAATGGATTTTTAGAGAAGGTGGGTGAAGAGGTGGAATCAATCTGTAGGGCTGGGCAGAGACATGGTGTTACACTGCAGAAATACCTGTGTCTCTCACAAGAATACAGTAATGCCTGCTCCTGGTGTACCACTCACGTGCAACCTAGACCAGGGCTCGGAGCTCCCCAGCACCAGCTGGGACAGCTTCACAGGGCAGCCCGGGCTCCCAGCAGGAACGTAGAGCCCTCAGCTGTGGCACACAGAGCCCGGACACAGCACAGCCCTCCCTGCCGGCAGCCAAGTCAACAGAAAGGAGCTGGCCTGCCCCTGAGCTGCTCCAGCCCACAGCCTGGCACCCAGGGGAAAATGCTGATGAAGGGGGTTTTGAAGCCAAGAGCCCGGACTTTGAGATGGAGAGGCTGAAACAGGGGTGCATGCTCCATGCCACAGGTACTTTTGGGGCTGGAAGAGCCCAGCTGGTATCCCCAGTCTCCCTGGAGCACTGGCAGGGAACAGCCAGCCACAGGCCCAGTGATGCAACAGGATTCACTTCACCACTCGAGAATCTCTCAGTGATCCTCCGTCTTTCCCGTTCTCCACAGGACAGTCCTGGTGCACGTGAGGGCTGCAGCTCATCACCAATATGACGGGACACCCACTCTGGTGATGCTTCTTCAAGGTCAACAGGCAAGAAAGAGCAAGTGCAGCCTGGGCAGGAGTGACCGAGCCCTGGGGGTCTAGGCAGGCTGCCAGAGAGAAGGGACATAGTGCCCCAGTCAAAACGACACCACGAGGAAGAGGTGCTGCATTAACCTCCTGAGAAAACAACGCACACCTGGGTATGACAACTTCTGAGAAGAGTAAAGACAGAAACCATTAGACAGCTTACACTAAAGAGGACTACTACTTGCTTACACTATTTGTACATACACGCTCGTTGGCCAGGCAGAGAAAAAAACAGCCTGGGGATTAGCTGTTTCCCCTGGAGATTACCAGCTCCTTCAGAGTTTTTCCAAGAGGGCAGGAGAGTCCCTACACACAGGAGAGATGTGGTGGGACAGCACCAACCTGAAAAGCAGTTCACATGTGAAAGAGGGACCCAGCAGGCAGGCAGCCACAGCCAAGCCTGCCAGGACCTCCCCATCCCCCGTGGCTGCAAGAATGCCCCTGCTGGCCCCAAAAGAGACCTTGGGAGCCAAGAGAAAACAGTTGCACAAAAGTGTATCTTCACGTCACCAACATGGGAAACTCATGGCACCAACCCTGTGCTGTCCTTCCTGCAGGCCTTGAGCGGGCTCTCTCCTACAGTGACCTGATCCACACAGCAGCAGGGACTAAACACTGATTCAGAGGCTCTCCCATAGCACTTAACACTGCCCATCCACTCCAACTCCATGATGTGGAGTTGCAGCCTGAGCATGACCAAGCCATCAGAGGACATAGCTGGTGAGCTCCATGCCCACCAACACCACACTTTCCTCATCAGCACGACAGCAGCAGTGAGCAACACACACTTACTGTACAGGGGCTGGGAAGCACAGAGAGATGGGAGGGGACCTCAGACTCCCCAGGGAGCAATTTGGCAGCACCCAAGTGCAGAGTGAGGTGCACATACCCCAGAGACCCAGCAGCAGCTTCCACCTCTGCTCATCTCCCAAGGAGCTGCTCCCGCACCAGCCTCAGCCGTATGTCACATAATGCCAAACTGAGATGGAAAACGCTTGTCTCTGCAGCTTCATCCACAAGAGAAAAAGCCTGGGATTTATAGCACTGACAGTTTGGCATGCTCACATTTTGCTGAAGACATCATACAGTACACAAAACCAGAAAGGGTCAGGGCGAACTGGGCACACAGACCGCACCTCGCCTAGGTTTGCAGTATTTTCTGTATGGCACTACCTCCTGCCAAATCGCAGGCACAGCTGGAGGTGCACACATGGAGGGGGACATCAAGGGAGCACTGGATGGGGGTCTCCAACAGCTTTAAATGAGATGCTATCACAATGACATCTTCCAGCATAAAAGAAGTCGGTGTCTTCACCACAGGGGCTCCCACCCGCTCCTGGGGACTGGGAGAACCACAGCTGGCCCCATCGCTTGCAGCACAGTCATGCAGCTCCCAGCTGTCAGCACAGCATCTGGCCTTGTTTACAAAGGTTAAGAGATATTTGCAACAACTCTGCAATATCAGAAGTTTCCTGTACATGCAACAAAAACTGCAGCAGAACAGGCAAGGTCAGGATGAAGCAGAAGACCGGATCCTTAAGCTGCACGGCTGAGCAGGATTCAGGCTTGTAAAGCACGTGGGAAGCCTGTTCAGCAGGAGCAAGAGACAAGCTGCAAGCACCACAGCTTAAAGTCTTGCAAGCGATTTTCTGCAGCTCCCAGCAGACAGCTCCACCTTACAAGCCCTACTGTAACAGCAGAGGAAGCAGGGAGCTGCCTACACTTCTCTGCAATGTAAGCTCTGCAACTGCTGCAAAGATCACTCGCTAAAAATAACTTCAAAAAGGGCATCTGACAGCTCCGCCAAGAGCATGAGAACACTCCCACCTGAGTGTCCTAGACAGGCTCCGAGAGCTCCGAGTTTGCTCTGGAAAAGTGCAGGGAGAGAGGCGGTGGGTACAGGCAGGTTCGATACAGCGTGCTGGGGCAGAACAATCACTGGTGAGTGTGAGCACTTAAGTTACATTCCAGCTCTTCAAGCTCTCCCATCCCTCTGCCGATACTCCCAAAAAGATCCCAAGCAGGGGCAGGTAAAGCAGCTCAAGACACTTGCAGAGCATGCCTCTGCCAGCAGCAGACAGCACAAAACTGCACAGAAACCTTCAGAGCACACAGGGGCACCAGGTGTAACACAGCCCTGTAATACAGTACGCATAATCAGCATTGCTTTTCAAACGCACCTAACTGTTACAAGCTCTGGACACACAAGTTATTTGCAGGGTCTGACTTCTATTTCTAGGGCAGACAAGGGGCAGGAAGGGTCTGGACTTACCAAAGATGCAAAACCATCATCTCTGCAGCCTCCCAGTCCAAGACAGAAATGCTTCATCTTGTGGCCAAGCTACACTCCAGAAGGAGCAGGTTAGGAAACGCCAACAGGCATTTCTAACGTTAACAGCGTCAGCGAAAGCACCGTAGATTCTTCCTGGCACAGACAGTTACTATTAAAGGTAGCAAATGAACTCTCTCAAGGGCGAGTGACATCTTTCCAACGCCTTTTCAAGCTATGCTCTTCCCTGAAGAGGATTTCTAGGAAACTTTTGACACACGATCCACGCTCACACCACCACACCGATCCCCAAGATGCCAGGCTCATGCAGAATGAGATGGCACAGGAACCAAGCCCCTGCACAGCTTTCTAAGGAAAACTGAGCCCTAAACTAAGAGGTCTCTGCTGGGACAGCTGGTGGCTCCCAGATCACGGGAGGCACCACAATGGGGACACAGCCAAGGTCACCTGGCTGATGGGACTCCAGAGTGTCACAAAACGAGGGAGCTGGGCTGGCTCAGGCTCCCCCAGTTGCTGAGCCACTCTGCTCTCCCTGAGCAGGGAGAAGGGCACCCATCATCCCATCAACCCATAGGAGAGGCTCCTCCAGCACCAGTGCCTGACCCAGCTCCTCTGCTGCAGACAAGCCTCCAGCCAGTAGAGCATTTAGCCAGCAGTTCCTCTGCCATCATGGGACAGAGAAAAGCCTTTGAGGACACCTACAAACACCCCATCAATTTAAATGGTTGAGGAAGAGAGGCTGGAAAAGCCAGCGATGCTCTGGGGCAAACACTGCATCAGCCCATCACAGGCTGGCTGAGACCTTTGAGAAAAGGTATGAATTGATGCAGCTGTTCTCCTCCAAGCCAGCTCAGAGACCAGCTCATAGTTCATGACCTAAAAAAAAAATAAATCAGTGTGGGGGAGAAGGAGGGGTGACATGAGCAGGAGCTACAGAAGAGCAAAGACAGACACACAAGGCACAGCAAGACTCAAGACTCCTTATAAAACACAGGGGGGGGGGGAACCACCACCACCACCAAAACAAACCACCCAACCCACTCACCTTTGGGGGCAACTTATTTGCAAATTAAAGGGGGGTGTCTGCCCTCCAGGAGGGACCAGGGGCAGTTTCCTCCACTCCTGCTTACTTCTGCTGTACCGCTCTGCCTGTTCTGCCAGGCTCTAATGAAAAGCTAGTTAACAGTTAATTATTACCCATTCAGACACACGATCCCCTACTCTGACCGACTGCCGGCTGGGAGGGATAAGACCATCACGTGATGCAAAAATCCTGGCCTTATGAAAGCACGGGCAACTATATTTAGTTGGAAAAACGATGACCTAGCGAGCCCGCCCCTCTCTGGCCCCACCTTGGAGGAGCCGACCTGCCACCTCTGGAGATCCTAGTTCCACAGTACCCAGGGAGTCCCTCATTCAGGCAGGGGCTGTAACCCCAACATGGGGATGCTGGGCACAGGAGCAAGCCCTGTGTGCGCACACATGCAGGGGCTGTCCTGGGGGTGCCAGACCAGCACACAGCTTGGGCCAGGGAACTGTCCCTCCTCATCCTTGGTGCTGCACAGCAGGTCACCTTGTCAGTGGTGAAAGCTGATAAGCACCAATAGCAATAAATAGGGCCCAGCCCAAGGTCCTGGGCCTTATCTTGAAAGCAGGAGGCACACTAGGAACCTCACCAGTGTGACCAGTGCAGGGGTGGCATTCAGCAGCGATGCTGCAGCTGCCCGCCTCTGCAAGCCCTGGGCTGGCAATGGGACTTTGTTGCGTCTGGATCAGCCCACCCCTCCCTATGGCACCTGGGCAAACGAGACAGACAGAGAGCGAGACAAGGCAGTCGTGCAGTGGTCACACACATGTGTCACCACCAGAGAGAGAAGGTCCCATTAAAAAAAGGTGTGCGGCAACAAAATCCAAGAGCATCAGCCTCTCCCCCTCCCACTGCAGTGGAAGAGCTTCAAACGAGAGGAAAAAAAAAAGCCTGAGGACCAGACATCATTAATCTCTTGTCATCAGCAGAGGGGTGCTCTCTGCTCGCATCCCGCTGAGTCTGATGAGACAGCAGAACCAGCAGCGCCTGTAGCAAGAGTGAGAAGAGGCCTCCGCATCCCTGCCGAAACCAGGGTGTGGCACCGATGTGATCCCTTTAATGGCCATCAGCCTTTTCTGCAGTTGCATCTGGGCATTTGGAAGCTTACAAACCCCTTCCTGTGAAGCATCTGGTACATCTCACTGTAAATATTTAACAATGAAGAGACAGGAACTGAGAGCCAAGCACCTGCCACCAGACCCTCCAGCTCCACACGTTCGCATTGTGTCAGAGGGGACCACGCAGCTCCTACTGCCCATGCCAGGGCTGTACATGGCAAAAGTGTAAACTCTGCACTAAATGTGTCCCTAGAAAATCTATCACCTCAAAGAAGAAAGCCAGAGACTAGGTTTCTAGAAAGGACACTGTGAGGTAATTTAAATAACATCATGCTGTGATTCCTGTACCCTATTTTGGCTACTTCTACAGAGATGTCTCTGCAGGACCAGCATGTCCCCCAGGCAGTGGCCACCAGACCTCACCCTGGGAGCTGCAAACTGGCCTCCCCAACTGCCTGGAACAAAATGAGACTGAGCAGCAGCTCAGCTTGCGAGGCTGAGGAAGACAAAGGCACTAGCTCCATCTTCTGGGGTGAGGGAAAGCAATGGTGATATGGTGGTAAGAGCAGGTGCAACAAACACTCCCAGAAATTTAGGGAAGGCAGACCTAGGTCACCCTCTACACAGGGTATCTCCAGAAATAAGCCGAAGAAATCCTACAGCCCCGTAACCATCTGGATTAAACTAAGCACAGGTAGGGGGCTTCCTCCTGTGGGCAAATCCAGAGCATTAAAGCTGTGACAACAACAAGGCAGCTGAACACCCTGGCAATCTCTGAAAACAGGCAGAAAGGCTCTTTTTTTCTGCTACATAAGGATTACTGTACCTCAGCTGAGCTGATTTCAGGGCATGCTCTCCAAGCTCTCTTATGCCCCCCACTTTAAGGGAGGTATAATGAAAAAAATCAAGATTTTTCTAAATAACTTTGACATAAATGCTGCCGACTTCCTTCCTGGGTCCACAATCACATGGATCTTGCTGCATAAACCACTCTCTCCAATCCAGGTAATTCCAGTGCTACAGGTGGCTGCCTCCCTTCTCATTAAAAACACCCTAATTAGAGTGATCCTTCCCAAAGGACTCAGGAATACTCAGCTACAAAAGAGTGTAACACAGCACATTCTCTCCTAGTTTAAAGACCCATCTCACCCCCTTTTCTTTATAAAGGATTAAAAACCACTTCCTTGCAGCGGGAGCATCACCCACATCCCTTTGTGGAAAACTTCATAGCGCTTAATTCAAAGTGGAAAGTTCTCAGCAACTGCTGACAATTCTCCCAAATTACCAGCTCACAGTACAGCAGCAGATTAAAAAAATATAAATCATCAGGAGTAGAGAGACCCAGACAGAGCATCACTTGCTGCTGTGTTGAAGACCAGCACATCCACAACCACACCTCACAGTCAGCTCTGGTCTCTGCATGTCAACAGCGGCACAGCAGCATTACAGATGCGCAGAGAAAAGCAATTAAATCACCCAGAGGTGAGACTAAAATGCCTGGGCCCCTCCACTGAAAGAAGGAGGGCTGGCTGCAGCACACAACGCCAGGAGGGCACAGGAACAGCACACAAAGCCAGCACATCAGTTTAAAACAAGCAAAGGTAGCAAGGCAGGCAGCAAACTTTACCACCCCATGTGCAGCAAGTCCCGGGAGGTGGGCAGCACCCGCAGCCTCACAGAGGGGTTGGGGGTTCACAGCCAACACATCCACAGTGCTCACAGCTCTCCTCGAACAGCAGAAGTGAGGAATGTCCGTCCCTCCGCTCTGCCACCATGCAGCATCTTGTCAGGGGTGTTGAAATCTCAGCTTTGAGCTCCAGTTCACAAGGTTTGAAGTATCTTCTTGTGAAAAGCAACCTACAGCTGCCCAAACCCAGCTGCTGGATTTGGGAGAGGAGGGAGCAACCACTGTGCTAGACAGAAGGAAAGTCAGTCGCCTCTCTCTGAAAGGAGCTGTTAGGCAATCACGATGCAAACACTGGTGCCCTTCCACCTCCATAGCACTTGCACGTGACACCAAGCTGAGGGCAGAATGCCTCCAGAATCCATACGCTAACAAGCAGGAACATGCTTTGGGGCACACTACAGCTGCTGTGCCTACAAAATGGCTGATTCTTGGCTCAGGCTCCCCACCCATGCAAGACAACTCTTACTGCAACTCGGCATCCTCCATCACTAAGCTGCTTCCTTGGGCAGAACACCAACGGACTTCTCATCAAGAGGGGAAACCAGCCACATAAACTCAGCCTGGCCTTCCAAGATCAACCTTAAAGAATAGTCACTGACATAGATATTGGAGTCCTAGTGATTTTTGCAGTAACAGACTTGAGCAAATTAACTTGTTAAACAACCTCAGCAATGCAAGGGAGGTGAGGGGGTTGAACCCAACCGCCCCAGGAGTGCACAAGAGCTGATGCCAGGAGCACGTATGCTCCACACAAGTCTGCTGTCCCCACCAGCGACGCTGCCTCTGTCTTCAGACTTCACCATGCTTTCACATCAGGGCTGCCAGAGAAGCTCAGTGCACAGGAAGAAAAAGCACAGCACCAGCTCTAAGGCTTTTCTTGAGAAGGCATGAGAAAGGAAGAATGTGCAGTGTCCTATGCAGCTACCAATAAGAGGAATCCTGTTTAAGTTTTCACTTCTCTTCTTCAAAATAGTAAAACTGTAAAAACAAAACAAACCATGTTCTGTAGACAATGTTTTCTGCAACACTATTGACATGTAACATGCACTTACTGAAATGCTATCATTTGCTGCAGACACACACTCGTGCCCCACCCTGGAGACAGCTGTGAAGGTCCCCAACCAGCTGGAGAGCAGAGCATGGAGTTGTGCCAACTAGAGGACATCTCTGAGTCTGCAGCATGGGCAGCCAAAACTCAACACCTGATGAAGGCAGATCTTCAGCAGCGGAGAGAAAGCCTCTTATGAGGGGAAGGAAGAAGAAAAAACCTCTAAATAGCAGAAACTTTTCTATGCATTCATTGCTCCATCCTGATTTCACACCTCTTGTACTCAATAGATGCAAAGACACCTTTGCTCCTTCAAAATCAGTCTTAATATTTCACCCTCACACGTGTTCTGAAAGCAAGAAAAACATGAACGACCTACAAATGGGTTGGGTTACTACTTGGGTTACTTCTCCAACACTTATAGAGGCATCTTCTGTAACACTTAGGCAGATCTAGTTATGTACCACAGACTCGTTAGCTGTCTAGAGCTCTGGAAACACACACGACTTCCAGAAGCCAGTTCAGTTCATGAAGTCAAATTACACTGCCTCCAATGTTATACCAGACCACTCAAAACCAGTGAGTTATTTTTTACTGAAATCAGCTTTAAGACAATAGAGCTGACTTCTGTACTTCCAAATCCTGATCAAGCGATGCCTCCACAATCAGCAGCGATTTATCCTCACACTGTCATGTGAACCAGGGAAACATGATCCCAGGCAAAGCAAAAGACATGGACAAGAGGTGTCCGGACATAGTGACATGTCTGAGGTCACACAAGGCCAAGCCAGGCACAGATCCCCACTCCCTGTGCCTCTGCTACAGGACATCTCCACAAGGCACAGCAGCTCTGAGACAACAGCACCTTAATGACTGGTCTTGGTATCACCAGGTACAACAAACCTTTCCTTCAATCTCAGCAGTTTGACAACATCAACCTGGATGAAGAGCTCCCAGCCATCTGAGAAAGGCAAGGACTAAGCTAATCAACACCTATCTTAAAAACTCCATCCCATTTCTGATTCAAGGATCTCCATGCAGAGTAGTTTCTGCAGGGTCCCTCCTGGCACGGCTGCACATACCACTGGGGCCAGGAATTCTTCATCGGTCTCACGCTGATGGCAACGCAGCATGTACTGCAGTTGTTAACAGTGATGCTCAGCAGCAACACACAGACTGAACAAGCCAAGGGGCAAGTCTGCATCTTTTCAAGGTATTGCAAATTCAAATATACATCCTCAGATTCATAGACACATCAAGCTGAACACAACTAACATATAGACTAACAGCAGCAATTCTGAGTTATATTCGCATCTTGACACATCGATGTTTTCAGTTACGTGTGACGATGAGTTGCTAAAATCTTTCACCCTGGCCACCCAAATCTGCCATGCTACAGTGTATGGGAGGAAAGCAACCTTCCAACAGCCACAGACAGCACTATATGAAAGCATAAAACGTCACTGCCATGCAGGGAATTAGAGGGGCTTTTTTTGTTTGGGTTTTCTTTGAGGCATTTGTTTGTTCGTAATCAATATCTGTTGCATATTCCTGTACCAGTCTTATAAATCTGGTTAGCACTGACTCTGCAGAAACAGAAGTGCGGGGAAGGCATGGGAGAGGGAGATTTGAAGAACTCAGTTTTTAATTAATACATACCAGACTGGCCATCAGGTGGAAATATATCTGTGAAAGAAAAAAGAAAAAAAAAATAATCAGTATTGGTTGTACCTGGAGCACAAATCATATTTAAAAGGTCCCTCCTCTCAATTTGTTTGCTTTAGCTAAACAGAGGAAGTATTTTCTTAGTATTCCTAGTTAAACATCAATCCAGCTTGGAACCCACCTCGATTCAACCACCTGTTGTGAGAAAGACTTCAAAAGAGTCTGTGTGCCACTGAATATATTACTCTTATAAAAAACCTTCTACATTGGCTTCTAACAGACAGTGGTGAGGAATAAAAAGCTTGTGAGATGCACAAAGGTCCACATAAGTTTAGTTGCTGGCATCCCAACATTCCCCCAGCCAGCATTATCAACTGGAAACCGGCACAGAGAACATCTAATGTCATGACCAGCTGAGGAATGCAGGTGGCAGCCAAAGGAAAAAGCAAAATGAGCATTTCCCCTGATGGTTCTTGGTTTTTGCCACCACAAGGGACCTCAACAGCTGTGCCCAGCTCCAACACAGCACCTATTCCAGAGAACAGGCAGCCAGAAGAACATGCTCACCACCAAACAGGCAGCTGGTGCCTTGGCACATCACCCCTCAGCCCAGGGGAACCCTCGCCCTCCCATCTCAGGTGGCTCTGCCAGCGAGCACAGCCCATCACACAGAGCTGCTGCAGTTGGGGGATTTCAGATCCCAAAACAGACCACTCAGCGTTCCCACCCCCCAGGCCCTCCCCAGTCAGAGCTACAGGTCCTTCTCCTGATGGACCCTGTTTGTTGCTGGGAGGACATTCACTGAAGTAGCTGGGAAGGATCAGATGAAAGATTTGTTTGAGGAGCATGCACGACAGCATATGTGGAGAAACCCTGTTGATAAAGGCTCCCGAAGAAGCTATGAAAACAGTACTTCTGGAAGAGCAATACTATATGTTTTCTTCTTGAAACTTGGAAGAACAGGAAGGGAGGCTGCTGGCAAGGCAGGTTCCTCCCAGGGTAGGGGCAAGCCCCTGGCTTCTGCTTATCAGCTCCCCAAAACACACATTCAGCTGAAAAGCCACAAGAGCTGCAGCACGGACTATCCCTCGGACAGGGCAATGCTCTCTGGCCTGGGCTCAACCAACACAGAAATAGCAAAATCACATCTCTACCAAAGAGGTCCTATTCATCTACGTTTGACAGTGCACCACATTCAAGGCATCCTCAGGCAGGGATGCTCTCATCCCACATATAAGCAGTAGAAGCAAATGAACAAATTAAAAATAAATCAAAATTCCTCCTACTGTTACGCAAGGTTATGGTCTGTGGCCATCTTGAAGGCATCATCTCAGGGAAAATCCAACACATTCAGAAAAGCCTCCAAGTACCAGTGTGGATCCCTTGCAGACTGCATGTGCTACTGCAAACCTCCACCAGCACATCACCCAAACATATCTATTCTAAAGATCCTGTACTTCTGTGGGTGGTTGCTGACGAGGTCAGGCTCCTGCAACAGTGAGTAGAAACACCCTGTATGTGATTTAATGGGTCTCAAACAAGATGCAGTTTCTGCATTTCCCTACATGGGCAACTCCAAGACAGCCTCTCCACAGAGAACAAGGTGGAAGTATCGGTATCCCAC
The DNA here is from genome assembly GCF_963082525.1 of Nesoenas mayeri. Classification (NCBI taxonomy): domain Eukaryota; kingdom Metazoa; phylum Chordata; class Aves; order Columbiformes; family Columbidae; genus Nesoenas; species Nesoenas mayeri. The sequence continues at coordinate 5,884,905 of NC_137556.1, forward strand.
CAGTTTGGATCAGCTAGCTGTATCAGCTATTACAAAAAAAAACCCTAAAATAAAACACAATAATAATAATATGGCTGAGAAAAGGCATTCCTTTGTGCCAGTAAAGAACTACAGGCCTTGGCAACCATTCCCCTTGCTATGCCCCGGCCAGATGCAGCCTCTCCAGTCTGTGTTTCTACTGGGATGTCCAACCAACTCTTCATCAAATTCACACCACAGCCCGCCAGCCGTCAGCACAACCAGCCGTCCACAAGAAGTCCAGGTTACCCACTTCTAGAAACCACAATTGCCACCAAATCAGGTACCAACCGCAGGCATCTCCTACCAGTCATTCCACCACCGCAACTCCAAGCTTGTGTTCCCTCAAGGCTCATCTCACTGCTATGTGTCCAACTGCCTCGTCCAGCACTAGAGATGCCTCCTACCCTTGCAAGCATCAGTGACCAGATTAGAAATTAGCCTGCCAATTAAGGGCAGCACCTGAGGTGCCCAAGAGAAGTCTAAATCAGGCAGTGCCTTCTTTTCCCATGAAAGCCGTGGTAGAAAGGAAGCAGAAACGCATGCGGCCAGCAGGTCAAAGATAAACCCCCGGGGCTGCTCTCCAAGGAACCCATCTAGCTCACTGCAGGATGGAGGCTGCAGGCCCAGGTCAGCTGCCTTCCCAGTGCTCCAGAGGTTAAAAATCAAACACGAAGGACCCACGCACTAAATATAATAGCCCCTAGGCAGCCAAACGGGAATGAGTTAAGAAATACCAATATCGTGACACAAGCAAGACCCATGAAATTTGGGCCCTGTGGTCTCACATTTCCCTTCTTGTCTTGCATGTGGACACTTGCATGGGCCCAAAACCAGAAAGACTTGATGTCTAACCAGAGGTATTATAATCACCACAGGAACCAGTGATCGCTTGATCGTAGCAGCAGTCTCTGCCAATCCAGGTATTTCCCCAAGCCCTTTACCATGTTCCTCAGCTCTGCACATTATCCACACAGCTTACGACATCTCAGTGGAAACCATGTTTCATGCATCTCCCTGTTATCAGCAAAGAGAGGCGGAGGAAGGAGCAAGCAGGAGGAGGTCAAGGGCACATGTTGCAGCTGGCAGGATGTCAGGACAGGCACGGAACGTCCCTTTCAGAATGTCCCTTCAGAACTGTCACGCAAGGGTGCAGATGCACTACAGAGGTGCTTGCTCTGAGCACCAATAACTGGAGTCGCTGCACAAAAAGCCCAGGAGAACTAACCAAATTGAGGGCAGCCCTTGTTACTTGAGGTGATGCTGAGGGGTGGATACAGAATCCCAATTTTTGCCTGATGGTATTTTTAAATGCAGTAGGAGACTGTATGCTAAAATGGGGCATTTAGAGAGAGAAGCTGATGCATCCACACACATACACTACTCCCAGGGGCTCTCTGGCCATCATTGCTATTCAGGTATCTGGGACAGGTCCAGAAAGGCTACCCCATTTCCGAGCACACGTCTCCCCTCTGCTGCCCCTCCGCTCACTGCAGAATCACGCTGCTAACTGGGCTCCTCCACCATTCAGGCTTCAGTGTCGAATCCAAACACCACACAGGATGCCTGTCTTTTCCCTGCTCAGGAGCTACAGCCGGAAGGAACCTCTGCCACCCGCTACCCATCCCCAGCCCCTCTGCCACCAGCACCCCTCTTCTGCCACAGACACTGCTTCCTCCCAGCAGGGCCAGAGGCAGCGGATGAACAGCAGCTCATTAGCCCTGACGCAAGAGAAACGCTGACTCGTTATTACAGCAACCCGCAGCCCCAACTGCCAAGAGGGGCAGCACGGCCGCGGGCAGTGACAGTGAGAACCAGCTCCCTGCGCAGTTACCTTTCTGCTCTCCAGATTGGGAAAAAACAACCTCAGCGTGCTTTATGTCACCTGCCTGTCAACAAAGCACACTGACTGGTGCCACTGCACCAGTGTGCTGGGTGACGGCTGCTCCTCTGCATGCACAGGTACCAGCAGATATGATCACACGTTCCTTGGCTGCTCCCAGCAGGACACTGGACCCATTCACACCGTCACAGGAAGACACCAGCTCATCTGTTCTGGTGTTCAAACCATGAAGTCGAAACTAAATCATACTCCACATTTTTCAGACAAAAGACTTGGATGTCAGCAAAAAAAGACCTTGCCAAGGTCACATGGGGACTCAGCAGCAAAGATGTGACTAGAACTTGGTCACGGTGACTCGAAAGCTGCAGGGCTGCACCGGCTGCCCCGGAGAGGGACGGGGAAGGGAAGTGCTGGTAGACAGCAGGATTTCTGGGCATCTCTCCTAACCTGACCTGCCACCCAGCAGGGACAATTCAGTTCTGCTCCTCTGGCTATGACCACAATCCTCCCATTGCAAACACAGGGAGGGAAAAGGTCCAAATTACATAGTCTGGTGTTCACTGCAAAGAGACCAATGCTGTCTCAATTTCTTCTGCATCATCGAGCAACTTTTCAGCTCAAATCTGTATCACCTGGCTCCCCCTCAGAGGCCAAGGTAGTGCCTGCACAAGTTTCCAAGACAGTTACAAGCCTCTTCAAAGCAACGCTCCATGGAGGAAGGGGTGAGGTCTACTAGGAAAAAGTAGCAAAGCAAGAAACCCCAAACCCAAAGATTAGCATGGCCAATCATGTCCCTCCTGAGATCTTGCTTGCTTCCTGCTCCCTTCCTTCATTACCTGCCAAGCAGGCTCAGGGAGGGTCCAGCTCTCAGCCACCCAGATCTTCCCAACCCTCCCCAGCTGCCAGGTCTGTGCAAACACCTCCCATGCCTCTTAACAACACCTGGCTATTGTAATAAGTATCTTTGCCTCCTCAAAGAGAAGCTAGAGCTTGAGATGGGTAAAAGATCAAATCCAGATGGACCAACCTTAACCTGATGCTGGTTAGGTCTTAAGACACTAACAAGGTCTGTGTAAGAAAAAGATAAATGGCTAGAGAAGCATTTATCAGCTCCCAAATCCACTTCTCTGCAAGGGTATCCAGACCTCCAGAAAGTGGTTTTCTGCTCTCCATCCAGAGGAGAGGCTTGGTTTCTTCTCAGACACCCCCATGACTTCCACCTGCTGAAGAACTGCACCCAGTGTGAGCTCTGACACTGATTTCCCACAAACCCTATGGAAACAAATTTTTGAAAGGTTTTCAGTGTATAAATGACTGTGAGTTTTGGGAAGCTCAGCTGGGGTGTCCCTGCTGACTTCACGTACTTGAAAAGGGATGAAGACTTCCAGCCTCATGGAGCTGCAAGAGGAACTCCCCTGGAAAAAAAAAAATCCCCTACTGCAAAACCAGAGCATTATCTGTCTGAGATAGCTCCCTAGCTTTAACTTCACACCACATACTAGACTAAATTAGTACCTTGAAGTTGATGCTCTGGACAGAAGGGGAACAGAGCTGACAGGGCAGGGCTGCAACTCTGGCTGAACACAGGGTGACCAGTGGGACCAGCACTGTGCCCAGAAAAAGCACCTTTCAGAGATCTGCTTGGGTGAGAGTCCAGGTGTCTTCTCCAAGTACCAGAGATGCCAATGGGGTTCTGAGGAATGCATCTGGTCAGCCTAACCAGAAAAAACAAGAGCAGTCCAGACAGTCCTGCAAATCCAACGCTCACATATGTGCAGGCACACAAGGAATAACTGTAAGGTCACAGCTGTTTTTTCTCCCATCCACTTATCAGTGCTTGCACTGGAGAGAACAAACACTGGGTGTTCTCTCCCATTAACCCCTTCCCCCCTCATCTCCAGCAAAGTGCTGGTGCTCCAAGCATGAGTCCTAATGCTCCTGTTCACATACCAGACAAAAAGCTGGAGAGAAAGTAAAAGGCACCTCAGAGGTCCTTGATTACCATTCCTAGTGACACAGCTCTCTGCCTCACATCCCTTAATCACCAGTAAGCCTGAAATGACACTGCTTGAAGTCCCCAGCCTTCCAGGAGACTGACCCTACATGAGTCTGAGCCCAATGACCACAGTCACCCTCCCCAAATTCTTCTTTAAGCTACTGGACATGGAACAGGTAGCGAAATTTCAGGCATGATCGAGCAAAATTAACATGTCTCAGAGACTCTTGTTGAAATATAGGAACCATTTCAGTGCAGCCAAGAAGCCAACTGGATCCCAGGCTGTGGAAACAGGTTGCGGACGGGGTTTCCCTTTGACAGGGTTATTGCATGCTGCTCTGCCACACGCTTTTCCGTGTGGACATGAAGGGCAGGGCAGCCTCAGACACCACAGCAAAGCTTTGCCTCAGGACAGCTCAATAAGCAGCCAGCAAGACACATTCTCCTCCCTATAGAGGAGAATTCATTAGTCTAGCGAGAAATCCAGCCTCTCCATGAAAAAGGATCCCCTCCACCCCCTCAAAAGCTTCAGTATCATGAGTATGCCCAGTAACATGAAGCAGGGATGTCATAAAGGCCTGTGAAAACCCCAGGAACTGAAAACTGCAAGGCGCTCTCCAGCTCAGGGCAGAGGGCCAAGCAGGGGGTCTGTAGGATACACAAGACAGCACAGTGAAAATAGCATAATTAAGTCTCTTAACGGAATTAGAAATCATCAGACTCACAGTCTGAGACATTCCCCTCCCTGGTCCAGGCTATCTGGTTGGTTTTAATCAAACACGCAGCTTTTCCAATCACCCTCCAAACTCCATGCTTGCTTGGTTCCACTTCTCCGCTGTTAATTAGATCAACTCAGATTCCAGCTCCAACTCAAGTTAAGAGGGTTGTCTGCCTGTAATCTGCCACATCTCTTCCAAACCATCTTCCCAGTTGTAGTTACAAGTTTAATTTTAAATTTTAAAAACATGGGTCACTTGCAGCAAATTCCTCCCTGCACAGCACTCAAATGCCACATCTGTCATTCTCAGATTTAAAAAAGGGGAGCTAGAAGAGTTCACCTGAGATTGGGAAGCCAAAATAAAACAGTCCCCCTTTTGTGCAGCTCAGTACAATACCCTCTGCAGCGGCAAATTATTTCTGAGCACTCAGAAGATGTGTCAGATCATATAAGGCACTCCCCTGAGCTCTCAAGGTTTAGCTGGAACCTGGGAAGTGACATTTAATATGATTACAGCCAAAGCCTCATGCTTTGTCATCCAAGCACATGGTAGAAACACCTCCATGATTTGCTTTTCTGTCTTGTTGGGCGTGATCTTGCGCACAAATATCCTATCACTCCTGTTTCAGAGTAAAACCTCCCAACAACATTCTAAGGATGCACTTCTCCACATTTCAATATCTGCTGGTACAGTCATGGAATTCTCTGCATCATTCATACTGGCATCACACACTACACTTAATTCTTCGCTCTGTTTTTCCCTTTTCTTGCCCCTTTGCAAAGCCTTGTAGCTGACTTGCCAACATAAGCCCATGTAGAGCAACTGAGGTAAGGCAAAGTGTGCTTCAGTCACTCCTTTTCTTTAACTATCTCTTTTTGTGCAATATGAGGCCAAGAGCAAAGCGATCTGTTATTATGACCAAGTCCTTGTTTTCAACAGGTCTGTTTTGTGAGGCCAGGAGAGCTGACATCAAACACTGCTCCTGAGCTACGCCAAGTTGGTGACTATTTGGAAGGGCTACAGTAAAGGTATTTTATTGTATGAGAATCCTAAAGTGTCTTGCAGGAATAAACTCAGTGTTCCTTTCGCAACATTTAATAAAGATAATGGAAGATGTGACCTTGGAGAATCTGAAGAAATTCATTTCATGTAGTTGCAAGTGAATGTTGGCTTATCAAACATTTGAGTGTTGCTTATTAACCCAAAGTTCTATTTCATTCCATCACTAGCTTCATCATCTTGTAAGTGCACAAATAAGACAGTCTGGTAACTAACACTTGGTAAATTAATAATCACTCATTTGTACCACTGACCAGAAGCTTTCAAAAGCACAGTTATAAAGAAAAAAAAGGCAGAGTGTATTCAGTGTTAAGGCTGAATATATATTACAAATAATCGGCTTAGAGACAGCGTTAAGTATTTAGCAACGCACCTACCTTCTGGCAGCATCTGTGAGTTACCAGGCAGGTAAGACACCAATTTCCCCACCACCACCTTTTCTCTTACTTTCCCATCAACAAAACTCTACCTTTTCCTCATTTTTGTGGCTTTTTCAATTTCATACTTGTTTCCCCACATATTTAGTCAGGAAAAACTCACCTCTTTTCTCAGGGTCTCAGACTTCTTAAAACCTAACTTCCCCAGCCCTGAAAACCCCCTATTCTCTCCATGCATGCATCCAGCAGTTGAGTCAAAAAAGTCAAATGACTGCCAGGAAAGGAGGAGAAGAGATAAGCGGCCCCCTGCAGCCTCCTCCCGGGCGTGGATCCCTTCCAGCGCGCAGCCATGCCCTGCAGAGTCACTCTGCGGGAGCTCGGCACATGCTGCTGCTCGCCTGGAAAAACGTGCTCAGCACTGTGCTCAGGACAGAGTCTGCTCCCGCCCAGCACCCCCATACCTGGGCAGGAGGGAGCGGAGCAGCACTGGGCTCCCATCTGAGCACTTACACAACCCCTCAGTTTCTCCAGCACGCAGCGGGAAGGACATGCAGCGCGTTTCCGTCCCCCTGTCCGGCGTTCCCATCATGGTTTAACTCTGACTCATGTGTCAAGGACACGTGAGGTTCACAAGCCCCATCCAAGCCCCTGTTTCTCCCCAATGCCCCTGTGGCTATCGCTCTCACCATCACCAAGGGCTCCCTGCACAGCCGGACAGACATCAAACAATGTTGAGGAGCACCAGAGATGCTGCTCCACCACCGCCTTCCTCCTGGGGCAAGGCTGCTTCTCCTGCACACCGTCAGGGCCAGGGCCACTTTGGGGAGCAAGTCAGGAGTGCAGAGGCACGTGTGGGCCCGCGGCCAGGCCGAGGCCAGCTCTGCCTGCCAAAGCAGCAGGTCACAGACTCCTTTCCAGCCACTTGAAGGAGCACCTGGCAGAAAACGAGCACATTTCCCCAAGAATGCAGGTCAGGGCAAGCTGCACCCACCAGCATGTTGTGCGTGTCATGCACACTCCAGAGGGAACCAGAGTGCTGTTTTCTAGCTCAAGTGAATAAAGGGTGCCTGTGTCACCTCCATTCCACCAGAACCAGACTGAGTGGCACTGTCAGACCTCAGTCACACCAACAGCCACCTCCACTAGCCATTTCTAAAGCAAACGCAGGCTTCAAATTGACCCATCGTTCCAGAGCATCCAACTCGGTCATGGTCACATCCCACACCCAGTCAACTCCAAGCTATCCACAGCAGAGATCTTTACCAATCCTTCCGACTTGTGACCATGTTTCGAGTCATTCTGTTCCTTTATCGAAAAATAAAACCAAAAATAAAATCACAACCACCGCAGAGTATCGAACCCTGCTGTGCATTCCCATATAGTGCTGCAACACATGGAAGCATCAAGACAAGCTGCTGCTCCCGAGTCAGCTTTGCTCTAGGAGAACACTGAAGATAAACCACTGATAATGCAGGTTCACAGCCCTTCCTCCCTCTCCTTGCATATCACAGCAGAATGCCTCCCACATACAAGGCTCTAATGCTGCAGGAAGTGCTCTTGATCCTGGCAAAATCCATAGCGAGTGTCACACCAAAGCTGGGCACCTGACCACCAGTTCTACAACCCCTCCCAAAAAAACACGTATCTTGCACAGTATTAGAACTGCCAACAACAAACCCATTTTCACCAAATTTCTCATGCCAGTTTTTACCCCACAGTCGCAGGACTCCCACGTGCACACCCACTTCTCCTTTCAGCAGAGCAATCCAGACCGACCCTGACCCAGGACTCTGCCTGCAAAGTCGGGTAATTGATTTATTCGAGGTCAAATTCAGTTCCCAATTGTTACAGTCGCAAATTTATTGTTGCCCAAATGTAAAAGTAGTTTCTTTAAGTTCCCACGGCACTGCATAAACTTGTTTGAAGCCTTTCTTTTACTTTTTCTCTGACCTGCTCAAGTCATGCACCTGTACCATTTACTACTAAATGTTCAGATTAGCCAGTTATTTTGATGCAAGGAGAAGTCTCCCAACTCCCCTCAGAGATCACTGACAAGGACCTGGACCTGCAGAATGAAGACCCATCTCAAGCAAAGAAAGGGACAAATGCAGAACTGGCCATGCCAGAAACCACAGATCCACAGAGCATCCCCAGAGCTTCACCCAACTCCTGGAGATGACTGTCAAAGCTCCAATCAGACGGCATTAACACCATGAGAGAGCGCAGCAGGTATCACCAAGGTTGCATCACTGCTTTCCCCGGGCTCCCTGTGTGCACGGCAAGCCAGGGATTTGACAGAGCCAGCAGTGTAGAGACTTACGCTCTTGGTAGGAAGTCAGCGAATGTTCCAATGTCAAAATGACCAGAGGATAAATAACATTTTAAAGACTATAATGTAAATGTGTATTGTGGTTGGGAATGAACAAAGCTCACCACTCCCAGCTGGATTTACGGGAAGAACAGAGCAAAAAGCTTTCCCAGCTCTCGTATCAGTTACTGGCTGGATCCGCAGCAAGGCCACCAGACCTCCGCTTACCTGGTGACTGAAATAGGAGCAGAGCTCCTCCGAGAGGCGCACTGCCATAAAGGACACCACAATCCTCTGGCAGTATTCAAGTGTATCAAAATTTTCATTAAGATGATTTTTGTTTTTTAAACCCTTGCTGTTTGCAGCTGTAATAATGGTAAGGATTAAAACACCCAACCTGATCTAGACAGCACAGCTTTCTACTAAAATGTCCATTCCTTACTTAGCACTATCGCTGAGGTGGCGTCCCAGATTCATTACAAAGTAGTTTTGAGTATGCAAAAAGCAACCTATCTCTATCCAAGTTGGCATTTGGCATCCCCTTGAGGATAATTTCACACTATTCCAGCACAGCGAAAGGATCAGGTGTCATAATTTGGAAGGGAAAGCCCCAGTGTCCCCATTCCTAGCCCTGCATTTTTGCAATCAATCTGCCTTCAGGTCTGACCCAAGTCCTTCTGCTGCCCAATCCAGTGATCCCAGATGCAACCCTGGTGGAAACCCCCATGGCAACACAGGTAAAAAAACAGCTTAAAATAAGAGTTGCGAGGATAAAGAGGTGGTTGGTGAGAATATTCCAGCAACACCTCAGACCTGGCCATCTGGAACCAGAGGCTGCAGCAGAAGCAAGCACTGAAGCCCAGCAACAAGGGCCAGTGAGTCAGCTCCCATTCCCCAGCCTTCCTGAAACAAACAGCGCAGAACAGGGCAAAGGTCCAGCACAAAGCTGAAGGGCAAAGGTATGTGGGGGAGCTAAAACACTAAGCTTCACCTTTTTTTTTTTGTCTTGGAGCAGCGAGTTCCAGTTATCCTCATCCTTCCTGACAAGATGGGAAGAGTTACTCAAACTTGAGTTGTGGGATCGGAACAAAACAGTATTTCAGAAAGGAAACTCATGCTGGGGGCAGGGGGGGAACTCTTGCTGCGATAGCAGCTCTGTTGCAACAAACAGCCAGGAGAGCTCCACAATTACATGCCACGACAGAGCAAGAATTGCCCAACACTTTGGAAATAGGTGTGTGCAGCAGTATACCAAGCTGGATACCCAGGCAGGCAGATGCACACGTCTACTCTGAACACAAAGAAATGCCAAAGGTAAAATAAGCTTCCCGTACATCTTATCTCCTGCACTGGAGGCTGGTTACAAGGAAAGCCCTATGGGGAGTTAGTCAGCGAGGGGTGAGAAGCTAATGAATGTTCCCTGCCTTCTCTCCAGTACCAGTAGCCAGCCCAGCCTCTGCTCTGGCATAAAACAACACGCGCTCACTCTGAACAATAGTCAGCTAACCCCTGGTGCTCGCTGCTAGCAACGAAGGTGTGCCTTCTGGAAAGTACTGCCTATCCACCCAGTGCATTTGCCAAACGGCAAGCAAGAAACTCTACTCAAATTAAAATACCTCCTGCATCTCCACTAGGAAATACACCGCCTGCTCCTGGCTGAGCATCTGCAAGGAGAATGAAAACTGGCATAAAAGTCAGTGCAGGCAAAGCTCAGCAACTGCAGCGCCGCTCATTAAAGCCTGCATGTTCTTACTTTCAAGATGTAAGTGGCTTTAAAAATTAAGAAGTGCCAAGTGCCTTGATGCAACATTTCTTGAAATAAATCCAGCGGGTTTTCAAAATGGGGTGCTGTTAACACCTCTGTGCCCCGATGCTTGCATCAGCACCAGCCCTGGTGCAGGGCGCAGCAGGAGTACAACGTGTTCCAGAAGGTCAAGCTGCCTTAACTGCAAGCCACATTTCTCTATAGAAAAAATTTGAGAAAATATTTTAAACTTGGTTTATAGCCAGAAGTGCAAAGCTGTTTTTGCCAGAAAATGTTTCCTTTGTTACTGCAGACATGCTACCATCACACCTTCGCCAGTCCAGCTGCTGGCTGCATTTATTGATGAGATAAGAAGAGAACATATAATAACGAGGGGACAATCACACAGACCTTGTTACTAGATCATTAGACAGCAGAAATGAGCCATTGTCAACAGCTCTGCCAGCATCCCTCATAAACAGTAAGTAGTGTCAAGTAGAATCCTTACCACACAGGACAGGACTCAAGGGGTTCCCCCCTCTGCTCTCTTGTACCCCGATTCTGAAACGCGCATGAATAGCAACGTAACATACATCTTGTGGCCAGGGAAGATCTTCTGGTGTGCGACTCCAGCTGAGCCTCAGCCTCTGCTTACAGCACCAGCAGTATTGCTGTTGTCTACCTCGATTTAACAATTGCTCTACTTACTGCCATGGCATTATGCTTTCAGGAGGAGGGGCTGAGAAGCAAGGAAAAGCTTTGCTTCAATAGTACTCCTTCCTGAAAAAGGAGAAACATTCGCTCAAACATCCTATTACGGACCTCACTGCCAAACTTGAGCATAAAAACACTGCAGCAGGTAGGAAAGACACCCACTTCTAAAGATAAATCCTAATCCATAAAAAAAAAGACTGTTCTTCAGTCCCTTCATCAACCTGCCAATGGATTCAACTTTCCCAGCATGAGTGAGTCAAACAGTTCAAAACAGAGGTGGATTTGTTAAGCTGTTCCATATTCCAACACAGCAGAAACTCACAAAGATATTAAAGGTGGTTCTGTTTTCTCTGGGCCAGAACTCAATGCCTCTACTTTTATAAGCACTAATTCCAACACAGACCATTAGAGAGAAGGGGTGAACACCTAAGGAGCAGGTCTTGTCCATTAAATCTGCTCTACAGGCCTGTAATTAATACCATCATTATAAAAAATTAGGGCTTTCAAAGCCTGTAAAACAAGTCATAGAGGGATCCCTTTATCTTTACAGAGCTGTCCTCACTAGGATCCTTGGTCTCCCATCCAAGGGTCAGGGCTGGAAATATTTAGTATCTCCAACACAAAGCACTGCTTTGGGAACACTGCTGAATCAGAAGCCACGGTTTTCTAAGCTCTGCTGAAAACCCAAAAACATTCAGCTGTGACTTTCCAGAGTTCAGAAGCTTTCAATCGGCTTCAAGTGTACAAAGGAGTCCCTTTGCTCAGGTGAGCTCCTGGAGGTCACCGCAACACAACAACTCACCTGACCAGCACCACCTTTGGCACAAACTCATGCTCCAGATCTTTTTTTTTGTAAGCATCTGCTAAAAGAAATCCTCCACCCAAATCAGCCAAGGCACAACAGGAGCCTGCAAACTCTGCGAGAAGGTACCTGGGCAAAGGGACACTGGACAAGATTGGCTGCCAGTCTGCAGCTCGTGGGAGTTCGCCAGCCGTGTTTATTTTACACGTTTTCTCTTCTGCTAACGAACAGGCAGCAAAAGAAACAATGTCCCAAGAGAGAAGAGCCAAGTGGCAGCGTCTGGGGCACTGCAGGAACCAGTCACTACTGCCAAACGTCCTAAAACACACCACTAACCTAATCCATTATTTAAATATCTTCAGGAATAGCAGGACAACTGTGCCAGGTCCAAGAAAATTCAGAGTGTTTCAGCATTACTCCCTTACCCTGCCATAGGGTGGACAGGCTACTGACACAATTCTCCTTCAAAAAATCATCTCAGGAGTTGTAAGGGCCCCCTCCTTGCGTTGGGCAGACCGCCTCATCTCTGCTCACTTTGACAAGTCACCCACCTTAGTGAGGGGCCTGGGAATGAATCTGGATGTGTCTCAGACATGAGTCTCAAACAGGAACATTCAATCTTGTTGTTCTGCATCTTTTAGTTTATTTCTAGGGACTGCTACCTGAGAAAGCAGCACAATGGAGTGCAGTTTTCACACAAAGGAGTGATGTGACCAGTTTTATGTCATACCTCAAGAGACAAATGCAGACAGGAATGCTGTCCTGGATTTCGTTAAGCTTTGCTTATGTTGGTGCGTACAATGACAAACCACCAAACAATCTGAACATGGACTTTTACCTGGCACAATTAACTTCTCCTCTACACTCCCCATTAAGATGACAGCTTTCCAGGTGGAATTCGCATAGCTGTCCATCTTCTAAAGATCAATACCTCTGATGAATCATCACACTAGGCAATAATAATTATTGCAAAACAGCAGCATATACAGTAATAGGGAATCTGATGTCATATCTGGCAGTACGATTCCAGCATTAACAGAGGCACGCTTGAAAAAATACGAGTCTTTCCAAATAAGACGCTTAGTGAAAACTTCTGTGTTTTCCACTTAGTACCAATTCACGTGAAGCACGGGCGAGCAATGCTCTCCTGCTAAAAGCAATACCTATCCCAGCTCCCGAGGAAATGGTGCTCTGCAGTTTCAGCCTTTGCTGACGACAGCAGTGGGTTACAAACGCGACTTGGACAGAGCGCCCGCTCCTACCGCCGGTCGCTGTCCCTTGGCTTCCCCATGGGGCTCCCTTTTGGGGACCCCCCTCCGCAGCCGAGCGCGCTCCGCCGCTGACAAGCCCCGTTCACGGCTCTCGGCGCGCAGGGGCAGAGCCGCGCTCGGCCAACGCCGCAGCCCCCGGCCCCGCCGCCATGAGTCGGCAGAGAAAGGCGACGCGGCCTGCGCGTCGGGGGAGCCGCCACCGCCGCCGCACACGTGGGCAGCGCCAGACCCCGGGCCGGGGAAGGGCCGCCGGGGGCCGGTGGCGCGGAGCGGTGGGGGCCGGGCCGCGCTCCCGGGAGAAGCCGCACGCTGGCGGCGCCCGGGGAAGCGACCACGTTGCCTGCGCTGCGCTGCGGCGGAATGCTGGGAGCGGCGGGGGGGGGCGGCTCGCAGCGGGGCGGCCGCCGCGTGCCCGCCGCCAGGGCCCGACCGCCGAGCGCCTGCGGCCGCCGAGCGCCGGGGTCGAACTCCTCGGTGCGCCTCGCGCCCAGGCCCGCCGCCGGGCCCGCAGCGCCCCCCGTCACCTCCCCCCGCGCCGCCGCCTCATGGCCGCTGCCCGAGCCGGGCCGCGCTCCCCTCCCCCGCACACATGCTCCCCGCCTCATGGCCACGGACGGCACCGCCGCTTCCTACTTCCAGCGACCCCCCCCGCCTCACACACACACACCGCCTCCCCCCGTGCCGCTCCCCCGGCCGCGGCCCCGCTCCCCGGCAGGCCGCAGGCGCGGCGCCGTCCCCACGCCGTGCCGCATGGCGCGGCCGGCCGGGGCGCGGTCGGCGGCGCAACCGACCCCCCCTGCAACCCCGGCCTCGCTCCAAGCCCCGGGCACCCACCTGGAGGCGACTGCCCGTTCACCGCCGGCGCGGCGGCGGGGGCGTTCTTCGTCCAGGGGTTCACCTTGGGCGGCGGGGCCTCGATGAACTCCCGGCGCCCCGCGCCGCCCGCCTCGCCGCCGTCCTCCGCCTCGCCGCCCGCCCTCAGCAGGCTCTCCTTCTCCTGGTTGTTGCTCTCCTCCTTCTGCTGCTTGGCGCTGGGCGGCCGCGGCGCCCCGGGACCGCCGTCGGGGCCCATGGGCGACTCGCCCTTCTCCCGGCCGCCGTCCTGCGGCGGCTTCAGCACCAGGGCGCGCTCCTCGGCGGCCAGCAGCGGGGCGCCGGGCAGCAGCGCCTCCACCTGCGTCGCCATCTGCGCGCCCCCGCCCCGCCGGGGAACTCCCCTCGCACGCGGCGCCCCCGAGCCCCGGCCGCCGCGCTGCCCGCCCCCCCTGCCGCCGCCGCAATATGGAGACGCGCGGGGACCACGCGACTGCCGCGGGGGCGCGCGCCGCGCCGGCCCGCCCGCCTGTGCGCGCAGCCGGGTAAGGGGAGGGGCGGGGCGCGCCCCCGCGGGCCGGCCGGCGGCGCGCACGTGCCTGATGCAACGCCCGGCTGGGCGGGAGCTGGGGGCGGGGGGGGGGGGTGTCCCTTAAAGGAGACGCGCGGGCCGGGGTACCGGCCCCTTCGCCGCCCCTCAGCGCTGGCGGGGAACCCCGCCGGGTTTCACCCCGGGAAGAGGCCTTGCTCCGGCCCGGGGTTTCTCTGCTGGCTCCCCTGAGCCAGCAGCGACACGCTGCTGCAGAAACACGAGTGGGGTCGGTTGGCGTTAGAGCTGTTACAAGAAGAGTGCGAGAGGCAAACACGGGCTCAGCGCCCCCACTTGCAAGGACAAGAGCGTCCAGGGTCTGGCGCATCCCCAGAAGGAGCCTCGGGCTGTCAGCGATGATCCGCTGGGACCAGCTCGGCTCCCGGCATCCCTCGGTACCCAGCCTCAGGGAGCGCCAGCATGTGCCACATCCCAACTACATTTCAGAATTCGGCCAGTAAAATTCCAAAAGGAAGTTTATATATAACTCCAGAAGAGCCGGCAGCCGGCCTGGCGGAATACCCAGCTGATATTCTGTGCCAGCCAGGCTCACGCCTTCGCCTCTCCAGGAGCAGGTCCTTGGGTGGGAAGCACAACCCACCACTGGTTGAAGAAGGTGGCGGAGTTTTAAGTGTTAGCAAATAAATTCATGGGCATGGGGGGAGGAAGGGAAGTGTCTGTGCAACCTTTCTACATCAGCCACAGGGACAAATCGCCTTGACTGTTCAGTTCTCAAACCCCCATCCTTCATGTGAAGGGAAGCTGAGTGTACACCAACTCCAGCTGGTGTAAACACACCGGCTGTGTCTAGCAACTTCCACACACCCTGCTCCTCCCTTGGCATCCTCATCTCCGCCAGTCCCATCTTCTCCTGCTCTGCCCAGCATCTTCAGCACTGGGATATTCAGCTCCTCGGCTCCAAGGACTTGCTGAGCAGCAGCCAAAAAGCTGCCACATTTCTACAGCACATTTCACCAGCTCCGCTTTCCCCAAATTCAATGAAAGCACCTAACTGTTATCCCCAGGCCTGTTTCTCTGCCCCATCCTTCACTCCAGATGTGTCCCCACACCTGCCCAGGCCATGCCAAGCAGCTCTGGTGCTGCATCCCTCACAGGCTCCAGGGAAACTCCTCTGCTGAGCAGTGATTTGGGCAGGAGCTCCCCACCTCCCTTGCTCCATGTACAGCAGTTTACTTACTTCTCCCTGACTGCAGCAGGGCTTGCAGATTTATCACAGATGCCTTAATGCTGGCCTGGAGGTTCAAAGATGCTTTGATGGTGGCCGTTAACCTCTTTGAGCATCTCTCGGTCAAATTTGTCTGGCACTGCGGACAGGAGATTGCCATTATACATTTCCTGCAGTTTTAGTTTCGCCCTCACCTGGTCCCAAGGACCAAATGCCCACCAGCAGCTGCAGCACACTCCTAATCAGATCTTTTTTCCCTGCATCGAGGGCCTGTGTGGACCTCATAGCCAAGGAATCTTCTGCTCTCCCTAGCACCTCCAGTTTGCTCACTGCCAGCCAGTGCCAGTCACACTGTTCCCTTGTGACGTGAGTGAAGCCCACGCTTTACACGTGGATGGCGAAATATTAAGACTCAGTCACCTTTAAGGCTTTGCAAAAGGAAAGGGGGTTTTGCCAAGAAAAGCCCAAACTTCCTATCCTGAGTCATATGCTTTGACTTATTTGTGTAGTTGTTACTACTCCGTGAATCCTGCCAGGCAGGAAGATTGTCTGGGACGATGCACTCCAGGTTGGGCAAATTTTCCTGCATCAGCCCTGCAGTGCTGCCCTCCAGGGAACACAGCTGCCCCAGGGAATGTCACAGCGGTCCTGCTCTCCAGGGACTTGCCAATGCAGCATGATTGCAGGGTGCCTCTGGTATCCATAAGGGAAAAGCTTTTGAAAGGCCACCTAGAGCTCATTCCTACCAGAGAAACATCTTCTCTTCAAGAAGAGGGTGATATGCTGGTGCAGAACCATTTCCAGCTCTCTGGGCCACCAGTTATAACCCTAAGACTGAACTAGGAACTTTCAATTTCAAAAAACCTGAGCTTCCCATTGAAAAATACCCAGCTTGTCCTAAGAATCCTCATCAGGAAATTCTAACCCAGCCATTTCAGTTTGGATCCCACAAAGCAGTGGAAGACCAAATGCCAGTCCCAGCTTGCAGCCCCAGTGGTGAGTGGGGACAGGGCAGGCTGCCAGCAGGTCCCTGTCCCCTGCCCTGGCAGGTGCCTCCCAACCCTAGCAGACAACTACAGTGGCACATTGTGGCCATCACAAAGGACTTGAGTACTTTTAAAATGAGACACCCAAACCTCTTATTCTACTACCCCAAATATTGGCATTTCAACCTGCTTTAGCTCAGAACCAGAAAAAAGTGCACATTGCTGCCAGTTTCTGCTGGAGACACCTCCTCCAACTTCTCCTTCTTTAACGCAGCTTCTAACTCCCCTTGCTCAGAGTTTTTAACCCCAGAACTTGTGCCCCTGTTCTGGGGAGAGGGGCCACGCACAAAAACACGACACACAGCCAGAGCAGCAACTCTCCGCTTCTGCTGCTGCTGGGGCAAAGGGATACGAACACACCGAGTGCTCATGGACAGTACCGTAGGCTTTTTCTATCTGCAGCTGTGTGATCCAGAGAGATGGAAGATGCTCCCTGGCTCTGAGATAAATATGCTTGGACCCTCCTAGCAAAGCATATGAACAATCAGCATGAGGAGTCAATGCATTCACACTAGTAGGTAATTTTCAGCCCATGTAACAAAACAGTGGACACTAATGAGTTCCATTACATGCCCATTAAAAAGTGCTTTCCCTTAGCAGGACTCCATGGCCCAGAGGCTCGGGCTCGGCGGTTTGATGGTGCAGACCAGCCCAGGGCACTCATGCCGTGCGTGGGGTAGAAACCAGCTCCCACCAGCTCTGCGGAGGTGCTGGCCACTTGCCATCTCCACCCATCTTCTGAATATCTCATAATTTAAAATGTTAAGTTTGCTATGCAGTTTTTGCATGTTTTTAATAAACGGATTGGAGGAAGGGAGTATCTAATGATACATAACTGCTTTTATCCTCACAAGTTTTTCATCCAAAAGCCACAGTTCTTGTAGGACTCACCCAAAGCCAATAAATAACCTTGTCTGCTCAAGAGAAATTCTGAAAATGCTCCCATTTCCTGGTTATTGATGACATTGGCTGTAGAAAGCAATACCTCCTCTCAAACAGAATTTCCTACCTTGTATATTTTGCTGTAGATATATTAGCCTGAGGTTGCTTAACATGTCCCCTAAGACATTTCGGTATCCAGGTGCTTGTGAAAACATGCCATAAGGTGACCACCGAGGCTGATGCTTCTTCGATGGATATTTACCCTCTATGCCACTCCACTGCCATCAGAAATTTGAGCAAAAATCTTTCAGACACTTCTACAAAGAGAAATGAGATATAAATGCGCTAGCATCCTTCTTCAAAATGCCTTAAGCTCTCTGTGCTTCAGGTACGATGTCCTGCATCCCTCCCAGGTCCCAGCCACCCACAGCAGCCCCAGAGGCCCCTGCCTCAGCCCAGCTGGGGATGAGCCATTCCCACAAAGAAATGGACCATGCTGGCAATGTGCTGTGAGTCCTGGGAGTCCATGTTTCTCTGTCATCATCACCTTCTGCCAAAGCTGGCTGGGGACATATGTATTTCTGCCTTGTGCCTAATGTGCAGGGAGGCACCAGCCAGCAGCTGCTCCATAGAGCTCCATTAATTTGAGCGGTGGCAGCTTGTGCAGGTGCCCTAAAAGCTCCCAAAGACTCTAGGTGAGAATCAAAAAGATTTATGGGTGGAATTGCTGGGATATTTTCCTCTAAGCACCTAAGGATAATTAACAGCCAAAAGGCTTGGAGTCAACCCCCAAAGTTATGAAATACTAAATCAGAGGCAGCTTCGTTCGTTCCCTTTGCAGGTTGTATGTTCATGATAAAACCATCAGCCATGCACGGCCGCAAATTCTCTCTTTTCCCATGGGACTCCTGCTCCTTTCAATAGCTGTCAGTTATTTAAATATTGTTTTACCCCTCTGCAGTCAAAGCAAAGCCCAGGGCTTTGCTGTTCAAATCCTGGCCTGACTCACAGCACAATTACATTGCTGCCGGGTGTTTTGCTGGCAGAGAGCACACTAGGATCTGTGCACTTCACCAATACATACGGATCCTATCAATGCTCTTCTCCTCAGATAGCTATGGATCTGAGAAACAGTGAGAAGAAAAATTAAAAGCTTCTTGTTATTTTGTGTGAAGGAGTTTTGACTTCTGTCCCCAACTTTTGAGGTCACTGGGCATCCTACCTCGATGCTTTCCTTCTCACTTTTGCAGTTACATTGACCCCAGCACCATGTAGCAGCCGATGGGCATCACAGGGGTACCAGAGAAGAAGGAACTGGGCAGAAACCCCATCAAAAATCAGTCTGGAATGTTGGGGTCAAGCTGCATCTCCCTCTCCTGCCCAGCCTGGCTGCCTGCCCCAGCATCAGCCATCACACCGCAGGTGACGAAGGACCCTGGGAGGGGACAGTGCACCTCTCTGTGACCAAAAGCTTCATCATGTATGTGAACAAGGGGGCCAAAGCGGGATCAACTCCATGCCTGACTCTGACTGACCCCCTGGCAGAACTACATGACCTCCTTTTACTGTGCGTGGCCATCGTCCTCCCAGTGCCATTAGGATCTTCCTCCACTGTGCACGTATCTACTCCCATCCCTGCTCCTGTTGCAAGGTGGTTTCCATGCCGAGCTGATTTTCCTGGCTTTCCTCCCCACACTGTCCTTTGGGGAGAGTTTCATCCTGCACAGAAACTCCCCCAGCAGCCAGCACTGCTCTCCCGTGCACCCAGAACCGGGGGCTCAGGGGGGGACAAGGCTCCAGCCTGCTCTGAGCAACCCCTCCTCTCTGCTTGTGTCCTGCAGTAAGCCGGGCTCTCTGGCTGTAACTCCCACCCAGCCTCGCCAGCTTTGTGTTTGCTTTCCCAAATATTTTGCTGGTGCAAAGGAAACATCAGCCTGCTCAATCCTGAGCTGAGCCGCCTCCACCTCCCAGCTGAAGGCCCACGAAGTGGGAGAGATGATAATCTGGAAGCAAAGCAATACCAAAGCATAGAGCAGCACACAACGGGTCCTCCCCACCCTGCCAGCCTGTCCTGGTGCCACCAAGTCAAGCTGGGGACAGTTCCCTTAGCCAGAATGCTGGCACTGCCACCGAGCCTCCCAGCAACACCCCGTCAGCAGCTGATTAGCAAGTCAGAGGTAAAAGGGCTTCAGTAAAGTGCAGTGCCAGCACCCAGCCGTGGCCACCGCTGTACAAGCACGGTCTGTGGGACACAGGCAGGGGGATTAAGAGATCTGTGTCAGCAGCAGGCCTGTGTATACAAATACAGCAGCTAAAAGGGCTCATGTTCATGCTTTATCCCCAGGGAGGTCATCAGGGATGGGAATGAGTAGCAGAGGGACAGACGTGCCATGTCCGTGTCAGCCCTCCCTTCGGCTGAGCAGCCAGAGGGGTGATGCGGCTGGGGACAGGTCCTCTCCATCCTCAGAAAAAAAAGAAAGATGGGGAAAAAGCACATATTGCCTCTCCCACCCTTACAAGTTGCTTCTAAGCTCCTGCTCCCATGCAAAATCTTGTCTCTGTTTCAGCAGAGCCAGCACAAGGTCAGCACAGGACCACCCTGAGGCTTTCCAGCTGTCCAGAAACCCTTGGCAGCAATTTATGTGGTGAGCCAAGATCGCCCCACAAGACTGCTGGGCAGGAGAGATCTCTTTACACTTGAAATCCTTTTTTTTTGAGCTTGTTTCCAGTCTGCAGCCTCATCTTGTTATTTTGTAATTCCTCTCCTAAAGATGCAAAACAGAAGCCTGTGCCAAACGAAAACATCTCTGTAGTTTATCTGAGTGGAGAGGAGCACATGATGGTGGCCGGAGCCTGCAGAGCCACTGGGGACAGTTAATGCTGGTGGGGCCTGAGACCTTCCTGGTGCAACACAAAAGGAGAAAAGCCATGTTAGAAGCTGCTTTTGAGTTTCCTGCCTGGTGGGACAGGGCCACCAGGGAGCGGAAAACCCAGGGCAGTGACAGTCCCTGCACACACACATCCCTCCCCTCCTGTGCCTTCCAGATCACCAGCTCCCCCGATCCTCGGTCCTGAGGGGGTTTTGCCTGGCAAATTCCCTCTGCAGGCACCAGCTGTCCTGCTTCAGACTGCACTGTGATTCTTGCACTACTGCTGGTCATTTTGGCAGCTGTACTGCCTTAGCTGTTAACTTCATTATTTACTTTAGAGAGCCTCATTAAGGTACCTCCTGCCTTTCCACATGTGGTGACAGCACATTACAACTGCTGATAATGCTGGTGGTGGCCGGGGCACCAAGGCACTGGTGCTCATGCTAACCACGGAGCATCTCGATACATCATGTTGAAGAAGTTCCTTTTCACTGATGCATCATCTGCTTGATCTTCAGACTAACATAGACACCTCCTCCCAGGGCTCTCCAGCCTGTCTCCCTCTCCCCACGCTCACTGGGAGACCAAACACTTCCACACTGTCCCCTTTCCAAGCAGGGGATCTGGTGATGGATACAGAGGCCCCATAAGCAATTCGGGGACTATTTGGGATGGCACTGTCCTTTCCCAGGGCAGTGGAAGATGTTCCCATGGAGCTTTCCCAAGTGCTGCTGTTTCAGATGCTTTGCCCAGTGAAGCCGTTCTCTGTACAACCCCTTTAGTGACCTACTTGACTGTGTAATAGCCCAAATGCAAGGAAAACCCCCAGGGAAATTGCAGTGAGGTTGGATGCTCACATTTAAACATCTTCTCAAACTGCTTAACTGTTTTAATTCCATCTTGATGGTCTGCTGGCTGTTGGAGGGCAATCCTGCCCCTTCATCCCACTCCCAAGGACAGGATGGGGCTTGGAGCCTGCTGCTGGGCTGGACCTGTCCCAGAACCAGCTGCTAGTGTTCAGGGGGTTGCAGCACCAGCATGAGAACAATCAGGATCCATCTTTCCGCAGAAGAACCAGTTCCCCAGGCAGTGGCAAATGGCTCTTTCCCTTGGGCAGAGGGCAGGGACCCTCTCCTGCATTGCTTTTCAGATAGGCAGGCTGCAAGTCGTGTGGTTCACGTGAAGAGGGGAGATAGCGCAGCTGGGATCTGAGCACAGGGTTCTTGGGAGCAGCCAAAGGGGCTGAGTGAGCCAGCAGGGCTTTGCCCATGATAAAAGCAGCCTCTGGTGATCCAGCACCCATGTGTGTAATCAGGAGAGGGCAGCCAGCCCTGGCTCTTAACTGCATCTCCAGCCAGCCAGGCTGGGTGGGGTGACACAGGCGTCCAGGACCCCAGCGCTGAAGATAACCCCAGGAGGCAGAGCTGGTGAGGTAGAGAGGGGACTGCCTTGCATGGGGAGAATTTCCCACTGCCGCAGATGCTGGTGCAGCCCCAAGAAGCCAGGCAGCTCTCGTGGGTTTCCCTGCATGGCCAGTCCTCTGGGAACTGGCAATTCCAGCAACGGTGCTCCCTCCTGGCCCTGGGCTGGGCTCTAGGAGAAATCCCCGCATCCCTGCTGTGAGGGAGAGGAGAGCCAGGGAGTAAAGGAGAGATATTGGGGGTGGCTCAGCACTGTGGGCTGCACCACCAGCATCCTGGGCTGGTCCCAACCACCTCCTCTCTGGCTCGGAGGCCCTCACAGGCTTGGAGATTCACTACTGACTTGCAGCAGCCTTCATGTGCCCCTGTGAACAGGCTTGGGGTTCCTAAAATCATATAGCACCGAAGCAGAGCCTATCCCCAGCTTTGCAGCCCCTGCCATGCCTCCAGGATCAGCTCGACCCCGTCCGCATGCTCACCCTCCTGACAGGAGCTGCTCTACCAGCAAGGGCTCTGCACTTGCAAAGCAGACATTGCTCTGTCTCTATTTTTAATTTTTTTTAACCCAATGGGTTGTTAGAGGGCACCTGATGGGCTAGGGAAGATGCTCCCAGCTCCCTGCCAGGGCTTGCTGTTTTCCTCTGCGCTGTTTTTTTCCGGATGACACAGCCCCAAGCCTCCCTCTGGCTGGCGGTGCAGCGCTGGCCACTCGCCAGTCCCGGTTTGTGACTCAACAAAATCATCTGCCCCCATAAACAGGCACCCCAAAATGTCTCGAGAAGGGGGTGTCCTTGGCCCCCTCCCAGCATCGCTCTGGTGGCGGGTGCCAAGGAAGAGCCTTGGCTGCCTTGGCCAGCCAAGCATCCCAGCGTGCTCTGGCTGTGCTCCCGGCCATGGGGGCAGGTGCCATGGAAAACTCACTGAAAACCTGTTTACAGCTCTCACAGCCCTGTGCTTTGGTTTTTGTGGTTTTTTGTTTTGTTTTTTAATTTTCCCAGAGAGTGTTTTGGGAGAGAGTGGGGGCTTTCCACCTCTCCCTGGCACCTCTTGATGCAGTGGGAATTGTTTATCCTTCCCGGGAAGGATGAGACCCCAGGATGGGGCAGGGAGAGAGATGTTTGGACTGTCGCCATGACTCATGGAGCCCTGGCAAGGTCACAGTGGTGGCTTTGGGATGGCTGGGGACACGGAGCAGCTCAGAGCTGGCTTGAATTTGCTAATGTATTTCCCCTTTCCTGCTGGGAAAGAAGCCAGGGCACAGCAGAGCCCGGGAAAACGTCCATCACCCTGCAAGGAAAATCAGTTTGGAAGGAAATGCTGCTGCTGGGTTCTTCCAGGACAGGCCTGGAAGCAAGAGAGCCCCAGGAGCAGAGGCGCAGCCTGAACCCAGCTTTGCTGCCATCTGCCGCCAGCAAACCCAGGGACCAAACACCGCCCAGCTCAGGAGGAAACCCAGAACACTGATTTTCTCAGCTGAGGGATGTCCCTTTCATCCAGAAAACACTAAAACAAGTCATCTCTCTCTTTCAAAAGGGAGGCATTTGACCTGTGAGGACAAGGGGTTTGCTCGAAAAGCTGCTAGCCCAGGGTGGAGAAAGCTCTGGTGGCAAGCACCTGGCTGTCGAGAGTCTCGTGCTGCCTGGCTTCAGCCCAGAAATACATCTGAAGAATATGCTGGGATGTTTTCAAAGTGTCCTCAACGCAGTACGGGTTGATACGCCCTGGCTCTGGCTGGGACTGCCAGCTAGTCCCTGAGATAGCATCTCAGCTCCCAGAGCTGGCATCCCACAGCGCCAGTGGCAGGAGAAACAGCAATGCGATAGCTTTCATGTAAATATCACTGCGAATAGCTGTGTGTGCAATAAATTTGTCTAAAATCCCATTTTCAATGGGTTCCTAAAAGAGGCAGGTTTTTTTGTTTCTATGTCCTCTGCTCTCAGGGCAGGTGAGAGCCAATTCTTTCCTCCCATTTCCCCAAATCTCAGCTTTGCAGACACCGCAGCTGCCACCAACCCAAGCTACACCCTGGAGGGGTGGGCTGGCAGAAACCAGATGGTGAAAAAGACCAGAGGTTTGTTTGTTTGTTTGTTTTTTCTTTTTTGCAAATTTGGAGAGAATTTAACTGTCTGGTTCCTAAACCCTGTTTCTCCGTGCGGTGCCCTGCACTCCTCAGGGACGGGAGATTCAACCCAACCCAAAGCAGTGAGAGCCTGGCTGGGAGGATGCGCCGAGGGCTGGTGGGATTGAGGGGCAACACGGCTAAGTCACCCCACAGCGCCCCTTGTCTTGGGGTCCATCTCCAAGCTCCAGTGCCCCTTTGGATCCCGTGGTGCCAGAGGGTAAGTCCCGGGGCTGTCAGACATCTGGCTTCTCCCTGACGGCTGCCAGGTTTCTGCCGCGGGATGTGGCGGCTTCCAGTCGTTTACGTCGAGTGTCCAGGGGGTGGCACATGTGGACTGTGGCCGGTGTCTCCGCTCTTGGCTTGGCCCATTCCAGCCTTCCTGGCCAGGCCCTCTGGCCGGTCCTGGGTCACCCCCTGCCCAGGGATGCTGCTGGTCAAAGTGCCAGTTGGTGTCAGTCACCCGTGGTCGGGAGGTCCCTGTAACACAGGGTCCCTGTAACATGTGCCTCCATCTCTCCTTTGAGTTTTTCCTGCTGCAGATCAGCAGAGAAGAAGATGGAGCTGCAGATAAGTTGGGCTTACCCGCTTGGCCTTCAGCTCCCACCGCCTATGGGTCTGGCACTACCCTGTGCTGCTCTGTGGGCACCACAGAGGGGAAGCAGAGCCCTCCGGGGGTCCTGCCTGCCCACTACCAGCCAGGCAGGGATATATATGCAGGACATGCTTGCTGCCTGCCTGCCAGCCTGCCTGCACTGCCTGTGCTGCCTGCATTGCCTGCACTGCCTGTGCTGCCAACCTGCCTGCGCTGCCTGCTCCCTGGGAGCTGTTTGCATCCTTCTCGACATAACACTCATTTCCATTACCAGTGAGGATGAGCCACCAGGGTGATGTCCCAAGGTAGATGGGGGCTCACTGGTTCTCCAGGGGTTTGTCTGTCATTGAGAAGCTGCTTGAAAACATGCCCAGCCAGCAGCTGCCGACTGGCAGCACAGATCCCCAGTGCTGGGCTGGTTATTCCCCTCTTGGCTGCCATGCAGGTCCCAGGTCTGTTTCCCTCTTGGCTGAGGATGTCTGTGAGTTACAGGATCTCAGCCTGCAGCATTCATGCTCGGCTGCCTCCCACAAGATGACTTGTGGACAGGGCAGGGATGGCCATCTCCTCACCTAAGGAAACTCTTGTGAATCTTTCCCCATTAAAAAAAAAACCAAACCCCAAACTCCCTTGAGCTTTTCTCCAAATATCAAACTACTCTGCTCATTCAGGGGCCGCTCACCCATCAGACAGATGTTATAGCCTCTCTTGGTTGTCATGTTCAGCAAGGCACCAAGGCGTTAGCTGTGCGCACTCTCATTGACACATCCATCTAGCTCCTAGGGCAACCATCACTCTCCTCTGAAGTCCTGGTGGGGGTAAATCTTCTCAGATCAATCACTGTAGATAAGGGTAGCAGCAAACAATCACTGCAGTTTAAAGAACATTTTAAAAATAAGTAACAAGGCCTCATATTTGTTCTGAAACTTTTTGGTTTTTTATTTTCATGGAATATTGCTTAATTTAATTGTCTTGATTTTGGCACGGTGCCATCTGTGGATGGTGGCACTGTGCAGGTGGCATTTCATCACACTGCTATCAGCCTGCAAGCGGGTGTAATCCAGCACTTGACGCTGGAGGGAAAGGGCTGGTCTGGGGTGCAGGATGTGCAGGTTGATCCTAATGGAAGGGGGTGAACTGTACAGGTAGCAAGTTCATAATCACGCTGGACTGTGAGGTTTGTGCTGCAGGCTGCTGCCTCTCATGGTAATTGGGAAAAGCTTCAAAAGAATCATCAGCAATAAGCATTAGCCCGTGGGATGGAAACCATATGTGGGGTGGTCACGTACAGGGCCATGAAGTGAGGCAAGAGGAGGTTGAAGGGCAGGTCTCAGGGTGGCCTCATAAGCCACCTCAGTTGGTGGGTAAGGGGATGCGGCAGCCTCCCTTTAAGTCTCCCTCCAAGCTGCCATCTCCAGCCGAGGAGTCAAGGGGTGTGTGACAGCGCTGTCCCCAAAGCGCATCCCCTCTGAGCTCTGCAGGGCCCTGGTCCCACCACTGTCACTGACACCTCCTGCGGGAAGCCGGGTCACGCCGCCTTGGGCTTCACCACCACGGCTTCTGTTTCTGTTGGCTCCTAAAGATTGCTGCATCCCCAGGGAGGCACTCCCACCCCAGGGGAGACTGCACCCCTGCACAGCACTGCACTGCTTTGCACTGCACCCTTACACTGCCCTGCACTGCACCGCAGCACTGCCCTGCATTGCACCCCAGCACTGCACTGTCCTTCCCTGCACTGCACCCCTGCATTACACTGTCCCGCCTTGCACTGCACGGCACAGCACCGCGTTGCATTGCACTGCACCGCAGCAGTGCAGAGCACAGTGCTCGTTGGTGATGGCTGCTGGAGTTCCCTGTCAACAGATGGAGCTCACGACTCGCCTGGTCCCCGGCCACCCTGCACCTGATCCCCAAAGCGGTGGGGCCAAGGGCTGCAGGGGCGCTCGGGGGCAGCCGAGGGGCGGGAGCTGCCCACGGCCGGGTGGGAGGGGAGGCTCGGTGGTCGGGGCAGCCCTGTCTGACACCCCGTCCCCAGTCTGTCCTGTGGCCACAAGGCGAAACGTCCCACCAGGCTCTCTGCATGAACAGCGATGTCAATGGACACCCAGCCCCGAGGGGGTCTGGTGTGGGAGAGCAGCCCAGAGGAGGGTGATGGGCATCAGTGGGAGCCGTGGGCTGCATGGAGGATCCCAGGCCAGCCCAGCCAGCGGCTGGAGGAGCCAGATCTCAGGTCTCCTCCGTCTCAAAGTGTCGGGCTGCTCCATGATTAACTGCTGGGCTGCGCAGCAGATTAGCTACGGGACCGCTGCGTTTGATGTATGGGGCAGGAGGCCGGCAAGGGATTTTCCTCCCCTTCTGAGGTTAATCCTACCCTGCCTATCACAGTCCTTTGATTGCAAATCCCTGCCGATAGACGTCCTTAGTCACCAGCAGACAGCAGGCACCAACTGAAAGGGTGCGGGAAGCAGCGTGGGCTTGGGGAGATAGAGGATTTGGGGGTTTTCCTGCAGTGGTTGGTGACTACGGAGCGGGCATGCTCCTCGCAGCTTTGGAGCGACCCCCCAAAAAGGGAGGAAAGTGCTTTTCTTTTTACTAATCTTGATTAATTCTCCTTATTTAACCAGAGATCTAACTTCACGTGAAAAGAGCCATCAAAACCCCAAACGAGCAATGCTTCCCACTCTCTCTGGTTGAGTGAAACCTTTCCAAAGGCAGAGCGCTTCAGCAAATCACTAACACACCCGTGAACATGCGGTTTGGGATACGGCAATAGCCACATCACTCTGCCACTAGCCCCAGTAAGTTTTTATCACACACATACAACAGCCATAAAAGCCAGCACAGAACAAGCAGGGTTGTTTTTGCAGGAGTGGTCGAGTTTTGGATTTTAATAAGCCTCAGCCTCCTCGTAATTTTTCTCTTTAAAATGCCAAAAGGCACCAGCCAAAAATAAGGTTTAGACAATTCCAGTAAATTGCTTGTAAGTGTCTGGAAGCCTCCGAACTTCCCTCTCTTGGACTCAGAAATGCCACCTCTGGAGCCATGCTGTGAGGCCAGGAAGGGCTTTAGGGGGTCTTGTCAGTCCCTGTCCCACTGCTGAAGGGACACTGAATGCTCCGGGCTGTGCCATGATGAAGGGACAGATGGTCTGCGTCCAGCCTGTCCAGCCAATTTGGAGACAGAGCTGCTGGAACAGGGACAGCCAGGAATGCGGGACAGAGGTGTCCCCAACTCATGGCACTGCTGCCTGTCCCCTGCCTGCCCGTCCAGCTCAGAGGATTAAAGTCCTTCCAAGTTCCACACAGTCTTGTCCAGCTTCGTTTTAAAATACCCTTCTGTAACCTGGCCTGGGCTTGTCTGTCCTCCTATGGTGCCTGAATCGTTTGTCTTAATATCTAACCTTTGAGCTTTCTCGTTGCAAATTAAGTTGATTACATCTTGGCCCAGCTCCAGCAGACCCTGAGATCGATTGATCACTGTTGTCTCGGAGGTCTTGGGAGGCTCTTATCATGTCCCCCTCTGTCTCCAGTTTTCTAGAGAAAACAAATCCCATTTCTTTGGCCAGGTTGGGCTGTCCCCTTCATCATCCTTGCTGCTGTGCTGACTCCTCGAGCTGTCTGCATCCCACCCTGAGTCCCATGAGGCTCACTTTGATGGGTGTTCAAAGGAGGAACCCCAATGCCCTGAAGACCACACTGGGTCTCTTGCTTTGCCTACACACTGAAGTGCACACATGAGTTGAAGCCAGGTAGACGACTCACAGACTTCAAGTGCAGCTTGGCCATCTGAGTTTCCCCTTTAGCACACACCTTTCAATGATGCTGCATGCAGCAAAGCACTGTGCCATTTTGCTCCAAAACATAGCTCTGGTCTCCAGCAAACAAAGCTCATCTGTTGCTGCATGTGAAACATGGGCTCCTCAACCCTTCAAGCCTTGAATTCGAGGTAGGACACCACGCTGCATTGTGACTGGGGTGAAACTGCCCATGAGCTCTAAGCTGGGGGGTTCTCAGACCCTCACCCTCTATAAGAGGGGCCTCCAGATACACAGGCACATCTGCACACCAGACCCACATCCTGAGTCCACCTTTTCTGCCAAGGATGCTTCAACCTGAAAGTGGAGCAAGCCAACCCAGCCTGCCCAGAGCATGCTCTGCTTTGCCCAGCCACCTCTTGACTTTATTTTTCCCCATGACCAGCACCCCAAATCCCTCTGCATTTGAGATCAGCAGAGAGCCCTCTCCAGCTGCCTAGACTTCAATGCCAGGGCTATAACATTTTTCAACACCGCCCCCCCCACCCCCGCAATCATCCTCCCCTTCCCCCTGCTCTAGTATTTAAAGAAAGAGAGGTCCACCAGCAAACAGCTCGAAGTCAGCACCCCAGCAATTATAAAAGTGCTTTCTGCCAGTTGCTAGACTCCTTGTCACCAATCTGATCGGTAGACTAAACAGCAAGGACCCAGGCTGATCCCCCCCTGCACCACTCCAGCCTGGAAATGGGGGCGGCTCAGGAGAGCGCAATGGTTAGTATCAAAACTGGCAGCACCATCCTACTGGGGAAAAACACGGGGATCCTGCGGCTGCTTAATGGAAGCAGGCAAAAGGAGGCGGAGGAAAGGCTGAAGGGACCCTGGAAGATGAAGTCTGGGCTGTGGGAAGCAGACACCCCCCCAGGTTAGGGGCTCACTCCCCACAAGATGAGCTGTCTCTCCGGTTGCCATCCTCCAGCTTTGCATCATCCCTTCTCCAACACCAAACCTGCGTGTCCAAGCCTGACGTGCCAGCGCTGGCGTTCCAAAGGCAGTTTCTTTCCCCTTCAGTTGCCTGAACCCTCCTCTTCCTCTCGCTCTCCGTGCTCTGCTGACAGATAACACAGACGGTTTTCCCCAGGGGGCTCGTAGGGACCAGCTGGCGCCGTTATCTGGGAGTCACTCCCTTATCAGGCTGCCGATTTCGGCTCCAAGGAGTCAGCACCTCTCAGGTGAGGAAGGCTGGTCACCAGCTGCCCCACACTGGGCACCCGTGGCGGGGGCTTATCAGCCTGGCCACCTCCTCGTCTGGCCAAGCTCCATCAGATAGTGGCGCTTGGACATCCCTGCGGGTGATGGGGTGGAAATGGGACATTGTAGCCGAGGAGCCTTGGGAAATGCCTGCTGTTTCCCAAAAAATAAGGAAAGAAGAGAAAAAAAAGATTGTGGGCTTGGGTTCCTCTTTCCATCTGTTAGCAGCAATGTGTGATTGTACCAAAAAAAAATTAAGCAGTAGTGGTGCTGCAGAGAGTGCTGGGGCTTTTATTGGTCTTATCTCCTGGCTTCTGGAGGAGCATGGTGCCTGCATGGGGGTCTGGGCAGGGACATGGTGCACACACCGTGGGGAGAGCAGTTTCTCTCTAAATCACGGCTTGCCATGATTTACACGAAGGCTCACAGGTTAGGTAACTGCAAGTAAACAGAATAAACAGACCTCCCTCTGGATTTATGGACCGACAAAAAGACCTTTAACCACAAAAGAAACGTGCTTTCCAGCCCTCTTCTATTACCAGGTCCCAACCAAAGGCTTAAATGCTTATGTCAAGCCCACAGAGCTCAGGATTTGGGCTGGATTCAAACTACTCCTCCATCCTCCCTGCTACCCGAGTAAGTCATCTCATAGCTCATCTCCTGTTAACCTCTCAGCTGCCCCCTGACACACACACACACACACGATGCCAGGGGAGCCAGAGGGCATAGGGAGAGGATTTTTCTGTTATTCTGGCTTAAAATGGGTGGTTAATAAATATCCAAGCAGTCAAAGGTGTGCGAGTGCTCTGTAAAAAGGTTGCTCTCTCCTGGAACTGCCTAAAAGAGGGGACATCATTTTTGGGGTGCTGCTGGACCCTTCCTCCCCAGCAGCTACCTGTGGTCAAGTGAGGAGCTTTGACTGCTATTCCTAGGATAAACCTTCTCAGCATGAGAGCTGCTGTCTAAAGAGAAATTAAGGGTTTCGTTTTCTTTTCATGCAGTAAAAGAGGTGTTGGATTTTCATGTGGTTCTCAAATATCTGATGTATTTCTCCCCATAGATGTGGAAACTTGCATAATGATGGTATTACTGAGGTTTCATGCCAAATAAAAGGGTGTGTATAATGGCACAGTGCCCAAGGAGTCCTTTGTTATCAGCTTTTAGACTATTATTTTTAATGTGGCATCCCTGCAGGAAAGGAAGCTGAAGAGGATCCTGCCCATCCCCAGACAGTCACAGCTCGTGCTTGAAGGGCCAGTCCCACCGGTGGCAGGAGCACCGTAGGAAGTGCAGGAGGTAAGTGTAAAACCAGAAGCCAGGCTGAAAAACTTAGCAAAATTTGGCATTAACAGGCCTCCTTGCTTTCCTGTGCTCATCAGCTGAGTCAGCCCCAGCGTCAGAAAACACACTGCTACCAAATCAGTTCTCAGAGCCCGGTGTTACCACCTCCCTTGATAGCCGGAGAGGGAAAAACATCCAGGAAAGCGCCGCCTTCTCCCCCATCTTGCACATCTTTATTTAATTCCACTGCAAGCAAGCACACATATTTGAAATGGAACTATTTAAATCCATGAATTGTTCTAAATACAGGAGAATTGCCAAACCTCCTGTTTGAATACATTTTCAAATTGCCTTTTCCTCCTGTCTTTGGGAGCCAAGATATGGCTATTTAATTACAAGCACAACTTCCATTTAAGAAATCCTTATAATGAGGCTGGTGTGGAAAGGCATCCAATTTTTCCATTGCCTGACTGAGGTGCTGCAATTAGTGTGTTTTATCCCAGGTTTGCATTTGGCACAGCTTGGTGGGTGATGCTTTGGGGACATGAGCTAACGGTAATCTCCATGCTCTGGGTTCTTCATTATCCTGTCTGTTAGAAGGGACCAAATCCAGACTCCTGCCAGGGGAAGGGGATTTGGGCTGGCTGCTTTCTGCAGCTCAAACCTGGGAGCAGAGGCATTTAGTCCTCCATGGAGCAGATTAGGGGAAAAGGAATGAGAAAGAAATGTAAAAGGGAGGGAGGTTTGGGTCAAATGGAAGCAAAGAAAAATCGTGGTAAGGGAGAGAATGGCACTGCAAAAAAACTACGATGTGGTCCTTAGGGCAGCTGCACAAAAGTATTTCCCTTGGCTTGCTGTGAGTCAGGAACAAGAACTGACCTGCAGAGGGAGTTGCTCCAGGTGTATTAGCAGCAGCTCAGCTCTGAAAATCACTGCAAAGAGCTTTCCCAAAGGCAAGGAAGACCCAAAAATGAAGGGATGTGATGCAGCATCATTTTGGAGCTGTGATGCCCTAAACCCAGGCTAAGGACTTCTCGATGCTGGAACCACCGCACCCTGCCAAAGGAATCAGTGTGTCCAGAGTCCACTCAGCCCTACTCCAGCCCCAGGGAGCCTAATTTAAACAAAAGCACCTCCCTGGCACTACAAGCAAGGACCATCTGCTTACAGGTCAGCCCATACCATCAGGCTGCTGATAATAGGAATGATGCCACCCCGGTGGTGCAGTGTCAGTCTCCCTGCCCACCTGCCAAAGTCACCTGCTACCCTCATCCCACAGAGGGGACATCTCCTCCCTGCTGCCCCCCTGCCAGGCTATGGATTTGGGTCTGTGCTGTCCACCCTGCTCCATGGGCAAGGGCATACAGAAGGGACCCTGGCTGATGTGGGGTGCCTGTGTGTGGCACCAGCACCCACTGCTGAGCGCTCAGCCATGCAGGGAGACACTTGCATCCCATACTGGCTCTCCATCTCTCGAACACACATTCCTCTGGGCTCAGGGAGCGTCTGCAGCTCCCAGGAAGAGGCCGGCTGTGGTGGAGCCAGCCTCCTCCCCATCCATCACCCTTATCAGCCAGCGCTGGCAGCCCAGCGGTCCCTGGCAGTGGGGCTACATGGACAGCAGGCCGGGGCTGTGCAGCGAGAGACAGGCAGGAGGCACGGTGGTGATAAGCCATGCTGCAAACAAAAACAACAGCTCTCCTCCTTGGTGACTTCAAAGCACTGAGCTGAAATTTATGTTGCCGCAAAGCCCACGTGGGTGTTGGGAGAGTGGGAGCAGCCCCAGACAGGGACATGGGCAGGATGCAGTGTTGGGACCATGGTTTACCCACACAGAGCTGTGGGTGTGACAAAAATCTCCTGTGGGATGTAAATGGGATGCAGGCAAGGAGCAAAGCAGGTTGCCCTGCACTGTGATGGCCACAGCAGCTCAGCCCCAGGCTGGGTTGTACCCTATGGCCACCTAAAGCATCCCCTAAAAATGTATTCTGAGTGGTTTGCCAGGAACAACAAAGGCCCTTTGCTTTTCACATACAACTGTTTCACCAAGCATAAAGTAGCTCTGGAGACCGGCTCACAGGCTGTCAGGCGGAAGATTTAGGGCTGTTCTCAAGCCAAGTGAGAGCCCAGACACAACCATGCTCCACCTGCCTTGGAGAGCGTTACCTCTGATCACATTAACCAGGATTTTATTCCTCTGATGGTCCCAGGGAAATCCACGACACTGCTTGTGGGACAAGCTGACTCTCCACACACATCCCTCAGATGTCACATCAGGGTGTCACAGTGACAGAGCTGTTGCCACCCCATCAGCACTGCCACCATACCATCAGTGTCTGTGCAGCACCAGGGGAAAAGCCGTTGTGGGACTAGCTGGAAAAAGAATTGTGTTGAGGTTAACACAGGGGTGAAAGCGTCTCACACCTGAGATGGTGTTTGGATGATTTACTACTGCAAGCTGCAGGGAAAGAGACCCAGAGAGGAGATGTGAGGGAGGTTTAGGCCAGGCAGCAGCACAGCGGTAGCTTTGGGGACACCAGGACTGTGGTATGGGGGAAGTGATGTATAGCAACATATAGGCACTCACAAACACATCTATATACACAAATTAACTTCCAGCTATATACACACATATCTTAATTTTCAAGTGCAATATTGCTATTGACACAAAATGACACACACCTTTGCTGGTAATTGACTCTTTCTCTTCATGGGGTTCAGTTTCACTGAGCTTTGTCTGTATGCCAAGTTGTGCTGAAAAATTAAAGATCATTAACATTTTTGAAAGCCTCTTTAATTTATATAAGCATTATTCATAAAGGATTCTCATTTGTTAGTCAACAAAATGACTCAAAATTAGAATAGTTATCTTAATTTCCACTCCCCCAATTTTCAGATCCTATTCTTTCTGTGTTCTTTCTCTCCTCCCACCTAAGCTTTTAGTAAAGGAGAAGAGACCTAATGGGTAAGTGGATCCACATCTATTTTACTTGAGTTGCATTTAATTGAATTAAAAGTGAAATAATAATAATAATTATTATTATTTTACTTAGTTCATCACAAATCAGACCTGTTCCAGGAGAAGGAAGAAGTGTTTATTTCCCCATGTACCTTTCGTGGAGAAAAAGCCTTTTTCCTCAGCTGCCCCCACAGGAATTGTAGAGGAAGGGTCCCATTAGATGCACTTTGATGAAAGGCATCCTAGTGTTGGTACTTCATCTGTTGCATTGGGGCAGACCTTCTTTTGCCTTTCCCTTCTTACCATGACTATGGCCTGGGCCTCCCTTTCCACACTGCTGCCCTTCCATGGTCCTCCCCTTTGCTTCCACTAACGACACCACACACCAGTCCCACAGATGGGCACCAACCACCATGCTCCAGGATCATGGACATCACCAATAACTGTGCATCAGGATCATGGACACAACCAACTACCATTCACCAGAATCATGGATGCAACCAACCACCATGTAGCAACCACAGTGCAGGATCATGGATACAAGCAGCCACCACACACCTAGACCACAGATACAACCAACCACCTACTGCAGAGCTCATCTCCTTTGCCTTTTATACCAGAAGTGGTGATGTCAGCTCTGCTTGCCACAGCCTGGTTGGTTGGTGGGTGTGGGTGTGGGTCTGGGGGTGTGGTCTCCCTGCTCAGCCCCTCTTAAAGGGGGCAGAAGCCCCTACCCCAGTAAAGGTGGTTTAGTCTTTGCTTGGAGCAGCCTGGCAAGGTTTCGCTCCTTCCCCACTGCCCTGCCAGGAAAGAGTGTGTCTGCACATATACATACTTACATACATTATGATATCTTGTTTTAATTACATTAGAGCAAATGACTCCTTCCCCTATGGTTTATATCAGCGCTTTGGGTTTGTAATTTATCTTGGCACAGTCTAGACTGGAGCCACTTTGAAGCTGTTTCAAACAGGATGAGAACAAACAATTTCTCCAAAGTGGCTGGATTAAGAAAACTGGCAGCCATTCATCTTTGGGGAAAGGTTTGTGGCAGTACCATGTCCCCCCTGGAGTCCTGCCAGCCTCCTACTCCCTATGCTGCTGGGACAGAGAGGTCCCAGCCCTGCGGCGGGTGAGAAATAGCACTGCTAGCTACTGTGTGTGGAGCGGGGAGCAAAAGGCTCCATCAGGAGGGTGTGTGCAAGGAAGACCTGATTTATTGCTCATTATTTTCACTTACCTTATCCCCAATTAGAGATGAGGCAGTTGTGCTGAGCAGGTGGCACCGCAGCACGAGATGCAGCGTCCAGCATTAGGGAGCATCAGCTGCGGACAGTCCTGATGCTCCTCCAGCCTGAGGGGCCGTGGTCACCCCACCCCATACCCAGCACGAGGCTCCTTCACCCATTCACCAGCCCCTGCACGGTACTTTTCCTACAGACCTTATTGACATCTTTAATGCAGGAAATCTCTCCTAATTTTCTTCAGATAAAAGTAATCCTGAAAACATCTTTACTAATTCCTATAGTTTCCCCAATATTTTTCTTTCTTCTTTTTTTTTTTTAAATAACAAATCAACACCAAACTCTTTCATTGACAGGAAAAGGTGGTTTTCTTCTAAATCACTGTCTTCAAGCACCCCAAAAGCCCGAGGGCTCATTTTAGGAGAAGTATGGTACAGGAAATATGTCTTTTGACCCCTGCACTGAGCTTACATGGGTTGCCAGCTGTGGGTTGAGTGAGGGTCCCAGGAAGTCCTCAGGACCACTCAGACCTATTGGTGCCCTTGGGCCCTGGTCACCCATCCCTGCCAGGGATGGCTCTTGGTTACCACCTGCTAGGACCCAAGGTGACGAAGAGCCGTCCCCATCAGGGCTGAGGGCTGAGCTCCCCACCCGCTCCTCACTGCCACAAATCCAGCTCTGAGCAGCAGGAGAGCTCACATGGAAACACATGTGGTTTCTATATTTTTTCCACCCAAACGCTGGGTTTTTAAATATTCTAACAGCACTGTTCACTCGGCGAAAGCTGCCAGGTTTTACGACAGGTCCCTCCTCCTTAAGCCTTTGAAATAAGGCTGTAAACATGCTCGCCAGGCTAAAGTGTTGCCTGTAAAGGGGATTGCTCCCCTCATGATGTGCCTATTGGCTCCAATTAGCACTGGCAGGAGTCAACCGCAAAGAGAAGGCAGAGCTTATCCCTGGGAGTGAATTGATTTATTTACAGCATTTTCAAAGCAAGATGAATATGGCCTTTTTTTTCTTTATGAAGCTACCCATGTCTAATACGGAAAGAAAAAAAAAAAACCCAACCATTCTCTAAACAGCTAGAAGCAGGAGGACACTGTCTGCTTTCCTTGAGATGGAAATTCAGCTTTGTTTAATCAGGGAGGGATAAGATCACCTGGCACTTTACTGAAGTCTTGCCCTGACCATTGCCAGAGCTGGAGACAGGGAACCTTGCCCAGGAAACCAGCACTTCGGGACCATGGGTCAGGATGCCTTGGGTGCCTCAGTGAGAGGAGTTGGGTTTTCTCAGGGTGCTGCCTGGGTACCAAAGTTTACTTGGGCAGGAGCTGGAGGAGCTCAGCCCAGCTGAATTTCAGACCCATCTCATCCCACTATCCCAGCACAGATTTAGGTACCGTAAGACACGTGTTGGGAAGCAGCAGCTCCGCTTTCTGCTTCAGGGATCGCTGGAGGCAACATGGTCTCTATGGGGCCAGTTTCAGCCACTGGCCCAGAGGAATGGTCACCCTGAGGAAAAACCCCATGAGGAGACAAAGCTCCTTGTGCAGGAGAGCCAGGGAATGGGCTGGGACAGGTCTCCCCATGGGGCTTTCTGCTCCCACTCCAGCATCCTCAGTGGGAAGCAACGGGAGGAAAAAGCTCCTTGGGCTCAGCCATTCTCCCACCCCACGACACCACATCCAACCATCGCTTCAACTTTGCTTGGGTTCATCACCCATCAGCACAGCCAGGCACCTGCCTTCATCCTTCAGGCTCCTTCCACCTCTGTCAGCTGCAGCCCAAATGTCCCTTCTCCAGAAGAGCAGCTGCTTTCTGTCACGGCACTGTCAGGAAGGAGCTGGGGTGAGGAGATGTTTGTACAGGCAGGAGTTATGGCCATCGCCTGCTACCGACCAGGTGCTTTGCTGAGCTGGCAAGGGGCAGCCTGGCCATAACTCAACACCAAAACTCCCCAGGCAATGTGGCAGCCGAAAACAGGGGGTTTATGGACTTTGGAGGGGACTTTGTTAGTGGTGACCTCAGGGGACTATGCTGCCAGGAAACTCTGGAAGCTCATTGTGCTCATTGAAGGAGGGGAGATGACATAATCAGCAAAGGCAGAAGTGTGCTGCTGAGCTTTGTGCACGAGTGGTGTGTCCCTGCAGGTCCCTGTGCCGCTACACTGGGTGGCAGCTCCAGTCCGGGACTGAGCTCCTGCAGTGCCCCAGCCACATTTCTCACACTCACTGATGAAGGGAAGGGGTGAAGCCCTGTGGGAAGACGGAAGAGGATAAAATCATTACTCCTTTGGGTCTGCCCAGGGATAACCTGTGCCTCAGTTTCCCTGAAAAACCTGCTTGCGATGTGCTGCCACTCAAGGCAGAAGGACAGCTGGGGCTCAGGCACCACCCTCAGCTCTGCCTTTTGAGAGAAAACAGGCAGAGACGAGCCCTGAGCATCCCTGGTGCTGATAGCAGGCACGGGCCAAGGCCCCGCTTTGAGGCCAGGCTCAGCCTAGCGGCTGAATCAGCAAATAATTAGCAGTGGCCAGAGCAGGGGGATTAGCATCCCTCTCTTCTCCGGCCATCCACTCCGGCTTAACCCTTTCATCTACATGTCTCCAAAGCCACGAAGTTTTGCAATCTCCCGGGGGGAGATGCTGCTGTGGGTCCGGCGCCGCTTCGGGGGTGCCCAGGGTGCCGTGCCGATGTCACCTCGCCGGAGCGGTGTCCTCGCCGCGGTAGCAGCCGGGGAGCTGGCGCGCAGTCGGGGTGAGCCGTCAGTCCTGTGCCTGGCAGCTCGTTTGTTCACCTCCGGGCAGCCCGATGACAGCGCTTCCCTTTACTACCAGCTGCAAAAACCTGGCAGCTGATTTAGGAGAGCTCCCGGGGTCCAAAATGTAAACCGTTTTTCACCAGGAATGTATAAGCAAGCCATAAAATAAGGGATTTGAGTCTGGTCACATGGGACAGGCCTCCCATAAAATTGAAGCATTGATCTGTATTTTAGTGAGCAGCTTCGAAGCTGCCCAGATGATTGAAGACCTGAGCTTTAACAAACTCTGTAATCTCCCACCATACATCTGAAGTGGCATGTTTGAAGTCTGAGGACGAGTTATTTATATTATTTGTATAATACACGGTGAAAGGACATTAGCCAAAGCTCGAGCACCAGTGTTGGGTATTGCTGGCAGGTATTGCTCTGTGCTGGGACTGTCCCATATGTGGGCATACACGTGGGACACCCAAAACTGCAGGATTTGTCCATGGCACTGCATGCCAGTGCTGTCCCAGCTGCCCCATGCCATCAGCAGCGGCTGGGCTGGGACCTATGGTCCTGCCCTGATGTTCTCATGGGGGTCACCCCCTTCCTGGCATGCATCACTCCTTTCCCACTAGGTCACCCCCTTCTCAATATTTGTCACCTCTTTCTTGATGTCTGTCAACCCTTTCCCAGCAAACGTCACCTGTTCCTGGCATGTGTCATGCTCTTCCCAGCATGTGTGCCACCACCATCCTGGTGTGTGCCACCTCCTTCTCAGTGTAAGTCACCTCCATCCTGGTGTGTGTCACCCTATTCCTGGCATGGACCATCCCTTTCCTACCATATGTCACCCATTTACAGTATGTCATCCCCTTTCCAGGATGAATCACCCTGCTCCTGGCAGGTGTCCCCCCTGTGGGTGCTGGCTGGGCTGCTCTGGGGGACATTGCTGCTCATGGAGTCCCCCCTACCTTGGCAAAGCCATCCAGGGAAAAACCCCACTGCCACCCATCCATGGCCCAAACTGGCTGGGCAGCAGAGTTGCCCTGAGATCACACTGATCAGCAACAAATAAAAAATTGCAGAAGTCTATATGCACTACAAAAAGTGTAAATTTGGGGTTAAACAAAATTACTTATAAATTTCAATCAAATTCTGAACAGCTCTGGCAAGGCTGGAGAGATGCCTGAGGTACAGGCTGAGAAAGGCCAAGTGCCATTTAAAAACACAGCTCGGTTTTCTGGCTCCAGGAGATGTTTCCTCTCTGCTCCGAATTCAGTTTCCATGATTTGAATGGGTTAAACAAAAAACAGTTAAAAGCTGGAAGGTGTCTCCTCCAAAACTGAACCACAACAGAATTATTTGAGTCACCTAAAGCACATTGCCACCTTTAAATGAAGCTTCTCGGTAGCTTTCCTGCACCAAAATCTCTGTTTCCTTGTTATATGTTTTTGGGGAGAGCTGTGAAAACAAAACCATTCAGCAAGCGTGTAGGGAAGGGGAACTCTTGGCTTTGGTGGCAGCTCCAAAATGCGGGGCTTGGTGCAATGCCGATGGCTTTCCTGCTGTGCTGGAATCCCCTCTGCGGGTTCTGCGGGGCCACCCAGCAGCAGACACCACCAGCTTCCCAAAAACCCAATTTTTCTATTTCCCACTTCCATCTCTTGGACTGTCACTTATTACAGTAGTTTGCCCCAGGACATTATCATCCAAATAACCAATAACACCCGGAAAACCCCGTGAGCCCCCACCATGTGAGCCAGGTCAGGTGTAACAGCGCGGGCTCAGTCACTGAAGGTTTCAAGGGTAGGAGGAAAATTGCGCAATACTCAGGCTCCAGCAACTATTTTGCAGCTGGGCTCCCATGCCCTTGGCGGGACGATGGGAGCTGCGCTTACTAAATCCCTTGCCCACTTAAGGCAGGCTCGGCGCTGCAGCCCATGGCGAGGCATATTTGAAATGCTTAAGGCCAGATTCGGACTTGGGTGCCATTCAGGCTTTCCGATAGCAGCCCAGAAAACCCCCCTCCCCAAAACAGCCCCAGCTCCCGCCCGAGCAATGCCCCTGGAAAGGGAGCCAGTTAGCTCGGTGTTACTTAGAAGAGGGATTAAGCATACAAACCTGATAAGGGATTAGGAGGGTTATTTCTGCCCCCCTCCCCAGTCAGCAGATAGGACAGGGGCTGGGGCTGCTGGTGGTGGGGCTGAGCCCTCGCTTCAGGGGGAAAAGTGATGGAGCAAAGCTGCAATAACTGCCCAGCGTTTCACCACGTGGGGAAATTATTGGGACAGATTTTTGGCAGGGGTCAGAACTTCATTTTCATGGTGCCGGCTTTAATAGGTGTGCGTGCATGTGTTAGCAAGATCCCTTATCCCAGGGACATTGCTCCAGTTTCCCGTTTGGCTTTCACAAGCTGGGAAAATCGGAGTCTGGAAAGGACTGAGCCCATCGCTTCATCTGTCCCGACGACCAAAATTGCCCACAGCCACTCACTGCTTGGCCAGAGTTGAGTCTCAAGCCACATCTTACAGGGAAATAAGACAATTCAGTTCTTGCTTTGAACCTTTGTTCAGGAAGGCACAGCCTTCTTGCCCTCCCAACAGCCAAATGCAGGGCAGGTTTTACACCAGAACTGCCAGAGTCCTGCGACTGCATGAAAAATCAACTTTTGTTAAAAAAAACCCCCAAACATGTTCAAAAGCTTTAAATGTGATCACTTAAAAAGGGGTGTGTGTGCATGTAAATAATGTTTAAGTCAGTCTCAAGAGCTTTGCTTGCCTGACTCATGATTAGGGGTTTTTTTATATATCACATCAGAAAATACTGTAAAACATACTTTCAAAGCCTCAGAGGGCTGTGGCCTCCTTGGAGTATTCAAAAGCATCAATTACCTGAGCATTATGGGCAGGATAGTTTGTACGAACCCTCTTAAAAAGTCAACCTGAGACTTGTGCCTCTAAATCCCTTTGCTGCCCCCAGGGCTGGAACTGATTTCTGCCGGGCTTCGGCACTAGGAAATGTTTCAGTTTAAAAAACACTGAAAAACATTAAAACCAGGCCGTATGCACTTATTATTGAGAAAATCCCACACAGATGGACTGCATTGAACGGTGAGCAATTATTTTCTGCCATTCTCGTGAGTTAATGAGATGATCAGAAGTCCCCGGCGGCCGTCCCTTGCCTGCAGACCTGTGCATCACCCTCCTCTCCTGTAGCCTGGCGCTGTGCTGGCATGACCCCTTTGCCAGCCCTGTGGCTCCCTGTCAGGGGATGAAGGCGAAACAAAGGCAAATCCTCATTTTTTACAGGGCTGGCAGCTGTAAAACCCAGAATCCAGCTTTTTTTGGTCCTGAACGTGTTCAGGCATGCCTGAACATTAGGGACCCACACACTGGTATCCTACGGCAAACCCATGGCTGAGCAGGGACTGCTGGGGTTTGGCACAGCTTGGGCAGCCAAGATGAAAAAAAGATATACACATCAAGTTTGAAATATATACATCAGGTCTGACGTAATGTTGTTTGCCATGGTTGCTGAGCACATCCTCCTTTTTCTGAGTGTGGGGTGCCGGTGCTGAACCAGGCTCTGGGTACAGGGGCTGCCACCGCCTCTCCTGCTGCCAGCACTGACTGTCTCAGTGGCAATGGAGATGGAGAGCCTGGTGGTGATGGAGAGCCCGACAACGATGGAGAGCCTGGTGGTGATGGAGAGCCCAGCAGCGATGGAGAGCCCGGCTGTTTACACACTGCGGTGCCTCTGCGCTGTCAGAGCCTGCAAACCGCCGGGCGTGATGCACACTCACTCCTCTGGCATGAGCAGAGCAGAAGGTGGCTGAGCTCTGCACCCTTATCAGCACCAGAGCCCTAATTACTGTCCGAATGTCTAATACTCCAGGCTTGGCCAGTACCTGATGGGCCTGATTGCCTGAGACAGAAGCTGTTATTATCCAGATGCTGGGTTTGAAGTCTTGCAAACACAAACCTATCCTCAAAGGGAATTTCTTTCGCTGATGCTTCCCAAGACAAAAAAACATTTCTGCCTGTGTTTTTGCAGATGGATCTGGACTTTTTTAGCCCCCCCTTGCTCCTCTGGATATTTGCAGGGCTGCCTGCTTCTGCTTTCAATAAGGAAGGGACACATGGGTCAGGATGACCATCTCGGTGTGGGGCAGGAGGGCAGACCCTGCTGGTGGTGGGGCTGCAACTCATTTTACTGGGGTACTGGGCTCTGTTTTACCAGGGTGCTGGGCTGGGCTCCATCCTGTAGCTCTGGGGCTGTGAGCCCTGCCACCACGGGGGGCACACGATGCCATGGAGGAGACCATGGGTTCTTCAGGGCAATGTGGATCGAGGCTCCAGGCACCTGTCAGGCAGGGTGACAGGGAATGGTACAGGCTGCTCTTCGCAGTGCACGGATCTGGAAGCCCCAGCACCATTCATACAAGTCTGGGCTGGATGTGGCCCCAGACAGCTGCTCACCAGCCCTCTCCCAAAATCTCTCTTTATAACAGGGAAACGGCTGTGAACCAGTCCCACAGCCCTGTGCCTCCAGTGGGACGTAACACTGTTTGCTCTGATTGGGGTCGGCCAAGCAAAGCAGCGAAGGGAAATCCCACAGCCTTTCTGCAGTGAGAGCTAATTGACTTATGTGTCGTTAGCAGCGTGCAAGGGCCTGGCACTTGCCAAGCCCAGAGCAAAGCTCCCACCGCCCACGCTGGGATATGAGCAGGATCTCATATGCCAGTGGAATCAGCGATTTAAAGAAGTAACCTGATCGGACAGAGCTGGTTATTGTTACGGACTTGTGGGCTTTAACAAGCTCCCGCACGGACTGGATTATCGTGGTCACCCATCCATAGTTCATTAGAGCTTCAGAAAGGGGATCCACGAGAAGTCATGAAATACGATCTCCTAATCTCGCCTAAGCAGGAGAAGCCCAGCTATAAAAAATACCTTTTAAAAATACCCGTGGAGTGAATAAATCTCCTTCGTGCTAAAAGGCAGCAAATGCAGACCCAGGAGAAAAGAGGATCTGCTCACGGGATGTGCTTTCCATGCACAGATTTGGAGACTTCACACAAGGGTGGTGTGCTTGGGTGGAGGAACAGAGGTCCTTCTGTTTTTCATTGATCAAAAATATCTTTCTAGTGGTTTTCTTTGGGCTCCTTGGGAAATAAATAAATTATAGCTGGGTAGAGGAATGAGACGGGCAGGGCCGCGTGTTCCCACGGGCAGCAGCAGGCAGGGAGCCTGCAGGAGGAAGGTCTGCCTGTCCTGGGGGTATGCCCAGTTTCTGGAGTCCCTTGCAGTCTCAAAAGCCCTCAGTCCAGGGGCTGGAAACATCACTTTGGTCAGTGAATGTCATCCATCTGGCACCCATGCCCCTGAGGCTGTCCCCAATCGATCCCTTTCCCAGGAAGGGTTTGTTGTCACCCCAGGTATCTACTCACCAGGACAGCTCGCCGGGGCAAGGATGTTCCTCTGAGTGTGGTGCATCGCTTGGTGCCATCAGTTCACGTGTGTGTGTCCCTGAGGCTGGGGGCATCACCCAGCTCAGCTGGCGGGGCTGGATCCTCTCTGTGGGGTGAGGTGGTGGCCCAGGGCTGGCTTGGGGCCAGGAGGACAAGGTGTAACCTGGGACCTGGGGCAGAGGTATCCCAACAGCTGTCAGTGATTTCAACAGATTGATTCTGCTGAGATAAGCCATGTCCAGCCCCACCTCATGGGCAATGGGAAGCAGTAACATCCCTATGAATGGAGAAGAAAACTCCAGAAAATGCAGGGCCAGACCCACAATCCTTGCATAATGGGCGTGGGCAGCTCTTTTCGCTGGGAAACCCACATCGCTCCACGGTGAAGGAGGTGGCATGGCAGTGGTGATGCCGGTACAGAGGGATGCTCATGCAGGACTTCGCAAACCAGACACACAAAGAGAAACCCTGGAGAAGATTCCTTGTCCCCTACAAACTACCCTAGCCCTTATCAGAGAGAGCATTCAGCAAGCAATTAACTGAAGACTTCATTAATACTGCTGCAGCTGGGACTGCTCAGGGGCTTAACCTGAAGCATGTGCTCCTCTGGCTGAGGGTCTTAATGCACTTAGTGAACATCTGGATATGGCCCGCCCCTTCCAGACCTTTCTTCTCTCCACGGGCAATCGGGTTATCTGGAGGGGAAGGAAGCCTGAAAGCTGACTCTGTCCTCCAGGACGCCTTTCATTCCTCAGCAGCCCCAGGGGACAATTTGGCAGTAAGGAGCGTCCTGTGAAGGAATGTCCTGTGATGGACAGTGCTTAACCGGACACCTCCATATTCACTCCTCGGCAGAGTGACTCTGGGCACAAACCCCGACCTGTCCCCAGCAGCTTCTTGGTGTGGAGAGGTGATGCCGAGGCTGAAGGATGCCCACACTCATCTTCACAGCAGGGCGGACGCTTTCCCTCCAGACACCTCTGCGCAGGCACTGGTACCTCTGGACGCGCAGGCTCTGCAGACTCCAAATGCTGAGAAATGTTTGACAGAGCAGCGTACGTATTCCAAACAATGTTTGATTCATGTTTTAAAGTCTCACTTGCAAGCATACTTCCCCAACTCCGACATCAATCACTGCAAATATGTTCTTATAAACAAAGCAATACAGACTGACTGTCTCTTCCATCCCGACCATGTGCAGGTCACCAAGCAGCATCCCGAGGAGAGGTGCTTCCCAGCACATCTGAGCCCCC
This sequence comes from Nesoenas mayeri, assembly GCF_963082525.1. Taxonomy (NCBI): domain Eukaryota; kingdom Metazoa; phylum Chordata; class Aves; order Columbiformes; family Columbidae; genus Nesoenas; species Nesoenas mayeri. Next base: position 5,929,234 of record NC_137556.1, read on the forward strand.
CCAGAGGACACCAGCACAGGTAGCGGGGAAAAAGCAACTGGAAACCTGTTACCAGGGGCATGGTACCCACCAGGGGTCCATAACCCAAAGGCAGGCAGCTGAGTTCTTCATCGCTGCCCTGAGGATGACTCACTTCTGCTGCACAGCTAGTGCAGAAGGGTGTCTCTGCTCACAATGACCAGCTGTCCCTTCACCTCCTCATCTCCATCACTCAGCCCCCCAAACACACATCCCTGATGTTACAGGGATGATGTCCTGCCAGGCAGGGATGGAGGATGCTATGGTCAAAACAGAGTATTTCCCAGTACCCAGGGTTCCTGCATGCAGCTGCACAGTTAATTGGTAACAACAGCAAGTGCCTAATTTAATTTTATGTTTACCACATCTAATCCCTACAAGACAGCCCCCTCTTCAGCATTAGGGACCTGCTGTGCATGCTGTGGGCATGGGCATGTCACAGCTGGCTGCTCCCCATTGTCACCACACTGTCACTTCACTGCCTGTGCTGCCCGCAGGAACATGGGGCCATGCTGGGACATGGTTGTATGTGCTTCCTCCACCACCAGGAACATCCCTGACCCTACAAGTTCCAGCCCTTGTCACCACACAGCAGGGTCCCTGAAGCACACCCAGCTGTGGGGCCACCCCTGTCACTGGTCCAGCACCCTAAAAGTCCTTACAGAAACAGTGATACAGGACAGGGAGGGTGGTAAAAAAGTGATTGCTCCAGACTCACAGGTTTTGAAAACCTTTTAAAGGGAACTTCCTTAGGATGCTCTAGCAAAGTGCAAGATCCTTCTGGTAGACGACTCTTGCACTCCTCAGCCCTCTGTTTAGGAAAAATAAATAGGAAAGAATCCAGCAGTGGTGCTTTCCTCTGTCTGCACGAGATGAATTGGTGCTTGCCACCGCAGGAAAACTGTCCCACTGTGATCTAACCCAGCACTTTGTCCTGAAATGTTCTACTACAGCTAAATAAATGACTCCTCTGGAGCAGGGTGACACATTCCAGCCCCAGACAGTGACATTGACAGATGCAGGGTTCAATGGGAACATGGCGCTGGTGGAGCCGGCAACAGAAAATTTGTGAGAGATTCAGGAGAGAAAGAGGAAAACCAACAACGTTTGCTGGTGTGGGAGGAAGATCCAGGTGGGGCAGCAGACCTGCCATGGCACTGTGGGGTTTATTGTGGGTGACTCAGTGTCAGGGACTGTCTGCAGGGAGGGGACAGCAGTGTGGTGGGACAAAAATGGGGTCCTGGCTCTTTGTCACCCATGAGAGAGCAATAGAGAGATGGCATTGTGGGAATCTCCTGCATGGGAAATGATGAGCCCTATGGTCCCGCCACCACTCCTGGAATCAAGAAAACCCCATCCTGCTGCTGAGCACATGCAGAGCTGCTTTTCCAGAGCAGCAACGTTGCATCCCCCCTGGGTCTGAGCAGGCTCAAGCTCTCCCAGTTCAGTGCCGTGCATCCAGCCTGAAGCCAAGACCCACATCTCACAGGTGACCTGGGTTCCTACAGCCCTGGGCTGAGCATCAGCCTACGGATGGGAGCCTGCTCAGCACCCAAGCTCCCCAGTTCAGCTGAAGCACTGAGGGGAGGGAGGCTTTGGACACGTATACTCCAAACTTTCCTCCCCCACTCCTGCCCTTCATCCCCGTCTGTGCAGGGTATCAGTCTGCATCTCACCTGAGTCAGCCCAGCACCAGCCGCGATGGCTCGAGATATCAGTGAGTGACTCGGCCACAGGGCTCTGGGGGGACAATTAGAGGAGACAGCTCTGCCTGCACCCAGCTGCCTTCTTGCACTGCAGGGCAGGGCTGGGCGGCCTCCGGAGGCTGCTGGGATGCTCAGGGGGCTGCAGTACTTTGGGGCATTACCCTGCAGAGGGGTGAGGAGGGCAGCCCAGCAGCCAGCCCTGTCTGACAAGGCACCACTGTGAGGGCAGGAAAGGGGGGAAAAAAAATGTCTCACTCTTGTAAGGAGATTTACTAGGCTTGTTATCAGCACAGGAAGAGCCGGAGCTCAGGGGCAAACGGGAGATGCTTTGCTTATTGCAGTATTTTTTCCTACTGTGCTCTGACCCCGTCGGCTCGCAGGCACAGGCAGGTGGCACGGTCAGCTCCGCTGCTCGCTTCCCAGTGAGCTGCATGTGAGCCTCTTCGCCTCCAGCAATCCAATCACCAAGGCTCAGAGTCCAGAGCAACTGTGTTTGTTAAAAAAAATAGTCTGTGTTTAAGTGCTGGTGTCTGTAAACCCAGCAGAGCCAGCAGCCAAACGCTGCAGCCCGTCCTGCCTGGCTGAAGGCTGCTCTCCACATCCAAAGCAATTGGGTCTCAGCAGCTGCTTTTCACTGTAAGTGTGGTTTGTAGCTGCTGCTGGGACCAAGAGATGGGTCATTATAGGGCTTTTGTGAGTCTTCTCAGACTCAACGCACACCTGCAGCTCTCAGCATCCTCACCACACTACCCATGGGGCAGATCTTGGGGCTTATTTCCATGAGATCTCAAAGCTGCGACCAGCTTGGAAATCAGAGTTTTTCTCCTGGCAAGAAGGGCTGTTTCTTGAGGATCACGCTTTGTGCTTATTTGCAACCCCTGCAAACACATGTGGAGCCGGTGTGGTACAGGGGCTACCTTCACCCACTACGGATGTGAGAGAGGGGGAGAAACTGCTTTCTCATCCAGTATGCTAAATGATAACATCCATGCGAAGAAAAACAAAGTCCGAGCAAGGGAAATGCACCAGCAAAGACCCTTATCTGGCAGGATCAGAGAAAGATCAGCTGCAGCGCGGGCAGCAAGCACGCTGCACACAGGAGACCCAGCCCAGCTTGGGTTTCGGCTCTGCTTAATGACACCGCAAATTAAGCCTGTCATCTTTAGACATGATGTTTCTTGCTGTTCCAGCTCAAGAAAACAACAAGCCCTCCCTAAAGCTGCAGTTTCACAGTGGTGTGCCCTCTTCTCCCTCCACCCTCTCCCAAAGAAAGTGGGGTGCAGCAGCCCTTGGGGTGGTGAGGGCGCAGCATGGGGTGCTGGGGGCCACCAGGCTGTGGGGACCCATTGCGCTGGGATTGCTGCATCACACAGAGAGGATGAGGCTGAGATGGCTTCCTCCTGCAGAGCCGCAGTCTGTCCAGAAGGATCCCACATCCCCTTATAAACTGGCAGGTTCGCACAATTCCACAAGTAATAATTTTTGTCCAGTTGCACGGATGTGGGGCTGAGCGCCCCCGCAGGGTGTCTCTGGGCTGGACTTTCTGCATAAGGGGGGCAGCCGCGTGTCATGAATTCATCGCCAAAGACCCTGGGATAGAAATATTTACGCCAAAATCGCAGTCTGATGTCACTAGCAGAAAAAGCAGCACCATATGTATATACACACACCATACATATATATTTATATATTTATATATATATACACACACATATAAACAAATATATTAGGATTGCTGGTATGTATATTGCTGGCTTAAGAATTACTGGGATTTTTCCCTGTGCTTTAGATGTAACATGGAACTGGTGAAATAAAAGGACTTTATGAGGGGCCTTGATGCCTCATTGAAAGGGTTTTGGTTCGTCCTGGGGTGAGTCTCCTTGGCTCCTGTGTGGGATGAGCCCTTTGGAGAGGCCAGGGGTGCCCTGGGGCAAGTTTGAAGCAGGGCCAAACACTGGTCCAAAACCTTTCCCTGCCAAAACTCACCACCTGCGCGCCCTCATCCTGGTGGAAAATACACCGTGCTGAAGCTGGAAATACTCCACTGGCCAGGACAACCAGCGGTGAAACGCTGTAGGTGACTCTCACCTCGTCAGTGTCACCAGCTTTGGCCGTGTCCCGTAAAACGTCCCCAGAGCTGCTCTGTCACCAGCATTGGTGAGTGGGTTTCTCTGTGATTCCCTGTAAGCTTTTGGATTTACGTTATAAAATGAACTTCTTCCTTCAGTCCAAACAAGATGCTTCCTGCAGAAATGGCTGATTTGCATTGTTTTGTTTTGTTTTTTTTTTTTAATTTTAGTGGCTTCTAAAAGGGCAGAACTGGTTTGCATGAAGCTGCTGCAAATGCTTCCAAGCAAAGTTTAAGAGAAAACAGGAGTTTCGCTTAAGTGTGTTTTAATGGGGAAGGCTTGTTTTTCCTTCATGTTCACTGCCTTTCTCGGGAAACAAAGAGCCAAGAGCAGAAATGTCTTCAGTTCAAAGTAAACTATTTTGTTTCAGTTTTGTGAATTGGGGAGGGATCAGAATTTTTACGGGAGAATTTTTTTTCCTTCCAATAAGCTCCATTTCAAACAGTTTTTTTTCGACAGAGCACGTTAGGAGGTTTCGCATATTGACATACAATAAAGTCGCTATTCTCTGCAGTTCTGGATTCACTTTTCACAGCACGTCCCCACCCTGTGACCCCCTGAAAGCAACGTGGTACCACAGACTGTGCTGGCATGGGACACCCATCAGTGTTGCACCCGTACAACAGGGTCTTGAACATATCAGGCTTATAAAAGCTGGTGTGGTGAGAAGGAGGGCTGGATACCGCCTATGGCTGGGAGCAGCTTTGCCATGTCAAAACGTTTTAAATTGAAGAAACAGCCACCCTATGGATCTCCAGATTTCTCCTCCTTCTCCCCAGTTCGTTGTTTTGTTTTATTTTGTTTTGTGTTGGCTATAAAGCAAAACCCAAGGAAACAACACAAATAACTGACCCCCTGCTCCCCACCATCTCCTCCCTGCAGAACTTGCATCCTAGAAAGCAAAATATTTGCAGCCCCATTCTGATGCTGGCTGCATTCCTGCTTCTGCCACCTCCCATTTATAAAATGGGGAGAAAAGGGTGGAAAAAAGAACTAAAATGATTTAAAACCCCCAGCCTCCATATAATTTTCAGTTGAAAAAAAAAAAGTCTTAACAGACGCTTGTTAATTTTTAAAACCACCCCAATCTGCAGAAAACCTTGCAAAACCATCTTGCGGCTCCTGGCATAACCTGATGCAAGCATAGTGGCTGCACAGACCTCTCGAGATGCCATGGGGGAACCAGGGGAAAACCAGCCCCTCTGCTCCCCCAGTGGGAAAGGAGCCCTGGGATTTTGGGAGAGCTGAGGATAATCAGGATAATAAGTTACCACTAGCTGGCCTTATCCTTCAGCACCGGCGTAGCTCGGACAGGAATGAGGCACTGTGCAACGAGAGTTGGAATCGCCCCAAACAAAGTAAAAATGAATTAAGAAGCCCAGGTGGATCTGTACACAGAGGAGGGTGGGAGGTACGGATACTGGGAATGGTCTCAGCACAGGGAAACATGGGCTGGATGCTGCTCCCTGGCTCCGGCTGCTCCCCAGTGTCAGCACACCACACTGAGCCCGCAGCACAGCAGACACCTGTCAGAGCTTCCCAGCCTGTTTCAGTGGCCTGTGGCACTGTCACCAACCTCCTTCCACCGCACAGCCAAGTACAGACGCCCTCTTTTACCTGCAATGTTACAGAACTATTGTACAAGATCGGAGGAGCACCCAACGCCCAACCAACAAGCTGGGTGAGTCCCTGCACAAGGCACGGTGCTGGTGGGACAGGAGGGAAGCTCCTCATTCAGGGGAGGCGGGATGGCGGTGTGACCACGGACAGGGAAATCCCTCATGCATGTGCAGTATAATGGTACCTGGGATGGGAAGGGCCCTGTGCTCAAACTGTGCCTTCTCCTGCCGAACTTCACAAAGCCAGAGCCAACAGAGCAACAGGTGTGAAGGCAAGACCCCGCGGTGGCACCACCAGGACGAGATGGAGAGCAAAGGAAAAGGGACAAAGACACATCTCACAACATGACTCACCTCCCTTTTCCCCACTGGTGCGTACAAACTCACCCAAACCTGCACCCACGTCTGGACAAGGGGGCAGCTGGCAGCAGGGACCCCAGCTCTACCCCATGCGGACCCAGCAGTTTGTCTCCAGCCGTGCCCCAAACCAGATGCTTTAGACGAAGACGCCAGGAGCTGCCTTAATAAGCGCTTATGCAATCCTTCTCGCGCGGAGGAAATGTCTTTCCCAATCCCCAGCCATTAGCAGTTGGCTGATGCCCTGGAGCGGGACATTTTAGAGCCCTTGTAAATTTGCTTCAGGAGTGGAAAGTGGACAGAGGAGGGGAAGGCACTGGTTTTCGTCAGGAACCCGCGTCAGACGGGAGCTCTTCATAGCTTCTCCCCGCAAGCAGAGAGGTGTCACCCTGGGTCAGCATCCAAACCCTGCCCCAAACCAGGGGATCAGGGACGAGGGGATGACGGCGGCACCCACTGCCATGGGGTCAGCGCCCGGCCGTGGGGCTTTGGGATCAGGGTTGGTCTCAGATGGGAATTTGAATGGGGAAAGAAGAGGTTTGGGGGCAGAAGTACCACTCCTGCTTCCGTGCAAACGTTTCCTCTGGATTAAGAGAACCAGGGAGCAACTGGACCAGCTCTTTGTGCACATGGGTCACCCAGGCTGCCAGTCAGGGCTCACTGACTTGTTTTTTCCATCATCTCCAATTGCATGTCCATGACAGGTAATGTTATATAAACAGAAAATTCCCTTTATGGCAGGTAGAGCCTCCTGCCACTTATTTCAGTGGCAATCAGATGGGGTGACAGCACTGTTTTAAGTAAGACTGGGGGCACCCAGGCCAACCTGGAGTAATGATTTTGGGGCCGGTTCCAGCGGTGAGCTGCAAGGCTGCCATTACCTTCCCTTTGCCTATTGTTTGCATCTAAACCTAATTGCAAATTGACATGAGGCGTCTTTGGGGAGCGACTGCTCCACTCTGCTCCGTCAGCACAATGAGCCGTTGTTGATACGGTCGCAGCAATTTTCCAGGTTAATTTATGGCCGCCACACCCCATTAGTGGCAATAAATGTGGAGCCCGGTTTTGCCGAAATTGTGAGTTACGATTTTTCAAATAAATACATTTTCCTATAAACCAGCGCTCTGTTTAGTTTGAATGTTCCTCGCAGACACATCCATCTACATAAAATACACAGGAGAGGAAGCTGAGCTGTGACTTTGCTCTGATGACATAAAAACTTTTGTAAACACAATGTCATTTACAGTATGAGCAAGAAAAGAGGACAAAAAATAAACAGCAAGTGCCTGGCGCATCCCTTCAGGAGCACATGGAAAATGTAATAATCTTTTTTCCATAAAGCTTTGTTTTCTTTTTGATTTATCCAGACAAGGCAGTGGCTGCTTGGCCATAAACAGATTGTATTTCTGGAGCGGCAATGCTCACAGTCATCCTTTATGTCACCGGAGGAGCGGCACGGGAGGTGTGTGTACAGAGAAGATGCCACGGATTGCTGCTGAGAACAGGAGCATCTGGGTCCAGCACAGCATAGCACAGCCACTGTGTGTACCCAGCTCACCCCCAGCTCCTCCTGCTCCTTCCGTGGGGCTTTGACACGCTGAACCCCACTTGGGGTTGCTTCTGTGATGCTGTAGCATCAAGCAGCTCAGTGCTGCAGTTTGGGGGACACGTGCAGTGTGTGGGTACATAGCGCACAAGCTCTGGCACACATGAGCTCCCCTGCACCCCAACACTCGCTCACCCTTACAAGACTGGTGCTGGTGGAGCAGGACATGTGGCAAGCCCTCTCGGGGAGGAGGGATGCCCTGTGTGGGGTTTCACAGCCATGGCACTTGTTGCCCAGCCTTGGCCGTGACCCTGGGTCTGGGTTCATTGCCAATCAACACCCACTTTCCAACTGACCTCATTTTGTTCGCTTCTGCAGGTTCTCTCCCTCCTCATGTCACTGGGAGGAAAATAATTCCCCCAAGCAGTGACTTGGCAAGCTCCTGTTCACCCCACACACCTCTCCTTGAAGCAGACTCTGTTTGTGCCTCAGTTTCCCAAGGCCTTTTGCAACTACTCCCGTGAGGCCTCCAGGAACAGAACTGTTAGGAAGGTGCTGAGTGATTATTACTGCATTATTTTGAGCGAGTGCTATAAATACACAGGGGCACCTTTAGACACAACCCAGCTGCCCGGGGGAGCTGGTTCAGCTCCGCTCGGTGCCTGCGGAGGCTGTCGGAGCGGGGATCAGAGGCAGCAGCTGGGAGTGGAGGTATCTTGGGGCATAACCTGATGTGAGAACATGGTGGGGCTGCTGGATTTTGGGGCTGGGACCTTCTCCAGCGCTGTAGAGGACCCTGGGGCGGGGGGGATGCGGGAGCAGGAGGGTGCCGGGATGCTGCAGGGAGATGCTAGCAGGGAAGACAGGGGGAATATTTTACGGGGCTGCAATGTAAACAGAGCTGGAGCAGAGCCCCTTTTTATGGAGTCCCTGTCCTGCCAGGGCATCTGCCAAGGCCCTGATTTACGTTCCTATTTAGATAAGGGAGCCAGAGGCGGGGAGCAGAACTGGCGTCAAAGTCACAGGACACCCCAGGCTTCTGCTCGCTGGGCGCTGATAAGGAGGTGGCCGAGGGGCCAAAAGCACAGCTCCTGTCCCAGGGCAGGGGATGGGTGAGCAGCTGGGTGGCTCCTGCTGGGGTTGGGGTGCTGTGGGCTGTGGAGACCCAGGATAACCTCACCCCCCCGACATGCAGCACCCCCCAACTCACCATCACTTGGCTGTGAGGGCAAGAAATCTTTCTCTGGGAAGAATTTGAAGGAAAACAGGTGGAGAGAAACGTGGTTCCTCCTGCCATGCCAGTCATAAATCGCCTAATCCGAACTGCTCAGCATTTCCCCCTGCATGAGCGGGGAGACGTGAAATTAAAGAAACTCACCAAAAGTTTGAGAAGTGCTAAATTTGGACGCCATGACAAAGGCAGTCTGGTTTGATTTAATAGGTGTCAGTGTGAAAAGGGCTCCGGTTTTATTATTTTGTTAAAACACGAAAGATTAGAAAGATTTTCCAAAGGAAAATCAACCCACTGGTCCCACTATTTGCTCAGCTGAGCACTTCCAAAGTGCGCAGGGTCCAGGGACCTCCATTGAGGGAGGGGGAATAAAGCAAGATAATGCCCGGGATTGGGCTGGGCTTACCTGGCTCAGCAGCCGGAGGCTGGAGGTGGCTCTGGTGCACGGTTCGAGGCAACAGCTCCAAGCTGGATGTGGCTGTGAGTGGCCTGTGCAATGCAGGGGTACAGGGTGGAAGGTTTGGGGTTTTTTTGGGAGGTGGGGGTGTTTTCCAGGGATGAGGCTGTGTGGCACAGCCCCCAGCCTGGATGTTTGCTCGATCAGGGCTGTTCCAGGGTCAGGGAGAGGTTCAGTGAACAGCCAGGCTGGTTGGTAGGGGGAGCAGGGCACTGCAGGTGATGCCACACCAGTATGGAGGGGTAAGCCATGAAGTGGGAGATGTGTCCCTCTCCCAGGCAGGCACTGAGACTCGATGGCTCCAAGCAGGGCTCAGGGATCCCACCCAGCCACTGGCATTTTGGAGGAAATCGGCGACATGACGTCCTACCCAAGGCCTGACTCTAACGGGAGGGTAATCACTAGCAAATGTTTGCAGGGCGCTTGTTTAAAAGGGGTGGGGAAGGGGGGGCTTTGCAGCAGCCAAGAACAAAGTGAGGGGGAGTGAAGTGGGACAGATCCGGTACAGCCACCCCCCCTGAACGCCGGGCCCGGCAGAACTGGAGTCCTGCTTGCACCCTGCCCCAGCCCCCCCGGCCTCCCGCCTTTGCAACTCGCCTTGTAACAACTAACGATGGAAAATCCAAGGCATTTAAGTGGCTCCTGAATCCGCCCGGGAACCGTGATTGAGAGAAGTCAAATAAAATTTGTCATCTTTAAAATGCAGGAGGACGTTAATGGTGTGTTAGCCCGGATGATTAATACAAGCGCCTGCAAACAACCCTCCAACGTTTCCACCCTCTGCCGCAAGATGAATCGCTGGAAAGCGCCGTTAATCGCTAACATACCTTGGGCCCAAAGCCCCTTCCTGCCCCACCACGCTGTGATCGCCATCGCCGTGCCCAGTCTGTCCTCACTGGGAGTAACTGGAGCAAGAGCAGAGGTTGGCCACAACATCACCCAGCCAGGCTGGGGCCAAAGCGTGGGATCTGGGAGCCGTCACCCTGGGGATTTGTCTCCCATGGGTGCAGAGGCGAGTGGGACATGTTGTCCTCTGCAGGGTGCCAAGCTGGGCTCAGGTTTGGGGGCTGTGGTACAAGATCCCAGCCCCAGCAGGACCCTCCAGCTGTTTCGTAGCCCGGCTGTGACGGGGAAACACAGAGCAGGTCCCTGTGTCCCCACTGCCCTGTGGTAAATACGATTGTGTGTATGTATAGCATAATTTTTATATATGTGTATGTATGTGTGTGCAGTGTCTGTGCATGGATGTGCAGCATACGTCTTTGTGTAAAAATGCAATGCCTGCAATGTGTATATGCACAGTATGTGTGTGTAGCACGTGTGTGTATGTAATATAAATATGGTGGCATTTTGTGTGTAGCATACGTGTGCTGCCAGTGTGCGTATGTAGCATACAGGGGTGCAGTTAAGTGCATGTGTGTAATGTATTTGTCGGGGATGTGTGTAGAGCACAGATATGTTTGTGGTATGTGTAGGCAACATGTCCAATGTGTGAGCAGCATACATGCGTGGTGTAACTGCATATGCGTGCAATATACGTGTGTGTGCAGCACATATCTATGCAACATAGGTGTGCGCCATACACACATGCAGCGTGCCTGAAAGCATGCAGCACACCTGTGCAGCGTGCAGTTGTGCAACACACGTGTGCACACAGAACACACGTGGGCAATGTGCCCATGCCCCCTCGTGCCATCACCATTGCCCCCGCCATGCCCAGCCCAGCCTCCCTCCAGTGCCTTCGTCGCCTGCTGTCCCTCATCACCCGGCTCCCTCGGTGGAGGCTGCTCATTGTCCGGCTCCGGGTGCTGCCCCGAGCACCCCGCACCGCCCGCACCTCCCACTCCGCTCCCACGGGGCCGAGGTTCCCCCGCGTGGGGTCGGGCCGCGCTGGCCCCGGGGCCGGGCGCTCCCCCCGCCAGGTTCTCCTGCTTTTGAGAAGCAAAAAGCCCCCGAGTCACTGCGGCCCCGCAGCGCCCGCCCGGCCCGGCCGTCGGGGCGCCGGCCACTCGCGTCCCCGCCGCACCCGCTGCCGCCTCTCGTTCCCCGCCCGGCGCGGCCGCTCTCCGTGGGGGCTCGGACACCCCGGCTCCAGGAACAGGGAAGCGGTGGGAACAGAAGCGAGACGGGGAAGGGGCTGGGGTCCCCCCCGGGTCAGTCGTCACCCTCTTCTCCCTGCAAACAAGGAACAAGCGGGAGGCGAGAGCAAACAGCGGAGGTGTGAGCCCAAATAAACTGAGTCAATAGGGCGGCGCACGCCCCCTCCGCCGCCCCGCTCCCCCCGGGGCCCCCGAGCATCCTCCCTTGCCCATTGGCTCCGCGGCGGGGGGGGGCCCGACTCTATATAAAGCCAGGGTTAGGCGGCACCAGAAAGGGTTAAAAAAAAACCACACCAAAAAAACACAACACACACTCCCCCCGCCACCAAAACCAGCAAACCTAAAACCCCAAACCCCAACCGCACCAACGCAAACCCCAAAGGCAGCCCCAGGCCGAAGCCGCGCTCCCACCGCCGCTGCCCGCCGAGCCCGCCCGGTGGGGAGCGCTTCCCGGCCGGCCGCCGCGGCCATGGTGCGCTGCTGAGCGCGGCCCCCGGGGCCAGCGGGGCGGACCATGAACCTGGTGGGGAGCTACCAGCACCACCACCACCATCACCACCATATGCTGCACGACCCTTTCCTCTTCGGGCCGGCGGCGCGGTGCCACCAGGAGCGCGCCTACTTCCCCGGCTGGGTGCTCAACCCGGCCGAGGTGACCCCCGAGCTCGCCGGGCAGAGCCCTGGTTACGGCCCCACCGAGTACGGCCCGAGCGGCCAGGGGCGGCTGGAGGCTCTCAGCGGCCGCCTGGGCCGGCGGAAAGGGGTCGGGGGACCCAAGAAAGAGCGACGGAGGACGGAGAGCATCAACAGTGCCTTTGCCGAGCTCCGCGAGTGCATCCCCAACGTGCCCGCCGACACCAAGCTCTCCAAGATCAAGACTCTGCGCCTGGCTACCAGCTACATCGCCTACCTGATGGAGGTCCTGGCCAAGGACAGCCAGCCTGGGGACACCGAGGGCTTCAAAGCCGAGCTCAAGAAAGCCGACGGCAGGGAGAACAAGAGGAAACGGGAGACGGTAAGAGGCGAGCCGGGCCCCTGCTTTACCGTTCTTACCGGGCCGGGCACGGGCAGAGAAAGCCCGAAGGGCTGAAGGAGAAAAAAACCCAACCTTCTCGGCCTCGCTGGAGCCTTTTTTTTTACCCCAGTCCCCAGCCTATATTTTTTTTAAAAACGACCTGTGGGCTGGACTTTCGCGGAGGGCTCCGACGGGCCGGCCAGGCTGCTGGGCTCTTTCCCCGATGGATAAACCCCCAGACCGGCTGCGCCGGAGCCTCCCGCCCGTTCGTCCTTCCCCTCTCCCGGCCGCTTTCCCGGGACGAGCAAGCGTGGGTGCGTTTTGGAGCAAAGGCGGCCGCTTCTCCCCCTGCTGCAGCGTGCGGGGTGGGAGGTGGGAACCCCAAAAAACCCTCTTTATCCTCGGGCTGGTAAGAACCGCTCGGAGCTGCGGGGTTCGGCTGCAGCCCCGAGGCGGGCGCAAGGTGCGGTCGGCCGGGCCGGGCCCTCCGCTCCGCGCCTGACCGCTCCTTTCTCCCCCCTCTCCCCGTCTCCTCTCCCGCAGCAGCCCGAGGTCTACTCGCAGCCTTTGGGCCACGGCGAGAAGAAGCTGAAGGGCCGGACGGGTTGGCCCCAGCAGGTCTGGGCTCTGGAACTGAACCCCTGAGGGCTGCCCCGCCGCCCCGACGGCGCTCCCCGCTCGCCCCTCCATGTGCAATGTCGGAGAGAGCCCGGCCCGGTCCCCGAAGCCCATCCAGGCGCAGGATGCGGGTACCCGGCCCGGCAGCCCCGCCGCCGAGACGGATTCTCCGCAGGAGACAAGCGAAAGGCGCCTTGTGGGGTCGGGTCCTGCCCGCCCCGTCGGCAGCAGGGACCGGCCGGGCCATTTCTCCCCCTCGCCCCTTCCCCCGTTTGCAGTAATCGTTGCTCCTTCTCGCTGTCAGCAGCGATCGGCGGCTCCTGCCCTCCGGGCCGGGCTAAAACGGTTTGATTCGTTTGCTGTTGTAAATACGAGCCTCCTGCCCCATTCCCGTCCGCTGCCTGATCGACGCGTGGCTGCGGTGAAACTACCTAGAGGTGCATTTGGGAACACTCCTGTGCCGGGTTTTCTACCTCAGATCTGCATGACCACTTCCCGAGGGACCGGGCGCACCACACCACGTATTTAAAAAGAAATAATTAAAAAAAAAAAATAAAGAAAATTCAAACTTTATGCAAACAGCCTCGGGTCCGACGCCTTTGCCTTCCCTTGCTCCTGAGATAGTGGTGCCATGGCCAGGCCCCCCTCCCTCCTGCCCACAGGACTCCCCTTAAATGAGTGTCCTGTGAGGGAATTCTCTCCCGTGGGGCTTGGGCAGCTCCATGGGAATCTTTGGGATGCCTTTATGCCATGCCTCCTCACTCCAGGAGCTGGCAGGGCTCTGCGATGTGTACCCACAGTCTGCCCCAGGGCACAAACTCTGCCCCTGCCCTACAACCCCTTCACTCCTGACCCAGGAGACCAGCTAAAGGGACCGGACTGTATTTGGCTTGGGGAAGGATGGCACATTTTGGAAGGAGCAACATCTCCTCCTCGCCATCTCAACCTGACGGATACCCCCAGCCTCAAATCCACCAGCGCTCACACAGCCCAAAGTCATCTCTGTCACCTCTCAAGCATAACTCCTTAATAATCCTTAATAATTAAAGCTGGATCCTTGTTCCTTTATTCTGCGCACACGCAGCTCTGTTACTGAAGGGTGGCTTTCAAGATGTGCGTGGATGGGCCTGATCCTGCCTTCCCAGCCTGGCCATGCTGCCGTTCCAGAGACGCCAGGATAAAGCCTAATGCTCAGCTGGCTGCTTGGGGCAAAGAAAACAGAGATGGGGAAGAGTTGCACGTTGTTGTAGGGTTAATCTGAGGCTCAGCAGGAAGCATTAAGGTTTCTGTTTGAAACCAAGCTTTTGCTTGCAAATAAAAGTATCAAAATAATGATGCAATAGCTATAAATTGCGGACACACTGATTGACCTTGTGCAGCCGCACACACCAAAAATACACCAGCTCACCTGTGGGAAAGCAGCTTGCGCTTTATAACCGCTCTGTGCTTGTGTACAAATGCAGACGGTTGGACACACAAACATTGGGGAGTATGGCTGTTGTAATTAAAGTTCACGGAACGATCAGTCCCTCGTTTCGGAGACGCTGCACAGCTGCCTTCTCAGCCCCTGATCTCTTTTCTAATCTCTTTGAAGGAGGCAGAGATGAAAATTGGCTGCCTGAGCAGAGCAAGGCCCGCAGTGGTAATTCTTTTGTTTGGGCTATAAAATGTTTAGCACGGCACCAAGTCCATGAGCGCAGCCAGAATAGGGCATTTCTAAAACCAAACACATTAAAGAAAAAAAAAATTAGTAAGAAAAAAAGAAATAAAGAAAATCAGAAAGCCAACCCCAAATATCCTATTTAATGGCTAAGTTTCACAGTCCCTTAAAGGGCTGGGTTTTTACGGGGAAGTTCCCAAGCCATCACTAACACTGTAATCCAGTGCCCCATCAATGTGTCCAGCCCCAATCCTGTTTACATGTGCCAGCCCATATCCCCATAACCATACGACACCAGTCAGGGCTGCTCCATGGCATCGGATGAGAGAAAGGGTTAAACGGGGACCTGGGACTTGCTCTGATGCATAAGGCGGGGATCACCGAGGAGTTTGTGTCCTTGCTCTGGCACACCAGGCTCTATCTGGGACATCATCTGCATCCCGAGGAGTTTTCCCTGCTTCACCAAAAACCTCTGGATGTTTTTCTCTTATGGGTTTCCAGCTTTGCTTTCGGGAGGGGGGCACCCTCCCCCAGCTGGGGTGATGCTCTGCCTGCTCCTGCAGGACTGTCGCTTTTCTTACCACGAATTTCTGGTGGTGGTACCTACTGGCTGCAAACTTGCGGGAAATGTCTCTGCCATGCCAGCACCCTTCACTCCATCGTGATTTTTGCAAGTGAAAACAATCTCTGTTTCCATGTCCACAGAGGGTTTCCCTGCCCAGCAAGGGGATTTTCCTGCGAGACTGTCTCAGCAGTTTTTTTGGGAGGTCCAGGGTGCAGAAAGGCATAAAACAGTTCCCGTACACCAGGGCTTCACTGCTCCCCAAAACGCACACTTTGGAGGGGGTGTATTTGCAAGCAGCTCAATCCCAACCTTGGCACTGCACATGCAGCTCCACCACTCCTGGGCCAAGAAGGGGTGTTGATGCTGAGCTCAGGACTGAGTCCAGCCTAGGATGGGGTCACCCCCAAAGGGACGGGAGCAGCAGGGGGTTGGGAGTCCTACACAAGGGCAGCTTCTCTTTCTCAGGCAGCAAACCTGCGCGGCTGTGAGATGAATCCCAGCAGCCTCTGGCAGGCAGCAGCACGGCTCCCAGTGCCAGCTGCACCAAACCTAGGTGGAAGAAGAACGGTTTGGCCCATAGCTTCGGATTTTTGGCCCAGAGCTCAGCTCATTGGCCAGGGGAGGTTCCTGCACACACCTACAGCTCAACCCTGTTGTGACTTGGTGCGGTTGGGAAGCAGAATGCCCCCGGCATGCAGGCGCGGGGCTGCGGTTGCCCAGACAGAAGCTCACGTGTGCAGGGGTTGCTTGGCCCCAGGGCAACATCCTACGTGCTGTGTCCTCTGCTGCTGGAACCCAGCCATGGGGATGGCAGAGGGGACCTGGCCACGTGCTGCCTGCCCTGCCCGGCCTCTTGTCCCCCTGCCTGGCCAAGGGGACAAGTGCTGGGGGCAGAGAGGCTGTCAGGCGCCTCCCAGCCCATGCTCTGCACTCCTGGGGTTTGGCGTGAGGAGAAATGGTTCTTCTTTTGCTTTTGCATACTTCTCCCTTCCTGCCAAGCCTAGACCTTGCTTCTTGTTGCTGTAGGTATTTATGGGCCTGTTTATCTGATCTCGGGGGAGCCTATTCTTATCTCAGAAGCAGCAAGGGAAGGGTTACACTGGACAGCTTGGTAGACAGTATGGAGCCAAATAAAATACCAATCTGACAAAAAAAGATTAAAAAAAAGGGAAAGAAACACCCAGCCCCAGTCACCCAGGAGTGCGCGGGTACCTGGAGCCAACCTGCAAGGCCAGGGGAGCATCCCATATTTTTGCACAGCTCCACTTCCCTGCTCCCTGGGCTGGATCCTGGAGGAGAATGCAGCTCCGCTCGCTCCTGACACCGTTTGCCTGGACAGAGACACTCGGGCAGTGGATCCCAGATGAGCACGGTCCAGGCTGTGGGCTGAGATGCAGCTCAGCATGTTTTGGCCCCCAAAAAACAGCTGCTGGCTTCAGAGGGACAGCACAACCTGGAGCAAGAAATGCCCAGGCACACAGCAGGGGAGAAAACGTTTGGATGTCACTGAAAGAGGGAAAGAAAAAGGAATTTTTAAAGTTTCAGGTTAGTTATCACAGCAGTTCAGCTGTGAGGCTGCTGTCTGCTATTTCCTTGGGGGGAGCATGGCAATGTCCCGGCCCCATGGTGCGAGAGGCACAGCCGGTCCCCAGCTGCAGCAGGGACTCGCTCAAGGTCACCCCGAAGGTCACGGCCAGGGCAGCCGCCTCCCGACATGGGGCCTCTCTGGCCTGGCCCCAGCTGGTGGCACAGCGCTGGGGGTGGCATGGGGACCCCCGACACCTCGCTGCTGGGGAGCAGCGGGGACCCCCATATCTCTGCTTCGGCCTCTGTGGAACCCAAGGGTGCAGCTTGGCTGGGCCAGAGTGAGTGGGACAGGATGGATGGGGTGGGATGGGATGTCCCCTCCTGCCATGCCAAGCAATGAGGCAGGGGCAGCGCCATGCCAGGAGTCCCCCACAGTTCCTGCCCCTCTCCCCACCCTGCACCCCACTCTAATTATCTGCTCTTAAGGAAGCGCCTGATAGTTCTGGCCATTTAAGGTAGCCCCAGCCCCTCGCAGTAAGGGTAATTGGGTCATAATTCGTTTTCTGTGTCAAGATGGCGTCAAAGATAAGACAAAAATCTCCAGGTTTGGGGGCTAAAGAGACAGGAGAAATCCTGACCTGAGGCCGACCTTGGAGGAATAGCCACAAGCCTCAGTGAGTAACATGGCAGGTGAAAGATTTACTGCCAGGGGAGCTTTTTGATCCTCTCCCAACACTCGGAGCCTCTCAGTCCAGTTGCTGGTTCCCAAGTCAGACTGTCTCCTGGGAGTACTGCTCAGGTGGAAGGTTTTCTGTCCAACAGAGGCCCCCTCAAGTTGCAAAGTTCATGTCATGCAATAGTTCATCCTCAAATCTCCGTGTTTCTGGGGTAATGCGATTGTGAGACTCACCTGCAGCTACAGAAACAACATCCAAGCTCAGAAAGACTCTGGAGCCCCAAGGCAAATGAAGGCTCCAACATTTATTTTTCCTTCTTTTATTTTTTGTTTTTTAAACAAACCCAAACTCTCTGGGTTTTCTCCCCTCTGGCTGTCCCTGCGTGGGTCTGCTAGCACTGAGCTCTTCCCCAGGCCGTATTTCTCCATGGAGCTGCCTGCACTGGGAGAAGACCAAGAGCACTGCGCTGTGGGCCAACCTTCCCAAAATCACCCTTCCAACAGCTGACAAACTCACCATCCACCCCATGCCCCTACCTCTCCAAAACTCACCTTGGTTGCTCCACTCAACCAAGGCCCTTCCCCCAGCACGGGGTGTTGGGAGAAAGTGCTTCTTCCCAAGACTCCTGTGCTTGGTGTGGAGTTAGCAAAGGTGCTCACCTTGGCTTCCTGCAGAGTCCTTGTCCTGCTCGGTGGTGGAGCAATCCCATCAGCAAGCATCTTCTCCTGCAGCAACGATGCTTTGCTGCCAATTTCCCGCTGATCTTCTCCCACAGCATCTCAGCACAGCCCTCAGGTGAAGCTGGATGATGTGTGTGGCACAGCAGCCCGCTTGTGTCCCACACAGCAGCTGGATTTAAGGTCCAGGCTGAGAGCTGGGGCTTTCGGGTGGAGGATCAGTGCTGCACGGCTCAGGGCAGGGGGTAAAAACAGCCGTGCACTTTGCTCAGCAGGACTCTACGCCGTCTCCATCCCTACGTGATGCTGAACAAACTCTGTCTCTCCTGGTTACTCCAAAGCTGAAGTGCAATAGCAAAGCTGGAGCTGCTGCAGCTCCAGCCAGACCTGCTGGAGCCCAAGCGGGAAGCACAGGCTGGTAGGAGAGTATTTACTGCTGAGAGGAGAGCGGGACTGGCAGCAACCGAAGAGGCTCGAGCCAAGGGACTGCAAGGCAAGAGCACGGGCTTGGAGCCTCGCCGATTCCTTGCGACGGATCCCTGAAGCGGGGAAGGTCCCTCCTTGCAAAGCTTCCTTTTTCCATGCTTATTCTCTTGCGTGAGGAATTTGGGTCCTGACCACCCTGAAAGACTTTACAGTAACCAGAGAAGTAGGGGAATTTATGGCGTCACCAGTGGCTGAAAGCTGAGGAATTGAGAGGAAAAGGGATTTTTTTTTTTCGCCTTAGACTGCAGCTACTTTGACAAAATTCTCATGGCCTGTAACTGTCTCGCAGGAGCAGCCAGAGGGGATGCAGGGGCCAGAGCAGGCTCCTTAAATTGCGTCAGCCAGGAGCTCCTTTCCAAACTGAAAAGCTGGAAGGAGTTATGAATCTGAACTAGTGCACAAAGCTTGTGTCAGCCCTGAAACTGCCTCCTCTGCTCACCTTCACTGTTGAGCTCCCACTTCGGTGCCGTGTCTGATGGAGAGCAGAAGGGCAGGGTTTGCACTGGAGCTCATCAGCTTGACTCAAACCGGAGCCTGGGCTGCTGCGTTCAGCAACTCACCCCGCAAAACATCCAGCTGCATAGGGCTGAATGCATGCAATCTTACACCCGACGCCCTTTCAGGTTGCTGTTTCTAGGAACGTGACAAATATGGGCGGGAAGGCCCTTGTGGAGATACCTTTACTGGGCTGCTTTGGGGAGCGCATGAAGGATGTGGAGAAGATGAGCAGCAGGGAATAGGGGGGAAAAAAAGGATTGGGAAAAGGAGAGAAGGGAAGAGGACAAGGAATGGTGAGGGACAGCAGCTCTCCAGCGCTGTGGTTTGTGCTAGTCTAATAAGAAAAGCCCTGTCCACACTCAGTGCTATCACTGTGCCAATGAAGAGCCTTCGAACTGCTTTTTACACCCAGGCAAACAGACACAGAGGACTAAGGTGAGTTGAGGCCAGCAGCAGCGCATCAAGGGCTCTACTTTTTACATGAGGGTCAGGGTTAAGGGCCAGTAAACCAGTGGAAATTCCAGGAAAAACAATAACATGGTTCCATTGGGAGGGTGGGTGTAAAACAATGGGAAACTCAACCTGCAGGGTACAGGGATCCTTCCAGGACAGAGGAGAGCTGAACAGTCGTGTTTTGGGGCAGCACAGTGCTCCCTGCAGAGGATGCTGCAGTGATCAGTAAGTGCTTCCTGCAACATGGAAAGGGAACAGGTCTTGGAGAAAGCTCCGAAAACACAAAAGCATATTAGGGGGCTTTGAGGTACTTAGGGAAGACGCCAACACTACCTGCAAGGATAAGAGATGTGAAATGGGCTCCAGCTCCTGGCAAAGTGAGATTAAGTGCTGGCAGAGCCATGCAGTCATCCCTCATTGGATACAGGGAAAATAAAAGGAAAAAGAAAAGCAAGCCCTAATGCTCTCCCTGCACACTCAGCCTGCTCAGCCACATTTCTAAAACATAAAACCATTAAATTCACATTTTTCCCCAGTCCTCTGCGCTGCCCTTTCTGCTGGGGAGCAGAGAAACGAAGCCTGGTTTCCATCAGTGCTGCGAGGAGGCTGTAGGACAGCTCACGCAGGGACTTGGATGTGTTCAACTTCAATGTCCAACCAGGAAAAAAAAGATGCAAACAAACCATTTTTATGATCTCTACATCCCACTGCAGCATGATCCCGCTTCCGGTATCTGACAAGTACGGCCAGCTCCTGACGGGGAGGCTTCTTGGGGACGGGAAAGCAGCTCCGGTCCCTCCGCCAGCTGCCCAGAGGCTCCGAGGTGCAGCTGTAGAGCACCCAGCCCGGGTTCCCGAGCTAACACTGCCCTCGCTTGGCGGCAGGGAGCCCAGAGAGGGACAGGTGGCCCTGGGCCCATCAGATCAATCTGCTGCTTGCTCAGTTTCTCAGTGTGAAGACCTTTAAAAGACTGAGCAGATTCCTGCTCGGTTTTAAGCCTGAAATCTTCTGTGAGTTTCTCAGCAGGGAACAAACCTGTGTGGGAAACTGCAGCGGGTCTGTGGAATCCTTGACAGAAAATATGAGAGTAGAGATCAGCCTTGAGATATTAAGATTTACCCGTGGGAAGGATGGGAGTGAAGGAGTATCCGGAGAGAGGAGAGATGTACCAGTGAGAGAGAAGGGGATAGAAGAATAACATGGATGATAGAAAAATTAACCAATGAGATGTTAGTGCTGTAACTTGTAATCAATAGTGAAAAGACACATGAACTGGTAGAATTGTATAAAAATGCACTTGTAGCAATAAATGGCGCTCTATTACTTTCATCTTGAAAGAACCTGGTCCATGTCGTTTGTCCATCTCAACCACGACAAACCCGAGATTAAGCAGCCTTATTAATTAGTCTATGCAAATAACAGATTAACCAGCAGAGGTTGTTAGTATTGCTGGAGTTTCTAGTGTACCCTCTCATGCCAAAACCAGCACTTGCATAACAGGTTGCTGCTTACAGCTGTCCTTCTTCAGCCTTTGATCCCCAGGCAGGACACAACCCCACCGTGCTGGCAGAAGAGCCCACACCCACCAGTTTGAGAACATGAACAACACGGCTTTTAGGATACACTGCCTTTGTCCTCACCTGAAGACTTTTCCCCGATACCTTCTAAAAAAACTTGACAACATGCAGGTGACGCCCCTGTGAAGTCACCCACTCTTGCTCCTTGTTTTGTGGTGCCCACCTGTGTCACCTCTGCTCTCGCCTTCTTCAGCTGCGAGCTCGTTGAGACAGGTATAGCACTCCTGCAGCACGGCAGCACATTGCCTCGCACAAAAGGATCCTTGTTCATCGCAAAGGCCTCCGGACACATCCACAAAAGCAGGCACAGAGGACATGGGGATGTCTCTGCTGCGCCCGCTCAGTGTCCCTCAGCTCTCAAACGCACCGAGGTCAGTTTTTAGCTAAAAGATTAGGCTCAAGCAATCAGTGATCACTGATTGTTTCTCACAGCTTAATAAAGCACCAACACAACCAGTTCTTGAAGGTCTCTTCCCTGCAGTCCCCACTCCCTCTCTCTAGTGAAAGCTCATACCCTGGGATGCAGGACCAGGAGGACGAAGCATCTCCTGGATGCAGTCCCAGCAGCATCAATGAGCAGGTTCTGCACAGCTGGAAGTCACCACACAGCAGCAACACAAGTTCCCACCTTCCTCCCAGAAAGTGTTTTAGCCCTTGTCATGAATTAAACGGTGATGAGGAGACAGGTCAGGTGGCTGTAGGACAGCACCAAGGAGTAAGGGTATAGGTGTTGTGCGATTGTTTTGGAGAGAATTATCTGTGCGAATCTTTATGGCACATCAACAGCGCAACGATAAATTCAGGTCATGTAATTTGAGTGTAAAGCTCTCAACACCTTACCATCCACTGTGTCTGAAAAGCTACACTACAACCTCTTCCTTGACTAAAAATCAAGGCTAGAGCATGCCTGAGACAGCGCCAGCAGAGCCTTAGGAAACACCACGACAGGGTTCAGGAAAAGAAGTGTTCAAGCTCTGGTATCTGGCATCACCCACTTCCTCACTGCAGAAAAATAAGTGAGGAATCTTTGTCTATAAGGCTGATAGTCAGGAGGAAAAGCAATATGGGAAATGGAAATGAACAAAACACTAAATGGAAAAGGATCTTGCAGACTGTGTTGCTCCGGAGCAGCACCCACCTGGTCAGGGCAGCACGCAGCTTCGACTCTGCAGGACAGGAGCTAGAAGTCATGCGTGAAGTGTAGCCAAGGGTGTACTGGAGAAGGAAGCAGAAGCACAGGGTTGAACTAAACATAAAGAAGATTGATTAGGAAACATGAATCAAATGAGATGCTGCACTTGAGCGACTGTTCATTATCAGGGGGGGGAAATACCTCCATCATAGAAAAGCCCAACACTCCCCCAAAATGCAAGGTCACGTGGCTCTCCAACCGACTCCATCTTTCTTGTTGCATTCAAAATACTCCATCATTTACATCCATGCAGCCCACGCAGGTTTGTCGCAAAATATCCCACCACCTGAGTTTTCTGCTTCAGGCTTGACCCATCTTAGTCAGCAGTGCCATTCCCCCTCCACGCCTGCAATATTTTCAGCCCCAGGGAGGTGGGTGGGAAATGACAGTCAATCAGAGAAGCCTGGCACAAAATATCCATGCAAAGCAAAACTTCACCAGCTCTGGAGCTAAAGTGCTAAAGGCAGAAAGGCAAACAAAAGGGAATTGCTAGATAGATCGTTTATTAAAGTGAAATTCAGCATTTTATCTTTGTCAGACAGTACAGAGTTAAGTCTCATACACAGTGGAAGCAGGACATTTCCTACACCTCAGAGAAATGAGTTCTACAGTTTTTGCTATAAGTTACTAAGTTGCTTTAACAATACACAGCTATATTACACAGTTAAAAATACAAGGTGTCCAAAACATTTGGCATAAGATCAGCACAACACATGGAGGCCAGAAACGGAGGAGAGAACAGAGTTTTTCTCTCCCAATAAACCCGCCGAAGGACTCCAAGCCATTCTGCAAGTTACCTGCTGTCCCCCTCGCCTGCGCTCCAGCTGCAGCTGGGACAGGAGCAAATCCAGCTTGGCAGAGGCTCCTGGAACCTGCTGATGGCCGGGGTTGGCTGCAGAGCTGCTTGCAAGGGAAGTTCAGGTTTAAGGCAGGAGCCCTCCTTCCAGTTCTTCCCCCACTTTCTTCAAGCATTTAATTCATTCCATACAAGCAAGTCAAAAACGCAAGACCAGGGATAGCTGTGAAAAGTGCAAGGAGTATCTTACATCCTAACAGTTCGTTTGCACTTTGGAAGTGGAAAACGAAGACTCCCTAACTCGAAAAAGCTAGAGATGACTAAAGGGCATCAGTGACAAGAGGAGTGAGGCATCAATAACATTCCTTCACCTTTGGGACTCTTCATTCAATACTCTGGGCAGTACAAGGACTTTTTTGTACTGGAGGCTACCTTGTATCACCCACTTTTTTAAACTGTAGAGGCAAAGTGATTCTAGTGCTCTGGGGAAGAATTTAAACAACCAGGCCCCCAGCAGATAATTTCTCTCTTCTCCAACTGAAGATCTCTCATTGGTATTTACATTTGGCTCAGCCAAAAGACGTAAAGTGCACAGCTCCCTCCTGCTTCCCCTCTCAGAAAACATCCATTACAAGAGCTAACACCCAACAAATCCTCCTCCATGTCACTAACTGTGGACGTGTGTTTTGATCAGTCTCTCTCTGGGCTGTGTCCTCTTTCATCTTCTCTGTGCCATCACAGCCCACTTGAAAACCCGCACTTACTGTGCATTATATTCGCTCTTGATTTTGAAGCCTCTCTGAAGTCAGCTTGCACTTCAGACTAACTTTAAACATCAAACTTGGTAGGTTTTGGTCAAGTCTTGCACAGCAGGGTATCTAGTGGTTTACAGCCAAAAACTGAGACATCAGAGTGCTGGAGACAAGTGGTACAAATCTGCCCTCTCTGCTTTTCTCAGGCTGAGCATCTAAAGTGCCTGGCAAAAGAAACATTAGCTTCTAATGCAATTGTTTACTTCAGGTTGATATACAATATTCTTTGAGATGCAGAAATTAAAAACCAAACAAACTGCATTTTAAAACAGCCTCCCTAGATATATTTGCACTTTTCAATCATCGGATTGCCACCAACCCAAGTCTTCACATGCTTCCAACTCCCTTGAGCTGAGCTCAAGCCAATAACTACCAGCAACGAGTTATTCTTCTTCCCTTAAAGCAAGCAGAGGGTCCTTGGACAGGATGAAATTAACCCCGGAAGAGACATTTCTGCATTATTTGGATTTCATACTAATGGCTTGGATCTCTTCAGAAGTCTAATGAAGTTAATGCAACTCTTCCAGGAGAATTGAATCAGGCTACGCAATTGAATCAGGCTCTATTATGGCTGGAGGGCTTCAAAGCCGATTCCTCTGCCGCAGGGTGAATGTCACCTATGCACATTTGTAAGAAATAAACTTCCACTGTTATAAATGGAAGATGACATCTGGTCATCCTCCATGCCTCCAAGGCTTGTGCTCCATGGTTCAAAGCTAGACAGAATTTAAGGCCCATCTGTGAAAAGCAAAACGTAAAATAAAAAAGAAATCTTATCATACCAGACAAAGCGATTTGGATCTTCCACCTTTCCAACAAGTCCCACTTAAAAGTGCTGAGAAAATGTCCCACCTCATGGCTTCACAAGTGTGAGGTTCAAACACATTTAACTTTGAAGTTTAAAACAAAAAGTTGGAAAGTCTTTTTTGAATTGGCATGCAGCATAAGGAATCAAATACACAGAATGGTATTATACAGAACGACAATTGCATTGTTGCGTTTTCTGGTTATTAGACACTAAATGCTTTTCAAGAATCACAGGCACCCTGAACATGGATATTGCTACTGAATTGACGTGTGATTTCAGTTCATAGCGTGGCAGCCGTAAAGTGGCTGACCCTTCCAACAAGACATCGGCTTTCTTTTGCTCAAGGCGTTTTGCTCTAGCTAAGTTGAGAACAAGGTAATAAGGCATTTGCAAGGGTTTATAAGGCCATGGGGCTCCGACAACCAAAGATTCTTCCATTTCTTTGGTGTCTTGCCTCCAAGCTTTCCACCTTATAAACAACTGCTAATGGCTGGTAAACATCCCTTCATCATCATACTTCACTAAGAATTTTTTTCAAAAAAAGTATAATTGCTTTAAGAGTGAAACCAACAAGGATCACATTTTACATCAACTGATTATTTTCATTAAGAAAACAAAAAAAGCTTCCTGGATACCACCTCTGCACAAAAACATTCCAGTGAATACACCTGAACAGATGGAACCTGCTGCCGTATTTCCTTGAAATGAATCATTTTGCTGCTGGCTGCTAAAACACCCCAACAGATTTATTTACTTTTAGAAATCAAAATAAAGTACAACAACAAAAAAATTAAATCCCAAACAAACTACATTTTTACAGTTTTGGTCTAGAAGTTACAATGAGGCATAACCCTCTCAACTCAGAAACTCGTTTTCCTTGGGTAATATCCTCTGATTACATGAACACTTGGAAGATGAACATGCAGTCAAAGAACATACCCTTTTAGGTACCTGTCCTGAATGAGAGAAGCCAGATCATGTTGACTGATATGGGAATTACTTCATCCTTTCAACAAGGAAAGGACCAGCATAATTAGAAAATCTTTAAACATTCATGAAATACCGACACAAGACATTCTCTTCTCGTTCCTTGAACCTCTCTCTTGGCTGATGTTCTTAAAATCCACACTGAAATGAACAAGGAAATGCTGAAACAGTCACACCCTCCAAAACTTCACAAATGAGACATGTACCATAACAGAGTATTTCTGCCTATGACACAGGACTTGGACATGTTGAAGTTTGTTGAACATGGTTTTTGGAGTATTAACGAACAATTCAGAGCTGATGTGAACAGCTTGCTTTAAACTGTGACTTGATTTTTAAAGAGACCCTGGGAGAGCTTCACAAAGAGCTTCACTACATGAACCCTTCATGCCTTACAAAACACGATGTAGCGCTAAGATGGGGTCGTGATCTGCGTGCTTAGCTCTTCAACAAAGCTTCATCCAGTTTTGGAATATTAAAACCTGCCACTGACAAAATGCTAGCCAAAGTATTCTACCGCTCAGTTCGTTGCTTAAGGCTTGTTGAGAATATACTCTCTATGTGGAGTCTTGGCATCTTGTAACAGAACAGAGACAGTGGTCAGGACAGCAAAGAAACAGGGGTGGTGCTTTAAATCATGACATCCCCTTCAATAGAATTTGAGGTCACTGGATAACAGTCAGTCACGACCAACACTTTTGTAAGCTCCTTTTGCCAAATTAACCGCTGTGTTATTTGTAAGGACACCTTGGCTTTAAACACCAAAATCAGAGCGATCTCCTCACGCAGCTGCCAGTTAAAGAGGACCAGCATGCCACCCTCCCCTCACACAGCTCTTACAAAAGCACACGTAACGCTCAAAAAAGGCAAGTGCTTTGATACCGTTTTGCCATTGGAGAGACAGATGAAGCGCATCCTACTTCAGTCAGTTCACTACCTCGGTTATGGCAGCATAAATCTGCTTTATACTAAATGGAGACTGTGAGCGCGCTAATCCACACAGCAGTTTTGCTAAAGACAAGCTTCAGTATAAAATTCACACCACTTGCGACTGATACCTGATCTGACACAGAGATTAAGAGACAGATGTCTTAAGCCACTGATTCACCTGCCATCACCGAGCCTTGAATACAAGGCAAATAAGCGTAAGTGAATTAAATGAGCCAACATGATCAAACCCAGCCAATAAGCTGTATTTGCCTTAATACCACATTCTGAGGAAATGCAGAAGTTTTAAGATTCTTACAGACAATTAATTAGTGAGTTCTTAAATAAAAGAAATTAGAAAAAGAGATTGCAGAGAGTTGTTTGGCATCCATGTTGCAAGGGGTGGGAGGAAAAATGGTTGAAAAAAAATGAATTGATTTCAGACTGTTCAAGTCGTGTTCACTGGAGTAGATTTGGTGAGCTGGAACATTTGGAGAAGTTTGGGACTTGAAACACTGACTCAAGGCAAGACAGAGCAAACTTCTGGCTCACGCACCTCATTTTATCTCTGAGGCTATTCCAGTCCTGTGCCAAGGCAAACTGCATGGTGGTTTGGGATGTGGTCTGAATTCAGTGAAAAAATTCCATCTGTGATCTGAATTGCACTGAGATGCAGATTTCCAAAAATAGTTTAAAATACCAAGATGACAAACTCCACAGTCCTACAGGTTTACTTGGTTTCCTCATTATCCTCATTTGTTTATTCCAATGTGACTTTGAAATGAGGGGAAGAAGTCTTCAGAAACATGCTGGGCACATGTTTGCAAATACTCCTGATAAGAATGTCTATATTTTTTTTCTGTTATCCAGACTTACTGCATTTAAAAAAAAATTTACAATATACTTCAACAGTTTTTATAAACCTAAAATGCACAATACCATCTGTTCCTTCAAGGTCTCTCTTATTCCAAGTCTTGTTAATCTTCATTCTAGTTGCTTGCTACCTTCTGATTTCTGGTCCAGCCTGCTCTTGTTGTTCTTCACCATATAGATGAAATATGCCAATGTCTCCTTCTCGTTCACAGGAATATTCCTGAAGTGACGACTGACAGTCTGGAAGGACAACATGTAAAGAGAAATTCAGAAATTAAAAAGTAGAAGTAATCAGAACAGGATTTCACTTTCCAAAAACAATTTTATGGCCACTGAGCGTAATATACTTTTAGTCAAACATGCACCAATTCAAACTGTCAGTCCTCATTTCCCTTTCTCTTTAGTGCTGGAATGACTATGTCAGCAGTATATGCAGCCAACCTGTAAGCGGAATTTGGAAGCCAGAACGTCCTCCTGCCAAAGCAGCACAGCCTCTCCTAAGTGACATTTCATGCTGAGATTATTTGGAGAGCAAGTTTCCCTTGCATCTCAGTATTTTAAAGGGGAGTATCAGAAATACTGAAGCACTTTGCTGTGTGAACCAGATGTAGCAAAGTTATAGAGTCCAAAGGAAAACACACTGGATAAGTTTTCACTGAAAGGAACACCAAGGGACTTGCAATGGGAGAGTTCAGATTTGGTATGGGCTACCCTTCCCTGACACCGGCACAAGCCCTGAACCATTAGTTGCTTTTCTTCCTCAGAAAAACGAATGTAGAAAACATGTTGGAGCTGGATGAGATTTGCTTCTCAAATGGAAGAAGCTCTTTTATGGTACCCAGCACAGCTCCAGAACTGGATTTTGATGTAGGCTGAGCAATAAGTCACTCCAAGAAGATTTATGGAAGTTTGAGTTTTCCTTACGGTGGGGTAGCAGCAGGAGTCTAAGAGCCTCAGGCAGCAGTGATTCAAGCATGGGAGCTGGACGAGGATCCAGCGTAGGGTCAAAGCTGCTCAGACTTCACAGGAAATCTGGGAAGTGTGTGACAACTTTAAGTTAGCCTCCCTTTATTTTCCGCTTGCATAGTAGTTTGTTTTTTTTTCCCTCCTGGGCACATTGGTGGTAAATTGCCTAAGTAAGAAGTTCTTCATGGCAGGAGGTAGCTGAGAGACTATGAACAGGTTAGTTAGAACATGACAAATCAGAACTACTAATGAGGACACATACCCACCCTGCTTGGTTCAACTTACTCCTACACACGCTACACTACACTTTCTCTATATTCTGTGTATTCATTTCCTGGTTGACCTTTAAAGAGTGTAAGACAGCATGTTTTGCTGTCTTTTTTGGTCTGCCGGTTGTTGTTCTTTAGAGCAAAACCGTTAGTTTTGGGCAGACAGTTGTGAAAGCCTCAGCATGCAAAAACAATCTCGTTACCATTCAATAACTGCTACCGTTTTTCCAAATTTAGAGAAGACTTTTCCTACCGAATGCCTTCAGATCAAGTCAGGAAAGAGAGCAGAGCAGATGCACACCAAGCACAACAAGCCCAAGTAACAAAGAATTGCAGTTATTTCTTAACAAATATCCCATGTGGTAAGAGAGCAGCAGTAGAGGCCCTTAAAGAAAAGGCCTTTTATTGACTTAATACATAAGACATCAGGACAAGGGAGGGAAATAAGGAATCTGAAGTCATGGTCAATGACTTTGTCTGTAATAATAAGCAATTCCAACCAGTTCAAGTGCCTGTGAGGAAACAAAAACCAATAGAGGCACTTCAGGTGAGTAGCAGCGTGTGAGTTTGAATACAACAGCCATCTTCAGTTCACGCCTGAGCCTCTGGAAACTGGGTTCTGGTTCTGCTCCCTAAAGGTAACGAATTATGACTATGAACAAGGAGGGAAAGGAGGCAGAGAAAAGCAAGTTACTAAAACGTGCTTTCAAGAGTCAGCTTCCACATCTTCCGTGACTGCCTCAGGTGGAGCAAGCATGCAGTGCCCTGTGGGTGCCATCCCCTGAAACCTGCCACAGAACGCATGGTACGTAGTAGCGAGAGAGTCGCTACAGGTATCAGCATCCAAGAAATCTGCACTTCCGCACAGGAGATAAGAAGGTTTTTTTAATAGCAGAGATGATAGTAACTCTGTCGTCACTTACTTCTGCTAGCTGAGCCTTGTTGAGTCCAGGCCTAGTCTGCAACTTATAATGTCTCTTGTAACGTCGCAAAGTGTTCACTTGGAGCTGGAACAAGTCAACCTGGAAGTGATGCAGAGACGAGGGGATGAGCACTACTGTTAGCTTCTATTAGGCAGAAATGTAGAATCATCTAAAAATAACTATGTCTTCTTCAACAGGATTGCTCCTTGCCTGCATTCAGAACCATATCAGCTCCCCTTACTGACAAATCTACGTATATTTTGCATTTGTTAATGCTAAAGGATCAAAATAGCCTCAGGAAAATACACAAAATTTTGTTCTGGTTCACATGCTGTCAACAGAATTGCTCGCCAATTTCTGCTCTCAATTACACTTCTGCAACCTCCAAGTAAAGGGGAACCTTTTGTTCCCACAAGGTTTAAAAAGCTCACACATGAAATACCAATTTAGCAGGCACTGAACAAATGGCTTGTGACATAAAACAGAGGACAGAGAAGAAAAGAAATTCAAATGCTTCAATGGAAAAGTGCACAGTTCAAAAGCAAGCGAGGGGGGAGATTACAGGAAGGAAGATGAAGATCACGTGGAAAATGCCATGTTTCAGAGACAAAAGGAGTCCCTGCTGAAAACCAAAAAGAAAACGACATTACAACTGACACATGGCAAAGTTCCCTATTCAGTCAGGTGATGTGCAGCCCTCAGTTTTAACCACCAAATACCCTGAACACTCTACAGCACTACCCTTTATAGATACCAGCTGTATCTTCACCAGTCATCCCGGCAAATAAGGTAAAGCCTGAACAGGAAAGTTGTGATGGAGAACCTTGTAGAATGGAAACACAAACAGCTACAACGAAAGCTTAGGTATCCTTAAAAAAAACCAAACAACTAAACCCCATGAAAACTTACTGCTCTTTCAACACCTCTGCACAGGAGATGTGCGGACAGAGCTTTGCAGTTAAGACACAGCTTTGCTGGCAAAATGATTCTTGGTGGCTTTTTAACCTTCTGCCAATCCGGGTGGCATTTCCAGCAGAGGGCTCTGCTGACATGGCCAGAACTCGGCTCTTCCGCAAACATCACCTCTGTACAACTTTTTGCAGTGTCAACAGTGCCAGAAGCATCACCAAAACAAATACAGCACACAACGGCACAGAGGAGAGATTGTTCCAGAGTTCTTAACACAGGAAAAAAAGTCACCACTGAAAAGAATTTATTTTTACCATTACAAAAGATTTAGTATCAAATCCTGTTTTAACAGTTCTCTGTTTGGAAGTGGTACATACATGAAACTGTACAGTTACCTCACTGTACATCTTTTGATAGAAAACTTTCCATAGGCAAAGAACTCATACAGGAACGAAGAAGAAAATTAGGACGTGAGACATCAGAAAAATTCCCCCTGAAAAGCGAGAGTAACTCCATAGCAATTTCAGTGGAGTTGCCATTTAAAATGTAAGTATTTTCTGATATGTGAAAACACATCCAAGTGAAACTTTAACATGCTCAAAATTGGTAAAGCAGCCTACACCCACTCAGCACCTACTAACCTCTGGCACGTCTGTTTCATGCTCAGGAGAGTCGCCTCCGTCATCGCTTGTCTTCCTCTTTCTTTTGTTTCGGACACTTTGAATGAAGTTCTTGTGAAAATCGCAAATATACAGATGTCTCACCTGAGAAGCAGAAGTGGTAAAAAAGCGATCAAAACAGGTATAGTAGAAACAGCACTTGACAGCAGCCAGTTCGACAACCGCAGGAGAGGGCACATCCCTCATGACATTAAGGAATTTCTAATCTTAAACCCCAGACCTGATATCATACTCTTGCCTTTGAGATAATTTACATTACAAAGTCTAAAGGCAAGGAAAATGAAGAACTCAGGAAGTCCAGCTGAACCTGAACCTCTGCAGATAATACATTTTTTTTTATAGCTGCAATTACACATCACAAAAGAAAAAAACAAAACAACTTGTCTGGAGGAAGGGAATTTGCTTCAGGACTTACTACCAGGTAACTACCAAGGAAAACATTATTCTGTTCCACTCTTGTGAACTTTCTGATTTGAACAGTACACATTATTAATGCAAGTATTTCAAAAATCTAGACCAAATAAAAGTTGGCTAATTACCTCAATTAAAACAAGCAAAGCAAAAGCAAGTGTCTCTTTCCTATAGCTTATCGTGCCATGGAACTCCCTTTTTAACAAATATTATCTCACTAGAATTAGCATCTATACTAAAAAGGTCCAAAAATGATCAAAATTATTTGGTATCTGTAAGGCAAAATGTCTTCAGACAACACAGACACCTTACATTTAAATTCACTTTACGCAGCCCACTTCACATTTTCATATATTTCCTTCATTTTGAGCTCATTAGTCTTATTTCCTTTTTTTATTTGTAAAGCCTTTCATCTAGTGACAAAGAATTATTTCTGAAATGAAAGAAATGACTATACCTCAAGACAAATCTGCTGAGGACTTCAAGCAGGAGAAACACTCTGGGTTTTAAGAGTAAGATTATATTTCAAACTGAGTCACTCTCTTCCTGCAACATGATGGATTTCAGCCACGCAAAAGGAACCTACCCAACTGGGGAAGCTGCCAAACAGACTGACTCAAAACTTCACCTTTTTGTTTGCCTGTTTGTTTTTAAAGGTTTTAATCTTTAAAGATCAGGGAAGAAAAGCATGCAGGGCGGACCAAGTCGCTTCTGAGAAATTCCTTCTGTAATATCTCAACAGGCTGCTCTGCTCTACCAGTTTCGTTGCTCGGCAAACAACCCGTTTCTATCTTGAGCTGACAGCTGTCACTTACCATCATTAAGCGGTCAGCAACAAATTAGGCTGTTTCGTGCCAGCCAGGGAACAAGTGAGAGCTCTGTGCACAGGGCAGCACACCAAACGTTCCGAGTTACATGCGATCGTTCATTTTTAAGTCATCTGTTTTGCTAAAGCACAAATTCTTACTAATGCAAAAAGTACCGCCAGTGCCGCCCAACTGAAGCAGTAACCCGTGGGGCTGATTTCACCCAGCGGTTTTCAATCCCAAACTGAAATTAAAATTGCGCTATTGCCTCCGAAGCCAAGACGGCTCCTGTGCGCCTGTCGGCAGAGCTTTCCTCCCAAACACGGGTTCGGTGCCGCCTCATTAAGCCTCACAAGCTAATGAGCGCCCGGAGGCACAGCCGCATCTTTACCCCGCGTCCTTCCCTCACCCCAGCGCAGCGACGGCGAACACCGGCGAACGCGGTGCGGGGAACCGAGCTGGGAACACAAAGCATCGCCAACGCAGCCCCTCTCCCCACAGCCTGTCGGGGTTCAGTGACGCCCCTGGAAGCTCCACTCGCCTGCCCCATCAGCAAGTTTCCGCTGGGCCGAGGCGGCCGCAGCGCGGCCCCGGGAAGCACCGCAGTGCGGCGGGGGCTGGGGAGGACACGGAGCGGCCCGCTGGCCCTCGGAGGGGGGCCCGGCGGCGGCAGGCAGGACCGGCGGAGGCCGCAACTCACACTTTTGTCGATGTCCAGCTTCAGCTTCTTCTGCGAGATGCTCTTCTGGATCCTCTTGCTGAAGGACGCGTTCCCGGCGGGGCGCACGCAGCGGTCCCCATCGTCGATGAGGCAGCAGCTCTGGCCGTAGAAGGGGGCGGCGGGAGGCCCATCCCGGCTGTCCTCCTCGGTGCTGAAACCATTCATCGCCCACCTGCCCGCCCCTCACTCCGCCCGGGGAGCCGAGAACCGGGGAAACAGCCACCGTTGCCGCCGCTGCCGGGCCGCCCCGCGCCCTCCGGGGGGGACCCCGCCGCCCCCGCGGGGACCCCCCACTCTTGCAGGGGCCCCCTCAAGGGGGGGACCCCCCTCAGCGCCAGGGGAAGAGGCCGCGCCGCCGGAAGGGTGGTCGCCGCCGCCGCTCAGCGCTGCCCACGGAGGCCAGGCCAGGCCGGGCCCCCCAAGCGCCGCCGCCCGCGGGGGAGCCGGGACCCCGTCCGCACCGCTCACACACACACACACACACACACAAAACCGCCTCCCCGGCAGCGGAAGTCCCACCTCCTCGCCTGCAGACAGAGCGCTGGTTGGGCTGCGCGAATCGTGGGGCGGGGCTCGCCGGCGCCGCTCCGCGTGCCTATTGGGTGGAAGCGCTGCCTGTCTGCCGCCACCGCCCGGCTCCGGCCCGCCTCCGCGTTCGCACGGCAGCCGGAAGGTCGCCGGCAGAGAGGCGCGCGGGGAGGGGGAGCGCGCGCCGTTGCCAGGGCAGCGCCGTGCGGGCCGCGGCCTGTGCCGGGAGCCAGGGCCGCTCGGCCTCTCCCTCCGCCCCGGCCCCGCCGGCCTTCGGGCGTCCTCTGCTCCGCACAGCCCCGCGCAGCGAACCACAAGGCTCCGGCCGCGCACCTGGCCGCCTGTGGCTCGGGCCCGGGGGCTCCAACCGAGCAAACCAACACCAGCATCGCTCCAATAATAGCGCAGACCCGCGTACACAACTCGTGTTACACAGCCCCCAGCTGCCTCTGCTCGGCTACATCAGCACCAGGCTCCTGCTGTCGTGTAAGTAGGAGGCCCTGGCTGAAATATTAAAGATGATTTTTTATCTTTTTCCTGGTTACAAGGCAGGGAGAGTGAAAACATTGGACCTAGAGAAGAATTTCCCAAAGCAATCCGACTGCACGCTTTGCATTTCATTTCTCTCCAGAAGAAAGAGAAAAAAAAGGGCAAAATGAAGGCAGGGGAAGGAAGGAAAAAAGAAGAAATTCCTACTGCTCTGTAGAGAAAAGAGATCACTTCTGGAAACGCTCCCACTTCTGAAATAGTGGACAGCATGTGCTATTGTCAAAGGCACCTTGGCAGCTGTAGATGGAAAAGGATTTCATCTTCCTGAATAAAAGACTTTTTGCACAAACAGAAAAAAGGTTCTATAGACTGAAATTACTTCAAAGTCTGAAATCCCGCACGCGGAACAATGAGCGTTACTGCGAGACGAGCTGCACCGAACCACGCACACGAAATACCTTTGCAAGAGACTCCTCAAAGCCCTTGGGCACCAGCTGAGCTGCTCCACAGCAACACTGACACAAGCATCTTGCAGCCTGTTCTGCCTCATCCCCACAAGAAGACTGAGAAATGCTAAAATATGTATTTTCCAGGCAGTCTCTGCAATACCAAACAGGTCTCAAATGAATCTGGAGGGCAGTGATTTAATACTCGTCCTCAACAGTTTTGCTTCTTGTCCCAGCTTTTATTGTTGGTGCACTCAGGCTGTTACTAATTCCTGTTTGTCCGTGTGGAGAACCACAGAGCACCCTCCTGGGGACATGGCTCCCAGGAGCCGGCCACTGCATGGGAAGGTGGTGAAACAAATGACTTTACCTGCAGACCAACAAGCAAGCAGCTAGTGAAGAACAAAGAGATTTTAAAAAGCAAGATGCTACTGCTTGTAAAAGCCCCTGGGCCAAATTGCCTGCGATCTGCCTGCCTGAAGTAATAACCTCCTGGCAAAAAGCTTACAGATATTCCCCTGTTTTTGGGAAAGGGAAACACCAGAAGGCTGACATTGTTCTTGGAGATCCCCATAGCAAGCTTTTGAGGTTTATCTTAACATTACAAATAAGAATTGAAGAGCAGGCTGAGGAAATCTTGCAGAAAGACTATCTTGCCCATTTGGCAAGCTGAAAACACAGAGCGCAGGGACATGTTAATAGCTGCCAGCAAGCAGGTAAACGTGAAGGGAACATGATCATAACAAGCAGAAAGCTGGGAGTGGCTGGAGAAACAGGCAACATCAGTGCCAGAACAGGTCGGTACTGACCATCAGACTGTATTTCATCTTTGGCTGCAAACTGTCATTCTATGCAAATGGAAAGATTTTTGTTTCGCAGTGCCCACTAAGAGATAAAAAAAACCCCAACAAACCAAAACAACAAATGTGCTTTTTTCACGGTCTGTGTGCTAGTTCAATGCTAAGTACCTTCAGCTCAGGCTAACACAATGACACCTTTTTTTCAGGCTTTCCAAAAAAAAAAAAAATGCATGGAGGTGTTCATATAATTGCAGTTTCTTTCAGCATATTTATCCTCATGGGAAGCTCAAGATTTCACAGTCTGCTAGTCTGGAACTAGCTTGCTGTGAAATAAACTGCCTCGTAGAGACATTCTTTATTAGGTATCTATCACTAACCTGATCTAATAATTCTTTGTGGGAGCTGCAATGAAGTGAGAAACAATGTTTCATAAACCCATCAACATCCAGGCAGCTTTAGTGCCTTGGAAGCTGTAATAACCTGCCCATCCAAGTCAGCCTTCTAATCAAATTAGGGGAACCTGCACAGGACTTTAAATCTTACCTGGAGCAGCACTACCCTCTAAAGGGAGGTCTGCAAGGCAGCTGTCATCTGGAACTTAACATTTTAATGGAGCCATTCAGGGTTCTCAGGACAGACATGCTACTCTCCAAAAGGTCCAAAAGATGTCCTGGGAATAAGCTATTTTTATTTTAATTTTTGGGTTTTTTTAATACCTCCAGTGAGAAATCTGACCATTTCCATTTTCTGTACCTGGAGGCCAGTGGGGACCCTGCCTTAGTGCCTTCCCCCAGACTCCCACTCTCCTCAGCATTTTTCTAGGGTGGCACATACTGAACGTGCTAAAATGCTTCAACTGTCACAGCTTTTGGCACATCCTCCCCCTGGGAAATGTTCCCGTGACCAAAAACCACAGAGCAGCCTTCCCTTAGGAGCAGGCCTTGCAGTTGTGAGCTGCTCCCTCAAGAGCCTTTTCATTCCTTCACACATGTACATTTTCACACATGCTATTGTTTCTCTCCCCTCTATTTCACTGTTTTTCACCCCGTGGAGTTCAGTAAAAAGGAGTGGTGGGAAGGCCACAAAAGAAGTGGTGACAGCAGAAAGTGCTGAGGGTCCTAATGGGAACATGGGGTAGGGCTGTGCTCAATGCCTATAAACCTGCCTTGTCTTAGGTTGAAAGACTTGCCCTTCCCACAGAAGAATCGGAACACAAAAACGGCAGCGAGCTGTTAAAAACCCTCACCTGAAAACCAAGGAGCAGGACAGATCTGCCAGTAGTTGCTCTCAAGGAGGACACGCAGAGAAAGGAAAGCAACAGCTTCACCCTGCCCTAAGCTGGGGAGCGGCTGTGTGATGCTGAGCTCCCCCAGCCTGTGGGAAAAGGTATTTCAGGCAAGGTGCACGTACAGGGTGGCTCTAACATTTTATTCTCATGGCTGCGTATCTCAGAAGTCAACACACAAACTGCCTTTGAGAAAAGCTTTTTATATTGCTTTGAACCCGTGGCTGGTGACACTCAGGGAGGGAAGTGAACCCGGGGTGGTGGCCTCTGCCCAGGTGTCGGCTCTTGGAGGTTCTCAGCCGCAAGGCTCTGTTCTTGAGGACAGCAAGGTCTGCGCCCCAGGGACCGCAGAGGGTCACCATCCAGGCGTGACAGCATCGCCGTGTTCCGTCATGGGAACAAGAGTGCCCGAGGGTCCCACCCCAGCCCCTCGTCCAAAGTACTCACCGCACATGCAAAAGTTCCTCCCTGGGGAAAGCTGCAGCGTGAGCACCAGGCATTCGCTGCAGGAGATCCGCAACAGCACCAACTTGGGGAATTTTTACTTACTCAGTTGCCATTTAACACAAACTTCTAATCACTGATTTGGGTATTGAGAAAAAGAAAACACAGACTGAAATAAACACTTTTCCTCCTCCTTCCTTTGGTTCAATTTCATGCAAACACCTGTCGTTCTGAGTCTCACCTCCCCTTTGCCACGGTTCATAGAGTTTCTCCACGTTCATTCTGCAAGGTGACGGGTGGTGTGGGAGGTCAGGGTCAAGCGGGTCTGTCTTCAAATCTCCATACTGGGTTTTCTCTGCTCCTCTGTGCTTCTTGGTGTCCCCTGTTGACATGGATCGTCCACGGTTGCGACCCCCCAGGGGTGTCCTACCTCAGCACAAGCCATCTACATGGGCCCTCCAGGATTGCATCCTTGGGCATGGAGTGCCTCCTTGCACAAACATGTCCCCCTTTGCATCTCCTCCAGCTTTGTCCACATCTCACTACATTTCTCCTCATGTACCTCCTCCTGTCATGGCCCCCAGGATTCTCTGCAGCCCCCACAGCCTGAACCAACCACGCAGGCCCAACACAACGCTCGGGCGTGAGCTTGGCGGCTGCTTGTGCATGAACACAGTAAACCCTGCAATTTATACCCAACACCTCTCAAGAGCAGCCGAGAAAGACGTTTCCCAAGGGGCTGGAGGAGAGCAGTGCCTGACACAGCAGGAATCCTCTGCCAGGGAAACACCAGACCAGGGAAACTAAGCTCATTCTTACAAGAAGTGGAGAGAAGGGAAATCAATCACTGGAGCAAAACAGGCAGGGACAGGCATTTCTGCATACACAGTTTCAGAAAACACATTAAAAATTTATTTTAAATATATTATAAAAGGAAGTCCATTCAACTTTAAAAACACTAGGCATTCTATCAATGATTCCCAGTTTATGAAAGCTACTACATTAAAGTGCTACAAGTCCTTTACCACCCCCAGATATTAGGCTGTTGGTCCTAATATACACAGAAATAAATACACACTGATTCAAGAGGCACCATCCAGTTTTACAGATAAAATGCATGCAGTACAGGAACAGACAAACTTGGACCTTATCACCGAGATCCTGGAGAATGCATTTTGAAACCAATTCCCTTCTCCACCCTAGAGGCTAAAGCTATTTGTTATTGTTGTCATAAAGGATAACACTTTAGTCTATTCGCTTGATCAGTTTTTATCTTGTTTGGTGTTGAAGTTCACATTTGCTCGCTCACTAATTGGGATTACTTTTTTTCCTAAAGTTGAACTAGTAGATTTAAGACCACATAGATCCAGTGGGTTTATATAAAACTCCCAAATCCCTCACATCTGCTGGAATCATTGAAGCCTTTTGGGTCATACAGAAGCATCAAGAAAGCTCAAATGCAGCAAATAAAGGAACATGGTCAGCTGGCAGAGGCAGAGTCAAAAAACAGACATATTATTTTTATTAGGATTTCCATAATCTGTCATTGCCTACCTTCATACACAGACCTCCAAGTTAGAGCATGACACTTCAAAGGAACAATCAGAGGAGGTGAGCTTATTTCAGTTACGCTTTAAATTTATAACATGAATAAATCAATTGGACTGGTGAACATGGAATATGAAATGAATTGACAACTATGTGTTGAATGCTGATGGAAAGTTCAGATCTCAGCTTTCCCATTCTCCACCCACTACATCTTTCCTCTCCACTCAAACCAGGCGA
Organism: Nesoenas mayeri; assembly: GCF_963082525.1. Lineage (NCBI taxonomy): Eukaryota > Metazoa > Chordata > Aves > Columbiformes > Columbidae > Nesoenas > Nesoenas mayeri. The sequence continues at coordinate 5,968,006 of NC_137556.1, forward strand.
GGATTTGCAGCTCTTTTTAAAATATGGACTCAACACTCATGAGGTCAGTAAATAAAGCCCTGGAAATCTTACACAGGCTGGGAAATTGGAGCATGCAGCCTTGCCTTCCTCAAGATCAAGTAATAGGCCACTGGTAGACTGGGAGCAGCACCTAGTGCTCCCGACTCCCGGTCCAGCTCCCCCTTCAGTATGTATCCTGTGAAAGATCTTTTTTAATCCTACCCCTCCAGACTCTGACATAAACCTACTCACCATTTTGGCATCAGTTTCCTAACTATTTAAGCAGCTTTTCATGCTAAATGGCTGTTGAAATGGAAACCTAGGTTGCTGCTTGTCAGATAAGGACTGATGGAGGCACCACCAGGCTCTTTTGTTGCAAGCAGGTGAGTAGGAACATGAAGGGCAGCAGCTGGGAGAGGACATGGGATGCAAAGTATGCTTGAATCCCTTGTCCTAGCAGAGCCAGACTGTTTCAGACATGACTTTAGCAGAGCACTTTTGAGTGAAAGCGTGACAGGCTGCCTGCCAGCAGCTGTCCTCGCCAGTCAAAACCATTCAAGTATCTGCCTAGATCTTGAAAGACCATGTAAAATAAAAGCTTCTCTCTTTTTTACCCAGCATGATTGCCCAATATGACTTTTAGGAGACGCCTCTGCTCTCCTCAATACATCAAGCTATTATAGCTACTGTGATGATCCTACACTAGCACCGTGTTCTGCAATGCTGGTGCCTGCTTGACTTTCCATACATTGATGTCTCAGTGCAGCAGTGAGGAGGAAAGTTTGCTGACTGGAACTCTCCAGTAAAGCAAAGCCCTGTGCACAGACTATTGTAAACCAAACTGGGACTGAAGTTGAGCTGAAAAATCGCTTTCTTGCTACTTCTGTATGAGAAATTTGAACGTATCCTTTAGAAGTTTCCCAGTGATGGAAGGCATCGACTTTCTGCAAGACACTGCTGCTGCAGATTTTATATCCCTTTGGGACTATTTGTGATTTCTGCTTTGGATACTTAGAAAACAAAATGCAGGATCTTGCATGCCAGTGAAATGCAGGAGCCTTCACCATGAGGTGAAACGTGCAACAGCAAAGAGACATCCTCTGATCCAGCTTTAGTTGCTACAGAGGACCAGGAGGAACCTGCCAGCCTTTGAGTGACACCCTCCCAGAGTCATTAACACTATTGATTTAACACAGGAAACCCAGGAGCTTCTGAATTAGCTGTTCACACAAGTTTTGCACTTAGAAGTCAGATAGTTTAAGAAACACACACAAACACTGCACAAGTCAAGCTTCCTCTCAAATCCTTATCTCCCAACCCCTTCCCCTCTTCTCTCTTGTCCAGCAAGGCACTAGGAAATGGTTCAAGTTTAAGCATTTGCTGTACATTTACATGTAAAAAGGCACATCTTTATTTGAATGATGCTGTACTCCCCCTTCAGTAAGGCTCACCGCGCTTCTCTTGTGGTGTGGAAAATAAAGTTAATTTCCCAGGCATGAAAAAAAGACACCGTGCGCAGGTAAGAGCCCCAAACCTATTACTCTGTCTGTAGGCCTTAGAAATTAGCACCAGTATAAATCAACAACAGCTACACGAGTAAATCAAAGTATTATTTTGCCACATAACACACGTCCAGGGATCCCCCTGTTGTCTGGGATTCTGATACTTAAAAGCAGCAGAATTGATGCAGCCACAGAGAGAGGGGTGGTTTGAATACTCTTGGGGAAAAATACGAAAACATTTATTTTGCATTAGATAATCACTGGTATTTAATCTCCAGTCTTGACTTGCATGCAGATGTGAAGATTTGCTTATGTATTCATGTTTTGGCAATTTTGCTTACAGATAACCAAAAGTAATTGGAATAATTAACCAAATTGTGCAGCAAAGGCTCAATTAAAGATGTAGATGATGAAATACAGCTTCTGTTTCTCAATCAGTGGATGGTTGGCTATATTAAGTCTTCTCATTAGTCAGCAAAGCCTCTAGGGTATTGAAAAGTATGATTGATGCAAATAAATTAATAGCTTGAGGCCCAGTGAGCCAGTCAGAAGTGTACAGAATTTGTGGAGCACTTATCACACTCAGATCCCAGACCTTCAGAAAACAGATCAGATCAACCATACTGAGAAGGATCCAGTAGGACCACTCACACTAAAGCTCCAGCTTCCATGTACTGGTGGTTGGTTGTCAAACAGGAATCGCCTCAACCGTTACCTATCTTTTGGTACAAACTGCTAAGAGTCATCCATTCTCTCCAAATTAAGATGACTAAGTGGTAAAAGACCTGTTCGTTACTGCAGTTCTCTCTGAAGCAAGCGTCCAGCAAGCCGAGCAGCGAGGGCTCTCTTCACAAGGTGAGCCCAAGTACAAAGCAAGCCATGCATTTTAGAAATGGAAGTTAATCCTCTCATTAGAAAACTAAGACACACAAAGTTGCAAGCTGCAAGCAGAACGACCTACAGTCCATTTATATCGTTTGCTGATTGTGTCCCAATTGTAAAAAACTAGCACTGTTCATGGACAAACAGCTTCTTGTTCCACAGGTATTGAAACATTCATAAAGACATCTGGTCAGGCCATCAAGCAATCCACTGTCAGCACTACTAGGCTAATGAGAGCATTAATAACTTAAGGAAAGCAACAGCCAGACACAAAACACTGGAAGGTGGCTCTGCCTCCCATAGGAATGAAAAGGGATCCTAGTGACAGACATATTGTAGGTACAGAGAACATAAAATGTCAACTCTGTCTGACACTGGTCTCACTTCCATAGCAATACTGCTGCAAAACTGTCACAAGCAAAGCCTACAGCTTTCTTCACTCCCAAAATATTAGACACCAAACACATTTGGCAAGCCTGGTTCCCAGCTGCAACACAGCGCTCGTGTTTCCTCTGCTTCGTGACTGCATGGGCCAGGTAAGTTGGCAGAAATGGTCAGGCATGGCCTGAGCTGTGAGGATGAGCGACTTGCAAATGATTTTGAACTTCATAGTCAATACATCAGACCTGAGAGGCTGCTCAGGGGTTGTAGCTGGGCTTGTCCCAGTGGGGCAGCATTCTAGAACTGATGAGGACCAGGTGGCCTCCTATGCTCCTAGGGAGAAATGGGAGTGCTCTGCTCGCTCCTTGAAATGCCTGTACACCAATGCGCGCAGCATGGGGAATAAGCAGGAGGAGTTAGAATCCTATGTTCGGCTGGGAGATTATGACCTGGTGGCAATTACAGAAACATGGTGGGACAGTTCACATGACTGGAATGTGGTCATGGATGGCTATGCCCTTTTCAGAAAAGACAGGCCAGCCAGGCGTGGTGGTGGAGTTGCTCTCTATGTGAGAGAGCAACTACAATGTACTGAATTCTGCCCAGGAGTGGATGATGAGCGAGTTGAGAGTGTATGGGTCAGGATCAAGGGGCAGGCTGGCAGGGGTGACACTGTTGTGGGCGTCTGTTACAGGCCACCAGATCAGGCTGAGGAAGTTGATGAGGCCTTCTATGGGCAGCTGAGAGTGGCCTCGCAGTCACAGGCCCTGGTTGTTGTGGGTGATTTTAACTTCCCTGATGTTTGCTGGAAGGACCATTCAGCCAGCCAGCCACAGTCCAGGAGGTTCCTCCAGTGCATTGATGATAACTTCCTCATGCAGATGGTGGAGGAGCCGACTAGGAGAGGTGCACTGCTGGATCTCATCCTCACTAACAAGGAGGGTCTGGTCGAAGCAGTAAAGGTTGAGGGCTGCCTGGGTTGCAGTGACCACGAGATGGTGGAGTTCAGCATCTTGTGTGGCAGGAACAGCATAGCAAGTAGAATTGCAACCCTGGACTTTAGCAGGGCTAACTTTGGCCTTTTCAAGCAATTGCTGGGGGAAATTCCATGGGCAAGACTGCTTGAAGGAAAAGGGGCCCAAGAGAGCTGGATTGCATTCAGCGATTGCTTCTTCCGCGCTCAGGATCAGAGCATCCCCACACGTAGGAAGTCAAGGAAGGGAGCCAGGAGGCCTGCGTGGTTGAATAGGAATCTATTGGGTATGCTCAAGCAGAAGAGGAGAGTTTACAGGTCATGGAAGCAGGGGCTGGCCACTTGGGAAGAATATAAGGCTGCTGTTAGAGGATGTAGGAAGGCAGCTAGGATAGCCAAGGCCTCCTTAGAATTACAGCTGGCGAGAGGGGTCAAGGACAGCAAAAAGAACTTTTTCAAATACATAGCGGATAAAACTAATACCAGAGGCAATGTAGGCCCACTGAGGAATGGGGTGGGTGCCCTGGTGGCGGAAGATACAGAGAAGGCAGAATTACTGAATGCCTTCTTTGTCTCTGTCTACTCTGCCGGAGGCTGTCCTGGGGAGCCCTGTACCCCTGAGACCCCAGATGAAGCCAGGTCAATGGAGGAGCTTGCTTTAGTTGACGAGGACTGGGTTAAGGAGCAATTAAATAGACTGGACATCCATAAATCCATGGGTCCAGATGGGATGCATCCGCGGGTGCTGAGGGAGCTGGCTGAGGTCATTGCTGGACCGCTCTCCATCATCTTTGCCAAGTCTTGGGAAACGGGAGAGGTGCCTGAGGATTGGAGGAAAGCAAATGTCACTCCAATCTTCAAAAAGGGCAAGAAGGAGGACCCGGGTAACTATAGACCGGTCAGCCTCACCTCTGTCCCTGGGAAAGTAATGGAACAACTTATCCTTGGTGCTATCTCAAGGCATATCAAGGATAGGAAGGTTATTAGGGGCAGTCAGCATGGCTTTACCAAGGGTAAGTCATGCTTGACCAACCTCATAGCCTTTTATGAGAATGTTACAAGGTGGATGGATGATGGCAGAGCCGTGGATGTGGTCTACCTTGACTTCAGTAAAGCCTTTGACACAGTCTCCCACAGCATCCTAGTTGCTAAGTTGCAGAGGTGTGGTCTAGACAATAGAGTAGTGAGGTGGGTTACAAACTGGCTTAAGGAGAGAAGCCAGAGAGTGGTAGTCAATGGTGTGGAGTCTAGTTGGAGACCAGTATCTAGTGGAGTACCTCAGGGGTCAGTACTGGGGCCAGTATTATTCAATATATTCATTAACGACTTAGACGAGGGAATAGAGTGTACTATCAGCAAGTTTGCTGATGACACTAAGCTGGGAGGAGTGGCTGACACGCCAGAAGGCTGTGCTGCCATCCAGCGAGACCTAGACAGGCTGGAGAGTTGGGCGGGGAATAACCTAATGAAATTTAACAAGGAAAAGTGTAGAGTCCTGCATCTGGGCAGGAACAACCCCAGGTTCCAGTATCGGTTGGGAAATTACATATTAGAGAGCAGTGTAGGGGAAAGGGACCTGGGGATCCTGGTGGACAACAGGATGACCATGAGCCAGCACTGTGCCCTTGTGGCCAGGAAGGCCAATGGCATCCTGGGATGTATTAGAAGGGGGGTGGTTAGTAGATCGAGAGAGGTCCTCCTTCCCCTCTACTCTGCCCTGGTGAGACCCCATCTGGAATATTGTGTCCAGTTCTGGGCCCCTCAGTTCAAGAAGGACAAGGAACTGCTGGAGAGGGTCCAGCGTAGGGCAACCAAGATGATTAAGGGAGTGGAGCATCTCCCTTATGAGGAAAGGCTGAGGGAGCTGGGTCTCTTTAGTTTGGAGAAGAGGAGATTGAGGGGTGACCTTATTAATGTTTATAAATATATTAAAGGTGAGTGCCATGAGGATGGAGCTAGGCTCTTCTCGTTGGCAAACAATGATAGGACAAGGGGCAATGGGATCAAGCTGGAACACAAGAGGTTCCACTTAAATTTGAGAAAAAACTTCTTCTCAGTAAGGGTGACAGAGCACTGGAACAGGCTGCCCAGGGGGGTTGTGGAGTCTCCTTCTCTGGAGACATTCAAGACCCACCTGGACATGTTCCTGTGCAACCTCACTTAGGCGTTCCTGCTCCAGCAGGGGGATTGGACTAGATGATCTTTTGAGGTCCCTTCCAATCCAGAACATACTGTGATACTGTGATACTGTGGTCATGCCCCAGTCTGCTCCTGGTTTACAGACACAGCCCTACACATCCTTAAAAACACCAGACTCACAGAATCACAGAGTGGTTGGGGTTGGAAGGGACCTCTGGAGATCATCCAGTCCAACCCACCTGCTAAAGCAGCTTCACCAAAGCAGATCTCACAGGATCATGTTCAGGTGGGTTTGAATGTCTCCAGAGAAGGAGACTCCACAGCCTCTCTGGGCAGTCTGGTCCAGGGCTCTGGCACCTCAAAGGAAAGAAGTTTCTCTTTATATTCAGATGGAACCTCCTGTGTTTCAGTCTGTGCCCATTGCCCCTCATCCTGTTGTTGGGCACCACTGAAAAGAGTCTGGTCCATCCTCTTGACACCCAACCTTGAGATACTTGTAAGCATTGATAAGATCCCCTCTCAGCTTCTCTTCTCCAGGCTGAACAGCTCCAGCTCTCACCAGAGGGGTGTCCCGCTCCCCCCAGAGTGTTTCAGCCTGGCACCCCAGAGCTGCCTGCACTCCACCTACCCCTGCAACACTCCCGCACGGGCAATGGGACAAACTGCGGAACCGGGCAATTACCAAAAAAGACCAGTTTTACTGATTTACGCAGCATCTTTGCAAATGGTTAAATGCACCGTCATTCACAGCCTTTACTAAAAAATGCCACTGCTGCCTTCAACTTAAGACTAAGTCAGACGAACTAGTAAATCTGTTTTTGCAACAACTTCATTTTAAACCAGTGTGGGTTTTCTTTTTTAAATGCTCGCTCAGACTCAAAACCAAGGGTCTTCCATTCATTCTTCAGTGGTAGTACTTTATTCCAGAGACAACCCTGGTTCAGTGTCTGGCAGATCCTGCAGCCAAACCAGAAGGGTAACACCTTGGCGTTGCTAACTGACTACATAAGGGACAGGGCACCAGTGAAATAGGCCCGTCAATCTGTGCCTGGGCAGACAGATTTCCAGTCACAGTAAACTGTACAGTGCTGTGGATGTTGGGAAAAAAAGGAGAGATTAACAGTACATTCCCACAAGCCTAGAACACTACTGACCACAGGACTCGTGACCGCAGCAAACTACAGACTGACGGACTAATGGGTAAAGACCAATGGCTAATCTCAACCCTGACTTAATCATCCTGAATTAATCTGCTCATACCAGCTGTAAATTAAGTTAGACTTTAAAACTCTAAAGGAAAAAATGGAAGTTGCCTTCATGTAGTAGATTTAATTCTGAGAAACCCTAGAGGTGTCCATGTTAGAAAGATTCTGAATAAGAGGCTGATTTAGAACCTGATATCCAAAGGCTCTTGGCAAGAATCTTCACCATTCTTAGTTAAAAACCCTCTGCTCACCTTTCACCTTGAAGAGTCAACAGTGAGTGACAAACTGACTGTAAAGTGAAGGGACCAGAAACTCAGATTTCTCATCATTAACAACTACAGCAATATTCCCAACACTTGGCTGCACTTCCACTAGAGCTCATTCCTTTATCAGAGCTACGATTTGGAAAGTAATAATATTCAATCTGTTTGAAATACATCTTTGTTTAGGGAAAAAAAAAATTCACTTCGTTTTACATTTTGATGGCCTTTTTTTTTTATCAAAGGACTAAATCTCATGTTCAAGATTTTACTTATGTGGACTTTGGGAGATAAAACACATACGTGGGAACACTTCAGCGGGTGGTATAGCAGCTACAGAACGTCCTGGAGGCTCCTGGATAAGAAAATCATTTAACATCAGACCCAGGTGGGAAAAACAACAGTGAAAAACAAAAAAGGCAAAAAGCAGTTTGAATCACATTCAGACTCCTCTAAAAACAGAGTTTCTGCTCCAGTCTCAGCACAGAAGTGGCTCTGGCAAAGCCTTTGAAATTTCACCATCCTCAGAAGAGAAGGATGCAGCATCTTCACAATAAAGACTGGCCTGCTAGTTAACCTTCTCCTGAGATTCTCCCTTTTACCTTCATTAACTGTTTAAAAAAAAGTATTCTTAAAAAAATCTTTTGTAACCCTCCCCAGTAAAAACTATAATTGTAAAATATATATGTTTTCTCAGTCTTTTAAAGATCAAGGTTTCTGTTAAATTTTTCCAAGACGGTTGAGTTTGTATGTTCAAATATCCACTGCTGTGTTGGAGATGAAGGATTGCAGCTGTTCATAAAGATCTTTCGGTCACTCTCACTGCAGTCCATACAGCTGCTGCTTACTGGATGGAAGAGGGTCTTGTCCTGGAGAAGAGAAATTTGATGTGAGGTTGCCAAGCAGAGAAGCAAAGTTGTTCTAAAACCAACAGAAAGAAGTCTTAAAAAACAAGGCAAGCTGTTTTGTCACTGGGACGTATGACAATAAGTTGTTGGTTGGCAAGTGGCAGGGTCCATTCCCACCCCTTGCAACAGAACCCAGCCCAATCCTCCCATCTGCACAGGGAAGCTGGAAAGCTACATCTAAAGCCAGGTTCTCCAGCCACCAGGCTCTCATCCCGCTGCAGTCGCTCCACAGCACCTGCATGCAGATTGCAGGGACTTGGACAGGACATTTAGTCAAGAATTCACTTCCTGTTGCCCACAGAAGGATAGCTTAGGAGGAGGATAAATAAATCCTTATCTACTTTTGGCATAACTTCTAGTGCTTAGAACAAACCAACAGACACACCACACCTTTCTGCAAGCAGGTTTTGCAAGCGTTTTGCATCACCTCAGTGCCAGCTGTGGACAGAGCCACAAGGAGAGTGTCCTTCTGCTTAGCAAGCCCTGGAGAAGCAGTTGTCACCATTTCTAACCAGTGGAAGAGGGGAGAAGAGGGGAGTCGCCTCTTTCTGATCAAGAGTAATTAATGGCACAATGATAACAGACTGCCTGCGGATTCTCTTAGCGCCGCTACATGAACAGAGGAATAAAACGTGAGCGGTGACATTTTAAGGAAATTTGAACGCCTACAGGCAGTTTGGCACCTTAAACGAGCACACGCACATGCATGTGCACACACATGCAGACTCACTTTTCGGTATCTCCAGAGCTGGTTCCCCTTCATTCCGTGACAGTCATAGAGGGTCACAGGACTGCTGTGGGAAATGGCATCAAAACAAAACTTCTTGGTATGCTGAGGATCCCCAGGACGGATGTCTTCTCTCCAACTGAACGTGAACACCTGCCAGGACAAACAGGACCCTCAGGATGGCTGGCACCGCACATGGTGCTTTCACCAGCAGAATGACGTTCCCTTCTTTGCCCACAGGGTGGGGATGGCTTCAGAGAAATGACATCTTATAGAGAAATACCTCTGGGAACAGTGACTGCTGACCAGGAGGGTCTGTACCAGCCACTCCACAGACTGCCGCACCGCTAAATGAGTGTGCTGCTGCAAACAGCCGTGCTGGTTATCTCAGGTACTGATAGCAGCTGTGAATGTCTCTGCAATGCAGACACACATCACGGATTAAGTGAGCAGCTGACCAATTACAGCACTTCACAGGTAGCAAAAAAGGCAGAGTGCTACAGGAGCTCTGAGTTAACGCCGGCGGTCATCACATGGGTCTGCCTGCAGCCACCTTGGGAAGAGTCTGTCCCACACCTCTGGGACAGGAGCCCACAGCTCCCCACCCCACCCACAGGAGTATCAGAAGGACAAATATGGGGCAAATGCTTCCTGGAGCTCTCTCCTACTGACCCTGCAGTGATTTCTCAGAACTTGCAGGTGAAATGAAGAGAAGCATACTACAAAAAAAACCAGAAAGGATTTTAGCTCTAGTAACCAGGCACAACCTATGCCTGACAACGCTGTGGCCTTGATGAAAGCTGCCTGTCCTGGTTTCAGCTGGGATAGAGTTAATTTTCTTCCTACTAGCTGGTAGAGTGCTGCGTTTGCGATCTAGAAGGAAAATAATGTCGATAACACACTGATGTTTTAGTTATTGCTAAGTAGTAGTGAAGGACTTTGCAGCTCCTCACATGGCCCTACCATTGGGAAGGGTGGGAGCAGCCACAGCCGGGACAGCAGACCCAAACTGGCCAAAGGGATGCTCCGCATCACATGATGTCATGCTCAGTATATATTTTGGGGGAAGAAGGAGGAACACAGGGACATTCAGAGTGATGGTGTTCATCCTCCAAAGCAACCTTTATGTGACAGAGCCTGGCTCTCCTGGGGACGGCTGAACACCTGCCTGCCCGTGGGAAGTGGTGAATGAATCCCTTGTTTTGCTGTGATTGTGCACACAGCTTTTGCTTTACCTGTTAAACTGTCTTCACCTCAGCCCACAAGTTTTCTCACTTTTACTGTTCTGATTCCCCCATCCCACGGGGAGGGAGCAATGGGCTGCGTGGTGCTTAGGTTCCAGTTGGGGTTAAACCACAACACCACCAGATGCGAGCACATGTGGCCTGGAAACCCTGAGCCACCAGGCTGGACTACGGTAGAAAAGTTGGAGGAACTACCACCACACGCATGCTCTGCTCCTTGCCCTGCCCTGTTGGCATTTGGTTTTGGCCACAGCTTGAGACGGTCGCGTGATCCAGCTGCATCGTCAGCTTGATAATCAGAGCTTGGCTTATGACATGTTTTAAGCACCGTAGGACCAAATCTCACAAAACACAAACTGGTTTAAAGGCAGGCACTCGGGTCCAGCTTTTGCTTTCTGCTTTGACAAGAACAGCATCTCTGGCAAGGCTGCAAGTGTCCTCTGTGACCAGCACTAGCCAGCGTGGTTCTGCAGGGCTACAGCCAGCACACGTGCCTCTCGGTCCCCAAAGGGAAGGGGCTGTTCTGGGGACTCCTTTTGGAGCCAGGGGGAGGAACGGTCCTCTCTTCAGAGAGATCTCATGGAACAGTAAGGAAGACCAGTAACGAGCAGGGTGCTGCTATTTGAAGTAGCATGGCCAAAAACTTTTGCACAAAGAAGCTACTTTGTTCCTGTCTCTCTTCCCAGAGAAATCATTGCAATTGTTTAGGCTCAATGCTACATAGAAGTTCAAAACGCATTCTCCTCCTAAACATAAGCCAACACTAATTGTTCAAGATCCTCCTGAAGCAACAAAGGCTTAGTTTTGGACTGTGCCTGAGTAAATTGGTTTTGTTTCTAGTTTTCATGCATCAAAATTGATATGCAACAGCCTTCTGTCTCCTACTACTGAAGCCATTCCCCTGAAGAGTTATGCATGGCTCTGTAATAGAGGCATTGTTTTCTTGATCTTTTCTCAGCTCAGCTGCTACAGTTTAGACAAACTAATATTTCCCTCCCTTCTGTTACAATAAAGCTGTCATTTCTGGCACCTTATATGTTGAGAAGGTGAATTTATAGCCTGGCCGGTTTCATCTCTCTCCAGCAATAGTTGGGTGTTTATAATGCATTTGCCTCCTGTCACAGGGATGATAGTAAATGGTTATTGAATGCTCCTGGAGGTTCATTAATATGCATGATGTTCCTCCATCACTTCTTTCAGCACAACCTTTGAAGTTAATATTCACTTTGTTACATATTACAGCTGCCTTGTTTCTGGTTTCTTTTATTATTTGGGCACATTGTTTTCTTCCGCTTTCTTTTGCTGCTCTGAGAACTTCAAAGCGGAGGTAAAAGCTCAGCACCAAGCCTGCCAGGCTCCAGACCTCGTTACGAGCAAAAGCCACATCCTGCTACAAGCCCATCAAATATAATTAGCACACAAGCCTTGGAGTGCACAGCACCCTCTGTTCACCTGACAGAGTTGTGCAGCAGCCTTCCTTCTCAAACAGTTGTGCTTATAACTTCTTGCTCTGCAGATTTATTCAGGGGCCAATGATCTACCGAGGGACAGTTACCTGCACGTTGTTCCATGCTGCCTCTCCTCTGTCCTTCACGCAGTTTTCCAGCCTCAGTGGGGACCCCAGGGCACCATGCTTAGTATCCACACACAGTCCAGTTCCTACATTGCGTATCTGAAATAGCACATTAGTCGCTGAATCTCTTACTATTACCAAGTGATAGAAAAGAAGGCTTAAACTGCCTCAAGTAGTGGCACTACTCATTTGAAAACAATTTTACGATTCCTCACTAAACTATGCATCTCAGCTGGTAGACAACAGCCAGGAAAGAGCGTGGGAACCATCACCAGCTGTACAACAACCTCCAGGACACAGAAAAACCCATAGCCCACTGTGTTGTAGTGTCTAACAATCCACGGCTTCGCCCCAGGGCGATTCTTCTCCCAGAACACAGCTGACTTCAAAACCAGAGATGGTGTTCCTGGCTTTTGTATGGAAAAGCTAAGGAGCAGAGTAGCTCACCACAGTTGTGTAGCCCTTTGGAAAGACAAGATTTCTACTACTGCTCAGCTGCCACCTCTCCCTAGTCCTCCCTGCTGGCATGTTCTGCCTTCTATTAAATTCACAACATCTGCCTAGTGGCTGCCTTTTATCAGGCCGATATAATGGTAGAGGTGTTCTGAAACATAGCAAACAGGATCTTTAAACTCTGTTTTCCCACCTTACAGCAAACCATTGGTGGAGCACATGGCTCAGGCAACTTTAAAAAGCCAAACCGCAGCCTGTTTGCTCACTGCAGATTTCGAGCACACACTTGCCTCTCCCCAGGCAGCTGCTGGAGGCTCCACTGGTGGGTAAAACTTGGGCAAGTCCCAGGCGACCTCGTTCATGAACCACTTGAAGCTCTTGCAGTTGAGGTTGTTGCGAAGTTCCTTCTGAGCCGCGACGTCCCCTGCAGAAAGATGCCGGTACTCCGGTCTGCGCTGGTATATGTACTCTGCGTATTCATCCATCCACACCTCGGCCACACGCTTCAAGTTCTGCGTGGGTAACAGCCACATGTGAGAACGTGCCAGAAAAATCACGTCAGAACCCTCTGCGCAAACTACCGACATTAGCATTCAGAACAGCTCTCATGTTTTTGCTCAGAACGGATTTTCATTCACATCCACTCTTTCTCTCCAGCTTTAGGACAAAGATTATTTTTATTACTCTCCAGTTCCAAGGGACTTTTAGAAAGATATTTTCAGTTGAGGTCAAAACAGAATCCTGGCACTTGGCCATTATATCTAGCTCCTTGTGGCTAAGAAAAACAACATTAATCAAAAGTTGTTGTGCGGTTCCAACCTCCCCCCCCACACACTTTTTTTCTCTTCTGCAAAGCAGTTAGTCAGAAAATGATGCTGGTAAATACCACTGGACATTGAAAGGTCCCTGACAAAAAGGTGCTTTCTTAAATCCTTCTTATTGCATCTTTTATACTCATCTAGGAATGGGATCTGCAGTACTCCCTTCTGGAAAACTTCAGCTTACAATATGCTTTCTTACCACTATTTTTCTATTTTTTTTGGCTAAAAAAAAGCTGTTCAAAAGAAACTCTCAGATACCACAGCAATGCGGAACTTTCAGGTGATGACCTTTCAGAATAGAAGCAAAGGGTTTCCTTCATGGCAGCAGTATATTTTACCTATCACTGTAAAGCTTAATCCACTGTGCAATTCCAAGACAGCAAAGAACAGCCCGCTCTGGAGACACCCGCCCCACTGCCTGTCCCAACACACTCCAGAGACCGTCAGACCTTGGACTGTTCTCTAGTAACTTCAGGTACGTTCTTGGTGTCACACAGTAACGTGTTGTCTCGTGCAGTCACCACTGCAGTGACTCAACAGCACAGCCCACGTTGCACAGAGATGGTCAGTCCAGCAGGGGTCATTTACTACCAAAAACAATGACGACGTTAAGAATGAGCAGAGTGCTGACCCTGCCTCAAATGCAATTGGCACATGATGAGAGCAGGTGTTCATCTCAAGGTGCTGCACTATCTTAGATGCCAAGTAACAGCCTTCCCTACACCTGTTCACCATCTCCTTCCAGCACTGTGGGAGTGTGCGAGAGCCAAATACCGAATCACAAGAAATAAAGCTCCTTCCTGAAGTGATGGCATAGATAGGAGAGCACTCTATTGCTCTGACAGGTCATTGTTTGGCTGAGTAATAAATCCAAATCTATGACTAGGGTGATGCTACTGAACCAGGAAACATCTTAACACTGTGCAAGCCATAAGACTGCAGAACAGCAGGGTACTTTGTGTTTTGTTTTGGTTTTTTTCAGTTTTGCAGCCTTCCTACTCTTACGATTTTTTTTCTCCCACCAGAGGGCAATGCAATCCCTTCTCAGTTTGGAAATTAACTGGAGAAAGCTAGTGCATGAAAGGCAAAGGCTCTTTCCTCTTTCGGCTGCACTAGATCGAGAAATAAGATGGCACAGAACATTACATTGTGGAAAATTACAGCTCACTCATTCGGTGGTCTGTGATGCTTGAAGCTGAGAGGTCTTTCAATCACCAAAACACAATCACCACGCCAAAGCCTGCTGCTCTTGGAGAGCACAGCCATAAAATGACTGGAGTATTGGACAAATTAAGCCATATCTTGTTTTTATGGGTGATTCCATAGCCAGCGCCTGATCACAAAGCCCCTTCCCGGCACCTAGAATGGCTGATGTCTGGAGCACGGCAGCTGTTTGCATGAGTCTGCAGCTCCCCTGGGCAATCTTCACTTTGTGCTACACATCCGCCATCGGAAAACTGCACATGTGAGCACTACACAAGTACAATTTATTGACTACAAAGCCTACATTTGCCTCCCATTGTGGGGTGAGAGGAGACAACAGCACAGTCACGTTGCAGTCAGACGTCTGTCGTGTGGAATGTCATTGCCACTTACTCTTGCCAGGCTGACTCCTGTTGGAACCTTGTATGGAACATATTTTCTGTAGATATGACCAACTCTAGAGCACGGGATGTCCTCCATGCGACCTCCACACATCCATACCTGTGCAACAGCAGAGATACAGGTTCACTCTTGGTTATGTGGAGAAAAACGAAGAAGAAAAAAGAAAAGAAAGGCTTTCAAGTCATGAAAAAGTTTAAATCAGATCTTTTACTTTAAAGTACACTCTCTCTGTAACACCCTCCCCTCCTTGCCTTAGTCTCAAGTCCTATAACTCCCCACTTGGAGTCATGCAGCAAGCCTTGATTTAGCACCAGTGTTATCAAGACCAATGGCTAAACAGTTCAATTTTGCCTTCTTTAGAGAAAAGAACAGGAAAAAAACCCCATCCAAGCACCCAGAGAACAGCACATGACACATTTTAAATTGATATATGTTACTACAGCAATAGTAACCTCAATAGTTAAACTGCACTGCCATAAAAGACCTGGGTGTAGGTTGTGTAATGTTGCTGTAAAAGGGAATGCATCTCTGTAGCACTGGTCATCTGTGACACAAAACACTCCAGGGAACTCAGGAGCCTGTTCAAGTGCCAGAAACCAGAAGAAACTGCTACTTTTTCCCCGTGGTTATCACTGCTCTCATGTACTTTCATTGCTGACATGCACTCATTGCTTTTGCAGCCTTACAACTTCAGTAGAAATCCCTGCCTGGTGAAAGCATAATTAGCTCTAAAAAAGCCCTCAGAAAGTCACTGGAACACACTGCTAGTTGAAGAAGACTACCTCAAGCCTTGGTTCATGTCGAGATGAGGCCCAGACGTTTCTTTCCCCATCTGGAAAGATTTCACTTTGTGCCAACACTCTGCCACAACTTTCTTTTATCCTTTATTTATAGCATGGATGTAACAGTTCTGTCCAAGTGAAACCAAAGATGTTTTCCAAACCAGCCAATCTACTTCATTAGGTTTAAGAAATAGATTCATATGTGCTTCCCAGATATATCTAATCAATACTTACAGAAGCATCCTTCAGCATGCATGACAAATGACTTTCTGAGCTCTCTAAGCACGACACTGTCTTGCCCTTCATTTTGTCCCTAGATCTGACGTTAACGCCCCAAAGGCAGCAGCATTTAAGAAGCTCCGCTGGCGCTGCTGCGTGCTGCAGTGCTCTTGATCTCTCCATTCACTGTGGCTAATTTGAGCCACCGCAGTTCACTGTACAATTAGCTTAGTCAACAGCTTCACACATAGCGGGCAATTCCATTAATATTCTACAGCGACAATATTAAATACTTAGCTTGGAATAGAAATATTTGGCCAAGGCTGCTGCATAATTATTAGCTCTGACATGAAAGTCCTCTGGAGTTTCAGCTCTGTCTACTGGCCCTTACAATTACAGTCATTTGCTGACTGCGTATAACTTAATGGAGGTTAGTTGCTCTCAGTTAGAGGAATATTTTTCACAGGCAACTTCTACAGTTCAAAGTACTTAATTACATGTCCTTATGGTGAGAGAGACAAGAAGAAAGTTGACAAACACTCCTTCCACAGAATTTCAATCTTTTTGCCCCAGCTGTGCCTTGAGAGGCTGGTACAGAAGACATGAAGATGAAAAAAGAAACTAGCACTCAGCTTGTGATGTTTCTAGTGGAATTAGAAATGCTGCTTATTCCGTAGCTGCTGTGCTTGTTGCTGCAGAGGGCCACAGAATGATTTCTCTGCTAGGAAATTAACAGGTAGGCTGAGGAAACAAGAAGTTGGGGATGTTTTGTGTTTCTATGACACAAACGGTTTGTGCAAGGCTGTGAGAGCTGCAACAGTTCTTGGAACTATAAAAAACTGTAGGAAGAGCTGAAGAAGCTGAGAGCTCAGTTGCCAGGGCACACACGCTCAACAACCCAAATTCTGACCCTGCAGCACCTATGCCCCGTCCGTCCACAAGCAGCTGCGTTTTAGTGCAACACAAGCCTGAATGAAAACAGCAGGTTTTTGCTGCCCACCCACGGGATGCCTCACCTGCCCTAGGTGAGGAAAGGCTTTCCAACAGGTCCCTGTGAACATGTCTCCTCTGAAAACACAACTTTCCTAAATGACCCGAGAAACGAGGACAGCGCTGTCCCGGCACTGCGGAGCTCGCGAGGCGGCAATGGGGACAGCACAGCATGGGGGGTGTGGAACCCAGAGAGATGATACGCTGGGACAAGAGCTCCAAGCTGGTACAAGACTCCAGGCACAGGAGATGTTACAGAAACTCATGTAATTATATGATAAGAAAAGCTACTTAACTGACTTACTGAACAAGTAAAAAATCTAAGATCAGCTTTGCAGGCTCTATTCCTAATCATGCTTTAAAATATTTACTCCCAAACGATGCTTCAATTACCGGTGCTGTGTGGAGGCAAGAGAAAGCTTCCTAATCCCTGCTAGCAGAGCTCAGTGACCCTTTCAAGGTACTTTGCCAACTCAGTGCCTTTTTAATATTGTCTCATGCTGCAAGTGACAGTGTGGCACTTGCAGCACAAATCTAATTTTAAAAGCATGCTTTCCTTTCATTCATTGCTGCTTTGATTTATTTTATTAGTGAGCTGCTTTGTGTGGTGACAGAACTCATTACAACCTCCATAAAGACAATTACCAGTCCTTATCTATAAAACTGGAAGAAGGGGGAGAGGGAAAGTGCATGACATGCACTGGTAAAACGCTGCCAACAAAAGCTTTAGAAAGTTAAAGGTCAGGGGAATCACATCCAAGGGTCTGTCAAGGAATAACTGCAAGTGAAGCAAACCCAAAATAGCTGTGCGCCAGCTAGCTGAGAGAATGCTTCCACTCAGTGAGCAGTATTTGGTTGTTTTTAAACAAGGGTACAGTTAACAGGCATGACACACCAGAACTTACGCTGCTAAAAATACAGCACTGTCAAACAGCTGAACCGGTGCTGTTCCGAGGGGCAGCACCTCGTGCCTTCACATTACACCGGCTGTCACTTGCTGGGTTCTCCTTAGGCCTGGAGAGCCGCTTTCTTCTTGTTTTACGGGAGGGTGAGACGGTGCCTCATCTCCCTGACATGACAGTAAACATCAGAGCTTGAGCCTGACGCGCTTAATTTCAATCAGCCATTTACTAAAACACCGTGAGAACAAGAATTAAAGCTGGTCAGGCAGGCGGTGCTTTATATAGTGATCTAATCAGATCTCATTAGGAGAGAACAGGAAATTTCTCTTCTTCCTCAGGCACAATTTTGCCAATCCACATTTTGAGCGAGGCACCTAGCAGCTGACAGATCTTGGCTACACTGAAATGACACCGCAGGAGATTTTTCTAAGGCCATAATCTCATCCTAATAATAAAACCATATGCAAAAGAAGTAAAACAACACCACTGGTGATATTACTTCCATCTTCTCAGTGGCCTGGAGACCTATAACTCCCTTTTCATAAAGCAACTCCAGAGCCTTTGACTCAGCCAGTGTGCTAGAAAAGCACAAGATAATATGTCACCTATTCTCTACATGGGAATGTTATGCTGATCCAATTCCCTCTCCGCTATTTCAGAAAACAATGTCACGTAAGACAGCTGAACCTCTCCTCTCAAACACACAATACAATACTGTGGTTGGTGTCTGAACACAAATTAGCTGGGTGTACAAGGTTTATGGTTTCCAAAGACTGCAACCTTATCGAGCCCATGCTTCCCAAGAGGGGAAAAAGAAAAACAACACAAAGGAAAGAGTCCAGGCTTGAAAAGAAAGCTGGTTCTGCAAGCCACAACAAAGATAAAGACCATGGGTTAGACCAATGGAGAGAAGCTGGCTGGTTGTCTGAGCACACACTGAAAGGTGGGAAGGACACAGTGGGGAAGTTAAGGGGGTTCTCTGCATAACAAGGTGAGAGGACAGAAGCAAGCACAACCAATAATTCAGAGAAATCATAATCCTTTGTATTGTAAGCATCAGCTGCTGTTGCAGCTGGGACTTACTGCTCTATAAAAGATTAAAGTAGCTCAAAAAGCACTGGGATCTGTGTGTTTGCACAACACCTTCGCTCGTACAACATACACCAGCACAGCCCCTCCTTACTGTCTGGGGCACTTCAGAGGAATGATAACACTTTCCAAAAAATCACATTTCAGGCTCCACTTTCCTGCTGCTGCTTGGTGGGAGGCTACTCCAGAACTTGAACCAAGCACACCAGCGTGAACAGAGGCCAAACATTCAAGTCAATGGGCTGAACCTGATCTCTGCATCAGCAGATAGGAAAGGAAGAAGAAGCCACCCTGTACTGCAGCTGAGAGCTTGAGAATTAAGCAGCATGTGCTGGCTTAGAAACAAAATAAACAAACCAAAAAACAAACCACAAAAAAAGCAGCAGAATGCCTGGCCTGTTTCGGTGTGGGCAAACGTGAGCTGCTGGAAAGTGGTGTGGGGATGTGCCTGGAATGAGCAGCGGAGGCTCCCTGTCAGCACTAACTCCAGTGAATGCTGTCAGAAGCGAACCCTTGGCAGCTGCGCCCTAACTGAGCACCTGCCAGGAGGCCGGTGCAAAACGTGAACCAGAAATCTGCTGCCGACGTGGGGCAAGGGAGATGCAGGCGTTAGATATGCGGAGAGAAGCTACGGAGCACTTGGGTCTGTTGGAAAACACGCAACGTGCTTTCAGCTATGTGTAGGAGCGATAAAGGACTCAGCACTCCGATTCAATGTGAATCACGCAAAGCCCTTTGTTACAGAAACAAGCCTCCTTATATATGCAACTATATTCTAATCACGCATCCACGCTCCAAGCATGGATTCGCTAAATGAGTATCATGGGCTGCCCATGCGCTGGAGTCTCACTGATGATACGTCCGATGATTCACGCCACACCAGGACCGCGCTGATTGAGGAACGCCCCTCTTTCTCACAGCAGATTCTGTTCTCAGCTTCTCTAAGCAGCCTTGAGATTCCTTTGAGCCAGACTAATTCAGCAACAAATCTTTATCTATCAAAACCCCTTCACAGCTATGGAAATCAGGAGAAGCAACCCATGTCGATACTTTGGGAAAAGGATCTGGAATAATGCAGTGATCTACGATCACCAGAATAAGTGCAGTGGATGTTTCCTATTGCTGAAGCAAGGAGTAAAGACCATGAGTACTGCTCATGCCTTTTCCCCTCATTACTTGTTCTTTTCAGGGCACCTGTCAATATGGCTTGTTTGCACCAAGCCCTTTGAATTTTACAAAGGTGTTACAACCTCTAAATTACAAGACAAACATTTCTAAAACTGAAATGATCTATCACCTGGTGAGAGACACTCCAGATTCTCATTCTTTGCTCTTGAAGTGCAACATACAATTAAAAGATTGAGAACCACACCACTCAAGATCTGAGGTACAGAGTACATCTATATTTATGTCTATACAAGTCAGAGACAATTTTTCCTCTTCTGTTCCCCCATATCCAAAAAATCAGAGACTGTATATTTATGGAAGAGAGGCTTGAAGAAGTTTAGCGAAGATTACATAAGCCAAACAGAACAGAAGCCACAAAAATACTGGAAGAGAGGCACCATGATTGCAAATAAAACTGAGCGTAGATAAGTGCTGTATAAAGTAGCATTTCCAGAAAGGAACAGTTTAAATGCTTCCTATGTAATGCTCCAAATTAAATATATTAATCTCAAAGAAAATGAAGTGGTTATGGAGGCAGCAGAACGTTGGTATTTGTGGAGTACGCAGGAGCATTCAGAAAATCAGAGCTATGAAGTTGTGGTTAGAAAAGACACATTGTCACTTTGGGTAAATTATTAAGTTTTGTTCTTATCATTGCAGAAAGATAAAAAACACAGGAAAAATTGTAGAAAAGAAGAGGTATAGAAGTGGTTGTAGTTAGGGGCAGCAGAATGGAACGGTAACAAGTGCCACACACAAATAGCGGTGTGTGCTTGTTGGCCCTTTCTCCAAAAGCCAGGAACGCACTCTGAGGTCAGCACCCCCACCGAGAGGGAGGAGAACGGTTCTTGCACCACGGTTCTCACACCATGTGGATTTACAGCGTGGTTTGCCCGGCGCATTCTGCAAACAGGGTTCCTGAAGCAGCGAGGCTCATTTGAGCAAGCATAACACCTGCGACTCAGACTCAAGCCCGTAACCTTCCCGTTGTGTTGGATGATGACCTGAAATAGGAAGATCCCTGACCTGTAGAAGTCCTTGGTTACAGGCTGAGCTATTCTGGGTATAGACAAGTAAGAAAAAGAAGCAGCGTGTGTTTTCTGTTTCAATATGGAAGGGATAGATGGACTCCTTCATTTCTAGTCTAGAAATTCCTGTTTTAAGAGATTGAGAAGACCCAGAAACAGCAGTTTGGGTTAGAAAGTTTGTTTCTAATTTAAAGTTCACCTACATTTTTTGTCTCTCCAGCATGCTATGTTTTCCAGTGATGTTTGGTGTACATCTTTTATACAAGGAGCAAGGCTATTAATAGAGTTCGATCCTCCAGCTAAATGTTTTCTGAGGTGCTAAACACTGATGGTTTCTCTGTTGGCTTGCCTTCCGCCTGGAAGTTTCTTCACAGAAGGAAGCAGAGCCAGCTGATGACAGAAATACGTACCATCTCAAAACAGAAAGGCAAGAGGCTCCTAAATAAACTTGTTTATTCCCAGTCTCTCAGCAACAGAGCCCTGGATTTTAAAATAAAGGCGAAAAAACTGTAAAGTGCAGCCCCTATGTGGCCAAAAAAAGAATATGCTTAAGGAAAAAAGAAAAATGAAAGAAAAAATCTGCTCCTGGTGAGGCTTGAGGAGGCCAGATCTGATGGAATGGATCAAAACCAGCAGCACAAAGAGCACCTGCACCCACAGCCCCCAGGCACAGGAAGGGATCCCTTGTCAAAGGCAGGCTGTGCATCTGACACACTTAGAATCTGAACTCCCATTAGATAATAAACAGTGTGAAAACAGCTACCCCAAATCTCAACCCAGAACTTTAAATTATTTGACAGTGCCCCTTTAACTTCAAAAATCTCAGTTTGCTTCTAAAGGTAAAAAGGCAGCTCTAAGCTCGCCAGGAAATGTCATAGCTTCATAAATTCTATGAACAAACCTTCTATTCTTGCAATTCCAGCAGAATTATTAAATCTATCAGCCACAGATGAATGTATCAATTTATCTTAATTTCTGAAAATACACTGAGCCTCTTTCAGTTAAAACTTCATTTTTCTGTTGCACAATGAAAGAAAAAAGGGGTCTTTGCAGAGATTAATTAAAGCAAATTTATCCCTCCATAAATTACCATCTCTGGACTGAAATAAACCACAGTGTGTTTCAGAGAGGATAAGCAAACAGCTGAATGCAGTCGTCTTATTTCCTGCAGATCAAGCAGTGCAACTGTGTGCTGTGGCATTAGAGACAAAGGGCTTGCCCAGCCGCTGGGCAAGCCGCTGGAAATCAGCGCTTTCCAAAAGGGCCAAGGCAAAGAGGCTGAACACAGCCCCTGCCCCTCCTGCAAAGAATGACCTTGTTACACCATTTCATTATATGCAACACAAAAATAAATGGCTCTAACCACAATGGCATCTCCAAAAAGGGTGACCCCCCCCACCCCTTCCTGCCACCATTACAGAGGATAAGGGACCTCCAATAGGACATGATTAGTATTGGTTTTGTGGTTGGTTTGGGGGGGGTGGGTGGGGTTGGTGAGCAAACAATGGAAGAAAAAATACATTGTCTTGAAAACAACATCTTTTCTTCCACTGTTTGCTGTACAGGAGTACATGGTGCATATGTACAGTAATATGGCTTGCTGAATCTAGTTTTACATGCATAGAGGCATTGAGATTTAGGAATGTTTTGTAAAAGATCAGCCATAACCTGGTTTATCAGGGGAGACATGAGGAATTTCAGATGCTGAAGCTAAACTGCAGTACGTTAGCATCACTACCATCTTCTCGTCCTGTGCTGAGGTCAACTGGCTTAGGTCAGTGGCATCCAAACACCTATAACATTAAATATGCAACCTCTGAAAGAGAAACTGTGTGGTGGCCCAAACAGAGTTTAATGTAGAAATCTTTACTCAATTTGCTCCAGGCTATGGAAACAATTCCCACCACTGAACACAAGACAAGCCACCAACTGTCAGTGGTCTGGGACATGCCAGTGGGTTTCCTAGAACTGATTTCAGTTTGTCATATTCCAAGACAACCCAGGTACCAGTGATCTTTGTAGGTCACAGTGACTCATTACTATTAGTATGCATTTCTGGTCGGCTGGCTAACTCTTATTTTAAAGCCCTCAACTGAACAGCTTGCGCAATCAGTAACAGAATTGTCCCCAAGCCAGGCAGATAATGATCTGAAGTCATTGCCAGCAACAGCGTTATTATTCCAATTGTTGAGGATTTCTTACAGGGTAATTAATCGTCTCAGTTCCTTGCAGCCAGGAGTCAGATGGATCGACTGCAGACAGTAAGTTACTCTCATCTCTGGGAACTCAAACTCAGGACTGACATACTCAACTGAGCAAATACTGAGCTGCCTGAATCCTCCTTCCTTCAAGCAGGAGAGTATTTCGTCATCTTGCCAGGGTGAGGACTAAGCAGCCTGACAGTCAGAGAGCTGCACACGAGCTGACTTACCCTTGCTGGGAAGAGCGTATGGATCTGAAGCTGTGACCACAAATCAGGGGACACCCCAGCTAATCATGCTCCAAAACTGACCCTCACAAATGACTGGTCACATCATCACTGTTTCTTCTGTGTGCTATCAAAATACTCCCAGCTCTTTCACCTTTAGTCACACGCAAAAGCAAGGACAAGATAGATCATTCACATTTTGTTCCTCGGAACAATTTTTAGTTTTCAAAACAAAAGTAATTTCCAGAGAACATAGCTCACCTTAAAGGATATTTCATACTGCTCTCCTCCCCATATCTCCAGACCTGCATCATACCCTCCCAGCTCCCAGAACCACTTTCTATCGACTGCAAACAGTCCTCCAGCCATTACAGGAGACCTTAAGGAAAAACCAGACTCCATATTACAAACACATTCATAGATACAGATCTCTAGCTAAACATTTAAAAAACAAAGCAAGACTTGACAAATATTTTCACCAGCCCAGTGTTCTCAGTGTGTTTGCAGCCCTGTTGAGCATTGAACAGTTGGTTTTGCATTATCTACCAATTTCCCACTTGCAAATTAGGAGGGCCAGGAGAGCCAGACTAGGCTCCCTTCAGAAGCAGTCAATGTCCCTCCTCCAAACAGGCATAAGGAGTCACCATCAGGTGACAGGACAAAACCTCTCCCAGAGGGACCCATACACTGCACAGGGGATGCTCTGTCTCAGTAGTCCAATCAAGTCATGGAGCTTGACCTCAAAAAGTGTTTTGTTGGGTTATTTTTGAGCACTGCAGAAGTAAAGGACAGCAGAACTGTCTCAATGTTGGCAAACACAGCAACAGCAGAACATAACCACAGATTTACTTCTGCAATGCACTGCAATCATTAAAATTGCTCTAATTATTCTGCTAGGTTTTCTTCTTCTGCCACCCGGGAATGACATATAAGTTGCCATTGGTTTCTTGTTTTCAGCAAAGCATTAGGGATACTAAGTTATGTCTGAATGATCTCGGTAATAAATGACCACATTAAGTATTACATGCCAGTTTTAAATGAAATGTTAACTTCTGCGGGAATCAAGGTGGCAAAAAAATAGCAGTGAAAAGGAAAGTGTTCACAGCTACTACACAACGCATTTCTTTTAAACCAGCAAAGCAAACAACTGCCAAAAAGCAAGTAGCTTAACACCAGCTTCTTACTTTTACTACACTGAGATGTAAACCAACCCTTGTAACAGGGTGTTTTGTTAGCCAGCCTTTACCATGCTGCATTTCAGTAACTTACTCAAAGGGATCACTGGGATCAAGTTTCTGTAACTCAGGAGGAATAGGGATCCGCTTGTAATACATCTCCCAGTCAAATGCACCTCGCATTGCATCTCCAGCCTGAGTCTCATATCCAAAGTGGTCGTGATCAATAACATCAATCATAGGGCAAACGATAGTCTTGCGGTTTCGGGCAATGCGATCTGAAGATTGGAGAAACATGTTAGAAAACCTGAACCTGCTGGTTTCGTTGACCATGAAATTACAGAAAAGAGCATCAAAACATGAAGTTGTCTAAGAACGACACTCATTCTTCCCATTCATTCCTTTTCAGGCAGATGTTCCAATTTATATTAATTCAAGCTAAAACTATTGAGACAGAAACACCAGGCACTCACGCGACAGTGACCATCACCCGAAGCAGAATAGAAGGACACAGCCACATGTTTGTTTGGTTTGGTTTTTCTTTGTTTGTTTTCCCTTTTAAGACATTTCATCTTCCTTTTGTCCATTTACAGCTTGAGGGGAAAGCAGCAGGTGCAAGTAAAACCAATTCAACACCAACACCTGTTGCCAGCTCTTTAGCCGTTCAGCCCTCAGCCCCGTCCAGCACCAGAACTCACCCAGCAGAGGAGGCAGCCAGTTCACATTGGCCTCGCAATGCGAATCCAAGAAGGTGATGACGTCCCCTATGGCCACAGAGGCCCCCAGCATCCGTGTTCTTATCAGCCCTTCTCTCTTTTTGGTTCGGAGGATTCTTACGTTTGGGAACTGGGCCATATAATCTTCCAGGCGTTTCTTCAGGTGTTCTGTATGAAAATGAGAAATTTAAACACTGTAACAACTGGTTTCTTAAAAACGCAGCTCCTTTTTTACCAGAAGGAGATGGCTTTGGAAGTATGTCCTGAACAGTTAACAATGCAATAACAGGAAAAAGGAAGCACGAATAATATATTTTATATCCAGCGTTCAAACGTAACTGCTTAACCAAGGCTTTTGAAGATGTTCTAAAACCTTAGAAAGAATAGAAAAGCAGGAACTAGGAGAAGACGGAGGAGGGAAGAAAACAGCAGAGAAAGAGCAGAAGGAATCAAAAGTCAGCTGGCAGACCTATGGGAGAACTTGATCAGGGCAGGGATTCTTGGACACTTTTGTGAAGCTCAGAAGAGATGCGGCACAATTTACTTTCAGAAGTAAAATGCGCTCAGTGCGTTTGTGTTTGTTTTCTTCAAACCACACAACGTGACCATCCACTCATACCTAAATAAAAAAGAGCAAAAAGCCTCGGCAGACATCGCTTCAAGCTGGCACGGCCAACACAGCCACTGTGTACATTTGGCTGCCTATGTTAAATGCTTATCAGAGGAGATATTTGCAATTAAATACTGAAATATTTGTGCTACTGAATATGGACTGAAGCCACATCTGAATAATTAGCACAGACATTTGTAGTCAGCATGATTAACAAGAATTCAAACAGGAGAGCTGCAGTGATCAAAACAGTGGATAGATTGTTCAGATACGGATGTAGAAATCTTGGTCTATATAAAGAGTGAGGGGCACAAAGCTGTCTTTACACCAAAGAAAAACCTAAAAATAAGCAAAGAGCTGATGCTGGCCTAATCACTAGTGGGTTGATCTTTAGGCATCTGAAGTTTTGACCTACTTGACAGCAAACCCCACTCAGAGCATGCCAGGGACTGCTCATTAACGCACTGTGATCCACCGCCACCAGCAACCTTCGAGGAAACAAGCCTCGCTAGACAAAAGCTGGTTGGTCAAATTAAGCAATTAACTGATCTTAAAATCTCACACAACAAAACTCGAATAGAGGCAGTCACTCAAATACCAACAACCTCATAGGTTTATTTGATTTGACTATCGGGAACACATCCACCACGTTCTGTGTAGCAGAGTCTTCCTCGGCTTCCAAAGCAAGCAGGAAAGGCAGGGGCTGAGCAGATGAACAGTGTGAAAGTGCCCTGAACAGGGCACCAGGGAAGCCAGGTATTGGAACAGTTGTCTAAAAAGAGCATAGGGGTAAATTAACTAAGTGATGAGCTCACCCCCATGCTGCTGACCCAGCAATTGTGCTTCAGGGTTTTAGCCACTGGAGGAAAAAAATGGGCAAAATCCCGATGACTAATACACATTCTGCACCTTCTCTTTGAAGCAGCCATCACCTGCCTTCCTTCAAAGATCACCCAAACCAACTTCTTTGCTTTTAAGGTATTCCTAGCAAGCACTATGCCCTTTTCAAAGCTTTATTTAACATTCCCCAGGATTTTTTGCTCACAAATGCATTTTAGTGTTTTGCCTGACAAGTCTAATTGTCCCACAATATCTACATATGTTTCCCTGCTCAATAGAGCCCTTAGTACTTCTTGCTGTCTAGCACGCTTTTCCCTCATCCTTTTCAAGTCTCTTCTGAATAGATCCTCTCAAGCAACCAGAAATTTCGTCCACTCAATTACAGATTTTTCAAATAAGGGCCTTCCATAGAGACTAGATATATTATCAGTGCAGCTGCCTTCCTCCCGAGGCAGTGGGTAGACTTGAAAAGCCAACAAAAAAGAGGAGAAAAAGAAGAAAAGAAAACCCACCACTGTTTAACATCACAGCTCATCCTTTGCCATTGTTAAGTTTATCACAAAAGATTAGTTCATCAGAAAAGGGAACAATCAATCCTCGCTTCAAGCACAAATCAGCCAAGCCCAAGGCAGGAGGTACAGCTTAGTTAATCTACCCAAGACAAGATAAACATGAGCATGGCTGCTTGTTATAATAAAGGAGGTGACTGTCAGACAGAAGCTCTGGGTCCGACTCTCCGAGCAGCAGCCACACATACTGTAGCACTTGCAAGATCAGACCCCACAATACTTATATTATGTAAACCAGACCTACACAGCACTGGAAAGTCTTAAAAAAAATCCCAAACACTCCAAAACAATGGAAAAATATATATAGACTGGGACACACGTTACAAGCGCTATCCTGGCAGCCAGGAGGGATGATGCTAAGACACACTGTTCCTAATCACTGCAGAAATATCCACACTATTACTGCAGTTTGTAAGGTTAAGACTTATGTATCATGAACTGCAAGTGAGCAGACTTCATTGCATCTCCTTTCCCTTACTGAAGAATCACAGATTTCCATGCAATCTCACAAACAACATACAGAACACAGTGAAATCCACTTTTCAAAGACAAGGGTTTCTTGTCTCCTCATCCCTGTGCTATTCCTGCCAACCAGCCTGGCCCCTACACACCCAAACAGAAAATATTTATTCACTCTATTACAAATATCGTCACAATTAAGTCAATGTTTGCTTTTAAAAGCAAATCTGAAAAAAACAAACAAGTGGCCCTAATTGCTACAAAATTTTATGAGGCTTTAAAAGAATATATTTTGGAATCTTGTCACACCGAGTAATTTTTATCACAAGGGCAATTTTCTTTAATGAAAGTTGTTAGGTGAGCTGGATGGATTCCAATGGCTGTGCCTACCCTGGGCAAAGTAATACAGCCCAAACATATAAATGAGAGAAGGATTATCTGCAAATTAAAAACTAGACTAGTAGCTTGCTAACAGGCTTAGTGATAAACTTGATATACAGCATTTACATTAACAGTACCAGTTAAAAACTACTGCTTTCTTTAATTTGAGCTGTAAATAAAACTGTGTAAAGATAGCAGAGAAGCTTCAAGAGCAGGCCTGCTGAGCATAAGCAATCCCAAATCTTTCCAAAATAATACTTTTTTTTTTATCCCTAGGCTGAATTCCTGGGATGGATTTTTTTTTTTTAGAGCTTAAAGAGGCAAATACACAAGAAACAAGACAACTTAGATGTGGATCTGCAGAGCCAGAGCAGATTAAATGGCACTGCAGTCGCAGGGTCCATGGGACTCAGCTGTTGAAGTCAAACTCGCTCAGATCCTGCCCGTCTTTCACATCCCGTCGGCTCCACCACGTTTTCACTGAGGCTTCTGCAAAATCACCGACTGGTCAGAGCCAAATCCATTCAAAAGACGCTACAAACCTAAGTAATTTTCTCACAGTGGAAGGGAACCAGCAATTCTCAAGTTTCTGACATGTTTTTAAATAACGTCTTGCCTGCCTGCTTTAAGTTCAACAGCTATTCCTCTCAAGAGCTGCTCTGCAGTAGAGGAACCTCCTCCTCTCGAGCTTGCCGAGCTCAGTTTTGCAGAGCCGCAGGCCACTGGAGGCACGCAGCTCAAACCTGGCCTGGTTGGTGTCATTTTCTCTCCCTCAAATCACATGCCAAGACCTGAAGCACCTGCTAAGAGGTAACTGCGTATAGGGTGGTTCACCTTCCCCACAAACACCTATAAAAGCCACTGCTACATGCAATCAGTGTGCACCTCCCTCCCCGGGCAAACTGGATGCCCATGAGCTTCCCAGGGGGTTGGGTGAGTTAAAGAAAAGTGGTTGCATCAGGGCTGCTGAGAACTTGAGAGTTTGTTTTGTTTTTAAGCAGGAGACGTGGCTTAAAAGACGTGGAACTGATGACTCAGGTCATTCTCTCCTGAGATGCAAAGATGGGGGTTGTTTTGAGGAAGTCACTGGGCTCTTTTAGAGCAGACCCATGTTCTGGTGGCACTTTGGGACTCTTCAGAGCTCAGATGATTAACACAATGTCCACCTCGGGGTGCAGTGAATCCTGGGCAGCTGCCACTGAGGGGTGCTCACCACACATTTGCTTTCTGTACTTTGAAGGATTCAAGCTGGATGTTTTGAGCCATGTGGCCATTGCTCAGGCTTTTGAGCTGTCAGGGTCATTAACTGATCCCATGGAACCTTTATTTCCACAGATGTTTGAACTCAAAGGAGCTGCAAGCAAAATCAGGCAAACCGTTCTCCACAGAGGAAGACAGGGTAAGGCTTTTAGGACTCACAGTTTGTTTGGCAATAACATTGTTGGCATAAAGCCTTTTTATGTATGTCCCTGTAGCATCTCTGCAGTATTTGGCAGGGAAGGGAGAACCAACCTTTGTGATCTTGGGACAGAAAAAAAAAAATCAACTAATTTTAAGTACCAGTCAGGACTTAAAACTACAGTACAGATTTATGTCCAGAGAAAGAATTAGGTGGCAAACATCGCACAAGTAGGACAGGGGAAATGTTTCATATGTTACTTTAGACCCTATCACCTTTGGCTTCTGAATTTTACACTGTAAAGCACATCTGCAGCTCTCGTCTCCTTGCTCGTGAGTACCATCAACCCAATCCAGAATGAACAGCGCTGCAGAAACACTCACAGACACCTTCCTGTGTTACTCAGATGCCACCAGCAAAACCAAAGTTCCCTCTGCCCCACAGCATCCTGGCTCCTGCCGAGGTGTTTTGCTCCAGTTTACACTCAGGAAGGTGAAGATAACATGAAGACGGGAGAGCCGCTGCACTCTGGAAATTCAGGGACGGCTCCTGCTGAAGGGCAGATGGCACAGGAGGAGAGGACAGGAGGATCTGCAGAATTCCCTTTCAAGAAGGTAGGGCTGCTTTCCCTTCCCTGCAGGTTGTTTTGGATCATGTCCAACCACTAGGACCTGAAGTGCAACTGTTCAGCTGGCATCTATTTACAGGTTATCCCAGCCTCCTGTCCCTGCCCTCCACAGGCAGACGTGCTTGTTTAAGATTACAAATGAATCCATTCGTCTTTACTTAGACACTTGGCCCTAACAGGCTGTTTAACAATTTAAGAATGAATTATACTTCTCCCGGATCTATCACAATGTGCAAGCCAGGCCTCCCTGAAATAGAAAGCTCTACATCATTGAAATTACCATCTCTCCCTGTTTTGGTGCAGATGAGTAATCTTTTTAAATAGCAAAATGTGCTGTTATCCAAACAGACAGCACTTACGCTAGTTTTAATTTTTTTTACAATGTTTTCACTCTCTGATCACTGAGGTTGGTTGGGAGGATAATAAACTGATTTAATAAATTGTACTGTGAACACCAGCCCCAATAATAGCAAACTGATTAAGCTGATCACAGCCTTCCAAGCTGAATCATCTTACAAAGAAGAGGCAGCCTAGGAAAGGAGAAAACTAATATCTGTTGCTTCACTGATTGCAGTTCTGTGGTAGGTTCCTAAAGGAGGGGAGGCTCAGCTTCTGCTGTTCATTCTCCATCAGTGTTGGGTCTCAGCACATCTTTACATACAAAAACTGGGTGGGAAAAAGGGTTTCTCTGCATTGGACAAGAGCTGACAGTGTACCACCTCACTTGTTGTTAATAATGCAGCAGTCATCACTGTTTAGACTGTAACAAAGATTAAAAGAAATAGGTTTCTGGAAAGCTTATTGACTTTGTTCACTTTCTAAATGTTTTAAACCCACGCTTACATTTTAGGTGCAATGAAGTGCACAAAACTCGAAGTGTGTGACCTAAGAAACAAGCCAGACCGCAAGTTGCTGGGCAAAGCCGACTTGGGCGAGCCTGTGCTGTGCGCTTCTGTAAACTCAAGCGCAAAAAACTTCTGCTGTCTTGCCTGTATCATCAATTACTTCCTGGACTTGCAAAGGGAAATTTCTCATAGCTTTCTCCATCCTACAGCAGACATCCAAACCCCACTCACTTATAGCTTCAGGAGATACCAGTACTGAATACAAAGGTGTAATCTTCAAATGAGAAAATTCACATTTACTGGCATTAGCATATAAATGCACCCAGACCCTAGGGACAGTTTAGTAGGCTGCATTTCCAAGCAGGGAAATACACAGGGAATAATCATCTTAGTTACAGCATAACCTCTTAATCTCTCAGGAAAGTTCATCTGTAAAGAAAGTCTATTCCAACTGTTTCTTCCCGAGGGAATCCAAAGAATCCATTTACTCATCCTTCCTTCATGCTGTAAAGCGTAAGCATCTTTTGTGCATAAGGTCAACCTGTAGTGTGTGCATCAGTTCTTAAATCCTGCATTGACCCCCTGGTCAATCAACAACATCAATTTTTCCTGCTGGGCCATAATTCATCTTTCCCAGGGGGAACAGTCATTCTCATTAGTTTACTCTTCTCCCTTCCCATTTCTTTAAATATGTATCAAGATTAAAGGACCCATTTAGATTTCTTCCTCTTCTGACATCTACATTTGATCTAACAAGGTGATTTTGTGACTCTCAGTCATTTCCTTGCCGGTTGCTTTTAAACATCAGAGAGAAAGCTTTGCTGACATACAGACTAGACAGCTGCAGGGTTTGGCCTTTGTAGCTGCTGAAACAGGAGCAAACTCCTTGCAGCACACTTAATATTCCGCTCGAGTTTGATGTAGCCATGGTGACTGGTAGGAAGGGTATTACTGTCCCAAATGCTGCCCTTCTACACGAGGAATCTGTGTCCTCATCTTAAGGCCAAATAAATGGTTTTGGTTATCCAGTTGTTTAACGAAGGGAATGTCAGCACTCCTCCTCGAGGCTGTAACAACACCCTTCTACTAAATCAATAAACACTACGGGCAGGTGAAAACACTGAAAACCATGAAGCCAAGCAAGCCCACCAATGGCATCACCACCTCCAGCACTCTGAGGCTGATACACCACACACTGGTCCAGGATCCTGCATATTTTTACTCTGCTTCCCATACTAGAGTTAAAAATCGTGAGAGATCGGATTAAAAATTAAAATTAAAAGAGGCCAAAGAATCTAGTCCTCAGAGATTCAGTTTTGCCTTCATCAGCAGCATTCACCTACAAAGAACTTCTTGGCCTGAAAGTATTTGCTCTCTGCAAAACAACAAAAAAGGGAAGATTCTAGAAAGAGTACAAGAATTAACAGAAAATTCTACTCTGGACTTTTGTCTTGTTAGTGAATACACCATTAGGCCCAAGATTTAACCCATGGAGAAGTTGCTTTGACTTGGTAGGAATGCAGCCCTTTGGAGTCCAAAGGCTTTGAGCTCAAGTATCTAAGTGAGGAAGAACAACTACGGAACCTAAAATTAACAGTGCAGACTGATTAAAATTTTGCTTTGGGGTTGCAGCCTAGTGCAATATTGGAAAACCAACTGATAATGGTTCATTCCTGTAATGATTCTCATATGTTGATAACCATGAATGACAAAGCAAAAACATTTGTCTTGTAGTCTGTGTCAGAGAACAGAAAATGAAGTATTTGGCAAACACAAAAGTTACCAATAGAGCTGCTGGACACAGATACATTTGACTTGTAGAAACACACTCTGGCATGTGAGAAGTACATTCTACAACTTACACTATATTCTTCAAGACCTCTTCACTATTAGTTCCCAATGCTCATTTAGTTTATTGGCAAGAAATGCAACTATTACAACAAGTCACTGACACCTGCCAGAAATGTCAATAAATCTTATTCAATTCCGAAGCACAAATCCAGGACGGCTCACAGCTGTGCTGATACCAAAATTAAAACCTCTCATGGACAATACTGGTCTCACCTGGCACATTCATTTTAGTTGGTTGATGGAGGGGAGAGGGTAGTACCAACAGCTGAAGGTGCCCTGCTTCTAAATCTGGAGCCTTGGCTTCCACCATTCAATATGGTAAAATACCGTGTTCCAGTAGACACATCACCACATACATAGTTACTGGTAACAGTGGTCCTTGTGACATTTACTAATAGATGCTACGGTGAGAGAATGTAGCATTTCTTTATTAAGAAAATATCACTGCAATTAAAACTTATAGAAAAGAAACGTTTGAGATTATCCGATTTTTAAATTGCAGCAGCACTACCTTCCAACTTTCTCATAGTGAAGAAGTTTCCACCTTTCTCCAGGTTCCTATGTTAGAATAGCTGCCTTGTGAATAGCACCCAAAATGCATGCTTAAACAGCAGAAACTATGATTACCAATAATAGGTATATACGAGTACTGGCAGAGGGTGTTTGGATCTCATTTCTAATTAACTTCTATAGAAAAGCAGCTGTAAAGCATTAAAATGCTGATTTGCACTGCAGCTGCCAGATATCTCGATTTTTGACTCCCAGCAGGTGATGACACAGACTTCAAGGTGAAGAGAATAAAATAAAAGCTGTTTTCCTGCAAACTCCCACTAATAGATGCTACATGCATAGGGTTTCTTAGTAGCAGGCAATGCAGCTAGATTTATTTAATGAGCTGTAATAGAAGCTCTGCTCCTCAATTATTTATGTTTTTTAAACTTTAGTTTGCCAGACATCCTTCCCTACACAATAATCAGCTTAGAAAAAGGTCACAGTAAACTGGATCTTTCCAAGTCACCTCATCTGCTTTCTAGAAGAATCCTTCAGCCGTAGCAGCTGCTCTTAAAGTAATAAATATAACATCATGAAAAGTAAACTGGTTAATTTAGGCTGTCACAGAAAAAGCTGAAGTAAACAACTACGATGAGCCCTCAGGTCCCTTAAAACACTAGAGAATATACTTTTAATACTCTCCAGCCATTGCCTAATGAGCAATGCAGGTTTTAGATATCCCTTCATGATGGGAATACACAAGTACAAAAATGGTGATTTACAGATACATTAAAAATGAATACTCAAAAAAGCAAAACAAAATCGAATCCTATCCACATTCCACCACGGATCCAAAGCAGGCTCTGCCACTAACAGTTGTCTAAAGTATCGCACATCCACAAGACACTGCCAGAAACAGAGAATAACAAATTACTGTCTTCATAAACTCAAATCAGACACCTGCATCAGGTTTTGTTCTATTGCTCCACTCTTACACCAGTCAACATGTCCTGCTGTGCTCCCTGGACATCACACTGGAGTTTGGGTATCAAACTTCACATCTAGACTGTGGGTCACAACCACTTAAATGCCTTTGAAGCCTATTTCACTTTGTAATATTTTTGCCACTACCAGAATCAGTGATATTCACCAAAGCCAAGTCACTTCCTACTCCCCAAAATGACATCGGTGTTGGTTTCCATCAGAAGCATTTTAATAGTGAAATTCTTAGAACTTGACCATAGCCTGAGAACTGCTCAGCGTGACTTGATGACCAGACCCACAAACTGAGCATCAGCAAAAGCCTGAGATTTAATGGGATACAAACATCAAAACGAGTACGTTTTGTGACAGAGCATCTCATTCCATTGAAAGTAAGTAGTACATTTGTTTTCTCTGACTTTCAAGTCTCTCCACCTATAAGAATTAACCTACTCCCACTTACCCAAGGGGAGATCTTGCTGCCCACTATTCACAACAGTCTAAACAGATCTGAGATGGTCTGACAAGAATTCTAACAGCAAAGAAAAAAGCTCTTTATTCTGTCTCTTTATTTACAAAAATAATCTTTTAATTGGTTGTTTGAGACAATAGTTACCATAACTTCTACATGAGACCTTGAAAGCAACATTTGAGAAAAGGCTGTGGAAAAGCATATTTACCTAAGAAAAGTGTGACTTTCTTTTTTTGTTTAAACGAGTTAAAAAGCTTTAAAGGAATCTTATTCAAAATTCAGTAAGAAAAACTGCCACCACTTTGTCCTAGGCACAGTCACTCCATATTCAGAGATGTACTAACCAGATGCACTTGAGCACATTTAAGAGAAAAAAGGCTTTTACAATGCATGCACCTGAAGATGAAAATATTATCTCTTTAGCTGCATAAATCCTTTACTGTTAAAGATCAAAAAATTCAAGTACTAAACCCTTTTCT
Organism: Nesoenas mayeri; assembly: GCF_963082525.1. Classification (NCBI taxonomy): domain Eukaryota; kingdom Metazoa; phylum Chordata; class Aves; order Columbiformes; family Columbidae; genus Nesoenas; species Nesoenas mayeri. The sequence continues at coordinate 6,003,181 of NC_137556.1, forward strand.
ATTTCAGATAATAAGAACATGATTTCTTTCAATTAGAGCCTGGCAGATGTGGTTACTGGAACAGAGCTGTACTTGCTACGTACCTGATGTTGCACCAATGACACATTAATCACCCCTCGCCTTCTCCCTTCGCACACCACTTAGCGACTTCTGCCCTTCACACCAAATTACGCTGCTCGTGGTTCAGCCAAGTGGCCTTACCCACATTTGTTTTTCCATTCAGATGACACCATATGGCTACCTCCAGAATTACATGTACTGCAGTATAAAGAGAGGTTTAAAAAGTCACAGGGATTTATCTTTAAACGGGGAAAAGGAGGATTTGGCTGTTGCTCCCTCTGACACTCGGTGGCTCCGAGACCCCCGGCAGTAAATGTTCAAGCGAGGTACAGGATGGTGCGGGGATGGCACGATGGTGCAAAGCAAAGGGATCTGACTGGTCCTCCGCGAGGGGAGAGGGCAAACAAAGGGTCAACGGGCCAACAAAGTTGGTCAAAACCAAAGACTGAGATGACACTACCTGGGGAGAACGCTCCTTGGTCTCCTTTAATAAAAGGCTTAAAAGCCTCATGTGGCCTTTCAGAGATGAGCAGTAGCCACATGCCAGAGTCGTGGCTCATCATGTTTCACTGTCTCTCAAACATCAAAGAGCAGCTCAAAGTCCTGCTGAAAACAGACAACTAAGAAAAGGAGTAAAAGTGGAGAAAGAATATGAAAAAAAATCAAAAATGGCTGAACAAAAATTTCAGGAATACTAAAGAAATAGAGTTTTCATGAATTCAAATAAGGCTCAAGGATACAGGGTAGTCCCGGAAGAAAGATGGAGCCAAAATCCAGAACCTCCCTAACTACCCCCCAAGGGAAAATGAGATCCCATACGCTTTGATTTTGAGGAGAAAATTTTGTTATAAGCAAATCTAGTCAAGTATGGAAGTCTCTTGGATAACCACACCCTAAAATATACCATGTTTAATTTAAAAGCCAGAATGTTGACTTTGTGAATGTCACTGTCATACTGGGTTACATATATTCAAGCACTTCAGCTGAACCTGTTGCTGCCTCCCGGTTATAGGTGCAGATTTTGACTGGTTACTGTAAGAGGGATGTAAAGTCTCCATTTGTTGCCACTGCACAGACACACAGTGCTGGAAGGGTTAATGTTTCCAGAACAATCCTGATGTTGGGAGACTGCAGTATTTTCAGTGCTGCCACATTTGACTTTATTACTGTATCAACACAGTGCTTTGCATGCAAGAGATGCTTCAGAGCTGTCTGATGCTGCGGCCCTCATTCTTCAACAAGGGACAACGCTTGTTCTAAAACACTGTCATTTAGACAAAAGTAGTTTCAAAAATGTGTAAGAACAGGCTGTCAGTCAATATGCAAATAACCAAATGCTGAAATGTGACTTTTATACAAAATTCAAACACCTAGCCGGAATCACTGATTTCTGTCAAACTAAGGCATAAATAAGATAAACTCAAAGTAATTCTGAACTACCTGCGTGACATGTACGTTTTCCTCTCCATATAGAGCTAGCCCCAAGTACAGGGCAAGGTGTTTCTTTTAAATGACAATCAGCACTTAAGTCCCAGCCTTCTAGCACACAGTAAGTTTACAGTGTCTTGAACGATTCAAAATTTTCAATTGCTGCAATAGGTGAAAAGGTAAAAACCCTACCCTGTTTTACAGTAAAGAAAGGGCTGAAAAATACATCATCTTGGTTTGTTCCAGATAAACATACAAACGCAAACAATTAGTTTAGATTTAAGAGGTATTAGTGTTCCCTAGTTACACCTTTTGGTGACTCAACAAGGGAACAAGGGCACTAGGGCATACAGGATGCTCACACAGCCCACGTTATTAGTTCTACCCTTCCGATATGTTTGGAATCCCCCATTCTTAAGTTTTTCTTACCTACAAAAGGCATCTTGACTTTCATCACTGCCTCCTATAACATCCTAATGGACAAACTGATGAAATCTGGGCCAGATAAGTAGATGGAGAAGTGGAGATAGCCTGGACAGCAGAGGTGTCCACAAGCTACAAGAATTAGATGGAGACTAACAATCCACTTTGTACAAGACAGACTAGAGATTAACAACCACAGCCAGAATCAGACTGTAGGTGTAAGGACCGAAGCAGACCCTGAAGAATCATGAACTGCCCAGTATTCGTTGCCTGCTATCAATAATAAAATGCCATCAGGGCCGACACAAAAACCTGCAGTGTTACAGACTGGATCTGCATTTCAACTGCTCTTCCTCTCCTCCCATTTCTATAATATAACAGAACCCAGTTACCACTCAGCAGCATTGTAATTAAATAATCAAAAAGCAAACAAATTTCACATCTGACAGTCCCCAGGAGAAAAGTGATATACATGAAAAAAGCATTTTAGTTTACTTAGGGCCATTCTGGTAACAACAAGCTCAGAGGGATATAATTAGTACCCTGCAAGCCAGCATATGAAAAGGCTTAATTTAACTGAGATCAGAACTAAAGAACAGCTATAGAAATTAAAAGTGAAGCTACAAATCCACACAGGACTGCCACAGCTAAGTGTTTTTATGATCAGGAATTCTAAAGTCATAATTCGCATGTATTGCATTCTGATTTCTGCTTATCCAGAGGGGTAGGCGTTATTTCAGACCACCCTGGAATAGCTGAGGTTAATCTGTATCATCTGTGGGTCATTAGCAGTTTTCCGTACTGTGCAGGAAGGGGCAGACAACACCAGGCAGGTTAATTCTTATCCTCCAATAAGTCTGCTGAACTGGTGCCTCCCTCTTCAACATAACCTATGTTCTTCTGCACATTAAATCCCTACAATTACTTTGAAATGCTTCTGGTCAGGAGAAGAAAGTCCTTATATTATGGACATCCCAACTAAGTTTGTGGGGACAAAAAAACACAGGCTATGACAGCAGTCTTAATGGGAACATGATGTTGAGAACAGAGGTGACTAGTAGAGAAAGGGGAAAACAGCCCCACAAGATTTACCCTGTTGTGACCAATGGCACACGCTGGAAAGCAGCTTCTTTTACGCTAACCCAGCCTAACAAGGGAATCCCCACAGAGAAAGATTCAAGTGTCAAAGATTTAAGTGATGGCAGCTGGAGGTGACAGTATGGTCCTCACCTCAAGGCAAACTGGATGCCACCACTGTCCTGCATCAGACTGATGCCTTTCCCAGAGTTCTGTGGTCGATGGGGAATCCAGCACTAAATTTGTTTGAACTCAAGCTACATTTTGATAACTTGCATTATACTACAGGCATGCAAAAAAAAATTCCAGGCAGCAAGTTGTTCCAGCACATTTCAATTTGGATCAGATAATCTCGAGGTCCTTTCCAACCCCAACCATTTTGTGACTCTTTCCAAATACAAAACAAAGGAAACACTTCAAAAACACAATTAGTAGAGCTTTTGCTTCTCACCGTTAAGATTTGCTGTCATCAGGACAGCCCCTTCTGGTTGAAAAATGTTTATTGCTAGAGGTCACAGAATTGTCTCTCTCAAACAAATTAAGAAATAAATGGCAGTTGACACTTCCAGATGCTGTTTCATCTGTCCGAGAGCTCCAACAATGCAAAGCAGCACAGCTGCCTCTCAGGTGCACTGCAGGCCACAGCAGCCACCAACTAACCCAGAAATCCATCTTCACTCTCCTGTCACTGTTATCTAACTTCTCAGCCCTCTTCATAGTCACACCAAACCCCTCTTACTTCTCAAGCTTAAAAACAGATGAAAAACATATGAAAGTAACATCTGTCAGAGAAATCACTGATGTGCACAGTCGCCAGGTTTCCAGACTTACTATTTATTATTAGCAAAGTCATCTTTGCTGCATGTGAAGCAAAGATTCTCCATGGATGAAAGAAGCTGATGGATTGGCACAAACATCACCATCTACAGAAACTGGTGCAACAGCAGAAGGAGAGCACAACGCTGACAGGACCTCAAGGGGAACCTGGCAAAGCCCAGTATGTTTAACCCCCACACAGGTCAGTACACAAGAAATGCCAGCAACAGGGATACAGTTTCCTTGCCAGGGAAAGCCAAGCTCTTGAAGGTTACTCTTTTTAAAGAGCTACTGAAGTGCTAGAGGTCTGTTTAGACAACGCTCAAGCGAAAGGCCGTCATGAGGTACAGTGGAATATATCTGATATTTTATCTTGTCAGGGTAACCTCTCGATAAAAAAAAATAATAGATTTTTATTGAGCAATTATCCTTTTCATCTTTTCTTTTCAGCGGAGTTTATGATGACTATTTACTGACCTCTTTGGGGAAGAAGCTGACATTTACTGTTCATACTATGCCTCTCTGATCTCAGATGTGGTCTCTACTATCACTACGTCCAACAGCGATTCTGGAATTTTACAAGATGCTGTTACAAATTCGTAGGATTAGCATTAGCATTTCACCTCGCAGACAGAAGACTAATTAATAACATACAATTAAAAAAAAAACCCACAAGAAAATTGTCCTCATTCTTTTTACTGCTCACTGGTTCTGTGGCACAGTCTTGATGATCATCAGCTCAGACACGGAGCTTTTATTACCTGCCTAATTTAATAATGAGAAACAAATAACCAGAGCAGTGGCCTAACAGTCCAAATCCAAACACACAAAATGTAAAGAAAAGTTTTCCTGGAGCTTCCAACTCCTTCATGCAGTTCAGTTTGATGCATTAAATAATCAATTCCCAGATACTGGGCCTTTTTTTAATTACATACAATGGATAAATTAAAACCAGAAATTTGTAACCAGCAGCATTTCAAGTCAAGATCACACGTTTAGGACTTAACAGCCTCCTGAAGACTATGGATCTATGTAAACCCAGCCAAGCCCAGTGTGGTGAAGGATGAATGCTGACTGCTGGAAAAGGAGCAGCAGCCAACAGGAAAGGCTACAGTGCAGGTACAGAGGTGATGGCAGTGAAAAGATGTTTTACCCCAATCAGTAGTTGTCCTAACATGCATAGATCAAGTGACATAGCAGGACAACTGTGGTTTCTTCTTTTATTTTTCTTTTTTTAATTCATTAGCACTTTTTGCCTGTGTGTCGTTCTCCTTGGCAATTTAGCTCACTGTCCAACACCAGTAGTCTGTTATATTCATCTATAAAGAGACGCTGCACACAAATTAATCTTATCTACTTCTTGCAACCTTTCTATGCAAGATGGATGACTGATGGAGAAGAGCTTGCATCTTATCAGAGGCAGGTGGAATGGAGCAAGAGCGAGCTGGACAAGCAGCACGTGTAGGAGCTGACGAGGAACGGGGTGGAGAGCCAGCAGCGCTCACTTTAATGTGGTCAGAAGGGCACATCTAGAGAACAAGGAAAACAGATCCACAGGAAACCAGATTTCATTACTTCCACCTCTCTCAAAAGAAACTTGTTTGTACAATTCAGCTGTGGTTACAGTCTGAGCTTGTCTAATTTGCTTCTATACTGAGGAGCAATAAAGAGACCTTGTTGGGATGCTGGGTTTTTTTTTTTTCCTCCCCAGCTTCGTTTGAAAAATCCTCTAACGAAATACTTATTTCTTTTAACATTGATTTGTTCAAACCGACATGCCTTGCTTGCAAACTAATTAAAGATGTACTTTAGAATAAACACTACAGTTGTTGGATAGTGCTTATGTGAAAATCAGTATAGTCAGAACACTAAATACTCACAAGCTTTTTTCCACATTCATTTTAGGAGCTTCCTACATGTCAGAGTTTGGAGGGGTATCCCTCAGTACCCATGTAGAGAGCTCTTTTCCCCATATGAGTAATTTCAATGGCAGGACTTCAACTCTATATATAGCTGATAAAGCTAAATAGTCTCAGTAATTTTAAAGGAGAAAATAGAGTTGCTAGATCTGATCGTAACGCATTGAAGTCACTGTACCCTCTTCAACACAGGAGAACAGTAGAGGACTCTCCATGTAATCCTTGTAGCTATGGAATGTCTACAGGATAGAGACATTAATTTCTCCTTTCCTTGATAGCCTTTATCACTATAGCAAGGGTGTGAACTACAAGACAAACTCTAGCTAAATTTATATCACATAGCACTTAAATGGTTCAGAGAAAAAGATCCCTTGCCTTTCTGCTACAGAACAAGTAAATTCAGCAACTACATCTACACATGGTGTCTGCAATTACAAGAGGTTTTTCCATTTGTGGTGATACGTTATGCCTGCGACAACACATCTTTGTGTGTAGCACTTAAACCGAATCCCAGATGGCTACTCCTGGCAATGCAGTACAAAATGAGGAGCGTAGTTGCAAGCAAGTCAGCAAGCGAGAGCAGTCGAAGCTTTGGGTGTCACAGATTTACTTTTCAGGAGAACAGTAAGCCAAATCATAGCCAGTCCAAGGTGGAAACCTTTTATCAAGGCTTCTTTTACCATTTTCTGTATCTAGAACAAAAAAATATGCAGAACACGAGGAGTGAGCAATTTCCTCGTCTTTTTTTTTGGTATTCCAAGCATCAAACATTTAACCTTGGGGGTAAACGGCCTGTACAGGCCCTTAGCACAACATTAAAACCAGCTTTTTGGTCTATCCACATCATCCAAAGTGCAGGACAGCCCATGCCATCAGCAGCTAAACCAGCACAAACTGAATCTGGAACGTGAGCTTTCTGCCAGACTTTTGGCCTTTCAAATGTACTGGAGCAAGGTTCACCTGAGCTCTGCTGTTGGCAAGTAAAAAACTTTATTATAAAGTCATTACATGCATATTTACAAGTTCATTGATCCCTTAGGTAGGCAAACATGGTGGAGATGTTATATACAAATGATCATACCTCTGTCACTGAAGTCATCCACCAGCACTATCTCTGCTATCAGCTCGGGAGGGGAGCGGTTGAGGACGCTGTGCACTGTCCGGAGGAGAGAGGACCATCCTTCGTTGTGGAACGGTATTATCACGCTCGTGTTCGGCAGCTTCTCCAGGTACAGCTTATTCTTGCAGCTAGACATAGACAGAGTAAGTCAAAAGGCAGTGCCCCCAAACCCACCAGTACTTCCATATTAATTATCATCAAGTAACTTAGTTCATTCTTTATGCCTCGAATTGATTCAAAGTGCCACCCCCCAAAAAAAAAAACCCATCAACTTCCAGGTCTTATTAGGCCAGTGTTTCCCTGATCTGGTCTACCGGGCAAAAAACACCTCCAAATGAAAGGGGGACTCTTAATGGCCAGTGACACTTAGCAACATAGAAAGACAGAGGGATATATTAGATGATGAAGATGCTTTTAAAGGAAACTCCATTCATAGCTTAAGATACAAAAGTCTCTAAAATACTTGTTTCCCCTGTCCTTATTCCCAAAAGGTCAGTAGGAAGAGGATTTTCTACAAAGTTGTTTCAGAAATTAAATGTATCTAATCTAGGCATTATCAGTACATTGGTTTAGCTCACTTATTCTCAGTTTTCAGAGAAGTAAACCACTCTAATCACATGTATAACTGTTGTCCAAATATTTTTAAACAAAAAGTGCAGGAAATAAGGATTTTGTGTGACGGCACCTTCCCTAAACAATCCCAGAAGTTCAAGACATTGTGAACAATACGCCGAAGAGACAGGATCATTCCATGGTAAGGACTGCTCCATAAAGAAACGCACCTGTCTCAGTAACAGATCAACCTCTACCAAAGGGTTCCTTTGTCATGCTGGACAATTATTTAAACCAGACTTTACCTAAACAATCAATCTTGACTTCCTCATTTTTTCAGCAGGACTGGTTTGACACCTGGGATCAGTTCTGCAGGCAGAAGGGAGGAAGGCTGGGCTTGGAACACAAAGCACCGCAGAACCTGGATTGAGCTGGGGAGATAGGTCTGCAGAGACCCCATTGACACCCCTTGAATTTGAGAGTATTTCTCTACAGTATTCATATCCTTGATTCTGAAGAGGGTTAATGTTTAGTTGCATTGTGGGTGTGTTTTCAAGGTAGCTTGGTGAAGAAAATAGGAACTGCAGCAATAAGCGCAGTATTTATTTTCCTGCAGGTGTGGCCTCAAGTGGAGTTTGAACCTTGTTAAACAGGTAACAACTCAGGCCATGCAGCAAGCAACTGTGGCTAAAAAACACCCAGTCGCTGTTCACCACTGGGCAAAAGTATATTCTACTCCTAGAACTCCGCATACTCAGTGCAGGACAGAAGCGGCTGCATGAACAAAGATTGTTAGAACACATTGATGATGCTGCCAGCAGGGCAGGCTGCGTCCCTTGCTCAACACCAAACCTCTTGCCCAGCCTGCACCAGAGCCCATTTGCAGATGTTCTCCTGCCAGCACCCAGTGAGGCTTTTGCTACATGCACAGCACAGAGCACACACACGTATGTGCTTTAATTCCCCCCTGTTCTCCGGAAAGGCTGATGGGAACGGAAAGCGGCTTTGGCAGCGGCAGGTTTTTTCCCAGTACCTTTCCCAGGGAATGGAGAAGGATGCACTGATGTTGTACAAGCTTAATAAATCCGTGGCTACAGGAAGTTACTCTGGTGCCTGCGTGAAAGGACAGTAGCTTATTCTGAGTCTAATGAATTGTCTTGGGGTGCTGCCAAGAGCTTGCAGGCTCTGGCTGCAACACACAGATGCAAGATGCAAAATTAAGCTGCAAGGGCTGCTTTCATCCAGCCCTTGGCATTGCAATCTTAACCTTCTTCCAAGATAATTCTGTTCCAATATGAAACAAGAGCCCCCAAATCTCTTCTAACTCTTCTTAAACTGAAATTCTCATTTTACGACTAACTTTAACAAGTATGAAACTTTAGCTATTAAGTTTAACCATTAAGCATGGAGAGAAATTGTTTCCCTCTAGCTACCACATCTACAATTGCTTTACAAGACCTGCAAAATTAGTATTTAATATTAAAAAACCCAGAAGCACTTAGAAATGTTAGCAGGGAAAGACATGACTGTTGAAGTGTTGTATGTGTGCACCAGGCAGATCCAGTACCTGCGCTCCCCCAGCCTCTCGACTCCCACAGTTAAGAGAAAGCAGAGGTAACACTATTTGCTATATAAAGGTCCACACAAACCATCTCAGCAATAAGCAAGCACACTGGCAGCCTTTCTGTCCTTCCTCACCCAGGCCAGCTGTTGGGGAGAACTGCAGCTATAGCCCCAAAGCTTAGGACAGGACAGCTGCTGTGTTTTTCCCCAATTCACCTTCTCCTTACACTCCGTGCTGTCTGCAGGCACATCTCCAAACCACATCATCTCTACTATCTCTTCCCGTATGTAAAAGGCTGCGTAAAGTAAGTGCCCTGAAACACAGCTCCTTTCTAGAATGCCCTTTATGGGTTTCGTCTCAGCCTAACTTCATTACAAATTGTCCTCATCAACCTCCTAAGTGACAAAAGCATACCATTTCAAGTATTTCTCTTTTAATAGGCACCAGGAATGAACAGACCTTTTCAGCCATGAGTTCCTTTACTGCAAATCTCCACTATATGTAACTCCACTCTCTGCCCAGCTAATCCCAGCATGCATTATACACATGCTGTTTATCCTTTCCTTGAGACCCCCACAATTATGACTCTCTACAGTGGGGGAAAGGATGTGTCAAGCAACAAACAAACCAGCTGCAGCAGCATCATTAATCACAGCTTAAGCTGTTGACGACCCAGACACTTGATTTATTAATTTTAACTGGGGACTGGAGTTAGAAGTTTCACATTTTAAAAAAGTTTACATAGCAGAATTAGCAATGAGGAGTCAGCAACTTTGGGAAACAATGGGGAATGTGGTGTAACAAATACTCAAGGAAATACTGGCATTGCCTGATGTTTAAATTCTCAGTGCCCACAGCAGCCTTTGCCAGGTGTAATTTCAGTTAGCCAGCTCAAACTGTGTTTCCTAGAACTTGAGTATGGGCTGATCCACAAGCATCTTCAGTTACTTGATTTATCTCTACGTTTAAACATTTCAACTGCATGCCTAAAATATTTATGGAGCCATACACACTGTTCTGGTTCATAAGCATATATTGAGAAAAGGTGTCAAGGCAGAGTATTTGATTAGTTTGCTGTGACAGCTGAAGAGATTCTCTCAAATGTGCAGCTAACAAATTATAAAACCTGAATACTGGAAATCTGTCATGAATAAAGTGGATGTTGAATTCAGATTCACTAAATTGTCATAAAAATGGCTTTACACAAACCAAGTTTCTGTTCCAATATCTAATGATGCTTTCAGATTAAGAACTGCACAAAGAGTATCCAAAAAAACCTCTCAGCTTTGTATAAACAAGGGTTAAGTCCCAACTGAAGCACTTTCACTAATAAAAAACTCCTGGTTTGCACAAAATCCAGTTTGACACCATCCAAAGGGATAATGTCCAAAAATAGATGAACTCAAAACCCAGCACTCAATTGGAACTAGTTTGTACTCTTAAAACCTGATGAAGTTTTTATGAAGAAGGGGGTCTAAGAAACTAATCCATAAATCAGAAAGACTTCTGATAGAACTCTTCATACACAGTTGAGTGGAGGCCCTCAAATCTTGTTCTGCTCCTAAGCATTTCATCCTCATTTCCAGCCAGTGGCCCACACAAGAACTGGACAGAGTGTTCAGTGACACAGTCATCACCGGACATTTACATCATTTTCCACTACAGAAAGAACCAGCTCTGCCTCATTAGGTGCTCAAAGCTGCTGGCTGTGTCAGTGGGCTCAGGAACTGAATGGTCACATTGGGAGAGCTGAAGGAAGCAGCCAGCTCTGGGGTAAGTTCCAGATCTCTTCTGCAAAAGGCTGCAAGATTTTGGTAATTTTAAGTCTTTCAGAATCAGAAGTTTGTTTTGTTTTGTTTTTTTTTTCTGCAGTTTTAGTCTCCTGTATTTCCCATTGCAATTACTATATACTGTCCTTTATTAAGGAGACAGCAGGACCCAGCTGTGAAAGGACTGTGTTTGATGAACAAAGTTACAAGAGTCCATAATAAAAAGAGAGCACACTCCTGTAGATGTGGTAATTTAGCACTTGTGAACTTTCACTCATAGAAATGCAAACTAGATACTCACTTTGGATGTCTGATGTCTGGAAGGGAACGATTCAGAGAAATTTTATCACTCACAAAGATATTAAAGCCATTTTCCCTGTATGCTTGGTCCACTCGCTCTGCATCAGTCATTGGGTAAGGTTTTCCCTGTTCTCCATTTCCTGTGGATAGACAGAAAGTAAACATGCATCATTACTACTAATTGGTACTTAACTGGCCAGAAACTAATCCACATATCAGAAGAACAGCGGTCATCTTATAGCCATTTGAAAATCCCTTCATTAGTTTTGTACTCTATGTCATATTTAGCGCTGGGTCAACCATGTCAACCTAACAACTTTATTTGATAAGCAGTTTTGCTACAAAACACTCAGCTGTGTAAATTGTAGAAGTTAAAAGTCTTCCTTCTAACATCAGAAACGGATGAAGGGGCTATGGCAACACTGTGAAGGATCTATAGAGCATTTTTTGTTTCACTGCAGGAAGAATAAACGTGAACACCTCATCACTGTTGCTTTTTTCAGCACTGATGGACATGTATATTGAACAATGTGAGCTCTGGAACAGAGGAGGTAGAGCCCTTGCAGACACACCAGTGTAAAGCTGCAATGTTCAAAATGAGCCCTTTTATGTGACTCAAGGGAAAAATCCAGAATTATGGAATAAAACTTTCGTGTTTGTTATAGTCTAGAACATTTTTCTTATCCTCTGGATCTCCTCGTTTTGGGAGAGGTACAGGTATGTGGGGTTTTGTAAGTTAAAATAAAATAAAATATCAATACTGCACCTATTCTAGAATTACCAAGATGTTACCAACATATTTTCACCCCAAAATGGTTATATGTGGATTTGAGGAGGAAGCCTTTAATTGAGATTAACACACAATAACTGCAATAACTGTTGCATCATATCAAGAACATCATCTTGACCCTGAAAGCTGAATACGCTGTTCTGCACTCAGTCTATCAAATAAATTCAAAGTGAATTACAATCTGTATTAAAACATTTTCCTAGGAATGTTACATACCTACACGCTCGGAGTCCCTCCTTATAGCTTCTTTGTTATGCCAGTCCTTTATCCTTTGTCCGTCACCAAAGTAAGGGTCTTTCTTTTGCCTCACGTATGATACCTTTTAAACAAAAGATTGGATATATTAAATGTAGAACACATGAAACCTTTCCTTAACAGCCTCCCCTTCCTGTTAGAGGAGATTAAGCATCTTCTTTATGGTAAGACAAGCAAGTAGTTCTACCCTGGAAGGGGTGAGGAGAAAGTAAGGTTTGCTTGCCCAGAACAGCTTTTAAGTGATATATTTTTCAGAGCACCATCTTGTATGCAGACCAGTATTCTTAATCAGGGAATCTATTAAAAACTCCCATTTTCATTTTGAAAACATCCAATACAACTCACATCCTATTTAATTAACAATAAAGCTGTAATGGGAGACTTATTGCAGGATCATTATTAATGAGCACACTACTATACCTGAATAAAATCAAAATAAGATTTAAAAGGTCATTTGTTAAGACTCTTGCTGCTCAGCTTAAAAGCAAATTTTACACAAGGCATGAGTCTGCTCTGAACCCAATTAGAGCGCCTCTTTTCATGATGTTGTTCCTAAATTCAAAAGCAATGGGTGCTTTGGGAACAAGCTAGCAAATGAAAGATGAGGTGAATTCGGGATCAAAGAGACTATGGTGTGTGGAAAGAAAACCATCATACATTTCAAACATTGACATGCCCAAAATCCCAGGGAAAATATAAATATATAAGTAGGTTTTGGGGTCAAGAAAATAACATCTTCTCTGAGAAGGAGTTTTCAATTATGTTGCAATATGCTGGTAGAGTTTAAATGCAAGTCATTTGTAGCATTACAAAGAACAGAGAGGTTTTTCCCTTTTAATTCCTCATGACCAGCAGAGAGAACTCCACAGGCTAGAACTTCCTGAAAACCAAAAATAAGCTTTTGCTCCTTGGAGGGCAAGACATTTAAAGTCTCAGTAATGGGTCGATCAAACCAAACAACCACCAAAAAGCAATGGTTGGCATAGTAACCTTGCAAGGTTATCAAGCATCTTTAGCATCTGGGACACAGACATCATTTGCCTGACTAGTTAAATTACAAACTCATTTTCATGCCTAGATTTGTCTTGGGAAAATAGGACATTTAGACATTTTACTTGTTATTCCAAGGCACCAGACTTCAGGCTGACACAGTTGGCTGCAGCCTGACAGGTGAGCTCTGGCAAACCTTGCTGTGAAGGTTTTGCAGGTTATCCTCACCCCATCACCCCCTTCTAAAGCAGCCGGCAGGAAGGGAGCCCTGTGTCTTACCTTCCCAAACCATCAGTGCCAACAGGTTTCGGCTGAGATGTCCAACCGAACTAGAGCGGTTGAACGCAGGTATGTGGTCCGATGCTGTTATGGGTGGTGACCCTCAGCAAAGGAACTGCATGAAAACCTGGAGTTGTGCTGGTTACTACCATGCCAAAATGTAAACCAGTGGTCTAAAGCTAATAGAGCTCCATCTGACTAAAAGCTGGCTTGTGAACTATTAGGACTAATTTCTTACATAAGAGATTTTAAATCAATCTAGATCCTTTCAAACATGGATCATAAAATGATTTACACTTGACTTCTTGGCATTTTGCAGATAGTAACGTACCTGGCAGAAGTCAAGTTTCATCCATGAAACCAGACACTCAGTTACACATTTCAATTAACTACCATCCATACTCAGAGCACTCCCCTTCCTGCTCCCTGCCATGTAATTCTATTTTCACTGAAGGAGAGCTGATGGGCACTCGGGATAGACAAGAAATCAGTCACAAGTCACACAGCTAGTTCATGATCTGAACAAGTATTAACAAATTTCCATTTGTGCCACCTGCAGCTAACAAGGATGTTCTCTGAAAAATACTTATGATGTAGGAAGAAGGAGGGGAAGGAACTCTCAGGGTGGCAGGGGAAGGGCAGGACCACACTATGGAATGTGATTAACAGTGGTAAAAACCCAGATAACCACCAGAAAAGGCTGGTTAGCAGGAAAGGACAGTTAGACCCAGGAAAAGAGTGATTACTTTAAGAAAAACCTCAGCAGAGCTATATTTTGATGGTGTACTTTATTTCTTTCATTTACCTCATGGGTTCTTAATTTTCTTCATTATCTGTTCTTTTATTTTCTACCCTGATGAAGTTATATGAATCAAAAGCAATAACTCATTTTTATGTTGCTAGTTACTGTCCCTTCAGCCCATGAACTCCTCTGAATCCTTTTGTTCATATACAGAAACTGGCAGTGTACCATCTTGAATTTCACTCTGCAAGAACTAGGACATAAAATGAAGATTGCCACAAGTGATCCAATGTCTTCAGTCCACCTCTGACCGCATGTGTTGAAGACACATGAGAGGCCCTGCAAAAGTCTTGAGATTCCCATCATGAAGGAACATGCAAGTTCAGCTCCAGAGCAGCAGAGCTGGGGTGAAGAATCACTCTCCCCTTCTCTGGAGAGGCTCCTGACCACCCCTGAACTCAACAGATATAAATACCAGCCTAAATTGCTTATCCTGCCTTGTGATTTTCTAGCCATTCCATTAAACACCACTGATCTTACGTGAATTTCTACCTGCTGATAACAGAAAAGTACATTTAAGTGTCAAGATGAGTGTGTGAGTCAGGAACTAAGTCCAAGAAGGCACTGGGAGGGCAAACTGAACATAGCAGGCAGCAGCACTTCTGGAGCAAACCTGAGGCTGGTGTCAGCAAGAAGACCACAGAGCACCTTGAAAAACATACCAGGGATATGCCAGCACCAGCCAGAAAGCTCATGTTTGCTCCACCGCAGGAGGCTGCCGCTGCTTCTGCACAGCGGGCGCGAGCAGCGGTGGTTTGAGAGGCTCCCGTGGGTGCGGTGAGCCGGGGCACGGGGTGGGCGAGGGGCAGGCAAACCAAGTCCAGCATCCACCTGTGGCTCCGGCCGAATGCTTGCATGAGTAATTTATGCAAACTCTGACTTCTGCCAGCTCTGTGGGCAGGTCTGACAGCTGCACGACAGACAGTAGAAGCAGCAGCTTGGTTATTTTTGATGTAAAACCGATCAAATTTTCAGCTCCACGAAGCAGCCGCCCTGTGCTGCTGTGACAGTCCGACACCTCTACTTATTTGGCCACCACAGTGGTTTCTAATTTTTCAGACAACAAGCCACCCTCCCAGTCATCCCCACTAAATAACCCACAGAGCACACTACCATTCTGTGAGATGTTTTGCCTCTGTTTCGCAAGGTCCCTGCTTTGCCAGGCCTGCTCACCAGCCAGTTTCCTCTCCAGGATACTCCCCTGCCAGGAAAAGTCCTGGAAAGCCCTTGCAGACCAAGCATCCCCTTGCCAGGAGAGTTTTGCCAACTTTCTGAGCACTAGGCTTGTGCACAAGTGTCATACTGGGCACAGGAACAGCTGGCAAATCTGAAACCTCAATATTTGAAGTCTCTTTTGTCTCCTGTTTATAGCATTCTGGACTGAATGAGCACACCAGAACTGTTTACAACACCATTATCACTTCTGCTATTTGCTGTGATTTGACACATGTGAACACCTTACCAGCAGTTACTGCAGAAGTCCCACCCAGCGCTGAAGATGAGTGTTGTAAGAGTGTCTAGGGGCTAGGTGTAAAAAAGAGACATACACATTGGGACTCAAAGGCTCACGACACCCACTCTACACGTAGGAACCCAGCACACACACCAAAAGAAAGAATTCAGTCGTGTAAACTCTAAACTAAGCAAGAGGGGAAACTATGGAGTACAAGCATTAGTTATCTAGACCTTTCCAAACTGTAGTGTTGGACTTCGGATGCACACAGAATATGAGTTATTGATCCCTAAGTCCTGTAAAGAGCCTCTTCCTTAGCTGTCAGTCCTGGAGACTTAGAAAGACTGACTTTTCTTCATGTTTGCACTGGTAATGTAAAATGAGGACTGTGTAGGGTGACTTATCTGTTCCTCTGCCTGCAATGCTCGTGATGCTAGTGCCCTGTGCAACTAAAACTAAACAAGATTCACACAAGATAAGCACAACATTAATCTCCATTGGATCGACATACCTCTTGTTAAATGATTTTTAAAATCCTGAAGGCTAGAAGTTGCTGCAGATGATCATGACAGACATGCTGCATTCTGGAGCTTTTTTGGTCTTTGGCAGAGAAGTTATATTAGTCAATCCAATTCAGAAGTGTTCCATTAAACTTAATTCAACCTGAGTAAATATTAAGGGGGTTGAGTATTTCTAATTGCATCCTTTGCAAGCAAACTTTTAACACTTATATTGGTTTTGCAGGTCGCTATTAAAACACATCTGAAAAGTCTGCTCTGAGTCACTGACAGGTTCTAACAACCATGTCTGAATCTTAATTTTGAAGTGACTTTCAGTGCTAGAAAATTAATATCAGCGTCTTTGCTTCAGTGACCTTGCCAGCACGCCCGATCTGCACGGCCCCAAAGGGAAGGTGCAGCAGCAGCGGGCTGATTAGCATCGCATTTCTTGCTAAGAATCACACTCTCAAGACCAGCATAATTCCAGTAGACCACCAAAAACAGTCAGTGTGAATGACAAAACATTGCCTCCCCCCTCCCGACTGCGATTTTTATGCTCACGTCATCACTATTAGCGGAGCAGTGTGTAAATTTGTGGGGAGCTTGCCATCACGGGCAGAGGGAAGATGCGCATCTCAGCGCCCAAAGTCTCTCTCACTGGGAAAATGGGCAGGCTGATGACATTGATGTCAGTTTTTCCCTCTTTGTAAAAGATGTCTGAGCTCTAGGAATCCAGACACAGCACACAGGGACCAGAATGTTGCTTTTTTTAGTGGTTTCCTTCAGGGATGCTGCATGGGATTTGACTCAATTATGCAAATTGCTTAACTTGATGATACCCCTTCAACAGATGCTCTAGACTGGGATATCTCAATCTGCCAAACACAGCAAATTTCCTAGGACTGACTTTAACTATTAAATAAGCATCTCATTGTGGGGAGCTACGTCTTACCTGTGATGCTGTACTGCATGTCAATTTGCACTTCAATGCTAATTTCTCAATAATTCTAGTTGTATAGCAGAAGGCACAACATTTTTCTCCAAACCTCACCAGTACATCCCCCCTTGCCTGTGTTTTAACTGTGGAATAAGGTGACCACCGTTTGAACAGCGCAGTTATCAACACCGCATTGTTGGGGTAAATTTGCATTATAGATCTGGATTTCTGTCCCTACAAAACAGGTCAGCATGGCTATTGCCTTTGCAATTTTCTGTTTTGCTCTACCTTTGCTTCTCATTTTGCAAAAATTTCTTCACTTTTTGAAATGGACAGTTGTAAAAAACAATGATGCCAAAAGGAGATTTCAAAGCATGAAGAATTCATCATGATTACTTAGTCAAGCTATGAAAGCGCACGAGCCATCGAATCTTATCCATTAAATTCTACAGCAAGCCCATGAGTTCTATTTCAGCTCACGCACAGTTTCTTTTCCTCAAGAACTGGAAGTTGTTTACCACTAAGGAGTGATTACTTCCCCAGCAATATCTTAAACTAATCGCCTGTCTGTTTCCATCCTTCATTTTTTAAAAACTGAAAATGAATTAAAGTGGAAAGGCATATTAAGCAATACATCAAAAATAGATTTAGACAGATTGCTGTAAACAAGCCCCTTCTGTTGTCTACCATGCTGTTACTTAACACGCCGCCAAAGCAATTGATCAGCATTCAAATGCCAAATGCACAAAAATGGAATTTTAATCTTTTGTTTAATCACTATTTAGTGTGCCTGGCTCCAGCCAGAATAAAAGAAGAACGGATGGAGATGTAAGCCAAGAGTTTTCTGTACTCAAGTCAAAAAGATTTGCTGAAGTGCATACACTAATCATAATGCTGTACACATTTCAAACACTGTTCAAACACTTTAAAAAAAAGCAAACCAAAACAACAAAAACTAAGGTGCTATAATCAGACCCAAGAAGCTATGGCCTTTGGAGACTTAATAGGGGGCATCTGTTCCATCCTAGGTCTCTTCATTTACCCCAGCACCTCAGCAAGTATATCTTGCATTTATATCATACAGTGAGCTGCCAAAGATGACAAATCAATCCAGAAAAACAACAGGAGAAGACACAGCAAACAGAAACCATTCCTCTATTTATGAGGTGTTCTCAGTGGAAGCCTCCAGTGTGTGCACTTTGGGTGCAACCTCATTGTCACAATCGGTGCCACAGCAAAGCAGAAATAAGAAACGTATATATAACCAGCTTCTCTTCAGCCTTCCAAAACCTAGAGCACATGAGATGCTTCAGAAGGCAGACCACGTGAGAGAAGCCAGGTCTGGCAGAAATTGGGAGGAATCACCCCTCTCATTGCAGCAAGAAGCCTAGGTTTTAATGATGGTGGGACCATCCATGGTAAATGTAGATAACCCCTCCATAAATAAATAGATATCAAGTCCTATTGCACCATGGTTTACCAGAGCTCTATTAGCATGTGTTGAACAACAAGTTGGTACAACACCCACACAGTGCAAACAGCCTCCGTCCTTCATACAGGCATGAAAACAGCTGAGACTTTCAGATGATCTAATGAAAAACATCAGCTGGAGGCATTTGACCCAGGCCAGGAAGATGAGCATAACCTGGGTTGGGTAAAGCACTTCATTTACTGGAACAGGAGATAGCGTACTACTATAAAAAGCAAGCTGCTAAAAGCCTTGTCATGCGATCTACCCAAGTGTTTTCAAAAGGTTAATTTTTTAAGCTATTTCAGCCCATCAAAAATTTAAAAGTTACATTAGCATAATCCATACCTTCAGCATTTCAGGAACTATTAAAAGGCAACACAGGACTAAATGGCAGCACATCATGTGGAATGATTAAGTGCTTTCAAAGACAAAAAAAGCCAAGTATGTCTTCAAAGCTGTGTTGTGACTCTGATCCAAACAACAGGTTCGAACCAGACCTAAAGGTCTCCTGCACAATGCCATGATGTTACCATTTGGTCATCATCCTTTCTCACCGGGAACACGAGTGGCGTTGAAATCCACGTGTTCAGATTTGTGCTTTTATTTCTATGAGAAAACCACACGTTGGGCCAAGGAAATAATCTGCCCGCTTCCTTCAGAAAGAGCCACAAGTACTGTGGGCACTTCTGGATCAGTCCTTACTCCGTGGCAGACCATTAACCCACAGCTAGACCATTAACCCACAGCTAGACCAGAACCAGCTGAACAAGGCAGCATGTACGGACACAATGCAGAGCCTTTTCTGCAGGACACCCAGGGACACTTGGCAGCTGCTTGTAGAGAGACTGAACAAATATGTTCCCTGCAGAACGTCAGGCATGCAGCTCCTTGGTGGACAGGACAACCTACTGCTTAAGCATTTAAGAGATTTTACCTGGCTGTGTACTTCTTAATGCAGAAAGCTTTTTGTATCAAGTGCTAGAGCAGTGCTTCAACTGAAGCTTTTCTACCTCTCTTTAAATTCGTTGAGCTAACAAGTTTAATTCAACCTCATTTGCTGAAAAACCCGTAGCACAATTTTATCCTGGTAGATCAGCCAATTAAAGCCTGAAGACATCAGCTGAGGATGGCAACGTGACATTCAGCTTGGTCATCAGTATCTACCAAACACCTCACACTTTATTCTTCACTTTCCCTTGGAAATAATATTATGGTCTTCCAGTGTTTGCTGTTCTGAACTTACTATTCAACTAATTCAATCCAGGCCTCCAAACGCAGAGCATCTTTCCAAAGTCTTGGCACAAGCACCAAGCAGTGAGTTCTTCCTGGGGTTTTCACACACCTTATGATAGCACAGCAGCTCCAGTCTCTTCTTTCTGCGGTTAAAAACCCAGCTGGTCTCGTTTCAGACTTCAGGACAGGAGCCATTGCTTTAATTTGCCCACAACAGCTTTCTCATTTTTTCTGTTCACCAAAATGCTCACAGCCCTTCCCATCAGAAATGCTCCATTTCCCACACAGCAGCGTGTCTCTGGGATCTGCAGAAAGCAGTGGAATAAGCTCCTGAAGGCATTTAGTTGCATCAGAAACCTCCTTGTGCTCCCTCTCAAGCGACAGGCATGTTTCTTTGAGCTTGCTTTAACATCCAGCAAAGCGTTATAAAATTCCCAGACAAGACATCACCCCCTGGGCTGCCCTCGGGTCAGGACGGGAGACACAACCTGTTACTCACCTGGACTGAGGCTTTGACATCAGATACATCAGGTAGGAAAATGTAGGCAAAAGTAATCTCTGAACTGCCATTCCAAATGAGATTAAAGATTTCCCACCCCTCCCACCTTTCCTATCTGCTTCACATACTTTCTGGAAACTTAAAACCAGGTGAACTTTCCTGAGGAACCAGTGTACATGTGGCATTTTATGGTGGCTCCAAGAGCTGGTTTTTGACCGCAGCTCCTGGTGGAAGCTCCAAGGATGAAATCCATAGAGGTGGACATTGTTTTCCACAGCATCCAGTGCTACCTGAACCTGTCTTAAGTACAAGCAGCCTTAGGTTCAATGAAGGAAGAGCGAACAGGCTCATTTGGAGATCAATTTGAGAAACAGACATTTAATACAGAACCTTCCAGGTGTCCGCATGTATCCACACTCCATTTAACAGGAGCAAACACACACAAGCTGTAGTGGTTTCCTATAAGGACACACTTCACAACACCATTTCTGAAATCTGATTTACCAATTAAATTTACAGATTATGCTGCATATTCAGCAACACTTGACTAATCTGCATTAAGATTTAATAAAAATGCAGGATACAAAACCTAGTAATTCCATCATTTCCATGAACTCCCTGTACTCAAACTACAAACTCTTGATCAGATTATAGGAATGTTAAGCCAATCAAGGATTGCTCAGCTGAACACAACTTCCAAATAGTTTGAATACTGGCCATACTAGGAAAAACTCAGAAATCTCATTAAAGATAAACGACAAAAATCCCATATATCCTCAACGCAAAAATACTACACAGAGCGACATTCACATCACGTAGACAACCAGGACAAGATCACAACAGCTTGGTGCTGCACACAGGTGGACCTGGCAAATGTGTGACTGCAAATTTGACTTTGTTTAGTTTACAAAAAAACAACAAAGAAACAAAAACCAGACAAACAAACAAAAAATCAGCATTTATAATGATTTGCATTATGAAAGACCTACAACAATTTGCACGCTCCATAAAATGGAACCTACCTGGATGGGCACTGGGTCCTTGGGAAACCCTGATGTAACTCGTGGTACAAGCTGGTGTAACTGGTATAAAATAGGGGATGGCTGCTAATGCTGCAACAATCTTTAGCGTGAGGGCAGGACAAAACTCACCTGCCAGATTCCCGAGGGAAAAAGCCTAAACATTTTCCATAAGACCGACAAATTAAGAGAAAACCAATCAACTTTAGAACTTTCCAATGTGCAAACTATCCGACAAGGATGCCTTGCACTTTATGATAGAGAAAGGCACAAGACGAGACTGCATTATGTTTTCTGAGGTAGGATGAGCAAGGCAGTTTGAAATCTTGCCAAGAGTTATAGTTCGTAATAGTTAACAGAAGTGATATGGGTTTTGCCTGGAAAAGCACTGACTTCAGAAAGGTCAATATCACTATTCCAAGATGCTCCAAAAAGGTAAAACACCCACAACATTTACTGCTACTGAAAACTATATACAATCCACAGACAAGCTATGTGACAGATACGACTCAAAAACCAAAATAAAAACCATAATTCCCATTTAGTTGTGTGCCAGGTACTGAGATGTTGTATTTTATGTCAGCAGATAGAGAGCTTCCCATAGCAAGCTGCATATCAAACTTAGAAATTGCTTTTTCACCAATGAGTTTTGAAAGGTACACAAAATAAACCTCTGTATTTTAGCTTTTCTCTTGACCCCTTATCCATCATTAGAAGCTACACATAAAATTACAGAAACCTCACCTATCTGAAGTTTGAAAGCGGGCACAATCTGACCAAGAAGGACAACGTCACCTGCCAAAAAATCAGACCTAATGATGTCAAATCATCTCCCGGTGTCATTCACCTGCCAGGACAGGACTTGGTCCCCAGACACACTGCGGCAGCTCGTCCTGCTCACATCACAGCTGTGGTTTAACAACCTGTCCCTGAAGTGTGGCCGGTGATGCAGGAGCTCACCTGCTGAATAAAGACTCAGGCCAAAAGGATTGTAGGGACAACTTAAGAGGCTTACAGGTATTTTCAGAGGTTATTTTCCCCTAGTTGTTTCCTGTTACCAGGAACAATACCATGCTCACGTAATACTTAAACATTGCTCGAGCAAAATAGTTCCTGCTAACTCCAATAAAGCAAATAGAATCACAAGCATTTCTCTATTTTATTTTCCACACTCTTCACTCCGTACTTCAGTGCTGAAACTTCTTGCTTGCCTCCCAGTCACTGGGCAACCAACAGTACCCGTAACAATCACCATGACAGCTTTCGAAAATCATTGTTTTCAATAAGACATTTACAATTACTTCAGGTGGTGCTCTGAAGGAGCCGACCTTTTGCTTTGATTCCTGCTTCACACTGCTCACGTCAGTCTCAGCACAGCTTCTTCTTAGCAGCAATGCAGCAAAAACACATTTTCCTGTTTTTCAGCAATGAAATACCACTATCTTCCTTTTAGCTATTTTAAGGATTTTTAAAGTAAATTCTCTACCAACTTCCTATCAGCCTTGATGCTTCTTGACAGTGTTACGTTAAACTGAAAACATCAGCACTAAAAAGCAACATTTAACACATCACTTCGTCCCCAGAAGTTATTTAACTGCTGCTCAGACAAGCAGTACATAGCACCCAGCAATAGCAAGCACACAGATCTACGCCAGGATTAATTACTCTCCTCTCAGAATCAGACGTACTGCTATTACTCCAGCTACTCAAAAAAACACCAGAGCCACACTACCTCCAATTTCCCCACGTTTACCCTGTCAGCTCATTTGACGTACTCGTGCTTCATTTGCACCTCTGGATTCTCCCAGTACAGCAGGCAGCACGCACAATTCCTGCCCTTGGTGGCGAGGAGTGCACAACAGCTGGGCAACAGCTGGAGGAGACTCTTGTGTCATTATGGTGTTCCTGTAAGCAGTTCTCACCAGGAAGCATGAGCCGCTCCTTGAGACCTGCCACAAGCTGCGTTTTCCCCACCGGGAACAAAAAGCCAAGCACAAAAACCCCAGCTCTAGTCTTCAACCTCATCTAGGAAACCAAGCCACAGATTGGTTGCAAAGATGACTTGCAGAACGTTCACACCACAAGACTAAGGACTAAAACCTCACCATCAACCGTATGGGGAAGGTTATCCCATGGAAAGCATTTGGAACCTTAAAAACTTATTGTGCTCACAATAACGGATAGAGACTTCTCACCAGCTAAGAGCTGAAGTGCCAAGTGTACATACACAGTAAGAGAGCGTCTACCAGTTTTTCGCCACTCCTCCCTCCACAGGAAAGCATTGGCAGAACTCCCTGCATACTTGTGTGCACCGTATGTGCCAGCTGGTCACACTTCCCAGGTTTAATACTCCTCTTCTAAGCAAGCTCCTCAATGGGTCCACATCTGCCCCTCTGGAATACAGCATGAAACTGTCAACATCACACATCTTCATGCCAACCCAAGGTTTTTGTCCATGCCCCCACCCTGGGCTGAGATGAGGACCCAAGGCCAGGAAGAGATAAAGTAATTGACATTGAAATGCTGAATCTAGAGGCTTGATCCTGTGTAGGTACATTGGTCCCTCCTAGAGATACTCTACAGTAGTGATCACCACTTGACATGGGCAGCTGCAAGTTGTAGCATGGCAAGAAACTACCTCGTAGTGACAGTGTAGCAAGAGGGAACACTATGCCTGGTTAGGGTACAACGGGGAAAAATAGGAACTGGTACAATAAATTGGTTGGGTCAGGGAAGAAGCTGGTTGATGGTCTCAGGGTCATTATCTCCAAGTACCTGTGGAATACAGATGAAATTTCCAATAACTGAAAGATGACAAACACTTCTGAGCAATTGAGGGAAAGCAAGGCTGGGGATGTAGATAGCAAAACATCGCACATGCCTACAAGGTGACAAATCACTTTTAGTTGTCACCTTAAAAGTGATAAAGTGCTATTAACTACAGCAGTGTCAGGATTAAAAACTAAGAAACAAGCAGCTTCTGAGACAAGTAACAACGGGGCAGACATGAGAGAGAAGATGCATCGCTCCACTCAATGACGCAAACCTGAGTGTACCAAGTCTTGTTAATATCCAAATTGCAGTTCACTCAAATCTAATCAAAACTTTCACATTTTGATGCAAACATTCAGGTCATGTAAAAATTATCTTTATCTGAATCTTTCTAGACCTTGTAAATTCTATTGATTTCAATACTGCAGTGAAAAGCGTGCTTGTTAAATCTGCTGATGTTGTCAGCTAAGTGGAGAACAGGATTAAAATTTAGAAGTGGTCCTGACAACAGAACCTGGGATACAGTTCAACAGGGTGAGCAAAGGCGGCATTAACTGTACAAATGAGAGACTCGAGTGACTTTTTATGCAGGTGTTCAGCAGCTGGTTTATCATAATTTCTGGGTGATGACAGATCACAGACGGTACGAATCTGCGTCCTACTGTTTGCAAAACAAGTTTCATCCTGTGATATTTACAGAAACATCGTATACAGAAAAATGCAAAATAATGGGTGCTGACCAGCGTAGAGATGACAGGGCAGAAAGGAAGGGCAAGTATTACAAATAGTCCTCACACTTTTCCACACTGCTGCAAAGAAGAAAACAAAAAGAGACAAAATTAAAAGCACAACACATGAAATTATGGAAAAGGCTTTTCAACTATATGAGAAATTAATAAGTTCCATCTTGGGCCAAGGGGCAATTAGACTTTGAGGAGTCTCATTTTACCACAAGGCTCTTCAGGGAGGTCTCTCCCTTGGGAGCACACTGAAAACATTGAATTCCAGAAATCTTCGCTGTCCACTTTCTGGAAGCTTAAAATAAGTAAGGGCTGTGGGGTCTGAACAGTCTCATAAGAATCCAGTAGGAATCACATTAAAATATACCAAAATGTTCTGTATTTTCCTAGATCTACTCCAGCTCCTATAAAACAGCAGAACTGTATTCCAAATAAACTGAATTATTTGGAGCATTTGCTGTCCTTTGGGGTCATTACAAGCGCACAGCAGTTAGCCCTATGATAAAATATAAATTCTCTTCGCTATGGCACATAGTCTGACCTCGCTATAATGAAACTCCATAGGACCGAGAAAAATTGCTGCAAAGCTGGACATTCTCTGAAAGAGATTTTCAAGCTTGTCGTACCAGAATAAAGAAGTACCCAATTTGACTTGAACATCTTATATCCAGTATTTTTATGAGTCTCACTTCGTATGAAAAGAATACTGCTTAAGCATTGACAAAAAAAAGAAAAATCAATGAAGAAATAAAATGCATGGTTGTTCATAAAATACAGAACAGAATGACTAATACAAACTCCTCCGATTTGCTTAGGTGTTTGTTTCACCAAGTCCTATAAAACAGCAAGAGAAAAAGTTTACACTGCTAGGACTACTTCAAAGAGGGCAGGCGATTAGCAGGTCTTGTTATAGACCCTCTGAGTAATTAATTGTATTAATTGCATTAATACAATTGTATTAATTGTTCTCCCCTCTGACAGCACGTGGTGTTAACACCTCATGGCAACAACAGAACTGGCAGAACTGCTACTTCACAGTTTACGCCATGGCGCAGGAACACTGAGCTCCACATCTGTCTTTCCTTCCACCTCCCTGAAGAACAACAGATGTTTTGAAGACTGAGGGCTCCAAGCCTTGAGCACCATTTACAACTGGTGTGCAGAGAGGAAAAACTGCCTCCGCTGTGGGGTTTGATGAGACAAATTGAACATTAGTCAGACTTAATAAATTCTGTGATGTGGTTAACTGCAATGGAACAGAATTTCTTTTACAAAAAGTTCATCTACTTCAGGCTCAGTGGTTTTTACACGTTCTGTCAGACATGCCCACTCGGTGAGTGGGGAAGTCACCTTGAGGGAGTAAGCAGGCCGAGGAAATCAGGAATGAAGAGATGCAATTAGTGATGATGAACTGGTCTTATTACCATAGAAGACTGAAGTTCAAGACTTAATCTGTGTCATAAGTGAAGAATCAATCTGATTAATATTGCCAATATCCATTCTTTGGAAACAGTTTTTCAGCACTGCACAAGAAAAAGCCCTGACCTGAGGAGTGGGAGCATTAACCAGAGCAGTTCGGACAGCCAGCACCACCGGAGACCTATTTGCCCTTCAGCCCCATATCCTGAGCACAGAAAGATTTCACAGAACCCTCCTGTTTGTGACAATGGCCTATTTTACAGACACTTCATGCAAAGTCTCTTAAAAATCCTGCTATCATTAGAGAACTACAAGATAATCATTCAAGACTAAGATAATGGGAATGGGGTTTCGCTCCCTCTTTCTGCAAGTCAAAAAAAGGTTTTCCATTCAAGAATGATTTTGAGGAACCATACCACATACACAGATACAGCAAAACAGCTTGTTACACATTCTTATCAGAAGTGACAAGCTCAAGGCGTGAACATTACATCACCTTAAAACCTTTCAGCATAAATGAACAGCTAAAAAGTTCTGAATGACTTTGCTCAGGAGGTGGACATCACTATGTGCTCCACCTGACCTTACTAATAATCATTGAAGCTTGAAATCTGCTACTGAAGTCTACATTGTAAGTAATTATTTGCCTTTGTGCAAAAGTGTTGATTTCATGCTCTATAAACACATCTCCTTGTGCAAGACCAGCCTGCCCATAGATTGCTTTTGACAGCCCCGTGACCATCTCCTGCAGCAAGTGTCTGAAGCATCTTCTGGGCGGTAGAAACATCTGTTTTCCCCACCATACAGGAGAGAGCTTTTGGGGATGACAAATTTACAGGTAAGACACATCAAAATGAGCTCTACAAAAGGGAGATGGAGAGTTTTGGCACTTACTTGAAACAGAGTGACTTGACACTGTGAAATGAACGACAAAAGCAACTCTTTTCAGGTAGCTGTAATTTGTTGTAACATTTAATCAACTGATCTGTTGTGGAAAGCATCACCTCTGCGGTGCTACACTTAGGGAAAGGATGCACAGAAGATAGAGGCTGTGGTTAGAAAGATGATTCCACAAGTGGAACCACATGGTTGTCAAGCTTCAGGGAAGAAAAACACAAACTCATCACGTTTTTTACCCAAACTAGCAGTAAAAAGTAGGCAGATTGTTTAACCCCAAATCAGCCACACTTAAACCTGCGAGCAATCTCTCTCCATTAGACCACGGAATATGACACTACATGGCAAGCTTTTCCCCCCGCCGCCCCAACATATTAGCCTGAATCCCAAACTAAACCCATTAAATACATACAGTTCTAGTTCTGGATTCTGGTACATGTGAGATGGCTGTGAGACAAGCTAAATATTTTAAGGCAATATAAAAAAGCAGCTGCCTTCTGAAAATGCTACATGTGAAAGTCGCCACCTTTGCTAGAAAGGCACAAGAATCATAAATATGCCAGGCATTTAATGCTAGGAAACAACTCAGCTTTGAATAATTTTATGCCATTAAGAGATGCACACTGAATATGGACTCAGATAACTTAATAATTCATATCTAACACATAGTAAAAGTCAGCCTGATATTGCACAGCAAGTTGCCAAGCAGAGTGGTCTTCCAGATTCATCTGAATTCACTTCAAAATGCATACAGAGCAATGAAATTCTTTCACCCCTCCTCAAGCTTTTACTTCTCTCTCAGTATCACTTCACAGATGCCTCCAACCAGGCCTATTTTCCTGTGTCTCCTGTTATAAAACACTCTAGGGGCCACACATTAAGTGAACTACTTCTTTTCACTTCTAAGAACATCTCTTGAAACTTGAAGTAACAAGAAAAGAGAATTTGAGATTTAAGTGTCCATATGACTCTCCCAGACTAAGAAATATTTATGTATTTCCATAAATTTACCGCTGTGCAGAGAGGCAAGACAAGTTCACCATCCCAAAAAGCATAAGCCAGAGCAGTTGGCTATTATGAATTATAAAAATAAAAAGCTCAGAAAAATGTCAGCGTTTCAGTAATTCCATTTGGGACAGCGGCTCAGAAGTAGCCTGTATAGGACTGGATTTTCACCAATTCCATGAGGAAGAGGAAGGACCGTAACACTATGGTAACAACGAGATGTCAATCTTGCCAAAAGATTCTTAATACATGCAACTTAGTGGTATTGCTTTCCAATTTGTGTAACAAAACAAATGAAATCAAGGCTGCTCTACATACTTTGAAGTAAAACTAACCTTAGACTGATAAATCCTGACGCTGTTGTCCGCCGTCCGAAGTAAATCCTTGCAAATGATTTGAAAAGGTGAGAACAACAGCCTCTTTCCTCTACACAGATCTGCAAAAATAGTTTGCTGAATTACCCTGCTGTTTTATATTCATAATCTTTGGGAGCAAAGCTCGATTAAAAGCCTTTTTTTGTGTTTCAAACCCAGCTCGTCTCATCGATGTGGTTTACAGTAGGTGCCCATCCAGAGCTGCATGCACCACCACACTGGAGCTGCAAAATAGGGGCAAGATCATTAAATCGCCTCTATTACTGAGTCGACTTGTGTCAAAGCCCTTCGTAACACACACTGTATCATTACTGGATCCTTATTTGTCAGGCAGGAGAGCATATTCAGGCAATTTATTTACTATTCTTCCTGCTATCTCTACCACTCATCAACTCAAATTGCTACTCTCTAATACAGGAACATGCATCAATCTCCGCCTTCCCCCAAATTTCAGGCTTATTGAACCAAAGAGTTTAAAATTTTTCCAAGTAATAAGCTGCTTATGTAAAAAATTAAGGGAAACCTCAGTGCCAGCCTTAAAGGAATCAATAAATTCTTACTAGCAGGTGGTAAATTCAACACATGTTTGGCTGCTTTATACACCTAGTTTTAACATCTCCAGACAGGTGAATCTAATTGGTTGCAGCAATTTAAACCCATCTTCCCCATATAAAACTTTTACTAGGCACTTGCTTTAGTCTTCAGAACTGCAGCAGTCCCATGCTAATGTTTTAATCTAGGGACAGCTAAAGAAGATCCCAATTAAACAACTACAACTTCACAGCATCACCGGTCTGTTTAAGTAATCTTTTTTGCAACCTTCAGAAAGATCACTGCATGCAAAAAACCCAATGCTTATGTAGCTAAAAGCCTTCATCACTTAATGTTCCATCCTCAGGAAGAACTAGTCTGACCGTCTGGAACAATCTATGTAGCAGCTCTCACTACAGTAAGCTAAACATTTCACCCAAGAAGGGAAAGTATGAAGAAACTATAGTACATGTGGAAAAACCAAATACTTTAACCTCCACAATTCCTTTAAATGCATTTCCAAAAAGCAGCAGTTGTTTCAGACAAGCCAAGATATTCCACTTCAACCACAGGGAGGAGAAACCATCCCAAATTCCTTAAAGTGAAATAGAAGCCAACTTTCTGCTAGTTTCCATTAAAGGTAGGATCATTTTCTTTTCCTTACAAGAAGATGCAAGCCAAAGTTCATAGCTACCACCGATTTCAAAGTATTCTCATCAATCTCCCAAGCGAGCATAAAAATACTGCATGCTTCTGATTGATGTTTCAGAAAACGAACTGTGGCTTGTCTGTTAATGAGACGTGTGAGGACTTTGGGATCCATACACTGTATAGACAAGGGACCTCTGAGTAAATCCATTAAGACGGCTGCAGCTGAGGGGCACACACCATCTCTGAGATTTTTCTGATGTAATCACAGCAAGAAACCAGAGCAAATCTAAAGGCAGCAGAAATATCCTGGGTGACTGGGGAAAAGAATTCTTTGCGGCTCAGGTGAGAAACCACTAAGAAAAGATTGATATTATGAACAGCAAACTTCAAAGTAAACTTTCATAGTGATTTGTAAGACAAGAAAACACACCCAACTAAACCCATGCAACCAGTAGTTCTACAGTAACTTGGCAGAATTCTACTCCCCCCAAGTATTTGCTGTATACATTTTCCAGAGTCACTACACAACTGGGAAGCATCAAACCCAAACCTTTGGCTGAATGTTTCATTTGTTATAGCCCATTGATACAAAGAACCATTTTATGCTCCTGTACAAACAGAATCAAACATGAAAACTTCCCTTCTCCAGGCATCAGTGAGAGCCTTTGTTCAGCTGCACAAGAATTCAGTATAACCAGTTCATACTTAAAAATCAGTCTGCAGCCGTGAATGTTCGCCATCTCAAAGCATGGAGAGATTTACTAGGAGGATTATATCTAAGCAGTTTTAAACACTAATGTGAAGTAGCAAAATCCAAATCATTAGACCTGCATTTGCTCGATTGGGCTCCCCGCTGCAGGGCAGTGTGCCATGGCCCTGCCAGCAAAGCACGCAGGTCCTGTTCAAGCAGTTCCCCGTTGATGTTTCCACCTCTAATCTTCTCTTGGAATTGCTCCCCAGTGCCAGGCAGACTCTAGGGATTTCAATGAGCATGAGCTGGATTATATTTAAACTGGTCCAAAGCTGGAGGAAGGCTCTTTATAGGTAATACAGACGGGCAAGGAGATTCCTCTTGGTGATACGAATTAGATGCATCGTTAACCTTTATATATAAAGGTACACATCCCTTGTCCTGAAATACCTTTTTACCAAGGAAGTCCTTGCACAAGTAGCTACTGATAACACTTAAGCAATCCTTACTTCCCTTTAAAACTCTCTACAAGTATTTTTGACCAAACCTCCAACAACTTCACACAATTAGGACCACCATTACTTGATATGAACATATCAACATACGAACAATCCTTATCAGACATATTGCCTGTTTTGCACATCCCTAAGGTGATATTTCTGCTCTCTAGTTTTGAGCCTTCAGCCTGTCCCATTCTCTCAGGACATCTTTGCTCTCCTCCTGCATTGACCAGACTAAGAACTCAGGGTGCTGCACACTAAATCCCATTTTTAATGAAGCGTCTACAGCAAAGCACAAGTATTTTCCAAGCCTCTCTCAGGATATGGAAAAATGAGTGAATCATTTATGTAGTGATGAATCAAGCTGTCTAAATTTTGGAAGTCAAGGACACCTGATGCAATTCCCATGTCAATAATCACAGAGGCCCTCTTTACCCCAGAGCTATACATTTGAATACGCCAGCAACACTTTTGTCATTCATATATATATATATATATATATATATATATATATATATATATATATATGACATGTATATATGAAGCTGCCCTTCAGGGCAAGTGTACAACTCAAAGCTACGCAGCCAAGACAAAAAGCACAAAAAGACTTTTAATCCTGAACAGAGTAACTGAAATATCACCAAAGTTTCTGTAGTAGAGGGCCATGCTGAAACAAAACATAATGTTTCCATATGTTTAAATGCATGCTTCAATTTTTTTGCCTTAATGCCGAAGAGTTGCATACCTGTTATAAATTTCAGTCCAGCATTTAGACTCAAGTTGAAGTACCCTGTCAAGTAAGTGTCCACCCTCCAGTATTATCAGTAGAGGGTCAGTAAATAACATACCAGGCAAGACCATCCACGGCAATATTTATGCCAGTCTCCATATGTGTCCCAACTAACACCTGTGCGTGTCTTGCAAAAGAACGTTTCCAGCTAGGAAATCCCATGAGACAAAGGCATAAAGTAAATTTTCTTGATTCAGACATTGAACATTTAATTCCTAAAACTTTATTTTAGACATTTCCTCAGAACACACTGCATGGACTATTTAGAGCTGCTGGCTTCCAGGAGACATTTGTCAAAGCCCATTTAGAAGCGATGATGTCTAAAACATCTGCAGCTGGTTATAATGCATCAGAAAAATGAAGTTGTCTGGACTCAGTACTGTGCCAGTGTTTGAGGGGAAAAAAAAGAAAAAAATCAAAACCATATGCCTGCTCTTAGTTTAGTCTCAAATGATCTATATTTTATAAGGTAACTTACCATGAATTTTTAAACTACTATGAATTGAATTATACTAATTGGACTTCTTGGGCTTTTTAAAAAAAAAGCTTTTTTTTTTTTAAAAAAAAAGCCCTTCAAATTCCCATAATTCAGCTGGTTTTGATTGTACGAGTCAAACATCCAAAATACTTCTGGTAAGAGGCATAAGCTCTAGAAGTTATCACAGAAGTGCCATGCCCAGAGAATACCTGCCAGAAATAAGTTTCCTGTGATTGTTTTAGCCAAGCTACCACCACCACAGGTGCACAAAATTACATCCCTGAGTAATTTACATTGTGGTTTTTAAATTTAAACTCCATTTCAAATAAATAGTGGCTTACGGCTCCAAATGAAGTGAATGAGAGCAGGGGTTTTAATCCAGCCAGAAACTCAGTTCCATCCCAGGTTTTTCACTCCCTCTGAATGAACACCATTCAAACAAGGCGAGTGTTTTCCTGCTCCAAAGGTTCTATAAGTCACTGTGGAGATACAGTGCACAGACACCAAGGCTGGAGAAGCACAGCAACGTGCATCACAGGGACAGGTGAGACCGGCTGGGCTGCAGACTCACTCCCAGCATTGCAACCAGCCAAGTTTCCCTGCTCTGCATATGCAACCAGCCACTCTGAAAAGCTTCACTGTCCCTTCACATGGCACTTCTGTACGAGCCCACAGCTGCCACCAACTCAACACGCTTTGCCTAACTTTGCATTCACTCATGCCAAATTGCTGTATTAAGAACCCTTCCATGGTTTTGGCTTTAGGGACAGCTCAAGCAAAACATTCCAGAAAAGCAGCTATTTCAGATATTGCTACGGCCCAAACAGGCATTCCTGTATGGGAAGGCTGGAGCCAACTGAAACAACTTGCCCAACAGGCAGGCAAGCGTGTCCAGCTCCAAGCAAATAGCAAATGTTCGGCACAACCTCATGGTCTGGTGGCAAAGAGCCCCAACACCCTGAGGTCAGCACACCGGCCAGATGCACCACAGGGAGAGCGATTTACTGCACGTGGAAGCCCCCGGAATAAACCCAGAACCTGTGCTGCAGTGAAGCAGTTCAAAAACTACATGAATCTTGCCCAGCCACACCTTGCCAATATTTGTTGTTTTGTGGGTCAGACAGAAGCAGCTGTCGCACAACTATGTTATTGCTGTCCCCTTTTAATGCAAGCAGCTCTCAATCACCTTTTACCAATGCTGCTCCAGAGGAAGGACCCCTCGCAAACAGGGCAAATCTGCAAAGCGCTTTCAAGGACAGAAGAGGGACAGAGGAGCAAGGCTTGTGCTAGAAAACTGACCTCTCTGGGTAAGATGCTTTACAAAGAAATTATCTAGTACAGTGATAGAAGAGGCTGAGCGCAACATATTTTGGGTTCACATCTCCTGAGAAACTTAAGAGAACAAAGTATGACGGGGCTGTTTATCTCCCTTAGGAAGAAAATGTTTTTTCTCAGCCCCACAGATTAGTGCTCTCACTTATTGCCTTTGCTGCTTAGTCTCTGATCAGAGCGCAAAGTTCATATAAACTGCCTCCCATCCTTCTTGCAGAATACAAAAGACACTTCAAAATTCATCTTCAGCTTTTAAGTGCTCAATAGCCACGTAGTTTCCCAGTAATGCTTTTGCTGATTGACCGCTTAGCAGGCTTTCCTCTTACTTAACAGTAATTGCACAGCAAATGTGGAGGCAGAGTCATCCATTCCCATGGCAGAACCTTTAATAAAAACAGAAAATTACATGGCTTTTGATACATCAGAAGATTTCAAAGCAAATAGAAATGAATTAACATTTCGCTTTTTGTAAAAAAAGTCTTGGGATGACGTACATGACAATAGCAAGCCTATAACCACACATTTGTTTCGGCACTCAGTTCTAGTCTGACATGCTTTTACAATTTCCAGTCAGAACCTGAACATCAACTTGATAAGCAGTTTCACAGCTGATCATGGGTGCCAGCAGAAGCAACATAAACTGACAATTTTGTGATTTCATTATTTTAAACGTTTTGCAACTTTATAGAACTGAGCAGCAAAATGTCAAAGGCCAACTACAAGCTCAGAAAGACACCTCTGCACCGGCTTCACCTTCAAACCAGCAGCTGAGTTTTCTTAATGCTGGTTGAATAAGGGGAGACTGAATATCGTCTTCTGCAGAAATTACATGCACGTGCCACAAAAAGGTGGCAACTCTTCTGAAGCCACTAGCTGCTCCAAACTACCTGTAAGATGCAAGGAAGAACATCATCTCTGCAGAGCATGGATATGGTAAGATAGCAGCCCCAAGGCTCTCTTACAAACACATCTTTAAAGCTAACTGCTTTACTGTTACAGAAATTCACTTCCCTCCAACACAGTCTGTTCTGTTAAATACACAGAATACATCTAGTTAAAGTGTGCCTTTAAAATCCTAAACCTTTAATTAAAACTGCAAACCAGCAGCACAGTCCAACAGAAGCATTCAATCCATGTTGGTACCACACAGTTAAGGCTTGAGGCTCTAATCACTATTTTAATGGCAGAGAATCTCACAGATCTTGGTAGGGACAGACCCAGGACAGTGCAGTGTGTCTTTAAAGGCACATCTCCCTAAGCACTCGTTATCTTCAAGTCACCTAAACTTCATATTAAATACTTGCAGTACCACAGCTGTGTGACCTTCCAACAACTCCACACAGCGCAATTTTTCTGTAAAGTACAAACCCTATCACATATCATTACCAAGTGTTTTAGAAGCAGCCGCAGGTTCTGCAAAACAAAACGAAAGCATTTTAGATGGCTGTTAGTCTATTGTCTTACACAGCACTATCTAGTCTGACACCCGCAGGGATTTTGGAAATGCCCTCGCAAGAACACTGGGCATTTTCTTGCATCACTGCTAAAGGACCACAACTACACAATTGCTAAATCCTAAAGAGCGATTCAATGGCAGTGTCAGTTCACAAAAAGCCAAACTGCTGCAAGAAAAAAAAAATCATCATATGCTTACTTGAACTTATCTGTAACCCACAAGCAGCACAATCTTACTTTGTAATCCATAACAGGCAGTAGAATCAACTTTGAAAGGAATGTACAGTCAGCTTTCAAAGACTTCTAGAAAATGCCTGGAACATTTTAATAACTTAATTCTGACTTAAAGAAATCTTTAATTAAGACAGCATTTAGCAAGTACTTTCCGAACAATCTGGAATCCTGTGGAATGTGTTAAGGCCTCCAAGGAAGCTGGTGCTGGCCAAGGGCTGAGATCAGTCCTGACTGAGGGAAGGAAAGCAGCAGTAGGAAGCAGCAAACACCATCCAAGTTTTAACACACAGTTTGCCTGTCATGTCAATATTTGGCACCAGGATCGTCCCCCCGCCTATCCTTTATTATATTCATTCAAGCAGTTTGCCCCATTTTTTCCAGAAAGATGGTATTACCCAAGTTACAGTCATACAGGACTTGACTTACAAGAATTAATTGCTGCTTACTTTTACACTAGCAAGCCACTGCTAATCCATGCTCCAGTAAAAAAGCAAGAGAATTAGGTCAAGGGAGCTTAAATGCTACTAAAATATGTTGCATAGAACCTTGTATCCACAGCTCAGACAGCAGCTCCTCATCCACAAGCAAGCAGCACACAACATCTAAGTCAAGTCTAGGTGGCTAAAGGGTCTTCGTCTGGATACCAATGAACTTTCCTTTACTCTTAGAGAAGGCTTATGCCTTGAAACGTCCATCAAGTATGCACAGTTTCCAAGAGATGACTTTGAGGCAATTATACTCTGCTGGGGTGCTGGTTTTTAACTTCTTTCAATTATAACCTGTCCAAAGTACAGCAGGTCTCCTTCTAGCAACAGAAACTCAAAAATGCATCAGCAAATTTGCAGCAGAGACATCTTTTTCTCTTTCTGAAAGCTGTCCATCCCACCAATGTCACTCTGTTTCTAGGTTGTACATTACACTGCAAGATACCAAAACACCTTAACATTTACACTTTGTTGTATATACACAAGAGTGTTTACACAATAGACATTTCCTTTCAATCTCAAGCTGCAGACCACTAGGAAAAGCAGGACTATTCTGACACACAAAGAGGACACACAGTCCCATCAGCTCCAAGCCCATTGCTTTGGTGTAAGCTGCTCCTGCAGCAGCCACACATCAACCTGCTGCACCAGAACACGGTTCCCAGCCTGGAGCTGGGTGAGTGCCTCAGCAGCTCATATTCAGTCCCACAGACGTGAAGCATCCACCCAGCTGACATCACAATGAAAAATAAAGGCCATTCAGGCAATCTCATTATCATAGATTAATAGTTATGTCAAGCACTGTGTCGGCTGTCACATCACAGCTGGGATGCCAGCTGTCTAGTGCTACAAAACCACCAGCCTTGCCAGAGTTTGTGCCAAGTGTTTTGCCTAGTGCAGCCCATTCTGCCAGCTGGGTTTGGGATAGAATGTTGTCTGAGGACAAGACAAAGAAATGGACATTTGCTTCCCCTTCTCTTGAAGTCCACTGCTCCAGAGAAGCACATTCAGTCTCATTCCCACATCAGCCTGTGCAGGTGGAACAGGGCACAGTTCCTGTGTCAAGGAAGGTGCAACCAACGAGAACTACATCAGTTCTCTTACTGGTTGATGTTGGGCTTGAACATAAACCACCATGAAGGGCAAGAATTACTAAGGTGGCATCCCATTTCAGACTGCGCACACAGCTATACGTGAAGGGTGTAGGAGGAAAACTAACAGTTTGACTATTCAAGGAATAACGCAACCTTCCCTGCCCACACTTTCACCCCTGAATGTATGAATTAAGAAGATCTTGTGTGCCACGGTTGGAGGATAACCAGCTCAGCAGCTTTCCTTGTGTTCCCTCCGTGTCACCTCTCAGCACAGGCAGTGCTGATAAGCAGAAGCCAACAGCAAAGAAGCTAAAACCTGTAATACTGCAGGATTGACTGAAGCGATGGGACAGCATTACGGGCTAGGGACATACCCAAACTAAATCTTGACTAACTCCTGCTGCAAACTCTGCCACTTCTCAAACATTCAGCATTCCGGAGACATAAGCCAGCATTTGTGGCTACTGGTTGAGCTACAGTAAATCCCTTTGGAAAGCCATTCTACACTTCTTTTGCTAAAGAGCGTTGTTTAATGCTTCCACCATTTTGGCTGCAAATCCCAGTAATCTCTTCCATACTCACTGTAGGCTGTCCAAGCCATTCTGCAGACTAGTACGGAGGAAATTTACATAACGTAAGACAAAGCCAAGATTGCTTTGAACCACAGGATAAACTTGAGGATCTTCAAGAAACCAGGGGATACCTTTGGAACTGCTGCCCCTCCCTCCTTGCTTTTTCAAGTCTTAGTTATTTCTTAAGATTAAGATCTTTTGCAGGAAAATCACTGTTACACATAGAGTTAAATGTTTAGACCTTTAAGAGCTGTAAGGAATTAAAAAGAGATTTAAAATAATCAAGGTTTCAAAGTCAGATCCTTTTGCAACTCTGACAAGCTAAGGAAGAAGCAGCTGGATCCAGAAGTCTCATGCCTGAGCCAGCAGACTCGAGTACAAAGCAATTACAAAACTTAGAGAGAAAAAAGACTAAAAATGCCCCAAAATTTCAAACACCGGATTCAGTCATCAGTGAAAATCCAGCTGTCCCATTCTCCTTGCAGATTTCTGATTAGTATTCCTCCATGCCATAGAAATACAAACAAATCAATCCTCATGAAGCCATCCCTTTCTCCTAAAGGGCACAAAGAATTGAATTCTGGCTTCTTAATTACCTCAATAGTTAAGCAAAAGCAAGAACTTTAAAAGATAGCAAAAAACAGACCTAAAATAGCTTTAAAAACTCTTAAATGTGAGGAAAAATGCTACACACAAAAAATAAGCATAAAACAGGCAAGTCACAGCTGTAGTGAGCTCAAGACAATGATTTCATAACTTGGATTTAACTGGAAATAACTTGGCCTCTTACATTATTTCTTTAAATATTAATATCTAAATGCCACTCTACAAAAAATAGCAGTCCAATTTTGATACTAGGAGGGTGATGGTATGCAGCAGTCTGATACATTCCTCCAATTTTCAGGGATTCTCTAACATCTTGTGACTTTCCTTAGTCCAAGATGTATTGAGCTGCTCTGACAAGAAGATTTCAGAGGGGAAAACAAGCAGTTTTCATAAAAAAACACTGGCAAATACAGACATCAAATGTGATAAATGGAGCAGGGCATTTTCATTTTGCTCCTGCCTGTATTGAATAAAAAAAAAATTGGCAGACTCCAACATAATTGATGAAATATGAAGCACGGGGTAAGGCAGGAGAACACCTTTTACAGCACTTAAATGATGACTACCTATGATGTCGAGGGCTAAATCTACAAGAAACGTTGACATCACAGTGATGTGCATCTCGCAGCGCAACTTCCAGCTTTGCGATTCGCACAGTGGGGTCTGTGTCCTTGAGCAAGGTTCTATAGGCACCTTCAGGATCAAATTCAAAACAAGTGGGTAAGGCAGGATTTTGACCTCTGATTTCTCCAGGTCTTGGCTACACGGTCCTTACATACAAGGTGGTCACCATAAGAATCACTCATACCTGTTTACATGCTTTGATGCACGAGCTGCTCCTTTAAAACAGGGAACAGGGTGTTATTTAGCATGGCCAAAGCAGGGAGGCCAACTCAACTGAGTGATGTAGCTACTGCACTGCAACCCTTGAGTAAAAGACATCAACGCTCCTTGTGGAAGGGCAGTAGGACACCATCCTCCCCTCTTGTCCACACCAGCCTTTCAAATGCAAGTACCTGGAGTCCCACGCGGCTTGTGCAGAACTCAGGTCCCTGAGCTGCATCCTTGACAAGAGATTGTCAATGCTCAGGACAGCAGCTGGGCAGCAAGGAGGAAAAGGAGGCGGCAAGAGATACTAGAAGCAAAACACGAGCACACGCACCCCAGGGGTTTGACTGACTAGAGCCCTGGACCAAGGGTGTCAGATGTGGAGAGGATCGGCTGGTTTCTGAGGATCGCCCTCCACCCTTAAAGCCACTTAAGCCTAAATCCACAGAAAGAGCTGGGTACCAAAGCCTCTCACTTCCTAGGGCTTTCAGTCCACTCTGGCACAAAGAGACCGTGCAAATATCTGCATTATATAAACAGAGATAGATACAAAGGGCAAACAGAAGAAATTAAGGGAAATATACATAGAAAGGCACCAGTTGTCCTCTCAGTTAAACCTCCACTGATGTGGAAGATGGCATCTCAGTTACAGGCAACCCTAAAAATAACTCTTTTCCATTCCTACTGTAAAACCAACCCATAAACCACTACATTTCTCGTGTTCTGTCCATTCAGCTTTTTCTACGCACAACCATATTTCTCCCACTTCATCCTGCAGCACTGGTCCCACTAATCACTGCCATATGCTCCAGCATGGAGCATTTCCTCTGGCACACTTTAAAAAGAAGCGCTGTCACCAGAGCAATGTAAGTGCTGGCAAATATGCTCTGTCAGGTTTTGTTTTCAAGGACTATAAAAATAGACTGCACCGTGTTAGGCTTGAAAACTCATACCCTCTAGAAATAATTTAAAAAAAACCCAAGTTTACAGATGACTTGTTATTGTTTTCAAATATCCG
The DNA here is from genome assembly GCF_963082525.1 of Nesoenas mayeri. NCBI lineage: Eukaryota > Metazoa > Chordata > Aves > Columbiformes > Columbidae > Nesoenas > Nesoenas mayeri. The sequence goes on from NC_137556.1 coordinate 6,042,909, forward strand.
CAGAGAAAATCTGTAGTTTTTATATTTCATTTAACATTTTCAGGTTAAGCCAATATGCGATTTCTTTTACATGACTGATAATTCCCAGCTGATTGACTGGCCACACCAGCGCTCCCTGCTCATGTGCCTCAATTCACAGCTTCTCAGATGCATTTCTACTATAAAAATATCAGCACTAAGGAAGTCACAAGACATCGCTTGTTTCCAGAGCCTGGGCCTTTCACCCATGGTAGCCAGTATAACTTTATGCTGACTACAACTTTGGCCAAAATATGAGGAAAAGAGTCTTGGCACAGCCTGGGAATTGACACTTTCTTGTTAGTTTGTGATTGCTTTGCCAAGGACTCTCTCTCTGTAATCAGCTGGCTCAAGTTCCTGTTTGCGGAAAATATGCAACTATGGTGAAAGAAAACCTATTGTATTTTATACACAGATACTAAGCAATAAAAAAATCAAGGACAACACAAGTAGGACCTTTGCACGTTGCAGATAAGACTTTTCCGATCTTCCACGTTCCCATTCGCGGAGCACATAACCTGCAGCTGAAGATCAGAAACAATCTGGGGCAGAATGGGGAAAGAACCACATTTCTGAAAGGTCAGCAGCAATAGCAGGGGAACGGCAACCATGATGACTTGGATAGTCCTCTGGCCTCCATACATATATCCAAACACCTTTCTGCCCGGTTCTATAACAAAATCCCAGGTCTTCCAATACTTTGCAGATGGTTTTGCAGCTTACTTCTGTGCCCTCAGAAGCAGGCAAAATAATTGAGAAGTCTCATTCCAAACACTTTAATTGTACCAATATAACTTCTTTGCCACTGGGAACAGATGCCAGTTTTCCAAAGGGAGAATTGTTTTCTTCCCCCAGGCTAAATTAGTACCTTGAATCGGATTCCAAAACAGACAAAAATAAAAAAAGGCAGCACACAACATTAAAACATCCATAGGGGTTTTAGCTAATTCCAACACAGTAAACTGCAGCTTGAGAATCGAAGAGAAGTGCCAGTGCAGAGTAAACTGGGTGGATCATCAAAACTAACATATGCAGGAGTGGAAAAAATTGGTTATACTTTATTACGTGGCTATCATACACAAAACCCTGGCAACAGGCCACCTGAAAGATAAATGAGAAGACAGAAGATAATCACAAGGTTCACTTCTTTTTGAGATCCAGAATAATCCTGTTATGTAGCGGCTAACATGAACCGACAGTGGGGCTAAATTTAAGTGACCCTCCATAATGTTAGAGAAAATAACTTACTCGCTGAACTGAAGCCCTTACAACACAATTATGCCTGTATTTATCTAGCTTTTAGGGTTCTGATTTTCTTTAGTGAAGGAATGTACTTTGCTTTTGCTTCTCTGAGCTGAAAGCACAGTCTCTAACAGGACCAGAGAGAAGCAGAGTTAAGATTAAAGCCAGTCTGAGCAGAAGTGAAGGAGTTGCTCACTCTTAAAAATAATAATATAAAAAAAGAGAAAACCAAAAAAAGCTTGTGGGATGCCAGACCTGGTTATGTGGTTATTTTTATATTGTACCCTAGGTCAAAGTCACTAAGACTTTTATTTTTCAAAGGAACATCATACTCTAAAATGTGTTGGAAAACATTGGTCTAAACATTAAAAACACTCAAAGTCTGTTTCACCTTTTTTATTTATTAAGCAACAGCTCATATTTCCAAGTCCCTGTGACAATTTCTTGTTTGGGCTTCATCTGAAGACTGAGAAATGTTAGGTAAGCTCAAGAAAGAAAGAACTACCTCTTTTTCATCATGGAGAAAAACTGTTTTGTTGCTAGTGTCATGAACCAGGTAAAAGTAGCTTCCCAAATGAATGTGAACACAAGTAAAGGTCATTTATACTAAGACAAGCCTATACAACCTTCTACTGCAAAAAAGCAAGACTGGCTACTACAGGTTTTAAATGTTAGATCTTCCAAATAATCATAACCAAAGATGGAGAAGAGGATGAACTGTCCTTTGAAAAGTCACCTTAGCTTGCACATGTAACTGCAAGCAAATAATTTCAGGCTCTAGAGATCAAGCAGAGCAGAACTTTTCATAACAACTTAATCTTGTCGAAACAGTTGTTCAAGAGGCCAGAAGCAAAGCAGTTCTACATGTAGGAGGGACAGCTGACACTGTTTCCAGATAAGATGTGATAAATGCCTAAAACACCACAAGACTTAGAATAACAAAGATTTTTGGAAAGGGAGAGTAGTTAACCAAGAAGATAGATTTCATTCACGCAGAAAGTTCTTGCAGGAGACAGACTGATTTACTGTTATTCTGCAAATCCTTTATTTTTATGACCAAGTAGCTCTACAGCAGGAACACAGAGCTCATTTACAGACATCCAAATTTAAGACACAAGTTCAAACATTTGCACCTGGAACACCACCTTTCAACATTTGTTTGAAATTTAACCCTTTGGCTTGTCATTATTGCAACAAATAGCTGCAGTTTCTGTGCATTAAAATACTCTGCAATGTCTTTTGGAAGTTTGGCTTCAGCAGTCACCATACAAACCACAACCACATGGAATATTTGAAAGCTACATCAGGGAAACACGTCAGGTCACTGCTACATCAGCTACACAACATACATGTGAGAAGTACGTATTAGTGTTGAGGGGAGACACTTTGAACCAAAATTAGTTACCTTGCTGCAGAGGCAATGCTCAGCATAACAGGGAAGGATGGCAGCATTCCCTGTTTTGAAAGACAGATTTCAGAAGTTGTTTTCTGCTACTTGTGCTAATTGGGAAGAGAAAAGGTATTACAGCTGAAAAATTAATAAGGAGTTAAGACTGCTAAACACAGTCACCAAATAAACATGAAGAGTGAATTTCTCTACCAGGTTTGCAGTGCTACAATAGTCAAACCTTCACTAACTCCACCCTCCTTCCTTTGCTTTCTATTTCTGGCCAAGGAAAGAATCATAATACCCACAAGAGTTACACCGACTTACCTAAAATAGGGTTTCCATTTTAAACCCTTAATATGTTTAAACTGCTTATCATTACAGTTTAACTCAGTAATACCAAAAAGCAAAGGATGTAGTAATAGAAACCCAGTTTTGTAGGGTGCAAATTTAAGCCATGGGCTAGTGTTTAGTACTTGCCTCTAAGTCTGCTCTTGTCTACTGCAGTTGTAAGACCTCAGAGAGCACAGAGGCTAAGTGAGGAATTTCATCCCTGACTCACACCAGTGGCAACACGTTCATATGTTTATATAATGACCTTCTAAAGAAGGAAAGTCTACTGAACGCCACCAACCATCAGGACAGTCAGTGAAAGCTTTGTTTTAGTTCAGATGCCTGGAGACAGTTGCAGAAACACCCAAAGAAGTCAGACCTTCGAAATGAACTGGATGACATTTCCTCAAGCTTTCTAAATACACTCATGAGTGACACTACTCACCATAGCTGGCAGGCTGTGTTTCCAGGAAAATGCCAGGCAGAATAAATATTTTTATTCTTGTGAGCTACAGAAGATGTGCCATTAATGGTCACCAGCCCTAGAAAGATAACTTATCAGAGCAGGAAGGCACAAAGTATCAGAGGTAACTCCATGACTGCGATAGCAGAGAGTTCTGTTATAACAGCAGCACCAGCTTTTACACTGAAGCAAGTTTCTCCCTGGGTAACAGCACCACTGGAACATGGCTTGTACTCCACCGTAACTGTGGTTAAAAAGCCTTAATTATAGATACATGCTCTAGAGACTTCTCTTCTAACCCTGGAGCTAAGATTAGAGAAAATGGAGGAACTGCAAAAGGGCAGAGAAGAGAGGTAGTTATTTAGAAAGAAAAGCAAACTTAAGGACCAAGAAATGGTAGCCCTCCTTTCTTTGAGGCTGTGATTTAAAGCTCTGCCACGTTTATGAACAATAAGGAGACATGCCAAGTGACACATTTCTCATATTTTAGGGGGTGCACAGGACTTTAGATGCTGAGCTGCCAGGAGATCTCAGACACAGTAAAACTAACTCTTCTACCCAGGCATTTGAACAGGAGGGGCTGACTTGTAACTTATTGTGCTACATATTGATTTACTTATCTGTAGTTTTCTCCAATCCTTTGCCAGACCCTTTAAATCTAACAAAAGAGGCCCAGTCTGACAAGTCAGCCATAATTTGATATCCAGTACTGCTTATATCCTTAACAAAGCTGTGTAGATAAACACTTCCACCCTTGTTAGCTACCCATCATCTAGCCAGGGCAACACAAAATGCAGGAAGGACCACGAGTGTCAGTTACACTGATAGAAAAGATACTGTTACCACTGAGAGGTTGTGCTTCATGTCGAATAAAGCAAGACCAGCAACACTTCCTCGCTCCCTGGGTTGTAAGAAGTCATAAGCAGCGCGCCAGATGTGAAGCTAAAACCACAAGTAGACTTTTAAAGAGATAACAGGGAATTTGAAAGCCTATTCATCGCAAACAAGAGGGAAGGCAGTCAAAATGTAGAACGTAAGAATTGTAAATCAGAAAGGTGAGGCTATTAACCCTGGATTTGGAAATAAAGCATCATGCTGTTATGCTGGAAGTGACTCGAGCGTCAGGATCTGTTCAGGAGTCTGTGAAATCAAACAAACAGATTCACACACTCTGTTAACTGCTAAAAATCCCCAACAGCTATCAGTTTTGCAAACCACCTGGGACCTGACGTCAAGTCAGAGTGTCTTTTGTACTCCTCTCTGGACACAGAGGAACTCCAGACCAAGCTCTATCGAGGAAGAACACATGGATGGCCAAACTGCACCAGGACTGACTGGAACTTTCTGTCCGGGAACATGAGCTCAGGATAAGACAAAGTGCAACTGTAGGGCAATAAGATTGCTCCAAATTTGATTCCAGATCAGGAATAGACAGATAAAAAGTTAAACAAAAAAGCAACTACTCAGCCTTAACTCAATCTACCTCAGTCTGATTGAAGTAATATTTAGATAATATTTAAATGAATGATTATCTAAATAATCATCAATGTCTGCTTGCCATCACAATGTCTCATCAGAATAGCCAGTTTTTAATCCATTCAGCCATGGAAAAATCCCTTTCCAGTTTTCTAGTAAAGGTGATCCAGAAGAAAAACTACACATAGGCTCAGGTCACTGAACCTGAGAGTACCTCTTACTATTAAAAGATTTCACATGCACAAAGTCGCTGAAGACACCTCTCTCCCTGTGTCCACACAGCATCGTGCTGTGTTCACACCACTATCAAACAATTTAAAGCAGCAGAACTCAAGAGGTTACTCTATGGAGTTAACAGGATGGCAAAGAGGAAGCTTGATGGATACTGGAGAGAAGGAGTGTCCTCCAAGGGTAAATACCCCAGCAGCTTTGTTTACATGGCATTTACAGCATCCTGAAGTGCCACGGAACTCAGCAGGGGACACTCCATCAAAGCCTGCCAACCACACCTCTGCTAAAGCCAACATGATACCGAGCCAGTAGGCTGACAATTCTTTTTTCCTAGTGATATTTCAAGCACACAGTGGAATACCTCCTACAAACTCCTAACACACCCCATCAGCTCTTCACTTTCCAGAAGGAAGCTGACAGCTCCCTGCCTGCGATACCTGGTGTAGGAGAAGGTGGCAAAGGAACAGGAGCAGAGTACAGATTGCTCTTACACCTGGATAACCATTTCCTCTAAGTTTCAGTTATACAAGGTCTGTTCTTATCTAACATAAGCAAGGTTACAGTTGGCTCCAGAGGGAAGCAAATACAAAAGTGACAGGAAGGTTAACTGCAGTTCTTTATCTTTTTATAGTGATGCCTGTAACTATTTAAACAGGGAGAGAAGATGATACAATATAACAAAGTCTGGTAGATAGCATTGTTCTGTCTAGTTTCACCAACACTCCTCACTGGTGTCCATTAGTTTCTCAGTTCACTCAGATGCATGGCAGTTATCCACCATGAAATCAATAAATACAGTTGCTCTTAAATCTCACTGCCTGTCAGAATTTGATCCATATTCATACCGGAAAAAACACACACAGCTCTGGAGATCACAGTATGATTATAGTTTTCACTGGTGACCTAAAAAGTAGCCTAAATGCCGGGAGCCAAAAAGTTTTCCCACTGAAATCTTCCTTCTGTGAAGAAAGGTACCATTGCAGCTAAGAGCTGCACACAGTATGTTGGAATGGGGAAACACAGAATCACTTATCTGATAACAGAGATACTCTCCCCTAAAGAATAGCAAACATAATAAACCTTTTATTTTCACACAGCATAGGAGACCTAGAACACAGCCCATTTGTTCATTCAGCTCTGTGTTGCCGTTCCAGTGAAGATCACCAGAGGGAATAACGAGGCCCTCAGTGAAGACCTCTGAAAACTCCAGTTCCTTAAGAAAAACTTCTTCCAAATTGTACTTCGCATTTCACAGCTGTGAGATGGTCCACACTTATCTAGTCGAGGAAAACCTTGTTTCACAAGCGCACTGAAGTTACAGACTTGAGTAGCCTAGACTGGAAATCAGTCACACTCACACTAAAACAGGCTTGTTCAGCTCTAGCACTTGCATGTCAGTCCTTGGATGCCAATTGGTTTACACTCTGCTTACCAAAATAAGGTTTTCAAAGTTTTCTTTTCCACCAGCTGATGAGTGACTAGCAAATACAACTGCCTGCACAGATGTCTCCAAGAGGCCTGCAAGGAGACAGGTTCCCGAGTTCCATGGCAGCCACAAGGTCTAGGGCACAACCAGTCTAATTGCTGAAGAAACAGGCCTAGGAAGGACAGTGAGTCAGCTGTTCCATTCACCTCTAGCTGGCAGAGAGCAGAAAGGTTTTCCTCTCACTTTTCCCAAGCCCCTCTCCATCCTCCCCAGCCTTGGCAGCACAGAGGCTGCTAAAACATCCTCTTCCTTCTTAACTTTCACCAGCTGCAACATGAAGCTGACAATCTTTGACAGCTTCATAGCTGCCCCCGGGTCAGAATGGCAAAGCCGATCATCTTCCTCTGCTGAGGAGGACAAGAGCAGTGGTCTGGAAAGCAGCACAGGATCGCTGCCCACTCAAGCTCACCATTAGGGCTACATTTTCAGCAACATGGGCTGGAAACTTCAAGTTTAATTGCACTAAAGGCAATATTTACAAGCCTGAATTTTCCAACAGGACCATTCTCGCAAACTATTTTTTAATCACAAGTTTGCAGTTGGTTTCTCATTGTCAACCTATCAGCAGGTACCCCCCCCTTCACTCCAGCCAGCTGGCAGCAGAGGGCACCACACCATCACCTATGTGATTTATATGCTTCCATCATGCTTGCAAGTGAATTTATAGAGCACAAATTACTACTACAACAAGCTACAGGGTGACTCCATAAAGCATGCATCATATCAGATAGAAACACAAGCAATGAAAGACAGCTAATTTGCTACAATGCCTCTAGCCAGCAATCCAAAGATAGACATGTTCAAGCTCAATATGTCTCCAGGTTCAAGTACCACATTCCCACGCCACCAGGTATCAAGCAGAGAGTGGATCTCCAGAGTGGTATCTCTGCAGAGCATTACAAGTCACAGAAATCCTTGCATTAGTCCGAGCATAAACCACCAGCCCACAAATTAACTCATCTGTGTTTTACGTACTGCAGAACTACACATCAATTAAACATTTGGGCTGAGGATGCCCAGCAGCCCCCGAGGCAGACAGCAGAGATTCAAGAGACAACAGGAATAGCTACATTTCTCCTGCTTTTTCCTACTTCCACACCTACAGATCATATGGTTTTACCTATTGAATACTTGTTAGAAAAAGATTAAACTATGCATAAGTCAATGTGCATTACATGAGCATCCAGATAACAGGCACGCTGGTGAGCAAAAAAAGTACAATCATGAAGTATAAGAAGCTTCTAAGCTAATACTTTTGCTACCAGCAGAAGCACTTCAGTACCTTGACACCATCATCCCCATTTAAAGCCACGACACCAGCCAAACCTGTTACCCACAGCATGAAAAAAGGACTTCCCAGTTGATACCATCTGCTGAGCAGCTACACACGTGGATGAAGGACAATTGTGAGCGTGCAGCTGCAGTGAGGAGTAACTCAGTGCATCAGCTTTTCTAAAGAGATCCGCAGCATGACCTTGAGGCCAAGACCTCGATGACTTTAGGCCGTTCACTCCTCTGCAGAGCAAGAAGCACCCAATGGAGCTGCAAAAGAACCAACCCGAAGGCAGAAGGAAAGAACACAGACCGAATCCACCTTATTAAAGCAATACATTTCCTGCTAGCGTAATGTTTCCCCTGAACGTGTAAATACAGAAGCAATTAGCTGCCTAAGCATTTCTGCAAAAATCATTTAGCATAATCTTTCCTGGAATATATTTATACGGCTTCTGATTGCTTAATTTTCTGACACATTTGTTTCAGGCACTAGAAAGATTAAACAAGGCAAAATCATCTACACTGATATATTGCCATTTCAAAGGTAACACACAGCACAAGATAGACAACGAAACAAACTCCTAGCAGGTTTTAAACTTCAAAATTTTAGCATCACAACTCTCTGTTCTAGGAATTGCTTTATAGCTTTAATTCAGCTGTTTCTTAAAACCCTTTCCCCCCTTTTTTTGCTGTTACTCTGAAAGATAAAATTACTGATTGAAACAGCAGGCATCATTGAAAAAGAAAGAATGAGCCTGGACAGAGGTTTCATTGAAAAGCTCAATTCTGCAGCACATTCGAAATGTCCCCAATTCAAAGATTAGCCTGCACAAAAAGGCAAATTAAACCCAGAAACACAAGAAAATATTTTCTGACTACTATGAACATAATTTTGTATGATATAGCCTTCTATCATCCAGAGTTTTGGTATTAAAAGGTTAGCTCTTCCAAATGGCTTTGTGAACAAGCAGACAAACAGCATGTCCATTTACAAGCTGGAAGTTGATTATTAAGTACAAAATTCATGAACGCTTGTCAGGACCAAGGAAGAGAGGCTGGAAACACTGAATGTGAGGATGCCCAAAAAACTCTCTGCAGTCAGCTGGCAGGTAACTCTATGACAACAGTAAAACACAAACCAACCAAACAAAAAACCACAAACAAACAAAAACCAACACCACATACACAAAACCCACAAACAAAATGAGACAAAACACACCCCCTAAACACACAAAACCAAAACCCACACACACACCACAAAAACATTTGGTTTGTATTCTGCTTCATGTGAAATTAATTCTACTGAGATAGCCAGTTGTCCTTTAGGGTATGTTTTCCCTTGCTCAGTGTAACAGGAGCTATCATTTCAGTGCTCAATCCTTCAAAGAAAAATAGGCATATGATGCAAGCATATCTTCACTCTCAGATCCACTGTGTCCCATAACTCCACATTAATTAGACTGGAAAATGAAGTCTTCAGCCTAAAACTGCGTAACTTTGATTTACACAAGTGCAGAGAGGTTTTATTGCAAATTCTCCTGCAAGTTGCAGAGAGGTTTCCTGCCCAGCTCAATGCACCATCGAAAGAAAAGCAGATCTCAATTTACTGACACCTGCGATACTTTAAACAGATACAAAGAAAAATAGAGTCAACATTTTGTACAACATGGGCAATATAGGATACCTAAACACTGAGAACACTGAACATACACAGAAATCAGCAGTAATGCACTGCACCGCAGGAACTACCTGGCTTACAGCTACCCAAAGCTCACAGAACAAGGCCAATTTTGGAAGACCAAAACTTAAAAGTCAGCTTGTCACTGTTTTTCCATTCTTTATAGATTTAATCAGAATTAACTGCTCCTTACAGCAAGGAACTTCTAAGCATCCTAAGGATATTCACCAACTTTCTCCTTATAACCTCTGAAAGACATGTGATTTTACCATGGTCTTTATTTCACCATAACATCCTACCATGTGAAGCTGTGGAGCAGTGGACTAAAGGGCTTGATTTTTATCAGTCGTGGAAAATAGATTCACTGCATCCAATCGAAAAATACAAGCAAAAGGCAGTAACATTAGGAACTCCAGGCACGTAACGATCACTGTGTATATTAAAGGATTTCTGGGCAGGTTAAGGATCTGCTACAAATGTATGTGTTATGGCAGATAACAGCTGACCTCTTTGCCTACCAGCATGAGACATTACAAGGATATGATCATGTTTACACCTAGACTTGCACTAAATGCTGAATTTGGAAAAGAAAACATTTCCTCGGGGAAGGAAGAGCTCAGCCTTAGACTACACCTCTTTTTGAGAGCCTTCTCTCCCTTCGAGCAGAAATCACCACAGTACATTTCTCCACCTTTATGGTGCATTCATAGCCGCAAGTCTCCATGGAGGGAAAGAATTAGACAACTAAGAGTTTTAAGTGGTTTTGAACAAGCAGAGCCTTGTAGAGTGGCAGCTGAACCAACAGCTGACATTTCAGGCTTTCAAGTCCCAATCATTCTTAATGGTACAAAGCCAAATCCAGAAGGGGATAAAGCAATTATGTAGACAAAAGTAAACACGGCTAAACTGAGCTTCTAATTTAGGTGATCTAACCTTCCTGTCTCACACACTAACCAGATGGGTTTGTCTGTAAATTTACCACTACACCAGTGGGACGAGAAAGGAGCATGGTCATGTGCTGCAACCCCAGTCAGGCCACGTATCCAGCAGGCATCCTCTGCCTCTCTTCAGGAGAGCTCTCCACTCCTCTTTTCCCAAAGGACAATCAGCACACAGCCATAATCTTCAGGCTCTCCCTGGTACCTTCTGCCAGCCCTGGCCTTAGGCTCTGCAAGGACCCAGAGGTAATGGGTGATGTTTATTCCCTGTACCTTTCCAAGGCAGGTAAAGAGAAATGGCACAGAAGGCACACCCTTGGGAGACAGAATTACTGTCAGTTTCTTTGCAAGGATGGGACAAGCTCCCCTTCCTTACCCCTTGAAGCAAGGTGCAAAAACCTCGCTTTATTCTCTTCCTAAGCTCAGCCAAGAAGAAAAGAGGCAAGCAACCCCTCCAGTCCCTGCATCTCCGAACTGCCAAGAAAGTGCTCGCGTTCCCCCTGCACCCAACACACCCCAGAGGAGAGGGGCACAGAAGGCCACCCCCAGCCTTCCTCTGTAACCGGGTGGCTGCTGCTCCTCGCCCCCTGCCCCAGCCTCCGCCGAGGCTTCGCTCTTGTGACACGGGAGCAGGGGACACCCCCTCCGGCCCCGCCACGGCGGCACCTCCCGCTCCCCGCACGCACACGGGGAACATCCACATTCCGTGCCCGCATCCCCCCCCGCCGCCACTCACCGGCGCTTCGCCGGCCGCTGCCCCCGGCAGACCCGCGGCGGCGGCGGCGGCTCCTTCCCCGCCGGCCGCCCCGCCGCCCTCCAGCTGCCGCTCACGGTAAAGGGACCAGAGCCCCACGTTGGGCAAGAAGACGAGGGCGGCCAGCGCCAGCCCCACCGCCTGCAGCAGCCGCTTCTGCTTCCGCCGCATCGGAGCCGCCGCCGGGGAGGAGGAGACGGTGGAGCAGCGAAGAAGGGAGCGCGGCCCGGCCGCCCCCGCCGCGCTGAGGGAGCCCAACTTTCCCCCGCGCTCGGCGGCAGCGCCGGGCGGCAACTCCGGCACTTCCGCTCCGCTCCGCGCGAGGGGGGAGGCGGGGCCTTCGCGGCCACGCCCACCGCAGCCGGGGGGGCGGCCCCGCCCCCTCCTCCGCTTCCCCTCTCCGCTAATGACTTTCCCTTAATGACTCTCTAATAACGGCTCTCGAAGGATGCCGTGCCACCGACGGGCGTCTGGGTGGGCGCCGCGGGAGCGGGCAGGGAGCGGGCTCCGAAGCGGCCGTCGGTGGGAGAACGCAGGTGGTTAATTGCCTGGGGGAGTCTCGGCAATTAGCGGCTCGGCAATTAGCGGCTCGGCGGCTGCACCCGCGGCCGTTGAGCGCTGGTCTCTGCGGTGGGGGCTGCCCGGACCCCAGCGCTGTTTCATGCTCTCCCTAAAAACATCAACGGTTTACAAAGCACGTTGGGAGGGGCTGGCACCGCAGGGAACCGGCGGCGAGAGTGGATCGACACCCGGGGTTAAACGGGGCCCGGGGTCGGGCACTGGCGTGGGGGTCAGAGCAACGTGAAGGGCTGTGGATGCTCCCCAAGGGGCTGCAGCTCGCCCCACGGACACACGGCAACTGGGGGGACAAGGCTCCGTGGATGGAGATGCCATCGGTCTCCTCTGGCCTTTCCCGAGGGCGGGACTGTTCCCAATCCATTCCCCAGCGATGGGTCCCATTAACAAGGAATGCCATTCATTTGGGTACCGATTAAGTGGTTTCTACTGTACCATAAACTAGATGATTTATAGGCACGGGATGTTGTACTTGTTTTTTGCTGGTTTTTGGGTTTGGTTCGGTTTTTTTAGGAAGGAAAAAACAGTGTTAGTTTTTCCAAAAAGAAATGAGGAGTGGATTAACTTCTTAAAAGAAGAGCGAACATCCCTAGTGATTAGAGGATGCCCTTCCAGGGGAACAGCCATGTAGCTCGGCTACTGCCAGCAGCAAAGCTGTGACAATCCAGTCTCCTGCTGGGGAAACTGGCAAAATAAATATTAGGTTTCTTTCAATGTAAACCCCCGCAGGGAAATTTTTATTTCCTAGAAAAACAACAACAGAACGTCTATGAGAAGCATTACACGTGCTAGTTTTCGCAGTTGTTGCCACTCTTGCCCCGCATCGGCAAGTGAATTTAAACTTAAATAAACTTCCATAACCCACTAGATGGCATCTTCCAGCAGATTTCAGTGCTGGCTTCGAGAGCCAAATTATCAAGGAAAGCATTTAATTTAGAGAGCAGGTTCCTGTTCCTATGTCTAACTACATGTTAAGGCAGCTTGTCATTTAATTTTAATTATCCATGAGAATTTGTCAGCAGCTGATTTATTTACTAGAAATGTTAGTGCTCTCATTGTTCCTCTGTGGGTGGAGAAGATACTGACCTGTGAAATCCCTTTGCTCGTGCCTTTAGAGCAAAACGTATTCCCTTTATCATCACTGAATCGCCTCTGCCAGCACAGACTCTGGCCGCTATTGAATAATGCATAGCCACTAAAATTGTACAACAATAAAGCTACATATACATTACCTGGTACTGTGAGAATCTAGGCTGAAAAGCTACAATATCTCTGATTTAATACTGCAGTGCCAACGTGCTGCCATATGGACCCTTATAATAACATGCACATCCTCTTGCCTCTGCTAGAGCTCTTTGAGAAGTGGTTGTGAAATAGCAGAAGGTTTTGTAGGTATGCACATAGGATTACAGTCTGCTCTTGGCAGAATATCCTCATTTATATAAAGAAATGACAGCCACAAAGTTTGAGAGTTAATTAAAACAAAGCTACTAGCTGGCTTGACATATGTTTAAATTTAGGATTGTGAGCCTGCTTGCTAAATTAAATGTTTGCCTCGTAAATTGACTTCAGCAGAGGTGCACAAGTTTTAACTGGGAACAGAATATAGCCGATGCTACAGGTAGATCAGTATTTTGTATTTGAGAACAGCCTCAACAATCAAACTCTCTGAAGAGCCTTGTAGGAATTAAAGTCTGACTACTTCTTGGTGATCATGCTGGAAATGGATGCTCCAGGTCCTTCCTACACATTTTAAGATTAATTGAATCCAGTTGGCGTTCCCAGTAAAATAGTTTATACCCCGTGAGCTGCCTCAGTCCTAAATAAATAAATGTTTCTTCTATTAAAGCTCCAGCAGTTTTCCCTCTCCTCTTTCTCCTGAAGTGTTCTGGTAGAGACGAAGCTCTGATTTTGGCCTGTTGGATGCAATGCCTTGGGTATTAATTTGGTACATGCAAAATAAATACGGATTTATGTTTCTGAGAACAAAGAAAGCCTGTGGCTGTTAAGCCTCTAACTGGAAAGGGAAATGGTATACCTTTCCTAGGCATTTTTTCAAAACAAACATAGGATAAATTAATAGCATCTCAATCCCCACTTGGAAGCTCTTTGCTAGAAAGCTGGGTTGCCTGGTTTGCTGCTCGTGTGTTGAGATGCTGCAGGGCAGAGTGCAGCAAAAGTGGGTAGCGGTGTGATGAAGCCTCAGGTGAAGGATAAGGAACAGGGGTGGCCAGGGGCACTTGGTCAGCAGATGCTTAGGAGGGCAAGAGAGCATTGCAAAATGCTAACGGGAGTGGATGTGACAGGAGTTCCTGAGATGAAGCCCACAGACGGCACGACAGCATGAAAAGATGTCAGGAATCAGAGCTATCCTGCCTTCTGGTGCCTCTGTCTTCAGTTCCTCAGGGCAAGGACTGATTTGTGAGAAGGACCAGATTCTGACCTTGGGACTCCTGCAGGGGTGGGGAATGGAAAGTAGTGGGTCCTTTCCATCCCTGCAAGAGAGCTGAAGAGTTATGGGATCCCCTCTCTCCCGCTAAGTGCTCATGAGTGAGACAAGACCTGGCCTTGCGTGCCTCCAGCTGCTGTGCCAGCCTAATGACATGGGTTGGCAGGGCGGGAAGATATGGCTGGAGGGAGGACATATTTGCCTCTAATAGCAAGGGGCAAATGGGAACTAAACTACCACATGAGAGCCTGTTATGTTTCTTCTTGGGTTTGTGGATACCACAGATACATGTTGCTGCTACAGGGGATGCAGTGGGAAACTCTGGTCCAGGTCTCTGTGTTCACACTGTGCCCTGTGTCCAATGGCTGCACCCGTAGGGGAAGTCAACTCCTCCACTTACGCTTTGGGTGGATTTTTGGACAGATGTGTGTATGCTGGTGATGCTTTCTCGTTTCTCCAAATCTCATTTTTGACCAGGAGGGGAAAAACAAAAACAATCTTTAAAAAATGAATGAGCCTCAGCTGTGGCTGTGTCACAACAGAACTTTTTTTTCCACAGCATTTCTTTATTTTGCAGTGTTTATTGGTTGAAGTTCAGCTCAAATATCATGTGGACATAATTGTTCCGTTGTTTGGGGTTTTTTTGCCTCTATCTTTCTTTCCTGATAAAAAGCAATGCCCAGGACCTAGCTCCCCTGCTGGCAGGAGCACAACCCTCCTCTACTGCTTGGCGGGGGGTGTCTGCTGGCATGGTCCCCCCAGCAATCCTGCTGGGCTCCCCCAAAACTGGGATCTGCTTCTGGCTGGCACTCGAGATGCTGTGAAACAATGCAAATGCTTAAATAGCTCACAGAAGTGAGGATGATTACAGGCTTTTAAAAAGAAATTGCAAGCCCTGGCACTGCAGGAGGGCATCCAACCATGTTCTTGTGTCTGTCAGGGATAGAGAGACAGCACCAACATCTATGAATCCTTGTCCCCTGGCTGGAAAGCAAGACAGGGAGTTATTTGTGTTGTGACTGACCAGGGATTTTATCTGCATATGACAGACCTATGCACAGTTTTTAGCAGAAAAATAAATAAAATTAAAATGCTGATATTCCCAGTGGATCTACCTCAGCAAGCAAAATCCTCACGGTCAACAGGGAAATCTGCCTGCATTTGCTTTGGGCAGAGCCCAGCAGTGTGGGGTAGGAGAAGGCGGCTGAAGTTGGATGCTGGTGAAGGATGCTCAGGGCCTTGTTTGGAAAGTGGTGCCGTTGCTGGTGGTCGCTCCTCCAGCCTGGTGCAAAGTTGGAAGGAGCAGCTGGGTACATCTGTACCCTGGAGGGGTGCAAAAGCAACCAAGCTGTTGGCAGAGTTTCCCAGAGTGTAACACTCTCTTAACTCCCCTGGCCTCAAATCAGGTGGGTAATTTCACTGATGGTCTGTGACAGGGGAAATTGCTGATGTCTAAGTTGAAGCACAGTCCTGGAGGACGAGCTAGTAGTGGCTTGCTGCGAGGATATATACTGGAACAGAATGTGAAGCAAGGAGGGATATGAGCCTCATGCGTTCCACATTGCAAGCAGTTGCACCAACATATCCAGAGATGCGCTTGACATAGGAATGTGCTTCTTCCCAAGGATCAGCCTGAATCCCTTGCCCATCTCTGGGCCAGAACCATCAGCGGCTGAGGAGAAAAAGCCCTTTCTGCACTTTGCAGGGTTGGAATGGTCCCTGCTCTGCCCCCTGGGCTTTGGTGGTCGGCAGGGACCCCAATTCTCCTTGCAAACCCTTGCACAAAACCACATCAGGACGCTTTAGTTCTAGCAGTGTTTTCCTGAAGCAGCCCTCATAGTTTGAGCTCAATTATCAGTGGGGCTCGGTTTGGGGATGAGGTGACAGAGGGGCTACTGCTGGCCATCTGTTCAAGGAACCTTACTTAAAAAGAATGAAAACGGCAAATGTTGTTGCAGTCTTTCTGGCTGGAATAGGCAATGAGCCTTGTCTGCTCCCTCTGCTCTGAACTCAGAGCTACTGCAATGAATCGGACTGATTCCAAGTCCGGTGGAGCCAGCCAGGCAGACTGCAGTCAAGATGTCCCCAAAACTCCCTGGCTTCCACTTGTCTGAGCACACCATGAATTTTGAGGCCAACAATTTCTGCTATTCTCAAGGGGTTTGGAAGCTCACGCTCTAATAAAGGCAGCTTTGAACACCTTATCCTTCAGCCTTATGTTTCTGACTATTTCCCATAGCAGCCATTAGCACTTGGAACAGGTATCAGCTTTCAAATTGTGCTTGCCATGAGCTTGCATGGTTTTAGCAAGGCAAAACTTAAAGCAGATTCTCCAATGCACATATGAGAGCAACATAGAGCTGATTTTGAGGAAGGTTTGCAGCTTTCCTATGAACATGAATAGTCTGTGCATTACCAAGCTGAACCTGGAGGAAAGGTCTGCTTTTCTGCCAGCTCACTAGATGCAGGCTGGGATGAGAGGAGCACCACTTGGGTCCAAGGTCTTCTTCTGCAACAAATCAAGAACACTTATGTGCTCAAAATTTCCTTTAACAAGGTATTTGCTAAGTGTGATAAACTCTGCTCGTAAGATTGAAAAATAACCTTATGGAAAGGGGAAAGAAGGATAAAGATGCTTAACCTAGCACTATAGTATCTAGTGCTGAAGACAGCTGGGAGAAAGGGAAAAATAAATCTGATTATGAGAAAATTTAAGTGAAGTGCATAAAAGCTTAAGTGATACAGGTAATATCATCTCGAGTTACTGCACTCAGCTCCACCAAGTGGAGAGGTGCAAGGGCTATAAAATGTAAATAGAGGAGAATCAAATTCAGAACAGATGTCAAGGAGCACCTTCCCCATTGGAGATTCAAAATGACAAGGAATGACCTGCCAGGCAAGGCTGGAGCAGTGACACCAGAGCACAAGGTGAGCCGTGTCCCTGGAGCACAAGCCTGGGGTGAAGCACAGAGTGGGATGTGCCAAATGGCCCCTGTGGAATCCTGCCTTCTACATTAGCCATGAAATCAACATCAGCATTTTTCATACTGAACAAAAAAATGACTGCCAGCTGCAAGGGGAACCTGGGCAGCTCTTCTCATAGGAACCTCCTGCTTTTTCAGCTCCATGTATCGAAAGCATGAGAGGTTCAGCCTTGGAGGGGGTTCAAACCACCCAGCAGGTGCCCTTGCCCATGGCCCATGGGATGCCCACCCCAGGGAGGAGGTGACATTGATGTCACTTGAGCAGTGAACCGGTGCAGGGGGGATGTGGGGAGGGCTTCTCCCCAGGACATGAATCTCCCCACCTTATGCATGAATCCTGATGGAGCACGTCTTGCAGACATTGATTTCTGCTGGATGAGAGTCTGGCGGCTGAAGTGGCTGCTAGCAGGTGTCTCAAGTGCCCACAGCGCTGAGCCTACCCTTGCTGAGCTGCTTTTCCAGCGGGGGGAAGGCTCTTCTTTCTTAAAATACATCCTCTCCAAGGGCTCTTGTGTTCAAGAGCCAGAAGGAAACCAGGTCCTTTGTCCTTTATTTTCTGTCTTTAAAATGAAAGGCTGAAAAAACAGGGGTTGAGAAGCAGAAAAGCAAGGCAGACGCAGTGCAGGATGGGACGAGAAGATGAGATTGGGAGGGCAGGTGTCTGCCGGTGTTGCAGTGCTGACCTGTGGTGATGCACCAGGATTGCCGAGAGCTCTGTGTCACCAGGACCTCGCTGCCCCGGCCCATGGGATCACTTGTATCATGTCAGGTCAGCACTTCTGTTGTGTCTCAAAGACATGGTCCTCCTCATCTTCAAGGAGCCTCATGTCTCCCTCCAGCCTGTTGTGTGGCTTTAGGTAACCATCGGGGAGTGATGGAGTTGCTCAGCCACTTGGTGTTTTTTCCCATTTTTTTATCTTTTAGAAATGAACTCATATCATAAAGCCACAGGTCTGGATACCGTCCTGTTTCCTTTCTCTTGCCCAATGTCCCCAGGGTTGCTTTAGTCCTTTCTGTTGCTTCAGAGTCTTTCAGTGCTTCTGGCCTCTGAGACACACAAAGGCATTGAGTAAGGAATTATACAGCTCCCCTCCCATCAGCTGAACCTTATAGTTCAACTGAAATCCCATTGTTCTTTAACTCCAATATGTGGAAGTACACGCAGACTATCTGGATGTCAATGAAGAGGCAGTCGTCTCTCTGGCAGATGCTGTCCTGACAGGTATTTCTAACAGCCAGATGCTCCTTTGAAGTGTTTTTTTTTCCTTTTTTGACTACAGAAGATGTCACGGTGGCTCACTTGGAGACGTTCACACTTGTAGAGCTGAAGCTCAGCATGCAGAGTGCTGCCTTCATCTTGAAGGTCCCAAACATCCTTTCTTCTCCTCCTCCTGCATTCTGCAGTCTATCCCTCCCATATTCCTCCTTCTCCTTCCTCTCCTCCTGCCCTGTGATGTAGCCCAGCTGGTCACAAGTCTCCTGTGGCAGCAAAGAACAACCTTGAGTGACTGTGTGTGTGAGAGACCGGGATTAACCTGGGGCCATCAGGAAAACTCACTGTGACAATCTCTCAATGCAGGTGATGTGCCTGCGCTACCTGGGCTCCTTCTGCAGGGAGGAGAACATGGAGGCACCAGTGCTGGGCTGGGGAGGGGGTAGGAAGGTAGGAGGGACGATGCTGCCTTTGGAGAAAGCCTGGGAAGCAAAACTCTGCATGTCCCATAGCTGTGTTACTTAGAAGGTGAGTCTGCAGGGCTG
The DNA here is from genome assembly GCF_963082525.1 of Nesoenas mayeri. Taxonomy (NCBI): domain Eukaryota; kingdom Metazoa; phylum Chordata; class Aves; order Columbiformes; family Columbidae; genus Nesoenas; species Nesoenas mayeri. Next base: position 6,061,957 of record NC_137556.1, read on the forward strand.
ACGTGAGACACCAGAGACATCCCAGGCTGTGGCTGTTGCATCACATCGCTGTACTGTTGCTGAGGATTTGTAATTCAGCAGCCTTGTGGTTAATATTCGAGCCTATTGAGTGAGGTGCTGTGCAGAGGTTTCTGTCTTATTCCCAGGAGATACAGGAGGATGAAAGATAACTGGCAGCTTCTTCAAGTGTGCTAATAACCATCATCTTGCAGTACATAGCACTGCAAGACAAAGCGCTTCCCTTGGGATTCCCTCAGACTCTCCCTCCTGGGAAACACACCTTAAAGCTTCAGAGAAGTCAGGAAAATTCATCTTTCCAGGAAAACCCAAGGCTGAGCCCTGCCTGGATCACGGAGAGGGAGCAGAGGGGAAACAGCAGCCACAGAAGCCCCTTGGCCTGAGCCGTGTGGTCATCATCATGGCTGGCCAGGGTCAGAAGGGTCCCCCTATTACGAAGGTAGAGGCAAATGGGAGGCGTTCATGGTCTGTGCTGCCCCAGCACACCCAGCTGCAAATCTGGTGTTTGCTTGATAAAGTTTTTGGAAACTGGGGAAAAAAAAAAAAGTAAGAAACAACAACAAAAAAAGCTCAGTTCTGGAACTCCTGTTTTTCAACCTGGAGCTGACACATGGGTTTGCTCAGGTGAGCAAGTGAGGGTAGAACCAGGTGAACCAGAGTTCGGAGAGCCACATCTTGCTTTGCTGCTGGGCTGTCTGAGAAGGGAGAAGAGTTGCCGTGATTTACTAAGGTTCAAGAGCCACTCTGGGTCCCTGCCAGCTCCTGGCAGAGCCCCAGCACTGCTCACTCCTGCTGACACAGAGCTGGAGAGATCTGCCCTTCCTTCCTCTGGAGAGTGTTTTAGCTGCTGCCGATTAAGCAGGACCTCATCAACACACAGTAAATGTGTCCTGCACCGGAGAAGAGATGCTCTCAGCTGGGAAATCATGTTTCAAGTTAGGACAACCCCATATTGGTTGGCAGCAGGTCTGCCAGCTCCTGGCACGGCAGCTATGGGGGTGTACAAACCCTCCCCATGCTGCCCCACTCCTCATAGAGTAGGACAGGACACCCCAGTCCACAGGCAGACAGCACGAAGAGCAGCTGTTCTGCTGATGTGGAGCCTCTGGGAGGATCTCTGAGAGCATCTCTGCCATTCTGGGCTCAGCGAAGTAAACGATCACTTGATGGTTTCCCAGTTCCTGGCTGACTTGTGGCAGAGCCCAGGGAATTGATGAACTTCTTTCTTAACTGAGACAGCCAGCCTGGCTGTTGGCTGAGAGGGCTGGAGCTTGTTTCCCCAAATTAGATGCCTCGCAACAGTGTAGTTCTGCTAGAAGTGATGTTTCTCAGCCTATCGTAGGACCAATCCTTTACTTCCACTTCCTAAATTTGTGCCTCTTAGTGCCTGGCTTTAGGTGAGCACTGAGATATGTGGCTGCTGGCTTTTGTGTGCTGTCCTTGAGCTGGTCCCTTCTCCTCAGAGGTGAAGGCAGACAGATTTTGAGGATGGACCTGGAAGGAACCCAAAGGACTATGCTGACCTTGGAGAGTGCAGATGGTACTGTGTCTGGGCAAGGTGTGATAACTGGAGACCACCTGGGGTTTTGCAAGCTAAAGAGAGCCCAGGCTACCTCCTCTGCTGAAGGAGAAATCAATAAGGCTAATTTACACTACCCAAATGAGAGCTCTGCCGGGAAGACACCACTTGTAGGTCTGGCAGAGTCTTTGTCAGGAGAAAGCAATGGGGGACTGGGCTTGGGCTTGGAAGAAAAGAACTGGACATAAATAGCCCCAGCCTTCCAAACTAGATAGCCCTGAGAGAAACTGAGACATTAAAGGGTGATGGCACCCTCTGATGTGCGGGAAAATGTTCAAAGGAGCAGATTCCTCCTTTATACTCCAAAAAAGCCTTTTGCTCTGCACTCAGGTGCAGTCTCATCGGCACAGGGTAAGTCAGAAGATGTCTGTACACTGGTGGATGGATGGTATGGCCTTCGAGCCACTTGCAGGCAGGCTGCAGGCATTCCTGGTGCCTGTGCTTGCTGGTGGGAATATAAATGGGTTTTTTAGACCCAAAAGAAGTGTGCTAATAACTTTCTCCTGCTCTTCTCTGAGAGCTCTTTACCAAAGGGAAATGCTATTATTTCAATTTCTATGTGTTTTCGAGGGGCTCGCTAACCCCTGCACTGCCATTGAACAGCAGGCGGGCTGAGAAGGAGCTGCAGAACCAAGTCCCTAGAGTCCCGCACCCAGAACCTGAGGGAGACAGACACAACCACATCCTATGGCAGATGCCATGTCCTGTCTCAGGGCTGCTGCGCTGCCGTCACCTCCCTGTGAGCCTTAGGGACCCTGTAAGTCCCTGAAACACAGGGGAGTGACTTAAGGGAGGATGCTGAAAGGAGGTAGATAGTGCCAGACAAGAGGAAAGTACATTAAAACAATAAAAAATGAGCTGACAACATTCCTTTGAGCTTCCACAGACATAAACCCTGTTCTCTATAGGCACCTGGGTGTCCCTTATCAGCTTGCATTCCTCCGTATGTTTTAGTTGTGTGGAGGAAGAGAAAAGAAATGTCACGGCAGAGAAAAAGAAATATAGAAGACAACTACAAAAAGCTGTGAGCTGCCAGTGTGTTTTGACTTGCTTTATTCTGAATCAATATTGAACTGAAGAGGAATTATAAATCTAGAAGATTACAGCTGAAGCAATGCCAGGGCATCTGTTTCCAGATATTATAATATTTTTTTTTTACTGGCTAGAGCAGCTGTTTTCACAAGAATCCACAGTAAAAGAGTTATTAAAACAAAGGGGGGAAAGAAATAACAATAAACAGGAAATATATAGCAGAGAAGAAGTAGCAGAGACGCGGGGCTGGGAAATAAATGGAAGAGAAGAGGAAGAACCTGACAACCAACAGCTTGTAACCAGCATCAGGCACTACAAAATCTGGAAGATATTTGTTTTACAAGACAGTGATCCCCAGCTCCAGAATTTTGCTCAGTGATTTATGACTTCTGGCAGCTGTTACAGAGGTTGAACTAAGAGCAACAGAGACAGAAAAGTGGAAACCACCCTTAGCATTTGCCTATTGTTTCCTAATAGAAGGAGATTTATTAGTAGGAAGACAATGGAGGTGGCTGGGGGTACTGGAGACAGATTCCCAGCTGCATTGCTCCCCAGGTCTAGGATCAAATTAACCTTTGAGGAAATACAGGTTGTAATTAAGGCAATGAGCGCAGAAGCGAGGGCATTCATGTGGCTTAAAGCCTTACTGTGCTTCAGCCGAGATGATGTAATTGGCAGAAGCATGCTCATTGCCTGGCCAAGGGTGGAAAAACATGTCAGATTAAAGCACCGTGAGGTCATGAAGCCTGTAGTCATGGGAAGTTCACATCATGGGAAGGTGTGAACCTGCTCAGCCCAGCCAAGCCCACCAGTGCTGGTTATGGGGCCAGACTGGTCCTGGGCTGCTCAGTCTGTTCATTGGTCTCCGGCAAGACACACAGCCTTCACTTTCCCAAAACCTGTCCATAATGTAACAGATTTCTATAGAAACTATTCTAAGATAAAAATTAACCAAAAACTGGTGTCCCTCCTGTAGCTTAATCTTTCCCTACGTGCCACCCTTTCACAGTCTCTAGTTCTCCAAAATGCAACCACCAATCTTGAAAAGCCTTTTTACATGGACATATTGCAGGATTTACACTGTACCCCTCTAGTTAGATGATCTCTGGTGTTTGGGAGCTCCATCCTAGTGCCAGCAGTCGGCATCTGCTTCCACCTCCAGTATTTTGCCAGCTTGGTGCTTTGCAAAGCCCTAGAAATGCCCTGAGCAGGGAAGGTGCTGTCTAACACTATATCCCATTCTTGCTCGGTCTTTGCTGTGTTTAGGTGCTGTATCACTGCATGCCTTGTGTTACGTGCTTGAAATGAAGCAAAGACCCTTTTTCCAAGAGTAGCTTATCTCTGCGAGCAGGGTCTCATATTGCTCCGTGTACTTTAACAGCACTGATCACCATGGCTTGCAGAACTCAGAAGAGGATTTTGATTCATATCTGAAATCACTCAGAAACCAGGAGAGAAAATCAGCTGTCAATTATCCATTGTGCTTAACTTTCTGTACCAGGAAAGATCCTGAGAAATGCAGGGGGGATGCGGGAGGCAGCACCCACTGCAGCCAACACAAAGCTGCCCACTCGAGCTGTTGAGGATTTGTGTTTGCTTCGGATTTATTGATTCACTTTGCAACAATGCGCCATAAATAGATTTATTTTTACAGTGATAATCGAGCCGATGAGAGCTTGGGAAGTGGAGGCTGTGAAAGAAAGCCGAACAGAAATCAAGCCTGAAAAAAGGCACTCGTGGAATGAATACATCTCCTAGATGGTGGGAAAACAGAATGAGTGTTTTTCTCTGTACACTGCAGTGGGCATAGCCTTGCATGCATGGATCCAACGCTGCCTCCTCTTTGGGCCTTGGGGTGCTCCTCACGGGAAACCCCACTCATCCCACAGCTGCAGCCCATGCTGCTCCGTCACCCTGTGCTGGGAGCCCCAGTGTGCCCCTGCAGGGTGTAGTAAGCCCTGTCCCTCCCTCCTTGTAGTCACGTCCTCTCTGAAAACCTGATTTTTAGTGCTTTTTTAACCCTCTCCATTGAATGAGAAGAAGCAGAATCCTTTTCTTTTCCCCTTTTCTCTAGCTTGTGTCTGTAATTGCTAAATCTTCCGTCTCTTCTAAAGCATCTGAGGACCGTGGAGCACAATGGCTCTCCAGCCACTGCCGCAACCCCAATATGCGACCCAAAGAGAAATTATTAGTGGAAATTTGTAGTCAGCTCACAGATAGCTGCTGAACAGGACGGTGACAGTCTTCCTCTAATCCACAATTTGATGCAGATTATTCGTATAGTGCTGCTAAAGAGTTAATTTACTTGGCTGGGACAGGATAGAAATGATGCCTACTTAATATGACAGAAAATAAATAGAATCTGCTTTTGAAGGATGTATTGGCCAAGTTGTCATGCCTGATGCTGAGGAGAAAAGTGTCTACAAGCTTCAGCTTAATGTGGCGTGGAAATGTATTGGGTTGTATTTATGCCCATATACAATACTTAACTGGCTATTTTGCTGATTAAATATTTAATTGGCTGTCTGTGAGGAGAAATGCACCATTAGTCTACAGGGAATTACGCTGTTCCCTGTGCCTACTCTTAAATAAAATGTGCAATTCGTTGTCACTTAAGCATAATGTTAAGTGCCTGTTACGGAGATGTTTTCAAGGGAAATAAACACAAAACTTACTGGCTGGCGTTGCCTCGGGTGGACCCTGACATGCCTCAGTGTGGGCACAGCCCTCGGGGGCATCACAGGACTCAGGGGACAGCGGGGACGCTCAGCCTGTCCCCTGCATGTCACCAGGGAAGGGCTTTTGGGGTTCCTGTGTTGCTGAGTGGCTTTTGGAGGAGCTGGTTGAGGCAGATGGTGATTTCAACTCCTTTTCCCATGGTCTTTGGCAGTACGGCTTGTCCAGGTGCTGTAAGGTGAGAGAAAAACGCAGAAAGCCCAGCGGGATGCTCCTAAAATACAGCTCCTTGCTGCGGCCGGGGGAAGGGAGTGACCATCATGGGAGCTTCTCTCCCTGGTTTTGCTTGGGAATCTGAATACCGCGGGGGGAAGGGGAGGAGCAAAGAGGAAGGCAGGAAAGTTTGGGAAAGCAGTTGTTTCTTCCCTTCCTCAGGGCTTCCCTGGGGTACAGCAAAGTCCACAGCACAGAGCTCGCTTGCCTTGCAGACTGCACCGTGCTGAAAAACTGGGAATGTGCTGAGTTTTGTTCCTTAATGTTATAATTTAATGAAAACCCCAGACCTCGTGATGCTAAAGCTAGTGGTGTGTTATTGGAAAAACTCTCTGCTCCAGCAGCACATACCCCAGCGGCTGCACAGAGTCCCCCCGCCACGGGCTGCCACGGCTCTTTGATTCATCCCAGCAATGAAGCTGCCATCTCTGTTGAATAACTGAGCCTTCAGCAGTGTAACTCTTTTTTCATTGACAATTTGGCAGCCTTCGCCAACTGGCTCCCGCTCTTCAGCAAATTTTCACATCCATGCACACGTGCCTGCTGCAGAAGCAGCTCCAGGGCAACAACCGACTTGAAGTGAGGTGTCCACTCTCCTGCTTCAAAAGCTCTGGCCAGCTATTGGGATTCAATAGCAAAACCTGATATTATGAATAATGCAGCTTTACCTGCGTCCTTAGAGACGGTGCTGGGCTGAAGTATCTGGTAAGTGCAGCTCTTTGATGCTCTCCCACGCTCCCTGTGCTCAGAGGGGTTTTACTCTAAGATAAATTGTCTTGAGCTCCAAAGATTCTCTTCACAGGGTTGATCTGAAGACCTAGCTATCCTGGGACAGATAATAAGGATAGCCCTTCCCCAGATGCGTGCAATGAAGGCATGGTGTTAATTTTAGCCAGGATTCATGTCCTCATTATATATGGGCAAAGCAAATTAACTTTCCCCTGGCTAGCACGGATAGCTTGGCTTGCCTGGAACCAGGGGTTGTGGCTTCATGCTTGTGTTGTGCTGTGATGTCCCCAAGCAGGGGCAGCTCCCATCAAAACCTCTCCTGGCTGCTTGTCTGTCTCCTCTTGGCCTGTGCTGGGGCTGGGAACAATTCAGGGCATCGAGCCTCAAACCGTGGGCTGAAAGGAGTTGGCCCAGCACATTTCCCCAGGAAATTCCCTGGGGACAGGGAGGTGGTGACACCACTCATGCAGGACAAAGAGTCAGAGGTGCATGCAGCAAGGTCCATTTGTCCAGTGTTGGTGGGAAATCTGCTCTGTCCCAGGGAAGGGGAATATTTAAGTGCCAGGAGCCAGGGCTGCCTCTGTCCTCTCCTCTGCTCTGCCCCAGTGGCAGGGGACAGCAGAGCCACAGGACACGCATGGGGCTGGGGCTGCCCCAGGGACACTGCTCGAATCTCAGGCAGCAGTGGTCTGTAGGGAAGCTCAGGGTTCCTGGGTCACTTCACTTAACAGCAACCAGGAAAAAGTCAGAAAACCCAACCTGGTTTTGCTGCCTCCTGGACAAGAGACACAGCTGGGAACAAGGGATGCTCCTGGGAGAGAGGGACCCCCATGGGGACCAGCACTGCCACAGCCAGGAGCATCAGCATGGCTCCCCAGATGTATCACTCAGCTCAGAAATACCCCAACACAAGCCAGGTCCCCCTCCCCAGGCTCCAGAACCCTGGAGGAGGTGAAGCCTGATGCAAATTGCCTTAGTCAGGTTAGTTGAGTTTTTTTTGTTGTTTTTTTTCTGGCTTTCACACCTCCCCTCACTCTCTATTTTTGATCAGCTGAGTCAACCCTGGGTTTGGTGCTCAAGGAGTGGAAAGGTGATGCTGCTCCATCAGCGAAGCACAACCCACACACCTCCCCTCTGCCTCACTCCCAGCCCACGCCAGCTCTGCACCAGCAGCTCCCCACCATGAGCAAACCCACTATAATATGTTTGCCTCTCTGAATTGGGGGGTTTAAAGGGGTGAGCATCTGAAACTCCCCGTGCAGAGCTGCACTAGCCCTTGGGAGATGCAGAAGAGCATGCAGTGGGTATCCTACCAACTCTACAGACCGCAGCTTTAAAACTGGGACACCAGTGGGACATCATCTGCTCTGGGCAGGTGACAAGGGCTAAGGGAGCTGAGGGGCTGGGGAAAGACTTTGAAGGGAGCTGACATGGGGTCAAAAGTGCTTTCCCAATCCAGGGACACATGTGGGTGAGCATGTCCTGGGGGCTGTGTGCCTGTGTCAGCCCTTCCTGATGCCAGAGGAATGACTGGTTCTCATGCTCCAGCTGCAAGGGGGTGGTTTGAACCATGCAGAATGTGTGCAGGTCCAACTGCAGGCTTTGCTGGGCTACCAGCAGTGGGCTCGGCAAGACCCCATCATTGCTGTCACAGAGCTGAGCCCATCCCTTGTGCCCTGGGGAGGGGGAGCGAGGAGACGCATGGGGTTTTAGCTTTTCTTTAGAAAATTAATCACACTTTAATTACAGTGAAACCTGGAGACATGGCAAAGGATTAAGTGGATTATCTTCAAAGTAATTTATTATCAAATATTTATCCTTCTGGGAAGGGAGAAGCTGCCTGAGAGATTCTGTGTTATCCATGCGGCCAGCCAAGGACGTGCTATGTCCTTCACATCTCCCCCTGCCCCTATTCCCTGGCCCCTTTGGTGCAGGTGTGAAATGCAGAGTGGCGTCCCTTGCCCCTTGGGGTCCCTCATCCCCGGTGCTGTGTCAGGACTTTGCCCCTGTAAGCCCCTGGCACTGCAGGAGGTGCGATACCAGCGCCTTACTTGTGGTCCTTGGTCTGCAAGGTGACACAGTGGGGACAGCCAGCACTACTCACCAGCTCCAACAGTGGGATGCATGCTCCCAACACCGCTCCCTGCCGGCACCAGGCTCCTGCCTGCATTCCCAGTGGTGGGGAAGGGGCTGGGGGGCTGCAGCGGGCGGCACCTCTGCTGCTGCCAGAGGAGCCAGCGAGATGTGTGGTAAATCGGATTCAGCCTGGGCTCTTTATCCATTCGGCAGACTGTGGGTTTAGTGCTTGGATGCTTCATTAACTAATAATGATGACTCATTGTATTTGCCTCCTGGGCGTTGTAAATGATCCAGTGTCAGGAGATGCCATGAGGACGTGGAATTGCAATGAAGCTGAAATGGGCTGAGCTTTGGAGCGCAGATAAAACCAACACAGATGTATCTCTGTGCTCCCCACCTGGGGACATGGCTCCCCCAGAGGCGACAGGCATATGGGGACAGCGTCTCACGGAGCTCACGGCTGGCTGGGCTCATGGCACCAGGATGCTCCCAGGTGTACTGGGACCTCCACGATGTTTCCCTCTGCTCCTCCGCTCACATGCCTTGAACAGAAGCTCTTCTCTCCATTCCCTTCCCATTGATAAAGAGACTTTTCTAGCCTGCATTGCTCTACAAGCAGCTCTCACAGTCCCCCTCTGGTGTTGCGCCACAAGGTGATGTCCCAGCTGTATTTGGACCAGCTAGTATAGCATATCTTTGTATTTTCCTGTAAGGATAATTTCTCCTCCAGAGTGAAGCACAGTGGCGTGCAGAGTGCCAGAAATGTTCAGTCGCTTGCAAATGGATGCGTGTGTCAGTGGGGCAAGGAGAGAGGACGGACTGACCCCTGCTTGTGGACAGACATCTCTGCCACCAGTGTCACAGCCCACATCCCTGCAGACAGAACCTGTTTGCAGCCCAGCTCTTCATGCAGAGAAGGAGTGCTCCCCTCCAGCCCCCAAAATCCTCCTGCACACCCCAGTGGGGGCAGTAGAATTGTGAAGTCACGGAATCATAGAATACCAGATTAGAAGGGACTTGGCAAAAGCACATTCTGGACAAGCTGGCCCAGTCCCCTGTCCAGCTGAATCTTAAAAGTGTCCAATGTTGGGAAATCCATCAGTTCCCTAGGGAGATTATTCCAGTGGCTGATGTTTTCTCAACATGAAAAATGTCCCCTCTTGTGTCCAATTGAAATTTCCCCAGGAGTAACTTGTACTCATTGCCCCTCATCTTTTCATTGTGGTTCTTTGTAAATCGAGTCTCCATCTTGTCACCACCCTTTAAATAATGGAACATGGTGACAAGGTCTCCTCTAAGCCTTCTTAAGGCTGAACTCATCCTTCTGGCCTTGATATACACACAGCCCCTTCCCCTGGGACATGCACCCACAATATTTAGTTTGCTTCCAAAATCTGACCCCAAGAAGCTATTGATTAAACAAAAGCGGGGGAGGAGGGTGGAGGTGGGTGGGGAATCAGTCAATATGGGAATAATGAGAAAAAGGAAAGGGGGGAAATGGTGGGTTGACTGTGCAAAGAGCAGGAGCTGATAGGGGTCATTTTGTCTCACTCACCGTCAAGGGAGACAGCAAGTGTATATCCTACCAGGCAGGACAGCCACCAAGGGTCTTATTCTGCCTCAATTAGCATGGGAAATTCTGACCTTTATGCTGGCAGAGCAGCAGTCCCTGAGCGGGTCCCCGTGTGCCCGCTGCAGCTGCAGGCTGGTCCCAGCTGTGCAGGGCGAGCATCCCTGCGATGCTGTGAGCTGCTCATCGCCCAGATTTCATCCCAGCCATGTGCCTTTTGCTAACAGGCATTGCACCAGTTTGAGGGGACCAGGATACCCTCTGGTTCAGAGCCAGTGCTGATACATCATGCGGTCACGTCTGCTAACGCGACTCATCATCCGCCATGGAACCAATCAGCTTTGTTTGACAAGATGTTGTTTTCCATAAACCACGTGGACTGGCATTAATTAGATTTCTATCCTTTAATTCTTTATTAATTGAATCTTATATCAGCTTCTCTTTTATTTTTACTAGGATTAAAGGCAAAGCTGAGCAGGCAGCACCGATCTGGGTCACCCCACATCCCCTCTCTGAGAGTCAACTCACCTTTACCACCCCCTTTACCTCCTGCAGCACTTCTGGCTCTGGGCTTTGCCCCAGGACCCAGCTCGGGCAGAGCACAGAGCTGAGCCACCCCAGCCTACCACTTCTCCAGTGTTTATTCCTGGCAGATGATATTTATTAAGGCCACATCATTAATGAACTAGAAAGTGCTTCAGCAGCCCAACGTGAGACAAATATAGCTGTCTGCTCATTTCCAAATACCAAACAGAAATATTTGCTGCCTGTCTCTGCCTGTTATGTATCATCATTAGCAATTTTGCCATCTCTATTAAGCATTTGTCTGTAATAATACAAATATAATTTAAAAAAACCTCCTTTCTTATTGCCTTTAGCCCTTACAGGCATGGTTTTTCCCTGGCATTTTCTTGCTTTTTGCATTTTTAACATTTCACATCATCCATACCATAAGAACCACTATCTGGTTTTCCTTGGCTATATATACATTTTTCCATTGTAATAGCTGCTTTCATTTCACCATTGAACCACAAGTGTTTTAATCGTTTCCTTCTCTGCCTCTCTAGCCAGGCTTTTTGATCCCTCTGTTTGACTCTGAAAGCTCCTTCTTAATTCTTAGCCATATATTTTTCCATCTGAGTTTCTCCCCCCACAGCCAGCAGCAGCGTACCAGCCTTCCCGGGGATATGATGACTGTTTACATATTCTCCTCTCTCTCGCTCCAGGCAGGTTTATTCCCCACCATAGCAACAGGGTTTGCTGCCGGGGGGCAGCTGCTGTGCCCCAGCCCCGCGTCGGGGGGGCTCCTCTGGCCATGCAGCCGCGGGCTCACTCACTGCCCTCCCTTGTCCCCTTCCAGCAAAGCGAGGGGATGGACCATGAACCCCACGCTGTGACTCAGTTTCCCTTCCTAAGGGTGCCCATTACGCAACATCCCACCTTCATTTGGCTGCGGGAGTTGAAGCAGCAAGAAAACTCCCACTGCACTGCTGGAGGCAGAAAATATAAGGAAAGGGAAGAATGTGCCAGCACGGTTTCTCCAGGCAGCAGCATGAGGACACTCATGTGACTCCGGTTGTATTTTCTCCTGTGTGCAGATGCTTCTCAGGCTGCCTGTGACCCTGCGTGGGGCGGGATGCTGCCGGCACAGATGGGCTGTGGGCTCCTGGTCCCTGTGAAGGGAGGCAAAAGCTGTTGCAGGGATTCCAAAGCAGGCAGAGACCTGGAGGAAACATCCTATGGGACTTTGTGTCTGCTAAAGCTGCTGCCTATGTTGCACACAGGAGGTGTCTAGCTGGGAAAAGGGGATGGTGCTGCTCTGCTGGGGCTGGGACAGATGTGTCGGGCTGTGGGAGAATGATGGACACGGTGATGTCCCATGGGGTCCCGGTGGTGAGAGCCCTGTATCGGCTCTCCTCCCGCAGGGATGCCCCAGCACATGCCGTCTGCTCTGTTGTGTTTTGTCACTTGGAGCCCTGCTGTGGATGGAATCCCTTCCCCAGGAACAGTGCAATGCGACAGGAGTGTTGGCCCATCCCTCTTATTGCCACAATGCATCCGCAGGCCAGCCCTGCAAACCCCTCACTGGGGCTGGGGAGGTGCTGCTGTGCTTTAAAACCCTTTCAGAGCTCCCCAAACCCAAGGGAAGGTTGAGGCACAAATTCCAACTGGGCAGGGAGGTGGGGAAATGGGACATATGAGGGCTGGCAGACCCAGCTGGGTCCCTTACAAAGCCACAGCCAGTGAGGTACCAAGATTAAACACTCTGAACACAGCCTCATGGCAGAGGATGTTCGCATCCTCTGTGTTTCACCAGGAAAGCTCTTTGTCCATACAGGGTGTTGCAGGTTTGGGTTGATGATCCCATGGCAATCAGGAGAAGCCCTGGAAGAACACAGATGTCTGTCCTGTGAGCTGGTGTCAGCATTTCTCACTCACAGTCAAGTGAGTGCATCAAAAGAAAAATATCAAGCTGCAATGATGGAGTGGCTGGAACTTGAATTTGTGTCACTGCACCCCTTTCCAGTGTACAGATGTCCTAAATGTGGGAAAAATTAGAGCGATTTTGCCCCTGGGGTGAAGGTGGGAGAGCTGGTCCCTGGGCACACAGGCGTTGTGGTGCTGAGAACAGGGTCCATGTCTCTGTGAGGGACAGACTATCCTTCTTTGGGTGGCAAAATCTCACCCAGGCTCCAAAGCAGGCAGCCCCCATGGCAGTCACAGGGTGGGCAGATGTGCAGGGATGAGGAGTTCAGGGGTGGGTGGGGGAAAGGGCCAGGAGAGGGAATCGAGACCCCAAAATAAAGCAGAAATGCAAAGGAAAATTTTTCTTCTGTCATTTAGCTGATAGAAGGTGACACTGGGCCTGTCACCCCCTTCCATTATGTCTCCAAGGCTTTTCATGCAAATTCAGGCAAACAATTTCTCAGTCCCCTTTTAGTGCTCCAGGAGGGCCGATTTCATTTCAGGAGCAGTGGGGAACAATAATCATCTTGAAGTGTCTTCCATCCTGAGAGGCGCAGATAAGAGCCACGCAGTGGACTAACAGCACTAATTTGACGTTTTCAGCTGATAGCTTTGCAGATGACAAAAATCAGGCACCATAAAAGGCTGGTAAACTAGGTAGCAGCAGGGTTACCCCCTCCTGTGCATCCCCTCCTGCTCCCCTCCTCTACCCCGAGAGGGAGATGAGGCCCTGTCCCTGCATGCACCGCTGCTCATTGCTGTGGGGAGATGGTTTTGGCATGGATGGTTTAGCTGGTGGCTGAGCCATGGGGGAAGGAGCAGGACACAGCTGTGAGATGTAATGCAGGTCAGACTGGTTAGATGCAGTCCTGCCCACTGGCACTGCTTCTTTTTTTTGGGAGAAAATATCCCAGCCATCCTCTGCTATCTATTTGGAGAAGCCCCTGATCATGTATCCAAAGGACAAGTGATAACTTTAGTGCTTTGAGATACAAGTTGTAGGTTCCTGATCCAGTCAATGGAGATAACCAAGAAAAACCTCTCTTCAACCACCCTGTCTGAGGTAATTTCCAAGTCCACTTGCGAAATTTGCAAGTAGATGTCCTTGTCCTCACTTGCTGTGTCCAGCTGTGAGTGCTGCCAGCCCCCTCAGCTCACACGGGGATGCACAGTTTACCTTGCAGCTCCGTAAATCCAATTCCCTCCATGGCATCCCACCTGGGAGCCCAAGCCATCGGTGGGTGCTGCTCTCATTTGGGAAAACAAGTGCTAAAGTGACAAAAAATGGCTGTAGACTGATTCCCCTGGGCAGTCAGGCAGGGTCAGACCCTGGGCTGGACCAGTGGAAAATGGAGCAGCAGAAACCTCAGCAATTTATCCAGCCCAGAGCACTCCATCCAAGCTGGACAAGCTCCACCTGCATCTTTCCAGAGAGATGTGCCTCTGGTGTGTTCTTCACCATAACAGCATGTCTGTCTTCACCTTGACCAGCTTGCCCCACAATTCATTGCTGCCCTTAAATGGTTTCCCTGATGTTTAACCCCAAATGTTCTTGCTGATGCTTCATCCCATCACATCTTGTCCTACCCAGCAGAGGATGAAGAACCAACACCTACCTTCCTTGCCATCACTTTTCCCATTATTGCTTTATTACAGCCTGCTCTTTTTGAGCCTAAAGCCCAGTTTTGCCAGCCTGTCTTTGTGTTTTCTACCTCCACACAGCCCTCCTGGCCCCTCTCTGCACCATCCCATATCTGGTGAGGATGCTCTTCACCTCCATGAGTGCCCATGATGGGTGTTAATCCCACTCCCAGGCAGACACCAGCAGCCTGGCAAGTTGCACATCAAGGCTTGGTGAAGGATTCCTTTCCCTTAGGTCCCTTTATCCTATTTACCTCCTCAGATAAAAGACTGAGTGACTGAGGCAGGTATGAATCCACCTGGGGTCATCTTCCAGGTTTTGATTTCTGCCAGGTATGTTTTGGGGAAAAAAAGGGGGAGAAAGGCACTGATTTCTCCCTGGTGCGAACAGGAGTCCAGCTCAGCCAGCACAGCGGGGTTGTTCACATGAGGTTAAGCTGAGCCGCAGGCACTGGGGATGGCTGCTAATTAAACTGGTGACACTGGGGCAGGCCGGGAAGAGCATGCCTCATAGAGCACAGGTTTTGCTGATACAGGTTCACTGCTGCCAGCTGGAAAATGAAATCCCATACCATACTCAAGAATGTGATTTTTAAGCCATTTTTTGACCTGAATTGGGGCAAAATGCAGTATAAGATTTATTTTTTTTCACAGGAGGAGATATTCAGAATGAGTGGAAAAAGCTTTAGGAGAGCTCAGTGGGGTTTCTTGGCTTGACGCGTGACTGCTCAACTGGTGCCCATTAATTTTGTTTTTTCCCTGAAGGCAGACATGGGACTAAGCAAATGTCTCCAGTTCTCCCACCCTTTCTCCCACAAAAAACTCATAATTTGTCGTCAATCCTGAGATTCTCCCAAAGGAATAATTTTCATTTTTGTGAGAGTGGCGTTTTCAGTCAGCAAACTGGTCTCCTGGGAAATTCCTACCTGGTGTTAAATTCACCTCACCCTCCTGGGCTTCATTTGTCTTCTGCCTCCTTTTTTTATAATTATTTTGACCACAGGCTGCTGAGGACAAGCGTTGTTCCTCCTGGAGCTGCTACCAGTCTCCTGTGGGATGGAGATAGAGATGCCCAGGTCAGCCTGAGTCCTTCAGCAGTCTGAGAAAGATGAATACTGATCTGTGCCTCTGACAGAGATTTCTTTTATCAGCATTTGCAACTCTGCTTTTATCCCACATCCTCTCCCCCCTGCTTTTTATTAATTGCTTGCTGATAGCAAGCACCCCTTTGAGCATCTTGTCTCTCTGCTAAGTCCTCCTGTCAAACACATTCTCTCTCTCCTAAAGCTGGAAATGTCATTTTGCTGATATAATTTCTTCCTGCTTAACAGATTGGGTTGGGGTTGTGTAGCACCAGCCCAGGCTGGCTCTGCTCCTGCAGCAGCTGTGTCCCGCAGATGCCCAGCCTGGGGAGGAGATGGCCCTGGCCATGCACCATCAGCATCCCTCACCACCTCCCCACATCACCCAGTGTCTGCAAAGCCCGACCTCTCCTCTGACTTCTTCTGCCGCTCTGCCAAAGAAACCGTCTCTATTTGCTTTGTCTCTTGCAGGGAAGCCATACAAGATTCTCATCTCATTCCCAAATATAATAGATATCTTAATATAAATGTCTTGCTGTCCTGGCAGTGCCAGGGAGGGAGGCTTTGCTAATGCGGTGGTAATGCTTTGTTACTGCAGGTTATGTGCCACTGGTGAATCTCGGATAAGTATTGTTATTTTTATTTTTCACAGGCAGATTTCATAGGAAAGGATCACTAGATCCTCTCTCATCTCTGGGGCAGGACCAGCTCTAAGAATGCCATTTCTGATTTATATTGGTCTCCCCTACTCTTGATCCTCCTCCATTTACGCTACCCTTGGAGCTGGGACACACACCCCAGCATCTCCTCTCAACTTCCTCTGTTCCAGGCTGAGCTGTTTTGGTTTTCTTTTGCCCAGGGGCTGTGGGCAAGTGTCTCCAGCCCACCAAGGCTGTGTGTGTCCCTGCAGTGGTTTCTAACAGCCCTTGGCCACTGGGAAGTCCCACAGGTCAGCGTGTGGGTGATGCTTTGTGCTGCTGCCAGCCCCAGGCACCCTCTGATGATGGATAGCCATGAGAGTCTATGGTGGCCATCCCCAGGGACATGGGTCTATGATGTCCCCAAAGGTCCATCTCTCTGGTGCTGCACAGATCAAGAGACTGAACACATCACCTTGGCCATGCCTCTGGGGCTGGATCAGAGCAAAGTGCCACTCAGCTGGTCACTTTATCCTGGCTTGTGTTCACTTCAGTTTGTTGCGGCTTGGCCTCAGCCTCATGCAGAGCTGAGCAAATCACGGCCATCACAGCTTTAGAGCATGTAAAGCATGAATGAACTCACCTTTTCTTCACGTTTCCTTGAAAACTGGTGACGATTTGGTTGCATTCATTTCAGGGCTGGGGGCTCAGTTTTACTTCTGCATAGGTCCCCAGGCAATTAGCAGCAAGTCTGCAGGAGTGGACAGGGCACTTAAACTTGGGAGAGACATGGCTGAAATATTTGCACCGCCTGATGAGCAATTTCTCATCTTGCTGGAGGGCAGATTCAGCCCTATTATGCCCTGGCTGCTGCAGGGAGGAGAGGAGAGCTCCTGCTATGGGAAAGGCTTTCTATGCCGAGGCAGTCAGATCTGCTAGAAATTCCTCCTTTTAAATATTTTTTGAGTGGCAAGGAGGGAGATGTTCGTGTTGTCCTTCCTTGAGAGATGCTGAAGGAGCAAGCCTGTGTTACCAGCATCCCTTTGCCCTTCGGTGCCTACTCTGGGGCACCAGCTAAAGGAAATCACAAGACTCAAGTGTTAACCCCACAAAATCAAGGCGGAGAAGATTTTTGCTGGATCTTTATCCTCACACTCTTGCTGGGTGTGTGGGTGAGCTGGAGGGTTTTTTAACGAGTGAATCTCATTAGCCCACTTGAGCTAAAACCCTGTCGATGCTGTGTGTTGAGATCCCTGCTTCTGAGATGGGGCTGGACTGAGACCCAGTCTGCAAAGGCTGCTGGCTGCCCAGTGGGGGCTTTTCCAAATTCTTACCACAATCTCAGCTGAAGGGTGATCTTTGTTCTCCCTTCATCACAAAACCGCAGGAAGACTTATGCCCTCTGGGGATCTCTCAGCCTTCACAGCCACTGCACTCAAAATCACAGCACATTGGTGGCTGGGCAGAGCCTTTGCTTCCTGGGCCACAAGGCAGCTCGTCCTGGAGCAGCTCGGGCACATGCTGGAACTGGCTCACACCTTCCCCACCTGGGTCCTGAGTTCGGCAACATTAAGAAATAACATCCCACTTGTTTTTTACCCCTTTGCCAGTTTATAGGTCCTGGCTTTGCCGCAGTGCTCGAATGCTTTCTCAGTCCCTGGTGGGTCATTCGAGACTGCTGCATCAGTCCTCAGCCTTCCAAGCGACGATACTTTTTGCTGCTGTCCCCTAAAAGTGGGGCTTTGCCCAAGTTGATGTTAATGGATGACAGAAGAAAAATCTCAGAACATTTTTAAAACCCTTCTGTTCTTGAAACTTTTATTTAGCTACGACAGCTCCTGTGTGATCACTGTTTGTGTTGCTCGAACAACAGCTGGAGACTAATGTGGGCTGTGTCTCTTGGGGACCACCAAAGCCAGAGAGGAAGGCCAGCAAGGATAGTGACAAAAGTGATGATGTTGCTAAGAAAAGCTGTAACAGAAAACCCAGAGCTGCCCATAAATCCCATCATCTCATTATGCCACTGAGCAAAAACCCAAACCAAGATAAAAACCCATCACAAAATATACCCTGCTGTAAAGCCTGTCTATTATAAAACTCAGGTAATAAAAATAACAATAAAGCTGAAGGAAAATCTGGAGGCACAAGCTCTGACCAAGTAATAATGGACCATCCAAGGCACATTGTGGTCAGGAGAAAGCAGCCAGTGAGGTCTCACCACCAGGCTGCAGGGTCCAACCTGCAAAACTTGTTCTGTATTTTCAGCTAATTAAAATTCCTTGGACTAAGGAATAATCATGTGCATTATGAAACGTTTCCCGCCTGCTAATATTTTAATTGCCAGCCGCTCCCTGCTCAGGGTGTGGAAAGGGAACAGAAGTGTAGAAGTCGAAGCGAATCATCTGAAGGAACAGATGGAGCAAGGAGGGGACCGGGCAGAGATTAGCACACTGCACACGCCTGCACGCGTGCACACACACACACCCCCCCAGGCACTGCAGGGCTTCTCTCCCAGCACGATGAGAAGAAACCAGTTCAAACAACAGGTCTTGCATTAATATCTCATTCTCTATAAATAAATCAATAAAGGGAGCACTGTTTCGCTGCTCCTCCTCTGAATCACTTAGGAGCCCCACAATGGCTTAGGTCCTGCTTCATCCTGCTTAGTCCTGAACTTTCTTTCCTCAGCTGGAGTTTGGTGGGAAGGGGACATCATGGTCCCTCCTTTTATATGGGCTGGCAGAGGATGTGGGCACAACACAGCCCCCTCTGAGCCCCCCTGGAGCTCTGTGGCTGCCCCATGCTCTATTTGGGGAGCAGCATCACAGCCCCGAGGAGCAGCCTGGTTCAGAAGAGGTCACCCCCAAGGGAGGAACCCCTGCCCAGAGGTTTGAGGCTATTGACGTTTGTTTATAGCATTGGTGCTTTAGAGTAACAGAGCCAAAAAGGAGGGGTTTAAGCCTATTTCTAATTTTATTATAAATAAAGTGCTTGGAAAAAATATTGGGGGGGCTGGAGGGATGTGCTGCTGTGCATTTCTGTAGAGGTTATAGAGGGAACTGGAATGGTCCTGTGGGAATAGGGCAGCATAATCCAGGATGCTGGGATCCTGTACTCAGTATCACTCCATTTCAATGTGCAGGCTGCAAAACCAAAGAGATTTTTAGTGAATGATGAAGGGACTAATTAAGAGCCTCTAAAGATAAAAATGTCATTTGACAAACTGCAGCATGGAGCTGAAAGCAATTCCCGCTGCACGGCTACGGAACAGCTGGGCTTTGGATCATTCTGCCTCCAGTTGGTTTGCAATTTAATAGGACACTCTAGAGAACATGGATGGGAAACCCAAAACTTGCTTTGCCTTTTCTCCATATGTGCTCACAGGCTCCCTGTCATTTTTGTGGCGTGTTTGCTCTTTTTTTCCAACAGCTTATGTCTTATTGAGGAAACATGATCTAAACCAGTGAGGCTCTGATGCAGTGGGGGTCCATGCAGAGCCATATAACGCTTCCCAGGGTGGATGCTGGCAGATAAAATAACAGAAGTTCAGGTGATCTGAGATAAATCGCATGTGCTGGGTTTTAATATCTATGTAGACCTGCTCTGTTTTCTGACAAAGGCAAAAAACTAGAATTTCCAAATCTGCAGCTCATAACAACAAAAATTATTAATATAGCCTATAGGAAGCTGGTGTGTGCAGCCATGCCATCAGCATGGTGTTCCACACCAGGGGATTTCTGCTTTCCTGGAGGATAAGCTCAGGTTTCAAGAGGCATGAGCAGTTTTGGCTGGACTGGACCAGCCGCTGAGCCAGGTACGAGCTTGGCAGGAGGAGCAGTGTTACGGGGCTGTGCTGGTCCCAGAGCCAGGAGACCCAGCCCTCCTGTCCCTCATCTCCCAGCTTGCAGCAGGTCATCTGAAGGTATGTTAGCTCTTGTAAGGTAAAGAAACCCATCACCCCTCTCAAACCAATGTGTCTGTGCAGACAACATTGCAATTCCCAATGCTTTCTGGGGACCTTACTCAAGCTCCTTCTCTCCCTGGGTGTCCCGGTTTTGGCTGTCCATGTCTGATGTCCCTTTGCTCCCTTGTGCACTCAGACATTGTGTGCCATCCCTCTTCAAATCCAGGCTGATCTTGCAATTGCTGTGGTGTGGCAGGGAGATGGTGTCTTTACATGCTGGGAGGATCAATAAGACAATATTTCAAGGCAAGGGCTTTGGGAAGAGCTCCCTCCTGCGTGCATAAAGCCCTTCAGGGCAGCAGAAAGGGTAAAAGGGGAACTCAAAGCCAAAAGAGAGCAAATTCAATGGGAGGAAATGCTGCTGCTCACTGCCTGCTTGAGCAATTTGATCTTGCCCTTGTCCTGAGCGCAGCCTCCACTCCTCTCCTGCCTGTCCTGGGGGAGGCCGCCAGCTCTCCCTTCCTCTCCCCAGTGCAAGGACCCCATTAGTGAGCTGGAGACATCCCGGTGTGCTCTGCTCTGGGTCAGGAGCCATCCTGGTGCCATGGGACACAAGTGACAGCCCTGGGGCTCCTGGTACACACTTCAGATCCCCTGGGCATGAAGCTGTGAGCTTGCAGCATCACTAGCATGACCTGGACCGAGTCCTGTCTTGCCTTTACTGCTGTAGGCTGTGCTCTGTGGTGGCTCCACATCCTCCATGGAGTTGCTTTAATTGCTGCTGCTGGTCACAGAAACCATCAGTAGAGAATAGATCAATGCTCCATCCCTCCTTCCCAGCATCTCCAAAGCACCTGATGCTGCAGCTGCTCTGTCCTTTAATGCACCTGATCACACAAGGCGCTGCTGAGGGGCACAGTTTCTGCTGTTACCCAACCCCTGCCCTGCAACATGAGGAACAAACCCCCTCCTCTGATATTACACCTACCTTCAGTAGGTGTAAGCGCCCTGAGGGCGCTTTCCCCTGTTGCAGGTGCCCACTTGTTCACAGCATGCACATGGCTCTTGTACCCGAGTCCCAAATGTGAGCTGAGCCCTTGAGCATCTAATTTTTAACAAATTAATGTACTGTTTGCTTTTGGGAGACCCTGTAGCACCAAGCCTCCCCCCTCTCCCCTTGCTCCCTGCATGTCTCATTAGGGAGCAGGTGCAAAGGCTGCTGAGTGTGGTAAGGAGACCCCACAGGGTATTGGGGGGGTGAGCAGGGCTGGAGGCAGCATCTGGGTGCCAAAGTGGGATTGCAGGGTGCTCCCATGTGTTGTAAGCCCCTGCTTCACCCATGGAATAAATGAGCAGCGGGTTTTATCTGGATGCTCATGGTGACTGGTCTGGGACCTGCTCATTTGCTCGTGATGCCCCTGCCCTGCAGCTGCTGCTCCCGGCAAAACTCCTGCTTCTGCTTCTGCCTGACCGGAGCCTTCTCCTGCCTTGGGGACTGCAGGAAAATTTGTACAGTAAATAAATCAAACCTTGGGAAGAGGTCACAGCACCAATCTGCAAAAGGAGCTCCAGAGGTTTTTGTGTGCTTTTTAGTCCTTGTGGCTGGGGCAATGCTGGTGTGGCTTCTGGGACACAACCAGGGGCTGAGAAGTGGCTGCAGTATGTGGGTCTGAGTCCCATCAGTGGCAAATTGGCCTCAGGCAAACCGAATGCAGTGTATGGGTGCTCTCTTCTAATACAGGATAAATCCTGGCTGCTGGCCTGTCCTCTCCATATGGTGGGGGGAGGGTGGATCCTAAGGGCACACACACCATTTACCATGGCCAGATATTGATGGGCTCATAACTCACGGTTGGTGGAGCACAGCATGGTCCTAGTGTGTTACAAGGTGATCAATAATAAGTAGAAATTAATGCAGTGGAAAAGATGGGTTCAGAGTAGATTTGGAGTGTGGCTGTTTGCTGTCAGTGTCACTTGGCCTCTTGGGGACAGCAGGGAAGGTTGTGTGCCCCATGTGGCTCTCAGGGCATTTCCTTACAACCCCCTGGGCTCTGAGATGTGCACATCACCTTGGCAGAACCCTCCTAAGAGCCTGGGGGCATCTGCCTGGATGATAAAGGTGAAATGAATCCCACCTTGAGGCACCTCACACCAGGCTCCCAGGTAGAAAAGCAGAGCTCTTTATGGATTGGATATATAATTCAGACATTTGCAATGCTTTTGTATGAGAAACTGACTGCAGCCCAGCGTGGGCAGAGCATTCTTGCTTCGGCAGCTGACCTTTCCGTGGATCATGGCACAGCCTCGGCTGTGGGGGCTGCTCTCCTCCACCTTACTGCAGCCCTCGGGTATGGCTGGGTGAGTCCTGGCTCTGTGCTGCGCTGACCAGGGGGAAAAGCAGCAGCATTTCCTCTCCTGCAGCCACGGCCACTAAATGTTGCTCTAATAATCAAATGGCTTTTCATCCCTGTAAACCATGTCTCCTGCAGACACAGCCCAGACCCCATCCCCTACCACCTCCCCTGTTTTCCACTTAGTCTGCCACTTTAATAAGTGGCATCTGATTCAATTCTATCATCTGTCTGTGAAGCTGCCATGGCTGTGGTCCTCCCTGGGGCAGGCACCGTCCCCAACATGCCTGGGCTCCTGTCCCCAGGTCCCGGAGGAGCCCACAGGATGCTCTCTCCATCATCTGCCATGGTGAACCCTCCAGCTCCAAATGTCACCTGTGAGCCTGGGAGGGCAGTGGCTCTTTTGGCGGGCTGAGCCCACCCTCCTGCCCTTAATTGTGCAGGGTGTTTCAAAAATATGAATCCGATTTGAAATCACTATACATTTGAAATCTAGTCCATCTTTTTGAAATGCCCTGTCATGTTCTACACACAAAATCTCAGCAGGGCTGCCAAGGAAAAAGCTCCAACTCACAAATACCTGCCGTTATAGTAAGATGGCCAAGCAAACAGCTTCTTGCATCAGCACTACCTTTTAAATATTCTCAGCTGGGGGCTGATGCAGCTTCTTTGAGTCTGTCTTTCAAGAGAGAAAACAAATCTATTTTGATCTTAAACAGCAAAATCTTGGTCACTGCCCAGCTTTACCGCTTGCTTGTCGACTCACACGCCTTTGGCATGATGAGTGCTTTAGTCAGGGAGTGAGGAAACTGTTTATTTTTTGTGGTAGGGGCTGGGAGGGTGCCTGGTTTCCATCCTGGCTCCCTGCACAGCCCTTCCCAGTGTGTGCTGGTGTGCACATCGCGCTCGTCAGCTCAGCAGCGGCACAGTGGCGAGGTTCCCTGAACACTTTAGTACATAATAGGACCAGTTCAATAATCCCATTACAGTCTGTCTTCAGGATGCCAGGACTAATTGGCAGGCGTTGGGACCTTCATCCCCAGCTGGAATTTTATTCCTCATCACAATTAACTGTGATGCTAAAGCCTCTCGGCCGCATATGTGCCATTAGCTCAGTCTGGAGCTATGTCCTCACTGGGCACTTTCAGGTCCCCACTGCCCCTTGTCCCCAGACTCTGGCAGGGAAAGTACTTGGTTATTGCTGCAGCTGATTTGCCTTTACTTCATGCTGTTTGCAGCTTAATAGGATTTATTTTGCACATGTCCAGCTGGAGCTGCACGAAACACTGGCTGGAAGCCACCGTGCCGGCAGCACTGGGGAAGCCGAGGATGGCCCCAGCCTGGTGCCTGGTCATGGTGGTGGGATAGGGACGAGTGTCCTGAGATGGCTCTGCCAGTCTGAGGGGCTGCAGGAGGGGCTGTCATTGGGCTGAGCCTTTGCTGGTCTGGTCACATCCCTCTATCGCAGCTCTTGGCTTCATCGAACCACCCTTTCTCAGCAGAGCTGAGACATGCTTCACTGTGAATGTGGGCAGAGGCTCAGCTCACTTCAGTGCTATGGGCACGTTTGTTTAAATGTTTTGTTGTTTGTTTTTTTCCTGGTCTAAAGCTGATAAACAGCAATTGCGGCTCATCCTAGTGGCTTGTTTTTGGCTGCTCTGGGATGTGCCATTTCCAGGGCCCCAGGCGGAGCAGAGGGCTGAGGACAGACTCTGGCAATGCAGCTGGGGACAGTTTTATTTCCTTTTGAGCAATTCAGACTTCAGAGATTCTGTTCCCACTATGGCACTTTGCAATGATGAGCAGTAAACTCTTTGCCTCTGAGTTCATGTTTCACATCCTCATACGTGACTTAGATCCCAGCACCACGGACCGAGCCTTTGAAAGCACACAAACCTCCTCCTGCAGCATGCCCTTCAGCCAGAGACTTATTACTAGAAGATACTGAGAATGCCAAAACTTTGCAAGGCTTCGGAAAGTGATTAGACAAATTCTAGGAAGAAAAAAAAATCCATCAAGAGCTATTAAATACCAAGACAAGCTCTGGGACCCGTATGGGTAGACGCCAGGGAAGCGTCCCTCAAATCTGCCTGATGCCTCCTGCTCTCTCTATTACACCTGCTCTTGGCCAGGACCATCACTAGGATGCTGGGCTGAAGGGAACCTTGGTCTGACACAGACATGATGATCTTAGGCTCCATCTCCTCTATTTACAGGGCATTATTGCAGGGTCTCCATGCTGTGCAGGGCTCTCTTTGCCATTAACCTCTGGAGGTTTTTTTAAAATCAAGAGCTGATATCTGTCAGCATTGGAGCAGGATGGCAGGAGTATCTGGAGCACTGCAAAGAAGCATTTGGGATGAGGATCCATCATGGAGTCAAACAGGGGAAAGAAGGAGGTGGCTATTCAGACAAAAACTTGTTGAAAAGAGGAGCAAAGAGAGGCTGGAAGATATTTGTCTTGGTTTTCACAGCTGAGGCTGTTGTGCAAAAGTGACAAAGCCTGACAGGCCACGGGATACAGCCGGGGAGGGCTGTGCCATTGGGCTGGGGCTGCTTCAGAGTTTGATTCACCATCTCCTCCTTGCCCAGCTGGGAGATGCTGCTGGGTTTGGGCTGCCTGCCCCTGCCCGCCTCCCGGGAAGGGACATGTGGATGGGGAGAGGTGAGCACTCGGCTCCTGCCTCCTTGGGTGGTTTGGAGTTTTGATTTCAGTGTAGAGCTGCGTGTTAGGGCAGTATTTTATGCTTCCTGGTGTCAGCTGATAAACCTTTGATTTTCACTTCTGGGAATAATAGCATGGTAATGAATTATATTCACAAGAATAACTGTAATAGTCATAAAACTGCAAATAGAAGAAAACTGTAAATCAGTCACCCCCTTGTAATGTGCTTACTTCATGTGAATCACCCTCCCTGGGCAGATTATCAATTTTATTTGGCTTTTCCATCCTAAACTTTTATTAAGTGGGGTGCCTCATGCGTAAAGGTACTGAGCACAAGCCATATGTTCCAGGGATTTATCTGTTTATTTTGCCTGCCTTCCCCGCCTCTCCCCTCCTGCTCGCAGCTCTCCGGACCTGCAGATGGCTGACGTCGGACCATAAAAGGCACAAGTCCCCATTGTCACTTTACATTTATTATGCAAAAAAATAAGCTGCCGGATGATGCAGAGGCCTTCCTCTGTGCTGTGCAGAATTACCCAGACCCTGCGGCACGTTTAGACTTCCATGTAATTAAAATAGAAAGCCATTAGCATAGCTCCAGGGTAATCAGGGGGCCAGATCCTGGACCGCAGCGTGCCCTGGGCTGCAACACCAAGCTGTTGCTGCTCCCAGTTGACTGAACAATGCTCGCCAAGAGCCTTGAGGGTAAAGTGGGGCAGCCCGCAGGCACAGGGGTGTGAGGGCAGCCGGGGCAGCACTAGGGAAAGGACGGTGACAATTTACTTCTGCACTGCTGAGACCAAGCACAGATGGAGAACGTGGTTTTGAAGGCAGAGCTGAGGTGCCAGGTGCTGGGAAGTGTCTCTGTCACAGCGCTCACTGTGCTGTCACTGGGTCACGGAAGAAAGCACCCGCAGAGAAGGTCCTCTTAGCCCAAGCATCTTGCTAGATACAGCATGGTAACTTTTAGCAAAGCCCCTGTCTTTTCTCTTTTTGTTGGAGAATCATATTTAAAAAATCCCTTTTTGCTTGCCCTTTTCCATGTTTCCTTTCAGAAATCCACTGGTTGCAGTTGTGTTCCAGGGGTGCAAAGCTCATGTGAGAACAACGTTGAATCAAAGCTGATGTGAAAGGTGTCAGAGCAGCCAGATGAGCTCAGGGAAAGGTGCAAATTACACTCAGCAAAATGAAGCTGTTGGGTTCCATGACCTTTCCAAAGGCGAGCCGCAAACTGGAGTTTGCTTCAGCTGGATGGGAACTTGCCAGGGCCTGCATGGTATTTCATGGCTTTTAGAAACACCAGCTGCAATTTTCCATCATAACACAGCAAGGAAAAAGGGAAAAACCACAGACCATGTGATTTACGAGATGCTTCTCTTGGATATTTCCATCTGTGATCTGAAATTATCAAGTAATGTAGGAACCCCAAAGAGTTGCTCCAGCTGCTCCCACTGAGTGTGCTTTCACCATGACTTTTCATGCAAGTCCAGCTTCTCCTTCCCTGAGTCCAGCAGACTCCAGGGCTGGATCTGGTCACGGCTGCCTCCAGCAGGTTGGTTTTGTGGCTCGTGATGGACAATGCATTTTGGCCAGTTAATGACGGCTAATGGAGCTAAGCCCATCTGCACCTATTAGGGACTCTTGGCCAGTCTCCTTACAGCTTAGCAGGACCTGAAACACATCTGTTGAGTGAAGGATGTGCTGGAGATGAACCTTTTCTGCTTTTCAAGTAGCTCCTGGCGAGCTTCAGGCTGTTTCCTGAGTGACAGGGTCTTGGCAAGTGTTTCACGCGTGTGTGTGTTAGTGCAGATGCCATCCCCGAACGTATGTCCTCCCCACTGACCTTTAGAATCATAAAATAATTTCAGCTAGAAGAGATCCTCAGGATCATCGAGTCCAACCATAACCTAACCAAACACTAAACCATGTCCATAAGCACCTTGTCTAAACGCCTTTTAAACTCCTCCAGTGACTCCACCACTGCCCTGGGCAGCCTGTTCCAATGCCTGACAACCCCTTCCAGGAAGAATTTTTTCCTAGTATCCAATCTAAACCTCCCCTGACACAACTACTTACCTTACAAGTCCCCCCTGGCATTGCATATGTGAACATCACCCAGGTTTTCATTAGCACAGACTGCAGGATGAACAAAGAGGGCTCAGGGGATTTTGTTCATCTCTCCCATTCCTCCTTGTGTTGCTGGTGCTGAGGGCCTGGGCTTGGGCCAGTCTTGTAATGGGATTTCCCCAGTCTCCCTGGAGAAGATTGCCTTTGAGCCTCAAGATGTCTCAGCTCAGCAACACTTCAAAGACTGCTTCTGCATTCACCTGGGCTTTTCCAGATCTCCCGTTTGGTCCCAGCGAAGGAAAACCAGAGCCCACCAGCAGTGTGGCAATGGGAAGGCTCCAGCCCTGAGTGCAGCTCAAACTGGGACTGGCTTCAGCAGAGCTGAAAAATTTGGATTGCAGAGGTGACTGAGCTGGGGTGTGGGCGGAGGACCCGCACAGAGTGCAGTTATTGCTGTGACTCATGCAGGTGCTTCGCACAGCACCCAACACACAGTCTTATCCCACGCCTGTGCCATGGAAGAGGCTTGTTGGAGGAATAAACAACCACTGGAGCAGGGAGAACAGAGCCATGAGTATGGTGCACAAAGTGCTGGAGACACTGCAGCATCTGCTGGAGGTTTGGCCCAAGAGATGTTCCCCAGGGAGGGTCTTGCTTGCAGCCATCTCTATTTCCAGAGGCCCCAGAGGCTGGGGGAGCGCGGAGCAATGAGCAAAGTAGTAGAAAAGCCCTTGTGAGATCTCTGCAGAGTGTGTGACCTGCCCTCAATCCTCCAGGGAGAGCTATGGGAGTGGGATGCCCCTTGTGCTGTGTGGCAGTGCTGCAAGCAGGAGTAGAGCCGTATTTAGGAGGGGAAAGGGGGAACCACGTAGGAATTGTATTTTAAAGGCAAGTCCGGAGTTCAAAAGTAGCTGCAATTTTGAACAGAAATCTGCTCTTTGCAGCCAATTAGCAAGGCTGCAGAAGCAGCAGGAGTGTCTTGTGTTTTGACAGCGTCAAAAAGGCATGGAAACTAAACAGTGTGGATTGAACACACTATCCATGCAAGCTGTCGCTCCAACATCAGCTACCCAGCAATGACCGATCTGCTGGCAGCCCCAGCAGCACAGCAGGTCTTGGGGACCAGTGGGGTCCCAACCTGGCTGCCAGAGCCAGCATCCCTGCCTGGCCCTGCCTGCTGGCATCATGCCGACAGGAGAAACCCACACATTTTTGGTTAAGTCCAGCCAGAGTGATTTTGTACAGAAGGATCTGTGTTTACACCACACGATCTCCTATTTTTCATCTTGGGTTGAAGGTTTTCTTAGGTTGGAAGTTGGTTTGGGCTGGTGTGGCCAGCTTAGCAGGGATGCTCTGGCTGCCTGGTTCTGCTCCTTTGAACAGATGAGTTTGCAACTGTTTCATTCTCCCAGAAAAGTGAATTGATGTGTCTGGCTCCAAATCCATTTAGCAGACTTGGTCTTTGGAGAGTCAGGCAAACCTGGCACAGCACCCAGGGTACAGCTGAGGCAGGGCAGGAGGTGAGAGAGACCCTTCCCAAGGTGGGGGAACCCTCCCACACGAGGATGAGATTCCCTGTGCGCAGGACGGTGGTTGCTCCCTTGTCCTGAGGATGCAAGAAACTGGTTCTCAGGTGATTTCTCTCTTGACTAACAAACACTGAAAGACTCCATGTCTGGTGTCTGGGGCTCACACACAGACACGGAGTCCCTCTGGGACCTGCTCATATCAAGAGCCTCTTGGTGCAATTCCCTCATGGTTTCCTGTTGCAAAGAGGCTGATTTGATAGTACAGTGCAAGAGTGTCCACTGCGACGGGACTCCAGGGAACCCTTGTCCCAGTTAAGGTAAGACAAGGGTCTCCAGACGCTTGTCACATGTGGTATGGACAGAGGCAAGCAAGATCTGACCCCTCTTCTTTTTGGCAGTTGAGAAGAGTGGAGACTGTCCCTGGGTCACCTCCAGACCTTCTTGCCCCACTGATGAAACTTGTGTCCCCCTTCTGGGACACTTCCCAGACAGCAGTGAGTGACCAAGGCAGTGGCTTTGGGAATGGCGCTGAAAAGGCACCTCTGATCACTGTCAGAGCTGGGCTTGAGCTCTGCGGTCCCCACACCAGCCTGTGCCCAGCTGACACAGCCCTTGCTCCATCACGTCTCCACTCCCCGCTCCGTGATCAAATTAATGAGGAGCAGCAGCATCGGCAGATCACAAAGGCACAACGAGGAGGTGGCGGGGGAAGGTGGCAGTGGAGGGATGCTCTTGGTGAGTCACTGCCCCGCTCCCCGCTCCAGGAGAGGGTTTTCTGTTTTGGAGGTGAACGCTGGAAAGCAGCTCCCTCCTTTCCTCCCTCCTCCCCTTTCCTCCCTCTCCTCCTAAAGCCAAAAAAAAAGCTGTGACAGCTTGATTTAGGGCTGGATAATGAGGCAAATGTGAGGAGGATGGGTACAGTGGGAGCTTGTGCTTGCCAAATCGTTCGGCTTAATTGATCAAATATTTTTATGTGTCGTTTATTCCTTTAAGGCGACCGTGAGCCTCCTCTCCTTCTGCACTGAAATGAAAAGAGCAATGCTGGAAATCACCCAGGCTGAGCCCTGGTGTGACAGAGGGGGGTGGGTGCCTGCCGAGCGCCTCCTTGGCCACTGAGGACTTGCCTGGCTGCCTGCACTGCCCATGCTGCCTGCACTGCCCACGCTGCCTGCATTGCCCACACTGCCTGCACTGCCCACACTGCCTGCGCCAAGCCAAGGGTGGGTGAGCAGATTTGGCCCCTCCAGGGCCCCCCAGGGCATGCACTAGGCAGGAGCAGGACTGCACGCAGCATCCAGCTGGCAGGGCTTGTCCTGGAAGCCTGTCTGGAGCATGGGGGCAGCTGTGTGTGCCCATCCCTGGGCTATGTCCCCAAGCACCAGGGCAGCCTGCCACACGAGGACTGTCCCCCCTGTCAGTGGTGCAGAGGGAAACACTCAGTGACCCAAGACGGACACATAAGTAATTGCTAGGAAATGTTTCCCCCATGCAATTAGGTCGCTTTAGTCACTAGATCCCTCAGCCAGAGCTGGATCTGTTAATCTACAAAGAAAGAAGGACAAACCAAATGCTTTCTTTGTCAGCTTTTATCTCCCGCCCTGCTGCTGCAGTTTGCTGGTACCAGGGAATCACAACTAAACCGTGAAGCTTCAGAAGGCGGCTGGAAATCCTGGAGACATCTGAAATGAAATGCAGGGAAGAAGACAACCAGTGGAGGTGAATCAGCAGCTGGGGCTGAGTCTCCCAGCTCAAACTCACTGGAGAAAGACAACTGGCCTGTGTTCCTTGCTGCCAGTCCAGGAGGACTCTGTGGTTGAGGCATGTCAGGAAGAATTGCTGCTCTTTATGGTCACTAATGGTATTTGCAGCCCTGCATTTAAAGATGATGATAGAGGTAATCAAACTGTCAGGAACAAAGACAGATGGGGAGCTCACTGGAGCCGGCAAGGGATCCCCTGCTTTCAGTTAGCAGCTGTAATTTATATTCATTTGCACCTACGGGCTCAGAGCAAGGAGCAGGGCAGCAGTGCTTTACAGAAACACTGCAGGGAGGAGTACAACAGACACTGAATTTATCTGCCATTGAGCTTCTAGACCTGTTTATGCCTTCTTTAGACATCACCATGAAGTATCGCAGGGGTTATAAACTTTTCCCAGGAAATATTTTGATGAGCAGAAGTCCCTGATGGGAAAACAACCAGTCACTTAATTTCCCACAGCCGGATGCGTCGTGACAACCGGTGACTCCCCCTTTCCCTTCTTTCTCCTCCCACACAAGGTTTTGACAGGGTCCTGACAGCAGGCACCACAGTCCTTATGATCTATCCGAGCTGTGCAGCATATGGTTCTGTCACAAGTACAGGCTGCAACAGCAGTGGCGGGGATGAAAGATGGAGAGGGAGGGACAAGGGCTCCCCAGCTGCGCAGCCATTGACCTTGACCAGTGAGGTCCACAGCTCAGGTCGCTGATGGCTGCGGATCCCTGGCTGTAGATTGGAGACCTCTCTTGCTATTCTCCAAGCTCTTGCTGTGACATGGTTCTGTCATTCCTCCTTTCTTCTGTCTTCAGATGTTGTCTCTTTTCTCATCTTACCTTTGTACAGTGTCACGTTGACAGCAGGGACAGCTGGCAACCTTAGTTCTTTGTCACACAGAATCATTCAACACAGTGCTGTGTCTGTGCTGATACTGTATCCGTGCAACCTGTGCCTCGAGGATGGTGTTTGCTTTATTTCTGTGGATTAGAAACAAATAAAACAAAAACAAAACAAGACATTAAGAAAACAGCCTTACTGAGAAGAGTTCTAGCAGTTAATTAGCTTCAACATTGAAAGGGCCACTGCCCAGCAGCTAAAAATCATCATGTTTGAATGGTGAATTAAATCAGCCAAGCAATAAATCTGAGCAACAAACCAGTCCCTTTAGCTCAGAGGAGTTATCTTTCCTCAAAACACTGATAAATGGCTTTTTCTGAGAGCGCACAAGGTCATCAAATTAATAAAGCATTTCAAATAATGTATGGAAGTGAAGTGACACCCTGCTGCAAGAGATTTGCTGTTAAAGCCAACTCTCTATAACAGAGTGTGATGCATATAGGATTTCCAAAGTAAACCCATCCTCTAATTTAGGACAGTTGTCCAAATTCCTTCGTGTCTGTTCTGGTCCATTGTCCTTCTCCCTAGTCATTATTTAGGAGAGTTAAGCTCAAGCAAAACTCACAAAAGGGAAAAAAAAAAAAGAAAAACAAGAATTTGGGATTCTCCCATTGACCAGGCAAGATACTCAGATTATTTACCATGAAGGGAAGTGAAGACACCAAGGAGGGAAATTAAGTGAAATGCTGAAAAGCTCTTGAGATAATTGTGGGACATGCATGCAGCGGCTGCTTTGCATCCCGTACCGCATATATGTATGAAGCTGTTGCAAGAACTCTACACCCACAATACTGGATTTACTCATTTGACATGCTGTCTGCCAGCACTGATGTCAGGGACATTTGCATGACCCAGCACACTTACACAGCAAGAATGTCCAAAGCCCAAGAAACAACACTCAGACATCCAGGCAGGTAAAAAACAAAAGGAATTTGACTTTCAGTTAAATTCCGCAGGCCTAGCCTGAGCACAGAATGACCTCTTCAGACACACTAGGCACATAAAGCCAAGTATGGCTCTACCCAACTCCTGTCCTGCATGTTTGGGGTGGCCCTGACTTGGCCTGAGATGTAGCAGCAGTAGGCACAGATGGGATGAGATGGGCGATGAATTTAGAGATGCTTGGGAGCAGATATCAGGGAAAGCTTTCCAGTAGCTGGGGTAGTTTAGAAGGGAACAGATTGCCTGGGAGATGTGACATCTCTGCCAGCAGCTGTTTCTAAGATGGGACGTCCATCTGTGGCTGAGGGCAGCTCCTGGGTGGCCTCTCATGCTCCCTTCTAACCCAGGGCTCTTCTCAGTGCTCCAATCTTTAGAGGAAGAGAAAGTATCATGGGACATAGCTTTCACTTTCGTCTCCTGCAGCCAGCCCGTAACAGAGGCAGAGAGAAGGAAAGGCAATGGGAACTCCAGCAGCTATCTCTAACTTCTTTACTGGAAGTTTGTGTGACGGCTGCTTCTCCCTTAAATTTAAGGCTGAATACATCTCCGCACTTTCCACTGAAATGGCTTTCTGCAAGCTTGTATTACACTTGGAATAATTTAATATGAAATATATATTTAATAATATGATAGCACCAAGGGGCACTGAATCGGACAAAAGTAAGAAAAGCAGAGCTAGCAATAGCCTCTGCAATATTGTATCTACTGGGTACCCTTCTGCATGAAATCCTCGTCCAGACTTCATTTGTCTTTGATTTACTTAAAGTCTAAACCTCTTGAGACAGTCTCCGGTACGTTTATACACCCCGGTGTGCTGCCCTGCAAGCGCTATCACAACACAACACTCGTCATTCCAGCGGCGCTGCCTTGGGCACACGCCTGTGCCCTGGATGGTGGGTCTCCAAGGGGACGTGCTCTTCCAGCGTCTGACAATGTCCGCAGAACAAACGCGGCATCGCACACGCAATGGCAGCTCCAGCCTCTTTGCGGACTCATCGACATGCAGCAGGAACCCTGGGTACCATATGGAGCGTGGAGGCAGATGGGTGGACATATGTGTGATCTGTGTGCATCTCTGCTGACGGAAACGTCCCAGCTCAGGCATTAACACTCCAGTATATGGTTTGCATTTGGGGCGCGAGAGAATTTTTCTCCCATAAAATAAATAAAATACGTTCTGAGCATCTTGGGATGAAGCCATTCTAATCCTTTTACTCTTTCCAAAAGAAAATTATTCCATATTCAGGGCACTGTGCAAACAATTAATTAGCCTAATGAAAATGAAAGGCTTAATTGCTCAGTATTATTACAATCATTGGCAACCAGGCGTGACCAAAGAATAGGCACTGTCTTACCAGGGATAAAGTGCAGCTTTCCAGCTTTTGGGGCTTTTTTGATATTTGGACATCTATCAAAATGATTTTTTAAAAAATCTTTTTGCTGTGTTGGTGTAATTGTCCCTTCCACATGCAAAAAAGCTGGCAGTATTTGGAAACAGCTGAATGAGCTGCTATATAGTAAAGAAATGGAGAGGAGACTCAGCTGGTGTGGAATGACCTGGTTGTATGGGAGTCACTAAAGCTGTAACTTGCCTGAGTTGAATGACATGGTGGTGTCCCCAGCAGGAGACTTGACTCACGTGATGAGAGTGATACAACATTAAGAAAAATTGTAGTTTTTTAAGGAGTACACCTAAAATTAAAGTACAATGACCTTAGCGTAGCTCCCTTTTCAATGATCTGTTGGTATCCAAATGGAAAAATACTTTAAATTCATGCAGATTAATTCATTAATTGTGGATAGGATCATGAATGGTCAGGTTACAGGAGCTTTGAGAAACTTAGCATTCATGCATATCTCGTAACATGGAGATAGAAAGCAGATGCTGACCAAACATCGACCCAGCCTGAGGAGTATGTGTCAAAGAATTCTTCCTTTAAGCTACTGATTCTCATGGAAAAATCCTCAAAATTCAGCTTTGATTCTATTATCTGCTTTGTGCTGAGACTGGGCAACCAGAGACTATTCCTTCAAAGCAATGCAGGTGAAGTCTGCTCTCATTCACACTTGCACAGCACCACTGGCCATATTATATAGTGTTTCTCAGCAAGCTGATTTTTGGTGTTGGAGGGGTGGGGACTGCAGTTTAAACTCAATTGGGGGGCACTTGTACTGTGAGCTGCAGGACATGCCCATAGGGAAGACATCCATATCGTGCAGCATCATGCACTCACATGGGAAATGTTGCTTCCCAGTGTAACCAGTGGTGGGGGGCACTTGGGGGCCACTTGTACTCTGAGCTGCAGGACATGTCCATAGGGAAGACATCCATATCGTGCAGCATCACGCACTCACATGGGAAATGTTGCTTCCCAGTGTAACCAGTGGTGGTAAGTGCGTGCTCTGCTTAGGGAGGGGCTTGGGATCATCCCCAAGCGGAGTTTAATGCTCTGAATTGATTGCAAAGGGAGCAGGACCCCAAGCCTGGTCACCGAAATGAGGTGGGCTGGCCCCTCCCTCCCACTCTCAGTATCCTTAGCACAGCACCCCAGGGGATGCTATTCCCTCTTGGTGTAATTTAACAAACCACTGGCTAGCAAAGAGGAAGGGTTAAGTCAGACCTACATCTCCAGCCTTGGGAATGCAGAGCACGAGCATCCCACATGCTGCCCTCGGCACAGGAGTGGAAATTCCTTTATGCCACCTCAGCAACTCACTGCAAAAACAGCGGCACAGGCTTGGTCACTGGAAGGCTTCAGATACTGCACGTTTGTGCTGTGTTGCCTTTTAGGAGATAAGTTGTGTCCGAGTATACTGGGTTTTGAAGAGGATTAAAGAAAAAACCCAAAAGGTGATTACAATATAGAACAGTACAATCCCGTGAAAAAGGTATGAACAGAAAATGCAGGTTTGTGAGTGAAGGTCACTGCACTTCACAATCACCCTTTGGCTTGCACAAGTGAAATCAAGAACGCACGGGCCCTCCCGAAACCATTTCAAGTCTGTAACCAGTTGTTAAGACAGCTGGTAACAATTATTACAGATGGTGCTGAGGACTTTGAGATATAAAAAAATGACAGACCCAAAGATGTCATGGAAGGAAGGGTCTGTCACATGGCAGAACACCCCAACAACCTCGGTCAGGCTGGTAACAACATTCTGCTGAGTTGAATAGAGCTGCTGTTGAACTCCTGGTACACAGCTACTCATCACCCCTTAGGGACATAAAAGAAAACTCGAACAAACTGAGGGTTTTGTTTTTAATTTATTTTGCAAATCTACCAGTTCATTTTATGAAAGTATGAAATCCTATGTGGTTACATTAAACAGTTACATTACAATCCAGGTAATACAAATAACCACTACAAAGTTAGTTTTAGGTACTCTTGGATAACAAGGAGGTTTTGCATTATTTAAAACAAAAAT
Source organism: Nesoenas mayeri (assembly GCF_963082525.1). Classification (NCBI taxonomy): domain Eukaryota; kingdom Metazoa; phylum Chordata; class Aves; order Columbiformes; family Columbidae; genus Nesoenas; species Nesoenas mayeri. Next base: position 6,097,278 of record NC_137556.1, read on the forward strand.
AAGTCAAAAAGAAGAGATAAAACAGCCTGTGATTGTCAAAGAATGTAGCTTAAAGCAAGGAAACCACTGTAGACTCTCCTTGTCCTACAAAAAGTTAAGAGAGAAACACTGACTTTTACATAATCTTTCAATGTTAACGTTCAATTAGATGCATCAAGCAAATGTAAGTGCACACATCTGCTCCGGATAATAAGAACAGTTCACAAGTTGTTTGGAAACCAGCGTCAGGTTTCATTCTCTGGAAATTACATTTACTGCATAACATCACCACCATCCTTGCTTTCAGATGGATACAAATCCTGTAATATTGTTTGTAAAATACACTGGAGCTTCAAATCTGCTCTAATTAAATTCAGTGGGAGTAGGATCAGTTCCTATGTGTAGTAGGTACTCGCCATTTACTGAAATCCTTACAAAACAGCCTTCTCCTCAGGAATGAAATTAATTTAGCGAACAAAATCCTGTAATAATTCAGGGAAACTGAGCTTTGCTATACAGCAATTGACACCGCAACTGTGTTTCCAAGGACCTTTACGCATGGTCATTGTTTCCTCTCCACTGGCAATAGGACACACAGACACCAAGTAACTGTTCTTTGTGAGAACCTGGAGCTCTGTAAAGAAAGTAAAGTCAAAGAACAGATTGAGCTAATCTAGAAACTGCTCTCTTGACACCCATCTGACACACCTCTGGTGTCATTCTGCTGCCTGTAAGCTGCTACTTCTGATGAGACATCTGTCAATCTCGACTGCACAACTGCTTCTTAGGAAGCAATTAAACGGAGCTTTGATTTTGTAGCTGCATCTCCATGTTGTGCATGTAGTTCAGGGCAAAATGTCTAAGCTGCTACTACCATATATAATGCAACAGATCCACAGAAGCAGGGAGAGCTGTTTATGGGGAAAAAAGGCAGGTGCGGTTACAATCCTGATGGCCTGTGGCACAAAGGAGATTAAACCAGATCATTCTCTCTTTCAGCCTTCACCTCTTTCAACTAGGAAAACCAATATGGTGCAAACCCCCAAATCTCCATTTGTGCATGTGTCACAGACCTGAAGAGCTCACTGTAGTACAGAATTGAAGCCAGCAGCATCTCAGCAGGGCTTCTAAGAGAACTAGGCGTTTATCCGCAAGAGTATCTTTAAACACTGATCACCTCAAAAAACATAAAGAAACCAGACAGGTTACACAAAATGACACAAACTTTTCACCTGGACATAAAGCACCATCAAACATAGAAGTAAAAAAGAAGTTACTGTTGAGGGTCGTAGCTACTGTCTGTTCCTACACCAGGCTTTACTCCCTGAAGCAGATACAGTTTGCTACAGGCTTGGAAATGGTACCAAGCTGATGGGAAAGCAACAGTACCCAAAGCTGGGCCTGTTCTTCCTGACCAACACCACCCTTACCCTTAATTTGGCTGCATTTACTGGTGTATGACTGCAGAACTTTCCCCAGAATGCAGTTTAAAATGGTAATAGATGCTTCAGTTTCCCATTCTCAGACATGATACGATAAATATAATTTGGTCAGACCCTTTTTTACAAGCACACATTACAACAGACGGCCCACCCTGTTATTACCACTGTGCCTGCTTGTTTTCCATCTCTACTCATGTAAATGTAATGTCAAATCCTCTTAAGAATCCTGAGAAGCCGTCCAGAATCACTTGTTCAACTGACATTTCTGTAATAATAAGGAAAGAAAAAAGAGTTGTGGGAAATTAAATGGTGCTCCTGTTGCCAAGTTGTTAAAATTATATGGCAATATGCTTCCAGTAGTTGTAAGAAATTAATTTGTGAAGTGCTTACAAGCCTTACATCTACTAAATCTCAACAGGATGTAAAATGCTATTTAAGTGATACAACTTACATATGTTAAGGAGAAAAAAATATCAGCACCGAAGAGCGAAAAAAGAAACTAGATTCCCATCTGCACTGATTCCTCATGGCTGGATCTCCACGGCTGAGGGAGCCATGGGGAGATCCTCAGTGAGGTACCTACGTCCTGTACGTATGTCGGCACCTGTGCCGCTCCCTCCGCCACCGCTCCTCAGGAGAGATGGGGCAGGTTCAGCGGGTTCCTCTGCTCCTGCACACAGCGCTGGCAAACAGCTCAGCCAGCCCCTCCGCAACCCGCGCTCTCCTCACTGTGTTCTGAAAACGCCAGCCAGAGCAAAAGGAGTGTCACTGCTCTTCACCTCCTTTGTTATAACGCTGTTCCCAAAGAAGCGCCTGAGACACCCGATCTGCAGGTGAAATAATTTTTCAGTTATGCCACTATGTGATTACTGTCATTTTTTTCCTCACAACAATGTTAAATACAATATAAAACTTTGGATTTTCTATAGTGAATGAAATCAGCAAAGTCAAAAAGACAGACAGTGCCGGCAGTGCTGTTACTGCTCCATTCTGTAAGACAGCACCAGGGTAAGGCGCTTTGGCAATCAGCACCAAGTTCAAGCAACAAGCTTTGTCACAACTCTCTGCACACTTGGAGTACACACAAGTTTTCTGCAGATGCAGAGAAAACTGAGACTACCTGGTTGTTCTCTAAGCTGCTTTAAAACTACTACAAGTCATTTAATCCAGCAGCAGATCCTGGCACTATTCTTTTCCTCAGTACAGTACATTTTGATAGCAACATTGAAGCACATGACACAAAACAGATTTATTTGTTCAAGCTCACCATGGTTCCGATGGGCTACACGCACCAAGAGGCAATTCAAAAAGAGCACACCACTCAATTCATCAGGACAACAACACTGATTCAAAGGAATTCCAGCTCCACTTTGTGAAGGAAGAAAAGAGTTCACAAAGAAAAAGATCTTATTGCAAGTGGTACTGCTTGGCTTGGCCACTTCTAACACAGGTCAGAAGTATCAGAAGCTACCAAGGAGCCAAGAACAAAGAATTCCTGTTTCGTAAATATTTTAAGTATAGCAAGCCTGCTTTAAAAAGAAAAGCCACTGCACAATATTCCAAATGGTCTTCTCTAACAGACTGAACATCGTTAGATCAACACTGACAGAAAACATTTCAGTAACAGTTCTGGCACTTGGCAATTTAGAAAACTCTTGTGCATATGGGACTGAGGCAGGTTGTTTGCAGACCCTTTTCTCGCAGTATCCCAAGGTCACCTGTGCTTCCTTCACAACAGTGAACTGCCGGACTCAGCAGGCGCCTTCCTCAGAAGGTGCAAACTGGCAGCTGTCATGAGAAACAGTGTCAATGCTCTGCACTTCGGACTGCGGGTGAATGGACACCTGAACGGCGATCTCTTGACCTTGTTCATTCACGGACCCATCGTCTGAATCCCCGGCTGGTGAAATGCTGCGCTTGATCTCTGGGTTGACGGGGTATATCGCAGCTTGGGTACCACAGGCTTGGGGCTGTTTTTCCTCCACACCAACATCATCGGGATCATCAACGCGCACAGCCTCAAAGATCTCCTCCATGAAGGCCCTGCAGTTCAGGATCAGAGGCGGAAGGGGAATGCTCCTGGCGAGCTCTTCTATGTAGCGAGCGAACTCCATGGTTTTAAACTGAGTGACTTTGGCCAACTCGAGTGTTTTGGCAGATGTAATAATGGGGATCCGCTTGGCTATCTCAAAAGCCTTCTGAAGCTTCTCAGCCCCTTCCGTCCTGAAGAACTCATTGATGGCCTTCTCGGTTTTGCGGAGGTGACTGCTCATCATGCACAGGCGGGTTATGTTTAAAATGAGGGTGATAGCAAAGGCAATGAGGCACACGATCATGTAGTAGATACTCATGTCTCCCGAGGTGAAGATAACCCTAAGGGTGACTGTGTAATAAAAGGTGTCATTACGACCAACAGCTGCACACGTGTATCGCCCTCGGTCAGCAAACTTGACCTTTGTAATGTTAAGGGAATTATCAGCAATCCTCCACCGGCCACCTGCAGATTCAAAAGAAATAAAGTGAGCTAATGAAACAAAAATTACACATGCTGTTTGCTCCATCAACAGGAGACAGAGCGTGGAAGTAAGCAGTCCATGTTTAGCATCATACAAATAGTGCAGCAAGCATTGAAATTTCCTTTTTGGGCGTGTGAGACAGAAAGCCATAACACAGTCACCAGTTCTACTGCTTTATGGTAACTTATTCAGCTTGTTTGCTACTCTGGTTTCTCTCATCTGCAGTTTCTTATGTGCTTTTGGACTGCTAGCTCCTTCTGACAGCAAACCCAGTTCTTAACTAGTGCTTCTCACCTGCTGTGTAACGCTACATTGAAAGACTGTCCTCTATAAAGTCTGATTTTCCACACATTCGCAGTCAAAAGCCAAGTGACCCATGAAAAAGATCAGAGTCTGTAAATGGCTCCGCTGGCAAAAGAACCCAGGATTTTCTTAAGACAGTTTTCTGCTGAGCATGCAGTGCTGATACACAAAATCCATGTATAAAGAAATCAATAAAAGAAATGAGCTTTATACAGTATTTCCTATGCATTTATAAATTAGGGGGAAAACTGTTTTCATAACTCATTTTTCTAATTACTCTACTTTGAACTAATCTCCAAATGGCATTATAACTACTAAGAGGTTACTGAATACTTAAGGCAGAAAGATAGCCTCCGAGGAGATCCTATCAATTAGCTCAATGACCTTCATTAATACTAATAGGGTAGAGAAAACCACATGCATCTCTAAAATACATTATTTTTTGAAAATTAAAAACTACAGGGACAGAACTATAAGAGCCAATGGCTAGGAAAATATATTCTCACTGTATAAAAGGGTTAAGTAGCATGTATTTCACCACTGGCCATTACAAATTGCATTAGTTTCCACAGTCTCACTGGTGCGTAAACCAGAAAACAAATTTAATAAGTTACCTCATGCTTTAAAAAATCCTGTAACAAAATTAAAGCACTGACTACCAGCTGGAAAAAGTCACAAGTTGTGGAGAATTGTCTTTAAGTCATGTGTTTGGAAAAATATAATATAACCCAGAGCAATAACAAATAAAAATATCAGTTGCTATCTCATAGGATGCAGATTCATTTCTTCTGTATTGAATACTGTGATGCCTCTTGAATGGAATGATTCTGCAGGGCACCACAATGGGATGGATGGGCCAGGACAGAAGAATTCAGGTATAATTCACATGGGCTTTGTCTTGCTCTCTCCTTGTCTCCCAACTGTGACAATAGGAGGATAGGAAGAGAAAATGATAATAAAGTTCCAGAGGTTTTCAGACACTGTGTAAAAGGGGAATACCGAAGGACAAAAAACAGCAGGAAAGCTCACCTTCATCTTTCTGTTCAAGTAGGTGTCCTCTGGAGTTGTACCAGAGAATATATTCATGCTGGCTGATGTTCAGTTTACATTCAATTAAAATACTGGTCCCCTCTTTGGCTATGAGATCATGGTGTGCTGGAGAACTCAGTAAAGCCGGAGACACTGTATGAAGCGATGCATTGAAAGACTCAAAAGCAACTGTCCTGTTAGAAGCTACATTTTCCAACGTAAATCCAATTGAAAGATCAGCACTAACAGTCAAAATTAACAGGCAGTAGCTGAGCTTCATGGAAAGCTAGAGAAAATTCTTCTTTCATTTAATTTGGAGAAATGAGGTCATATGATATTAAGCTGTCTGCATTGCTCTGAGATAGTAGAAGAGGCTCTTGATTTGCTCAGTGATAGAAAACGTCTTGGATCCAAATGCACTTTCAAGACCATCAATATTAGAAGCGGAAACTGGAAATCCAACTGAAAGAAAAAAAAATTAAGTTTATTAATGCTAGTGAGCTTACGGTGTATTCGAGTTTCATTTCCAGTAAACAGATTTTGATTAGTGTAACATAAACTGTCAGCCGAGAGGTTCCAAATCAGAGCTTTGCTCAGAACACGGTTATGAAATGAGGGTAAGAAGGTATTAGCACAACCTTCAGTCCTCTAGATGTTCATCTTCCCATCCAAATACGTAATCCCAGGAACAATAATCATTAAGGGGAAAAGGGTTTTAAAAAAAAGAACAAATTGTTCAGACTACTCGAAACGCATAACTATCATTAGGGTCACAAAGTGGATTCTGCATTTGTTAACAGGGAAAAAGTGGTTTCTTAACAGAGGAAGAAAAGCAAGAAAGAGGAAATAATTTCTGCCTCCCTCTCCACCAGTATCAAAGTGCTCTTACGCCCTGGCTTTCTAAAGCCAGTCTTTCATTTAGCATCTAGAGAAAAAACAAAGCACAAACACATCTCCTTTTTAGCATTTATACATCTACTTACTTGATTTTAGAGTCACAGTCAGTGTTCTATGTCTAAACACTAAACAAGATTCTTATAATTCTCAGTAGTGGGACAAGTCTCCTGGCAGTTATCTACAGCCAGAGAGAGGAAGTCAGGACATGTATTTCTGAATATCAGGACACAGATGTCTAAACATCCTTCCTTTTTAGCAATCTCTCTTGCTGCTGCTGTATTTTCTAACTCTGCCTCTTTTTGTCTTGTTTGTTTTACGAGAAGCTCCTGCTGAAAATCTTTTACTTTATGGTGCTACATCTCAGTGGTTGTATCTTGTTTATTGTCTTCTCTACCCAAATGCCGCCCCATTTTTCACAGTAATTGGAAAAAAATGTTTTGTCTAGGGATAGAACTCACACTCTTCAAATAACGTTTGCAAAAGATATTTTAAGACAATAGGATTTTCCATTTTTAAAAGCCAAAATAAAACCAACTTGTAACAAAAATGAGATGACGTCGATAAGAGAAAATCTGTAATTGATTTTCCTGGAAGCTAGATTCAAGGAAATTTCTAATCAAATATGCATTCCCTGAAGTTCTGCTTCCCTCTAGACTGCTCCAGAGCCCTAAAAAACATATTACAAAGTATAGAAGCCACAAGCTACAATCCTATCTTAAAGAATATCACTCCATCCTGTTGACTGTGACTTCAAATTTACCATCTTATCTTCTGCCAATAACAAATGCTAGTAGAGTTGAATTTCATAAATATCACAATACAAAGGAATATATTTTCCTAATAAATAATGCAGATCCTTCTCATCCTTTCAGAATCTCTAGTTAACACTGCCTAAAGCAGACAGAAGTCTTATCACTTACAAAAAATAATTTACTATAAATAAATACAAGTGATTTGTACTAATTATCTTTTCAGCTGAGAAAAAATAAGTGTGTTCAGAATGGGAAAACTTGCTGATAACACACTACCGAGACCAGGTATTTTTTCAGTTAAAGATAATTTGCCAAAGATCAAACCAGATTTCAGACTTGACGTCAATGAGAAACATGTACCTGCCCCATTTCTGTTGCAGCTTTCCCGCACCTAAACAGTTACCAAAGCACCAAGGCCTCTTTCATTCCAGTTTTTCACCAGTTACACATTATGGAAAGCGCTACCGAGTCCTGCGGTGTCCGGAGATGAGCATCCCAGCCACATCGACTGTACGGGGCTGAGAAAACCCCAGGACTGATCAACAACTGATCTGTTTGACGAGTGGCTTTAGCCTCCCTCCTTTAGACCCTGAGCATTTTCTGAGGGTTTCAGAGCCTCCAGAAGGCTGCTGACAACTGACCTGCTTATTCTGGTAACCCTGTGCAGATCTCTTGCAGGCAGGCTGCAGGTTTTTAATGGTTTGTGGACCACTGAGAGTGGCGATAGCCAGGGTTGCCATTTGAGTGTCTGTCACGGCTTGTGTGAGCAAGCGGGGTGCTGTGGTCACAGATCTTCAACATGCATCACTCGACCACTTGGCTACTGTCTCTTAGGAATCCTGCTGCGCCTCACGGCTGCATCGGGACATCACTTCGCAGTGTTTGATGCTGTTACAGCTGATGAGAGCTCGGCAATGAAGCAAACCCTCATCTTCAGGATCGAATCAAACGCATAAAATAACCTCCAGTCTTCCAAAACAATAACCTCCCCATTAATAATGTTTCAGATTTATCAGAGAGTAATTCCAGTACCTCTGGTACTTTGCCTGTGTTATTATCATTTTAAATTATTAAATTTATATTATTAAATTTCCAAGTGTCTGTGACACTCCTGCTAAAATGACATTAGGAACCTCAGTCAATGATTTAACGCAAAAAATACTCAGCAACATTTTCCCTCATAAGAATAATTATCTTGAGTAATTGTATATGTTCTCCACCATATTTGCACTGAGCTTGCATAATGTATAAAACATTGGTGATGGGTCATTGAATTTTACTACTAAACTCTTCGAGGTCTGATTTATTAGAAATTGTTTGTCACATTTCACTTTTGGAAAAGCCATTATTGCTAAGCAGACAATGATCTCTCATTGCCAAGTGCAGGGAAAAATAAAATGATTTGTGAAATCCATATTCTTCAGCCATCATGCTTATGCAAAACAGCTGCTGGAGCTGATAAAGGATCCAAAAAGGATAAAGTGAGAGCAGTGCCAACATCACAATTCTTCCCAAGAGCATTAAGCTCAAGCAAGATGAAATGTGCAGAATAGAAACTGGCTATTTTACAACTGAACCTGAAGTTGAGCTCAACATATTTAACCTTTATTAAACGGTAAGTTGTAACAACAAATAGTGATGGAAACATAAAAATCCATGATGCATACACTTGTATGAGTCATCTTTGGCTCTTATCCTGAAAAAACGCCTGTCTGTTGAACTGAGAGCACTCTAAGTAGTCCCACTGAGGTCAATGGAAGTACTGATAGTGCTTAAAATTACACACATTTATAAGGCACAGCAAAATTGTGGCCCAAGAGGTTGCAAGTTATACGGCTTTACATTCTCTGCTCATAACATCATTTCATAGCTGGAGAAAAGTGAAGCAATAAACCGAGACACACCTGACAGACCACAGACTGACTGACTCCCACTTCTGGCACGTGATGTAGGAATGTATTTTAGCATTTACAACAAGCTAATGGGTAACAATGCACACTAAATATATCTGAATGCATCACTTTTGCACAGAGCACACCTTCCTACTCACAGCGTGGTTTCTTACAGAAAACAGGCTGCTGTGCCCATCCCGCGAGGCCCCTCTGACCCTTTCACAGAATCACAGAATGGTTGGGGTTGGAAGGGACCTCTGGAGATCATCCAGTCCAACCCACCTGCTAAAGCAGGTTCACCAGAGCAGATCACACAGGAAGGTGGCCAGGTGGGTTTGAATGTCTCTAGAGAAGGAGAATCCACAACCTGTTCTAGGGCTCCGGCACCTTCAAAGAAAAGAAGTTTCTCATTATATTCAGACGGAACCTCCCATGCTTCAGTCTGTGCCCATTACCTCTCATCCTATTCTTGGGCCCCACTGGAAGGAGTCCAGTCCATTCCTTTTCAAATCTGGGAGCGGCACATGGCAGAGCCCTGAAGACATTAACTGCCGGGAAGTTTGTGAAAATAGATGGAGCGGTCTGACAGATCATCACGGGTGTGCCCACAGGCCACAGGGAGGGTTCACCCTGTGCTGGGACCAGCGAAGGCTCCAGGGGCAACCCACAGCCCCAGAAGACAATATGAAGAGCAAATTGACAGGAGACCTGAGCAGATCTCACCACGTGTGGCTGACGTGGGGCTAACGTGACGTGGGGGTTTGCCCTGTGCGTGGGGGTTCGCGTTCCGCGTGGTCCCTTGGCTGACACGTGTCACGGGGCCGCCCACAAAGGGCACGGGATGGGGCGCCCACCAAACCCAGCCTCTTGCCCTCTGTCAGCTCCCGCCGCTCGGGCACAGCCCCCGCTGCACAGAACCCGCCCCGAGCGGCCCCGGCCCCACTCGCGCCCGCCCGTGGGGTGGCCCCGCTGCAGCTGCGGGCAGCACCGCGAACACCCCCCACGCTGCGGCCGAGGGAACTCCGACGTGACGTCACGCGGCATGACGTCACAGGGACCTGACGTCACGCCACTACAGCGCGCCATCACCCCCGGCAGCATTCCTTGTGCCCAAAAGCGAGGTACGGGACAGGGCCTGCGCGCCGCTGCGCCATTCCCCCCGACTCCGACGTGGCCAGGTCCAACCCGGCGCCGCCCCCGCGGTGTCCGTGCCGCTCTCACCGGGAGCGCCACCGCGCCGCTCCGCCGCCGCCAGCCCCGCCGCCCGGATGCGCTTCTCCGCGCGCTCTTCCGGGCCGAGACGCGCTTCCGGGGCCAGCCGGCGGGTGCCGCTCTGCGCCGCGTCTCTATGGTCACGGTCCGCCCGGTGTGGGGAGCGCGGAGCTGGCGGGGCGGCCCAGCCCGGCGGGTGAGGCGGAGGCGGCACCTCGAAGGGACCTCTGTGGGACGGAGGGTCCCACGGGGAGGGGGCTCTAGGGGGGCCCCCCGTGGGGCAGGCGGTACCGCGGGGTGGCTTTGGGCACCTGGAGGTGCTTCGATGGGGCAGAAATGCCGTGGGGCGGCTTTGGGGGGCCTGGGGGTGCCCTGTGGGTCAGGCAGCCCCATCGGGGGGTTATGGGACCCTGGGGGCGGCCCCAGGGCTGGGGGTGCCCCAGGGGGACGGGCCCGCTAGGGGGAATGACAGGGCCGGCCGGGCCCGGGGGTGCGGGGCTGATGGGGGTGGTCCCCAGCCCCTCACCCGGAGCTGCCCCCCTATAGCGCTGTTCTCCTGCCTTCAAAGCTGCCAGCATCCCACGGCCGGGGGAGCTGCCCTGGTGGTGCGGCTTCACACCAGGCGACGCCGGGGATGGAGGTCCCGGCCCAGCCGTGCCCCGCAGGTCCGTGCCCCGCAGGTCTGTGCCCCGCAGCTGGTGAAGTGCCGCCTGCAGGGCAGCGAAGCCTCTGTCCCGGTGCGCAGGCCGCAGCGTGGCAGCCCCGTTCGTGGGCACCGTCATCCCAACGCGCCATGTCAGGGCCGGGAGCTGCGGCAGCTGGAGTGTATTTCACCTCCAGGATGGTGGTAACGCCCTGGTGAAGCTCAGCCCTAAATACAGAAGGCAACAGGTTGCTGACTCCTTACCTGCTCAGCTTTGCTCAGCTATTCCCATAGCTTTTGCTCAGCTATTCCCATTTGTATCCAACCAGCCATCCCAAGCTATTTAATTTGGCTTTTCTTTTTAGTGAAGCAAGTAATGGATTGAATTATCTGAGGACCTTTTGTACTTTTTGTTTGCTCTTTGGAGTGAGCAACCTGTTTCTTTCCCGTGGAGAGGGTGTGTCAGATAAAGCCACATGTTTCTCTGGGACTTTAAACTTCCAAATGTGACATTTCTTCCAGTCAAGTGCAACTTGGTGTATACACTTGCTTAAAAATATAATCTGTTAATGTGGGTAGGTGCGGCAACATGAAAGGATTTCTGTCTTAGTTGTGTTTAATTATTTAAAACACAAATGTGATGCTTTTGAAACTAATGTCAAAATGTACAATTTTATCTGCTTTGCTTTCTGTGAATGTTTGTAGTCATGTCTGAGAAAGACAGCAGTGAAAATCTGAAAGAAGAAACCTCTTACGAAGATGGAAGTGAACAGAAAGCGGAGGAAGCTGCCTGCACTGAGAGTAATGAAGAGAGAGAGCAAGAGCTTGAGCCTATGCCTATGACTCGGAAAAGACCTGAGCCCAAACCCTCAAGCCAGTGTTCTGCCACAGAAAAGCCACCAGCTGAAACCCTCAAGGTATGTTCCTGTGCTGGCTCCAAATAACGTGATGTCACATTTCATGGCTTTGAGCACAGAATTCTGAGCACAAGCCCCGCTCCTTTACTGAAAATTCATGTTGCTGTTTATCTGAAAAGAAAATGCTGTACAAAAGTTACACATCACAGGCTGTTTGTGTTCCTCTTCTCACCATAATACTTGCATCAGTGTTGTGATTTGACAGGCCAACTCCAGTTTATATACTGAGCATTATGTCGTGGTGAGCAATATCCCTTTGGCCAGTGTGGCCCAGCTGTGCCCCCTCCCAGCTCCTGCACTGGGTAGAGCATGGGAAGCCAAAAAGTCCTTGACTAGCTAGCAACAACCAAAACATCAGTGTATTATCAACATTCTTCTCATACTTAATCCAAAACACAGTTACTAGAAAGAAAATTGACTGTATCCCAGCTAAAACTGGGAAAATCACTCTCTTTTGCTTTCCTTCATTACAGGTCTCAGATGCTCCTGCTCCAGTTCATACAGGCTGGGGCTACTGGGGAAGCTGGGGGAAATCTCTTCTGTCAACTGCGTCTGCTACTGTAGCTACTGTAGGTAAGGCTCTTTCTGGTATTTTATATATATTCCAACCATGCTTCATGCCTCAAGCAAGTGCTTTTGAGCTTTTTTCTGGAGAAGGGGATTTCTGTTATAGCAGCAATTATTGGAAAAATATCAAGAGAATTGTTCATGTAATAGGGAAAACTTGTACCAAAATGTACAGTGATATTAAGGAGATCTGCGCAGCCAAATTGCTTTCAAGTTTTTAAGATGTTTGCATGATTTTAGCCAGTATTTTTAACTGGTATTCAGCTGGTAATTACAACTTGATTAAAAAGCTGAGATAAAACGTGGGTTCATTACATTGCAAGCTGTGTAGCAGTAGGTTTTAGTGCAGGGTAAACTGTCTTGAGCAGGAGGAATCCAGAATAATAAAAAACCAATATGCGGCCCTAATCCTGATTTTGTTCCGATTTCTGTTGTATCTCATGGTTAAAGTAATACTGCTGTCTTCTCTAGGTCAAGGTATTTCAAATGTCATAGAAAAAGCAGAAACAACCCTTGGGATCCCCAGTCCTAGTGAAATCTCTTCAGAGACTAGAGATGCTACAAGAGGTCAGTTTTTACTGCATAAGAACAACATTGAAACATTTCTCATAATATAATCAACCCCAAAATAACATCACCTCAGTCGGCATCTTGCATATTGAGGTAGATATGTCTGTGCTAAAATAATACTCTATTACTTATTTCTGGTAGCTCTGAAAAGTAGGTAGGAAAATAATCCCGATTCCAGCCCTGCTCCTGGCTGACACTTGATGTTTGTTGATTTTCTCCACTGCAGCTGACAGGATCTTTTTCTGGGGAGTGAGGGAGTTAATTTTCTGCCTTCTGATGCAGGAAGCGAGAATCCTGGTGCTGGGAACACTGAGCCGGTTGATGATGTCAGTTCCTTTCCCATTGCTGGGGCTCTTGGAGTTCTGTCAACCATCTCCACTGCTGTCCAAAGCACAGTGAGTGAGTTGGGAATGCAGGAAAAAATATGAGTTTAAGAGAGCATTGAGGTTTTTGCCTTTCATCTGAAACATTTTCAAAGGAAACTTGTAATTTTGATTTTTGTGGGATGAATGGTGAGAAATTGCTTCAACCTTGAGACGGCCTGTATTCTGTGCCTTGCTTCTTGCTGGCACCGAATGTGTAAATTGTCTCGAATTTTGATAGTTTTGTATTGAGTGTTGATACATAATCAAAAAAAGATGAAGGCAGACTGTGTGGTGCGTGCATTCCTGTGTCACCTCTATATTCTATTATCTCTGCTCCCTTTAGAGTATTCAGGTAAATACAGGGTCAAACTCATTCCTGGAATATTTCCACTGATTTCCACAGAACTGTCTAGAGATGAAATCCATATTCCTCTTCAAAATTTTCTGTGAAATGAGCCCAAATTGCTTGGAAATCAGCTTGCTCCTGTGACTATGAGAAATGCACTTCAAGGGAACCCATTACCCTTAGAAACTGTGCTCTTGTGATCTGCTGTCTTGTCGATTTGCCCGTGAATCTGAAAGAGCTGCAAATAGAAAGCTTGCGCCTGCTTTTAAGGCTTAAACAAGAGTTAGCAACCAAAACCCACAGGTCTAGTGTTCTCTGATTGGAAGGATGAGAACTATATACTTCAGTCTGCTGAGAACCAGCTTGTTCACAAAACAGAAATGTATTTCCCAGCAGATTGCTCCAGCTGTCTGAGTGCTATGTTAAGCTGTTGGATGATAGTGTGCTGTGGCTCTTTCCATGTCCTTCTGCTCTCTGTGGTGATTAGGCTGGATTTTTAGGGTGACAAGAAACCAGTTTGGCCTTTATATGAGTGTCTGGCATAACACTGCTGATATAAATCCCCCAATTAATTTCTTTCAATTGTATAGTCATCTGTGAGTTTTATGTGCTGTCTGTGTCCAAATCTGATTCCTAGGGAAAAAGTGTTATTAGTGGAGGTCTGGATGCCTTGGAATTCATTGGGAAAAAGACAATGGATGTAATAGCTGAGGGAGACCCTGGATTCAAAAAAACAAAGGGCCTTATGAACAGGACCTCTACATTATCTCAGGTATGGCAGTTCCATATCAGCTCCTCATTGGTTTCTCTCATTTCTTTTCCCTTCTTTTACAGTCCTGTCATTAAGCAACCATTTTTACTATTGAACCAAAAGCCTTCTCCTCGCATATTCTGTATCTGCTGGTACTGACCTGAGTCCTCTGCTTTTCCTTTTCAGGTCTTACGAGAGGCAAAGGAGAAAGAAGAGCAGCAGACAGCTACTGAGGTTACCATGGCTACAGAGAAGAAAGCCCATTATGGGTTACTGTTTGATGAGTTTCAGGGTCTTTCGCATCTGGAGGCCTTAGAGATGCTTTCCAGAGAGAGTGAATCAAAGGTAATGGCCTTGAGCAATTCGCCTGCTATTTTGAGTTCAGCTGAACAGGGGAAAAATATTAGAAATATATTTATATGTAAAATCAAGTGCTCAGAACTTGCTATAAAACCATTGATTACACAACTTCACTTTAACCCCTGCATTATGATCTGATGTTTACCTTGGATGAGGGGATCAGGTGCACCCACAGTAAATTTGCAGATGACGTCAAGTTGGGTGGGAGTGCTGAGCTGCTGGAGGGTGGGAGGGCCATACAGAGGGATCTGGACCAGCTGGATTGTTTGGCTTAGGCCAGTTGTATGAGGTTTAACAAGGCCAAGTGCCGGGTCATGCACTTGGGTCACAACAACCCCAGGCAGCACTGACTGGCTTGGGGAAGAGTGACTGGAAAGCTGCTCGGTGGAAAAGGATCTGGGGGTGTTGGTGACAGTGGCTGAATATGAGCCAGCAGTGTGCCCAGGTGGCCAAAAGCATCCTGGCTGGTATCAGGATTAGGGCGGTGATTGTCCCACTGTATTTAGCCCTGGTGAGGCCCCACCTCAAATCCTGTGTTCAATTTTGGGCCCCTCACTACACAGAAGACCTTGAGGTGCTGTAGCAAGTTCAGGGGAGGGCGACAAAACTGGTGAGGGGCCTGGAGAACAAGTGTGATTGGGGACGGCTGAGGGACCTGGGGCGGTTCAGCCTGCAGAAAAGGAGGCTGAAGGGAGACCTTCTCACTACCTGCAACTGCCTGAAAGGAGGTTGTAGCATGAAGGGTGTTGGTCTCTTCTCCCAATTAGAAGAGACAGGTCAAGAGGAAGTGGCCTCAAATTGTGCCACGGGAAGTTTAGGTTGAATACCGGGAACAATTTCTTCATGGAAAGGGTTGTCAGGGATCGGAACAGGCTGCCCAGGGCAGTGGTTGAATCACCACCCCCAGAAGGGTTTAACAGATGTGTAGATGTGGCGCTGAGGAACACGGTTTAGAGGTAGACTTAGCAGTGTTAGCTTGATGGTTGGACTTGGTGATCTTAAAGGTCTTTTCCAACCTAAACAGTTCTATGATTATGTCCTGCCCTCAGCTCCTAGAGCCATTCTCTTTGCCCAGTTAGCCTCAGTTCTTGCATGTCTTCAACAACTTTTCACAAATTACTCTCTCCTCCTGCCCACTTGTTTGCTGCCTTGGTCTGGAGGAGAGTTTTGTAAGCACAGCAGAGAGTCTTGAGGCAGGGAGGAGGGCAGACCAGCGTGAAATTCCAGAAGTCTTTCACATTTTTTTTATGAAAGAAACTTTAATAACTCTTTAAGAATCCATTATTACCTAATGGGCTTCACAAATAGGTCTTTTCCCCTTTCCTTCTTCCTGTAGGAAAATACCACTTTCTTATGAACATCAGTCTGTAATGTTTTTACATGTGATGTAAAACAGTGCTGCATCTGCCATCCTATTTCTTTTTCTTGTTGGATTTATGATTCTGTCTTTGTCTGTGCTACCTCCAACCAGGTGAAATCGGTTCTAAATGCCCTCCATGGAGAAGAATTGGACACACTGAAGGAGGAAATGGAACAGCTCAAAGAAGCATTTTCCTTACCTGAATTCTTTGAAGAAGAAGAGGAAGAAAAGATGGGTAAGAGAGTCCCAGGTCCTGGCTGGAGAAGCTGGTTCTCAAAGAAATTCTCACTGTAGAGCCAACCAGCCCTTATTACTAGCAATGGGCACAATGCCAAAATTAAGTTATTCTTTAGCTGGATACTTAATCCTAAAGCTCTCTGTGGCCAGGAGCATGACAAGTAGCAATACCCTTTATCTCTGAAAAGCTGCTGTGCATTAATTCTGTAGCAGGAACGATTTCTTGCCAGAGCAGGATTAGAGTTGCTTGACTCCTGGGCAGTTCACACAGCTGACCTTGAGCCAAGATGCAAATTCAAAGAGATGCTGCGTTTCCTTGACCATGAGGGAAAAACCAAATAGAGTTGTCCAATCTGTGGGAAAGCAAAAAGCCTTTTTATTTATTTATTTTTTAAACCAGAGTTAGCAACACAGACCAAAAGACTTAGAGGTGCCTCCATATACCAGACCCATCTGATTCTTGAGGATTACACATATTTAAATGTAAATTTATTGCATTGCTTTTGCCTAAATGGCTCATCAGGAAGGGCTTACACACCTGCATGTGCTATCATTTAACATTTAATGTATCTTTTTGCACATGATGGATCTCCCAGCCTTCCCCCCACTGTGACCAACTGTCTTGCCGTATATATTAGGAGAACCACAGGCTTTAAGTGTTATTTCAGGTGGTGTGCAAGTTCGTGCATTTTTAAATGCTGCCTGTAAGAGAAAACCAAAAGGAATTATTTTAGCTACAAAAGTAAGATTGAGAAAGCAAAAGCCAACGTGGCACTGGTGTATCCACATTTTCTGAACTTACCATATACATTATATTTTAAAAGACCAGGTTTGATGCGCTCTTGCCTGAGGTGATGGTTCAAAAAGAAATAAAGGAAACAGTTGACAGACTTGTGCAGAACTGATTGTGCATTGAAGTGCTGCTTATTCCTTTCCTGTCCTTTAGGAGATGAGGAGTTCACAAAAGAAGTAACAGAATTGTTTTCAGAATTACGTATCTCCTCAAAGCCGGACAAACTGATCATGGTGAGTTATTTCCCGTCTTCTAAAAGCTGGAGAGATTCCTCACAGGAACTGCTGCTCAGTCCTGCTTTGCTTGTGAGAATATCAAAGGCATGAAAACAAGCTGTGCTTTAGATCCTTTGACAATGGTAGGGAAAAGCGATGGGCCTTTTCTTTTGACTTTATGGAGCAGAATCTTGTTCTGTAATGTCTTTGGCTCCACATCAGCAGACACCAGTGTGTCTTTGCCCTGTCACTGGGCAGTAGTGAGTGGTGGCAAAGATAATCAGGAGCAGTCAGCCTTCAGCCACCACAGTGAAAACAACCTATAGTCATGAACTGAAGTCCTCCTCTTGGTACAGAGCAGTTGCTATTACTGGGTTCAGAAGCTGTTATGAGGTAGAATTGCCTTCCTTGCCTTCCTTTCACTACCCTTCAGATCCACCAAGTGGCAGCAGCATTCTGCTGACAGCTTTTTAAAGCACCTCTGTTAGCCGTGGTCTTGCTGGGAAACTCCAGCACCCGCTGCTAGAGAAATAACTTCCCTTAACTACATCAGCGCAGCCAACCCTGGAGGCACTAGGACCATTTGTCCTGGTTCTCCTCGATAGGGCAGGAGTTGTAGCTGTTTCTTTGCTCTAGAGAGATCTAATACTCCATCTTCTGTGCTGTGCAGAGGAGTTTCATTCCAGTAGTTTAATACTATGGCATATCTTCATGCAGGTGAGGACATCTGCTCATGAATGGATAGCACGGTTCAACAGTAATCTTCCAAAAGAAGAAAAAGAAAGTGAAGAAAACCAAGAAGTAAAATCTGGAGATGGTGACCATGATGCTAAAAAATCAGTAGAGGTAACTGAGTAATGAAGGAAGAGAGTATCTGGCTGCTAAGTTAAGAGTTGTAACTCCCAGAGTTTATGGATTTCTATTTCTGTACAGATTCTGAGGTCTGAAAGGGCAGTGTAGTGATAGTAAATTGTGTGGTTCGCTTGTTTTAAATAATAAAAGCTGCTAGTTTTTGTGTGGTATAGGGAATCTTTTTAACTCTTGCAGGATATTCATGTGTTTGCCATAAGAAGCCTGGCTGAACTGACAGCATGTGCCATTGAAATGTTTCACAAAACCGCAGCTTTGTTTCTCCATGGTCAGAAACAAGAGGTGACGGCCACAGACAGAGCCAAGTCCCTTTCACAGTAAGTTCATCTCTTAGCAAATGTCTAGCAGATAATTACTGACATACTGATTAAACTGTCTGATAATTCTTTGCCAATCCATGGGATGCAAGGCTCTTGAATTCTGCTTTTATGTTTAGAGTTGCAATGGGTGACATCACTATCTTCCAGCAGGATTCAGCTGTCTCTTTCCTGATAGGAAAGAGGAAACCCTACTTGGAAACTTCTGCATAGCCAAGAAGAATGGTTGCCCTAAGCTTGTGCTAATTAGGAGATAAACATTTAAAATTTGGCAAGGCGGTTGTATAAAAATGATTGTTAATTACGTCTTTGTTAATCATTTAGTATGTTAGGAACGTGATATTGTAAAATTACTGCAACTAATTAGTAGATTGATCTTACCAATAACGCATAACACGAGATTTTTATTTTATGCTGGGAGTGTATGAAATATGCAATACTTTCTAACTCAGAAAATGACACTTTTCAGTAAAAAAAGCAAGTTAGCACAGTTCCCTAGTGAGTGGATGTGTCTGTCCTGAGTGCTGTTTCAGATGTTCTGCTTAAATTATTTCTTTTTCCATCTTTACTCTCCCTAATTTATTTAGGAAACTTCTGGATCTTTGTATACCGTGTATATGCTCTATATAAATTTGGGGTTAATTTAGCATTATATGCATGGAAAAAAAAGGCATTTGTGTTTTAGAGGAATGCTAGAAAAAAAAAGCTATTCTTGTAGAATGTATTTACTCCATGGTTTTCCCACTCTTCTTCCACAGAATGACGATTGTGCTGTGTAAAGAACTGTCAACTTTCTCTAAAGAGTTTACTACATGCTTAACGACTGCAGGGGTAAGAGTTACACTGTAGTTCTTAGGAATGAGATGTGACTAGTTGATTACAGCCTTGGGATCTTCACCACAAAGCTTTTTTTGTGTTTGCACATTTATATATGCAACATTTTTTGCCCTGTGAACTGATCTTCTAGGTCAGTGTTCTCCCAGCTGTGGCAGCTGAATGTACGCTGAGCTCCTGGAAACAAGGGAAAGAAACTGCATTCAGTGTGGCACAGGGTGGGGGTGGGAAGTGATGCTGACAGTACTGAGGAGACAGAAACAAATGAGGTTTGTGATCCTGCTGTGGATTTTCCAGAACACTCAGGTGTTATTGGAGATTAACATCATTTTCTCTGAATTCTCCAGTTATCCACAGTTCATTTGAAGATGGAATGCGTGTACTCATATACGACTTTCATTGTGCATGTGTGGATAACATTGTTCTTATTTTCATGCTCTGGGGCAGGTCGTCTGCAGCTTGTCACTTTGCTTTCCTATAGCCAAGGGCGACATGGCGATTTTAAACTTACTGAGGATTTAGCTTTATTTTGCTTGAAGAAATGTGATCAAATTTTTAATCAGGATAATATATGTCTGATCTCTGCAGGTCAAAGAGAAAGCAGATGTGCTTAATCCCTTAATCACTGGAGTGTTTCTAGAGGTCAGTTATACTAAAGTTAAAACTTTAAACTAATACTTCAAAAATACATATGCTGTTTTTTCAACTTTTTTATCCTTATGCAGGCAAAGTTCTCTAACCCATGGTCTAAGATGCTGCTTACCTATCTAATAACTTAAAAGTGTTAATAAATGTCTGTAGATTTGCGCAAGAGATGAGTTAGTGAAGAGTGAGGCTTATGTGGTCTGAGCTGACAGTCAGGATGGGTCAGAAGCCACATATTAAATTCAGCAGTCTGGATTTCTAGAATTTAAATGTTCAAAGTCAAACCTTAGACAAGCTCACAAATTAGCATGCAAGAATCCCAACACTTCCCAGCTGTTAAGTTGGTTTTCAATGCTTATAAACTACTGAGGTGTGGTAGGAAATGGGTGTTTCCTGTTGCTGTGTTCTTCCATTTGTGCTTCACTTTGAAATAAATTCTTCTCAGCCGTTATTGAAAACTGTCCTGCATTTGAATTGCACCTGATCTTGTTTGGTGGCTTTTAAGCCAGTTGCTTTTCTGCCTAATGGCACAAAGCTTCTCAAAAATGTAATATTTAATTGATTTCTAGAATGAAGCCTTAAAAAAATCCAACAAGCACTAGCCGTCTGTTTGTGTGCATTAATCAATGCTGTTTGAAATGAGTATGTGGTTAGTAAAGCTGATTGGTAGTGTAATTATTCATGTGTGTATCTTGATTTTTGTTTTCGTAGGCTTCGAACAGTGCTTCATATATCCAAGATGCCTTCCAGCTCTTGCTGCCTGTACTGCAGATCTCTCTTATTGAGGCTAGAATGGAACTATCACAGCAATAAAAATCCTTCTAATTAAGAACTTTTTGACCTTCCCACGTTGTAGTTTCCATGCTGGAGAATGATGTAATGGCTGTTATTAAAGAGAAAAAGATTAACTCTGATCGCTGCTGCTGCTGCAAGAACGATGATTAAATGCAGTCTGACAATGACAGCTCTTACAGCATGTTGTGAGATGTGATTAGCATAGTCCAGGCTGGTGGACAACGTGACAGACTTAAAGTGCAGATTGCTTCTCTGTTTTCATGGGCTGTCTGTACCTTTTCCCTGAGATCCCTCTGCTGTATATGTTAACAAGCTCTTTGGAGAAACTCTCTGGACTGTGAAGACAGTGCTGGAGAAGAGTAGCAGCTGGCTAGTTAAAGAGTTAGCTAAAATCATGGTGTGATTCTTTTAAGTCAGTGAGACATAATTAGGTTCCTGATAGCTCTGGGTTGGTGTTGAAGTGAATATTGGGTAGGAGGTGCGAGAAGAGGCAAATATTTATGATTATGAACCTTGCAGTTCCTAGGCTGGAAATAATAGAGCAGAGGGGATCCCTTATCGAGCTGCTGCTGCTGCTGAAGAGAAGCCCTGGGTTCCTGAAGATGCCTGCTAATGACTCAAGGATGTGGGATGGGGAATCTCACTGGGGTGCTGTTTCTCATTCTCTTGCGAAGTGCTTGCTTCAGCACGAGCTGAGAAAATGCTGATCTGGCCTTAAGAATGTGGGTACTTTCCTTTATAGCAATAAACAAGAACTGGCTAAAAGGGATTGAGTCCTGTTTGGGCAATTGAATGAGAGAATTTAGTGGGAGGACTCCCCTTTTTCAGTGCAGCTTGACATGTCAGCCACAGACTTTTCACAAACTCAGATACTGCTTTTCTCCTGTTTCTGTGTAAAAACACTATAATGCAATGCTCCTTCTTCTTGGAAGGTATATTAAAGTAGGGGGAGAGGAAGCAATTTGGTTCTGTTAGCGGGAGTCCTAATTTGTCTCAGAAGCGGCTCCACTTACAGTATCTGTTTCTTTGTGCTATGAAAGTTCTCTGCTTTGTTCCCTTTTGCAATTTCTCTCTTTTGAGCCTGCCCGTTGGGAGGGAGCAGCCTCTGTTGGAATCACAAGAGCCGAAAGGCACAGCTAAAATGGAACTTCAAGAAGTCCAGAATAGCTTAACCAGAGGTGACTGAGTGTCACACCTGCCTCTCTGCTTGCTCGTTGGTAACAATGACGCTCAAATCCCATTTTGAAAATCCTCTGGGTTTTAGCAGGTCTTGCACTTTTCTGCTGTACTGAAGGCTTAACGTTGCTCTGTTGCTGCAGTAGAGAAGTGTCTTTATTATTAGAATACCTTTTGGCTAATTCTCCTCTAATTTTATATATACGGAAAAAGCCTTGCCTTAGTCCTGGTTCAATTTATCAGATCTCCAAAGAGTCTTTTTTTTGCATATTAAACTGGACTTGAGTGTGTCTGGGGTAAAAAGAATCTGCACTACAATAAACTATATTTTTCCTTCTTTACGGTGGTAGTATTATTGAAGAAAGGATTTATTTTGATAACAATTTCAGTTAAGAGCTATCAAGATAGCAATGGGCACAAATGAGATGAGAAGAAAGAACTGTGAGTTTTTAATCCTCAGCCCTGATTGTGGTTGCAGCGCTGGGTGCTGCTCTGGGGCCGGGCCGGCTGGGGCTTTTCTCAGGGCAGGGACTGTCTCATAGCAAAGGGCTCTGAACCCAGGCTGGGGAGCGGGAGCTCCCACAGCCGAGCTCCCCATCCCTGCATTGGTGTAAAATGGCAGCTCTGCCTCTGCTGCAAAGCCTAAATTTACAGAAATGTCAGAAAAGAAGAAACAATGGGGTTTTATGAAGCAGCAACTGCTTTTCTTACAAATCAATTCTGCTGACCTACAGTGCTTTGTTGTAGTTTAATAATTAAAGGAAATGAGTTGGGTTTTTTTGTTTTTAAGATGCAGACAGTGATTCTTTCAGTCATGCACCCACCTGGATTTGGTTATAGCAGCCAATAATCAAATGTACACCAGCCTCATTTGTGTGCCGGTGCAAGGACTGCGGTAGATAGCCAGCAAAAACAATTCCACAGTTGCAAAATCTTCCTACCCAAAGGATTCATCAGAATTCAGCATCTGACTGTCTGGAGATCTTATTGTTCTGCTTTGCCTTGCTCGTGAACCTAATGAGAGCTGGCAGTAATTTGAGCACTTCTGGTAGTGTTTGGGGAGGTGAGAGGTGGCTGAGAATAGATAAGAGTGAAGATGCTGGCAGTGACTTGGAGGGGGAAAATGCCTTCCACAATTATTTTCTTTCCTTGGGAGAAATTCTGTTACTTGCAGCCATAAAACCTCCTTCCTGGCAGGTGCTGTGAAAAGGTTTAAAATATAAAAAAGGCTCAGTCCTCCTCATGGGTCACCCACAACACAAATTAAATGGCTTGACTCAGAGAACTCATGGCAGGAGGAGGAGAGCTCCAGCGTTTCTTTCTTACGTGAGTGCACTGGATTCTAAAGTAACAGCAGTGAATGATGTGATTTAAGCAGAGGTGGTATTCTGTAGCCAAAGGCTCGTTGGCACAGAAATTGAGGATGTAAGTGCCCAGTACTCTCCTAATGACTGTTTTCTGGGGGTTTCATTAGTCCCTCACAGCTCTGCTCTTTGGCAGCAGTGAGGAGGTGGCGGTGCGCTGGTGTTTCGGGTGCTGGCTGACAGGTGGCTTTCCCTCCTTTGAGGGCAGCTTTGTGCTGCTGCGGGGTGACAGCAGAGCCCGCCGGGGTTGTGGGCTGGCACCTAGAGGTGGCTGCAGCCGCCACTCTGCTGTCCTGCCAGGGGTGGCAGCCACCCCTCGTTGTAAGATGCTGATGGCTGCAGCCTGGCCCGATGGCCAGCGCCATCCCCGGGAGCCAGGTCCCAGTAGTGATGCTTTGTGTCCCTGTGTCCAGGGAGCGATGGTCCCCTGGGCTGCTCGAACTGGAGGATGCTGAAGGCTTAGGTATTGTGTGTCAGAGCACTGAGAGCCTGGCTGGGGCTGGCAGGGCGTGAGCAACAAGGTCACCAGCTGGGGCTGGCAGGGAGCACAATGAGGTCACCAGTTAAAAATAAGGCTGAGTGTGGTGTTTGTGGGGGAGGATCCTCCTAAAGCAGTGGCAGGAGCTGCTCAGAGGAGTAGGGGTGGATGCCAGCTGGTCCCAAAACTGAGCATCCTCCCCAGATCCCGTACTGTGCTCCCTGTGCACCTCTCCACCGAGCTCCCAGGCGGTACCCTGAGTTCCCCGCTGTGTCATCCCAAGGACGGGCAGGATCGCTGCCATCATTCACCCCCAGACTGAGCACTGGCTGCTGGGAATTCCCCAAATGATTTGTATGTGAGCTGAAGCATCTCTGTTAGAAAGCACTGCTGCTGTCAATTGTAGAATTTGCAGCAGCGGGGACTCTGCCACTGGTTTGGCTGAACTGCTCCAGTTTTTTTCCACCCTTGCTGTTAAAACCCCTCCCTTATTTCTGACCTCAGCCTGCCGAGGGGGCTCTTGCTCTGCATTGAGGCTGGTGCAGGCTCCTGTGAAGGAGGCCTGGGGCAGCCATGGCCAGGTTTTTGGGACAAGTGACTTCTGTACAGCTGCTTGCTCCCTGCACGAGTTACCCAGGGTTAGTCTTGCATGGTGGGAGGGGGCTCCATGTATGCTGCAATTATGGTAAATTAAAATAAAATTACTGTGGGAGCAATTTTATTGTGGAGTTGAAGGTTTTAAATGAGGCGAATCTCGTGGGAAGGGTAATACCTTTAATTAGGTGCAGAAAACAAATTAGCTTTCAGGTACACAAGCCCTCCTTGACATCATTGTTACTGTTATTATCCCATATTGGTGCTATTAGAAATGAGGGCATTGCATTAGAGGGAAAGCACATTATGCAAGTGTTTAGACCTGCTGGTAACTGCTCTCTGCTGACATGTGTTTGCTTAATGATATGTTGGAGTGAAAGCCAGCAGCAAGGACAAGAATCCGAGGGAGCTGGGAGTACTGAGCTCTGCCTGGTCTGGCCTTGCCTGGACTTCCTGGAGCTGCCCAACACCTCCCACCATGAGGAGAGCAAGGACCTGCTGGAGGTTCCTCTCGCCGTGGTTTCAAGGACACCGCCAAATCTCTTCTTTTCTACCCAAACAGGGTCCTGACCACAGCACATTCCCAGACTGATTTCCCAGTGCCCTGGCTGGTCCCTGTGGATGTCTGCAGCCTCCAGAGCTGCCCTGGCTTCTTTACAAAAAAGTCAGGAGGTCTTTCTGCTCCTGCCCATGCTGCAGGCAATGCCTCTTGCAGGTTTAAATGCAACTGGCCGTGTTCCCAGTGTCATGTGCTGTCCCTGGGGGGTGGCAGAGCCAGTTTTTCTGCTCTGACAGTGGGACTGGGGAGGAGACCGCAATGCTCAAATACCCAGATCCTCTGTTGCTGCCAACCAGGCATCAAGGCGGCCACTCACCTGTTTCAGCTCCAGGTAAGGCACTTCCCTGTGTCCCTCGTGTCATCGAGGGGATTTACAGACTCTCCTGATCAGTTTTCTGGGCTGGAAAAGCAGAGCAGGAGGGCAGGGTGAAGCAGAGGGTGCAGCAGGAGCATCCCTGGGACAACTGGTGCTCTGTGAGGTCTTGGGGATGGGAATCGGGCATCGTTCCTGAGCCTTGTGAGAAGGACTTCAGTCCCCTGGGTGAGATGGGAGTGGGCACAACCACCACGACCCATCATGTCTGGCAGGTAAGGCATCTAGGCTACCATACCTGGTGGGGTATGAATACAAAGGTGTGCTTTGCTAGCCACAGGTCTGATCCACGTGCACCTCGCGTGTTGCTCGGCTATCAAGAAAAAATTGGAGCTTGTCAGCGTGGACAACAGGGCTGGTCACTGGGTTTTGCTGGTTTGCTTGCCCAGGCTTTAGGTAACCAGAGCATCTGGGGCAGGGAGAGCTGCCCGCCTGGAATGGGGCTCTGAAAGAACAGGCAGAACTGGATCTGCTAGTCTGGGATGGGACGGGAAAAAGAGCCATCATCAGAGCCACCATCCAAGGTCTGAGCTGCACAGGGTGCTGGTTGACACCCCTGGACAGGAGCATGGCAGAGCCC
The DNA here is from genome assembly GCF_963082525.1 of Nesoenas mayeri. Lineage (NCBI taxonomy): Eukaryota > Metazoa > Chordata > Aves > Columbiformes > Columbidae > Nesoenas > Nesoenas mayeri. Next base: position 6,123,009 of record NC_137556.1, read on the forward strand.
CGGGTGCAGGGAAGCCCACCCCATGTCTTGGAAATCCGCTGGCTTGGTCCCCAGGGACAGGGTTACCAGTGCGGTGGGGAATTACAGGGTTGTCACCACCCATGGTGGCGTTTCTTAGCATGTGTTGAGGCAGCACTACCCTTTCCCAATCCTGCCTGCTGGGCTTTGATTGGGTTGCCCATCTCCTAGTGCAAAGCTTGACGTCCACCTCTGTGTACCTTGTGCCTTTCCTGTCTGCTTACCCCCACAGTGAAGGCGCAAGGCAGGGACATCCTCACAAATTTGGGACTGGGCACATGCCACAGTAATAATGGAGCAGCTTTGGTGTTCAGGACTTGGGGCATCAGCTACACCTTCTGCACCTTCCCACAATCTGCTTTTCTTTTGTTAACTTTTGATTATTTTTAATGATTTTAGATTAAAAGATAATTCTTTTCAATTAGCAGTTGCACTTCTTAATTACAGAAATGAATTAGATTACTGTTCATTATTAATGAGATTTTAACTTTGCACTGATTACGCCTTTTACCAACCACTTCCCTTACTTCTGCTCTCCCCTGATGCTGCCCCAAACCCCGCTGCTTCCCACTGCCCTGCAGCATCCCTGGGGTTTTCAAACCTGCTTAGAAAATACAAATCAATGATATGGGCTCAGAGGCTGCCACTGGCTCTTTTAAAAGCTCAAATACCAGCCAGATGATGTCATTTTTTTTGGCCATAAAAACATTAAAAGAAAGCATTAACGTCCTGCCTCCCTCCATCAGTGGCTGGAAGATAAACCCTTCCCTAATTACCTGCTGCAGTACGGACCCTGCTCTTCCCTGCGAGCAGAAGGGACCCCATCCCTCACCCCCACTGCCCTTCCTCTGCCCCGTTGTGCCATTTCTGTATGAGAGGGAGGGTTTGACCTGCCTGAGCTGTTTCATGGATTTGGGTTCTGCTATTTTGAAAGAAATTGCTCTTCTTTCTTCTCTCTTATCTGTCACCTTTCGAGCACCCGATCAATGCTGAGTTTTCTTGCTGTTGCCCTCGGCTTCTCTTCTGCTTGCTGCTGCCTCCACTTCCCTCCCTGCCATCCCCCTTTCTGCTGTGGATTCCTGAGAGTCCCAACGCCTGCTCTCTATTGATTCACTCTCAGGTAATTTGAAGTATTTCTGTAATTTTTCACCTCCTCACAGCAGAAGGGTGAAGGCATCCCTGCACATTTGCCCTGAGGTTTCTCTGTCTGCCTCCATCTCTGCACAAGGTCTGATTACTTTATTTATTTTATTTTATTATTAATTTAATTTTATTTTATTTTATTTTATTTTATTTATTTTTCTGGAGACCGCTACTACTTTAGCCCTTTACGTGCTGTTTAGTGTGTTAGGAGGTGCACAGGGCATCTTATCCCATGGAGAAGAAAAATCTGAATGGTGGGGTCCATGGAGATGTCTTCATCCTCACAAAGCTCACCTTACTCCATCCTCCAGTTGCTCCTTTAGGTCTCTTCTGTGTTGTAGGTTTGAGAGTCTCGTGCCCTAGAGCCCTTTGGCTGTGGTGAAATGTCGACAATCCTGAAATGTGAGTGTTTGGCGTGAACCTGGGGGACGTGCTGGGTTTGCGTGTTCTGGATGCTGCATGTGAGCAAAGAATCTCCCTCTGTGCCCTGCTGTAGGGTTTGGACGGGAAGATAAGGAGACAGAGGAGAAGGAGAAAGAAAAGGACAAGGAAGAAGAGAAGGAAGAAGAGAAGGAAGAAGAGAAGGAAGAAGAGAAGGAAAAGACTGGGGGAGAAAAAGAGAAGGACAAGAAGAAGAGGAAGAAGAAGGAAAAGGTAGGGGAATGATGGACTTTTCTGCAAAGCAATTGCCAGAGGATTTCCAGCCCTGAAGTCCCCAGCGTGGTGCTCAGGGTGAGCCCAGCACTTCCCAAACCTTCTGATACTGAGGGCTGTGCTGGGGACCCTCTGGACCAACTGTGCACTGTGTGTGGGGCACCCAGCACCCCAAGCACCCACTGCCCAGCACGTGGTGGGATGGGACCAGCTCCTGCCAGGAGGATCAGTGTCCCAGGAGAAGACAGGCAGCTTCACAGTAGGGCCACCTCTGCAGGTGGGCACAGCGTGGTGAGGACATGAACGATGCAGAGCTTCCAGGTTAGAGCTGAGCCCCATGAAGAAGGATGCTCGGCACAGGCGGAACGGGCAGCAGCCATGGTTTGTAGGTTGTTAGAAAGCACCAGCCCCAACTGATGGGCATCCTGGCTGTGAAGGGATGCTGTGTCTGACCCACAGCAACATCACACCTCTGGCAGATGGAGCTATGCTGTGCACAGCCTAGAAATTACAGTGTGTATGTTTTCCATTGAGAGATAGCTTTCTCTTTGCTCCCAATATTCCTAGTTAGTTCTCCCTCCTTCTTCTATTTCAACCCAGATGAGACACTGCTGTGGACAGCAATGCTGTCTGCACCACTCACATCCCGGAATCCTTGCTCTTGGCTCTGGAGATCTCTGCAGCGCCATGGGCACACATGGGTCCACAGCAGCTCTAGTGGTGCAGAGCCTGGCCTAAGACACCCACAAGGCCAGACATCTCGCTCACTCGATGATCTAGCTCAAACAGCAAATGGGGTGTCAGGATCCCTTGTGATGCTTGTCCTTCTCTCTTTGCCCCTGTAGAGAGTTGGGGAAGAGGACAAGAGGAGCAGCAGCAGCTCTGACAGCGACTCGGAGGAGGTAACACCACCAACAGCTCCTTGCTGGGACCTGGCTAGCCCAAGGGATTTGCACCTGCAAACCCCTGTGTGGGTGATGGTTGCAGGTGCTATTAAATTCCTACAGGTACCAGCTGACGGAAAACAAAACATGCAGCGCTTCCCTCACATGGCATCCCTTTTCTTTTTGTTCTTGCCCCAGGATCATAGCAGTGAAAAGAGCAATGAGAAGGAAGACAAAGATTAGCCTTTCCGTGCTGGAGTGGCAGCGCTTGTCCTGGGCATGCTGAGGAGGTGGGGATGCAAACGGCAGCACACATTGGAGGGGGCCTGGGCCACTTTTAGCTAAATAAAGGTGTTTTCAGGCTCCAAAGAGAAATGCTATTTATTCATCCATCCAGTCACGCTGCCTACCCTGTGCTATCTGTCTGTCCTGCAAAGGAAACAGCCAAGGAACAGCAATAGGTGAGGAGCCGGGATCTGGGTGAGCACAGGCAGGTTTTGTTCAAGACCGTGAAAGAGGCTGGATAGAAATCCAAGAGCTCTGGTCACTTGGCTTTGCACAGTCCCCCCAACATTAGGTAGTACCAATATCCTCCCTGTCCCTTCCATCCCACTTGCTATGGGGTGGAGCAGCCTGAGCCTGTGCTGAACTGTTACAAATGCTTGTGATTTCAAATTTATCAAAAACATATGAAAAGTGGATACGGGGCGGCGTAGGGGGAAGCAAAACCCCCTTCCTTTTGTGCAGTGAAGCCCCCAGCACAGAGATGCAGCCGGCAGCCTCCACCCCACCTCAGCCCTCCTGGGACTGGAACCGGTCGCAGCACCAGGAAAAAGTGGACAAAAAAATTGGGAAAAATGAGCTGGCACCGCCATCTACTGGGGATGGGACGTGTGACAGCGGGTCCCCGCGTTTCATAACAGCTCGGCTGTTTTGTAAGGGCTGGGGACAGGTCCAACATGGACCTGGGATGCGGAGATGGTGCCCAACACCTGCACCCACCACTGCTGCTGGCAGCATTAAGCCCAGCCTAAAAGTCGCACCGTCTATAAATACTTAAGCGCAAACTTGAGCACAAGCTCTCCCTGCCGCATCACTGCCTTGATTTGTTTTCCTTAAGGTTTTTTATTTTTAAGGGTATTTTCCTGAGTAATGCAGATTTCAGACAAACTCAAGTTTAAGAGTCAACACCGTGCAGGATTTTACTCAAAACCAGAGAATGTGGCTTTCAATGTTGTTTTTATGGAACAAATGCAGCCAGCTCTTGTATAATCAAAACAAACGTCAGGAAAGATGCTGAGGAATGTTGTCTTAATTATCCAGCACGAAGATTAAAGGGAAAACGCAAAGACAGGAAAAATGAACAACCCCAAAAGCTAAACTGGATTTTAATGTACTGGTTTGGCTTCAGCAGGGAAAGACCAAGTCTAAATAAGTGTCTTATTGCTGTGTGAACAAGGATGCCTTAATATAAAATAACCCCATGTAGAGTTATTTTCCATATTTTACACTCCCCTTAGTGCAAGTAGGCAGGACTGTTGTGCAAGATACAGCTTAGTTACAAACAGTACATGGAGATGTGGCATTTTGCAGTCCCCTTAGGCCATTCTCCCACAGGATGGGAAACTGTTGGAATAAATTCTGTGTCTGGACACGAAAAAGGAAGGCCCTGCCTTTGCTTTTTAACTTAAGGGTTGGAAACTTTTCAAGCATGCCGTGCCAGGCTCTGTTTTCTTAGGTCAAGCATGTCTGTAGATGCTCAGTTGGAGCGGAGAGTTGTTGCATCTCACTGGAGTGAGATTCTGCTTTTCAGCTGACGACAGAAATCTCACCTAATAAGATAAAAAGCCCTAAAATTGTTTTCTGCACCCAGCTCCAGAAGTGGGTGAAGCTCACAAGCAACTGTCTGCAGCTGACCCCACTAACATGTCCACACAGTTCCCAAATCCCAGCACTTTCATGTCCTTGGAGCCAGCGTTGGGTATATCCTGTGCCGCTGGGTGATGGCAAGCGCTTAGCCAGGCCAAGTTTTACTGTTTGCTGCTTGTGTTTTACAGTCTCTGCTTTGGGCTGCTGCGCTCTGTGCAAATATAATGTGAGCAGCCAGATTCCTGTGGCACAAGTGCAAAAAGCAAAACACGCCCCAGGACCAGCTGTGAGAACATCCAGGCGTCTCCTCCAGCAGCCGAGAGGTTCTGTCCTGCCTTTGGCACCTCGCCCTGCACGTAACTTGCTCCCCTCTGTGCCCCTGTGCTGCCTTGATTCAAACCGGTCAAGTTTCCGCAGAAAGCTGCAGGAGTGAAAACCGTTTCACATTATCTGGTGTCCTTAAGTACTTGTTTCATCTCAGCTGTGGTTTGAAGCCAAGCGATGTGAATGGGCCTAACAGCACAGGCATTCACACCAGCTGTGTGGATTAGGGCTCTACAAACACTTAGTGGAGGAGGCAAAAAGCAGGTGGAACATTTGGCTTTTGGGGATGCTGGGGCCCCTCAGCCACAGGGGCAATGCAGCCGCAGGGAGCTGGAGCAGCACAACCGGGGTGCGCTGGGATGAGCGTTTACCCACAGACGTGACAGCCAGCAGCTCCCCAAGTGCTGCTGGGCACAACGTCTGACTGCATCGGGGTGTTTAACCACCTCAGTTGCTTGAAATATCTGCACGGTTCAACTTGGGGCTCCTTGGAGCTGATGTGCCCTCAACTGGTCGGGAGAGGAGCGTGGGCTGCACTGTGCTGAACACCCATCGCATCAGGCTCTGGAGGGGTGGAGTAGGGAGACTAGCGAGAGAAACTGGCAGCGGTGGAGTTACTTAAGCAAGTCTTGTTTACACACATTTACTCCTCTTTATATAATGACGTTGGCTGGTCCTCAGGGAGCAGGAGGGGTTGTGCTGCCCTGCTCATGGCATCTGGGGACACCTGCAGGGACCGCGCGTGGCATACAGCCATCTGGTGCCTTGTAGCAGCAGAGATGCCAAGAGAGCTTAGGCACACGTAAAGAACTGATTTCCATACCATTTTATGCAGAGGTGCCCCCACATTAAGGCATTTTTCTGTGAACGTCAACAATTTCAGAACAGGAAGGTTAGGCATTTATTTTGTGATGAAAGTTTGCATCTTGCTGTGCTCAGTAAACCCTGGTGTTTTATTTTATAAAGTGTCCTGTAAGGGAAATGAGCCTCTCAAAGGTAGAGACAAAAAAGAAATCTTTCCTCTGTTCCCAAGTGACCTTCTTCATGGAAAAATTCAAGCCGCTTTTTTATTCCACTAAAAATGGAAACAGTTAGAAATCTTGACTTTCCCAGAAAAGCTGATTCCTGCAGCCCTTCTTACAATCTGCTAATCTCTGCAAAGCACCAGGCAGAGGTTTCCTATGAAATGACTCTTCTGCTTTTGCACTGAATAAAAAGAAAAGTTAAACCCCAAAAATACGTAAGTCTTGCAAGTGAAGGGTGTTTTGGAAGGTCTAGCAGAGCACTCACACTCAGTCCTCTGTGGGCTGTGTCCTTCTGCAGCTTGTCCCCTCATTCTGAAAATCCATAAATTAAGACTTTTTGCCTTGTTAACTAGCAGCTGAAAGTTATAGCTGAGCTTTATTCACTGAACATCTTGGGATTCATTTTCATAAAAACTGTTCAAAGGACACACAACTATCACAGCACCTGTCTCTCCCTTGCAAAGCTTTCCAGGACTTCTGCCTTAACTCTTTCAGAAGAGCAGATCAAGCTCTTTACTCCCCAAACCTTACCCCATTACATTCCTAAAATCCACATAGAAATGGTGCTAAGCTTCTTGCAAAGGAAAACCTATAATTTGCTCCAGCAGATCCACCGGGACAGGTTTCTGGGTGAAAGATCTTCCACCGAGTACTAACAACCTGACCTCTTTAAAAGCCATGACGTCCACATGTTATGAAAGGGTGAGCTGGCGACGGGGATGATGACTCAGTTACCCAACCACGATGCACCTGCCGTCCAAAGTGCAGCGAGAGGTGGAAGTGAAACAGCCCGTGGTGAGAAAAAAAAAGGGCACAGCCAGAAACACTTGTCCTCTCCCTGAGAAGAGAGCTCTGACCTGGCCACCGCTGCTGCAGCCAGCCAGGGAGCCTACAGGCAGCTCCTTATAGTTATGGTAGAGACACAGCCCTGCTCACCCTGCCTGAAATCCAGCCCAGTGCTTGTATTTAGTGCGTCACACCAGCTGGCTGTGGGGAAGAGGGGACGCTTCAAGGTGTTTTGTTCTCCTCCGTGGTCAGACATGGGTCTTAGGCGGAACTTAAGCCACTCACTGGCTTTGCAGAATGTCTTTTGCCCTCACGTAAGAAGGACACTGAATTACCATGCTGGTGCTGGTGGAGATGCTGGAATTGAAGGAATAAAGACTAGGGCAGGGCACAGGATGAGCAAGTGACACACAAAAGCTCATCCAGCAAAACATTTGTACAGAAGCCAACACCAAGAGCAGAAAGCGGGGGAAAGATCTGCAGCCCCCTGGCAGCAGAGTGCAGCCGGGGAGCACTCACCTGCAGCTCTTGGTGTGCACGGAGGGGATGCTCAGCTGCAGGACCTCCCAGCTTGTTCATGCTTGCCACGCACCCAGACAACAACTGCGAGGATGCAGCTCCCTGTGGACACCAACACCTTTGGAAGTGGTGGAGCTTGCTGCAATGTAAAGGTGATGTCTGCAGAAAGAGTCCTTATGGCTTTTCCTTCTCCAGTCACTCAGTTATGTTATCCATGCCCTTATGCACATTGCGATTAGACGGTGCTAAATGAGCCATATTGACTTTCAGCCCCTCTATAGGATCTCCTACAGACAGAGGATCATCAGCTACCCTTGAAACACCAATGAAACAATTGCAATGCATCAAGGCAAGCTTATAGCACCCTGCACCACAGACCATGGTCTTGTCACCCATCCAAGGGCTTCCCCCCAGATGACAGGGACAATTCTGACCTTGCTTTTAGCTGTACTCCCTTCTCAGGAGTATGTGACTTGTACCTGACTGCCCACGGAAAAGGATATCTCCATGCATTCATTTTATGTGAAACTTGCTTCCAAGACTGAGTGATAATGTTCTGCCAACCTCTTTGCCACGATGTTTGGTCCAAGAGAGTAAAATGAGTCAGATACAGATCTGGGCTCTCCCTCTGTGACTCTCCAGTTTCCAGGAGTTCAAGCATAAGCCCAGTTACATGAGCAATGAGGTAACGTTACATCGCAGCTCTGTGTCCTGGCAATCCATGTGACTGTCAACTCATTTCTCTGGGAATGACGATGCCACAGGCAAAGCCTGTATGACTCAGAAGGGAAAAGATGAAAGTTTTCTCTAATTCCCCAACCGTGTTTACATCTGATCCTCCTTACTAAGAGAGTCAGGGTCTCTCTGAGCAATCAAGCAGCAGAGTTGCAGGACCCAGGAACAACAACATGTAATTTAGATGATTGCTCCTTGCCTAACGCATAGTCAGCACAGTGCAGACCTCAGATACCAAACTGCTTGCCTCTGCATAAGAGAAAACCAGGCATGGAGCAGCTCCCCTTATTGCATACAAAGACCTGAAAGGAAAGATGCTTGTTATAAAAGACGAGCTGTGACTGCAGATGAAGGGTCCCACACCACCTGCTTCCACTTCCTTTTGCTTTACTTACCAGGAGAGGCTTTGAAACACATGTGGCAAATGGAGAAACCTGGTGGTTGAATAACATCCTGGATCTAGAAATAATATGATGCAAAGAAAGCAAAAATTCCAGGAAGCTGATGTGTTTGTTGACAGGCTGGGAGGGGTATGATGCAAATGTGTGTTATTTGCACATACTGAGGTGTAAAAATAATTCCTTGGCTCAAGTCTCAAGGCTTGCAGCCAAGCCAGGATCCAGGCAGAGTGCTGCTGAAAGGGTGCTGCAAGCCACAGGTTTTGCACAGCTGCTGAGGCTGGATTTGGCCTTGGCTCTTCATTTGATCACCCAAGCAGAAAAAAACAACGCGGGGGCTGATCCTGGGCAGGCTGCACTGGCTCTTGCACATCTGTGCCACATCAGCCCCGCATGGCCCTTGCTGATGACACCACTCCTCCTCCTCCTCCTCAGCTGGGATGCCCACGCTTTCATCCTTCCCATGCTTTTGAAACAGGGAAACTAGTTTTACCTCTGTGCAACAGGACTTTCAGGTCTGATGATGGCAGTGTAATTAGCTCAGGAGGAGGCTGGTAGGCAGAGCGGGGATAGCTGTGAGTAAAAGGGGTCAGGACATTCTCGGTCCATATTCCTGTTTTAGCAAGTGCCTCCAGTGCCTCTGCAGACACCCTAAGGAGCACACGGGTCTCTTCCCTCTGCACAGAAAAGGCACCACTGGGCAGGCACTGTCACCTCTGAGCCACTCCTTAATCCCTAGTGTGTCAAAATCAAATGCCAATGCTTGCAACAAATATTTCTGTTGGTGTGAAATCCCTGATCCCCATGTTACGCTGTCAACACTCTGGACCACATTAATGAGGCTGTACTCGAGCTGAAGCACAAGCTGCGCGTGTGGCTGGAAGCCAAGGAAGAGCTGTTTTGCCCTGCAGCAACACCTGGAACTCCTCACCCCGTGCTGACCTTGGGCTGTTTCCCACCTTTAAAGTAAAAATAAAAACAAACCAAAACAACCTATAAAATAAATCCTGTTGTGCTTTGCAAATAGCTCCTGAACATCATGTAATCTGTTCTGTGTTACGCAAAAAGGGAAGTCCTCATGTGGCCAGCAGAGTGGTTAACATTAAGCATTTAAAGCTTTTTTTTCCTCCCAGTTATGTACTGGGTCAGCACAAACACACTAGTGACAAGCAAAAGCATTTGGAGTTCAGAACCAGCTCAGCTCTGGATGGAATGAAGACAACAAATAGTCCTTGTGCTGGTGCTAACAAAGCCTGGTTTCCAACAGACTCACGAGTTGTGATTGATCAGTTTTTAACTGCATTATGCAAAGGCAGCAGAACGTACTTGCCACTTACAAGGCACTGGAGAGCCCAGACATGTGAGAATGGTCGTGGTGTGAATTAGGTGAGGAAAAGAACGAGGCAGGTCCCACGGAATAGCCCGGTGTCTCCTGGAGGAGCCGGCTGGGGTGATGGAAGAGTCTTACCTGACACCGGCTCCCCGTGGCCGAGGGCTGCTGCTCCCAAATCGAGCCACACAACCAGGTTATGGGAGCACTCTTCAAGCACATTGCTGTAAAATTGGCCATGGCAGCTAAAATCACCCTCATTTCACAGCCCAAGAGCCATGAACATGTCCTTTTTAAGGGGTGATCTGGAGCTAAGACTGGTGAGGACTCCCTGGTGGCAATCTTTAGTTTTAGTGAATAGCCAGGTTTTGGTGGGAAAACTGGACGTGGCGAGAACTAAATCACGAGATGAGAGTGTCTGGTGTGAATGAGCCTTGTCCATCTGAGAAATGCCCATGGGAGAACTGCTGGGGGAGGTGATGTGGTTCTGGGGGGGCAACCAAAGTCTGATCCTGTGGGTGGAAAATATGGAAAATAACCCGCATAGGGTAGAGTTCCAGACAGCCCCATGATGCTTCTAGGGTGATTGCTGTCCCTAATGCCACTCCCAGGAGGTGCTGGGGCTGTGCTGCTAAGCATTGCCTGAGATTTCTCCACTCCGAAGGGATCAAAACGGTAACGGAGCAAGCAGCAAAGCCTTCCAAGCTCACATAAAATACTTTGTTGTTGAGCTTTTAAAGTCACTCATGAGCCATTTAATGTAATCCCAGTAGATTTTGAAACAAAACCTGCTCCACAGCCCAAACCTCTGCCAGCCACTCCCTTAGTGGGGCATGTGTTTCACCAGTAAGCGCTCACATCCTACTGGTGATCTCCCTCCCTGAGCACCCCTTCCAGTGGGTGCACAGGTTTGGTTTGGCTTGGTTTTGGGGACAAACAAAAAAGCCCTTAGGGAATGTGCATCATCCTTACATAAAGGATCTACTAACCTCCAGAGTTGACAGATTAAGCTGTTTTTCTCAGCACCTGCTATGTAAGAACTGCTGGGTCCTGACTGTATGGCTGCCTGGTGGGGGGGATGCATTTCCCTTGGGACACAGAACCCATCCCGGGGGTCTGCGAGTGAGAAGGAGACCTTCTCCAAACAGGGTCTGAACTGGTCCAGTTTTGGATAAGTAAAGCATTTGGAGGAGATGCAGTTTCCCATCTACACTGGAAGGACATCCATTCTCTTCAAACATTCTAACATGACGAATCTGCATGGTGAGGTCTGCAAAGGGGCACTTGACGCACCCCAGTCTCACCAGCCTCAGTTGCTCTGGCGCATCACAACAGTCTGCACCCCAGCCCTGCTCTGGAGAACCTCAGCCAGCTCAGGGACCCCGTGCCCTACGCTGCTCCCAAGCACCCCAGGTCTCCAGTGCCCCAGAGCATCCCACCCTTCTGTTCCCATCCCAGAGCACCCTGTCTCCCCCAGTCCTTGTGCCCCAGCCCCTCTCCACAGCACCCCAGACACCCCAGGTAGTCAATGCCATAGGCTGGCTCCAAAGTGCCCTGGCCCCACTCTGTGGCACCCCAAAACATCTCCCAGCACTTTGCATCCTGGTCCCACTTCAGAGCACCCCAGATCCCCCTGGGAACCCAGCACCCCAGCTAGTCCAGAGAGCTCTCCTGCATGTTTGCATGGCTTCACGCTCGAGTGCCCCAACTTGTACCCCACACCACAGCTGCTCCCGAGCACCCCAACACCTTGCGCCCCGTTCCGGGGACCGGCACAGTAGCCCGCCCCCCCAAGCACCCCGTTCCCAACTCTACTCCACAACACCTTCCCCGCACCTGCGTCCCGCTTCGCGGCGGCCCCAGCGCCGCCGGCTCAGTTATGAAACGCGGCCGGGGCGGGGCGGGGCGGCGCAGCGCGGCGGCCAATGGTGGCACCGGCAGCTCCGCCACCGGCGGCTCCCGCCGGTTCGGCTCGGGGGGGTCTTGCCCAGGCGGGACGGAACGGGACGTGCCGGGAGGCGCAGCCCTGCGCCGGGCCGGGCTGTGCCGGGAGGGGCGGAGATGATGGGCTGAGCCGGGCGGAGCGGAGCGGGTCAATGCGCGGGGACCCGGCGGTGGCCGGAGTGTGCGGACACCACCAGCCCTAGGGGCAGCTCCCCTCGTCGGCTGCAACTGCTGCCATGAGCCGCGGGCCCCCCAGCCCGTCCTCCCCACCCCGGGGGGAGAGCCTCTCCCGGCAACCCCTCGGGCCCGGGAGCGGGGACTTGGACATGTTGCGCTGCCCCTCCTGCCTCCTCCTTCTCTGGAAGCCGGTGACCGTGTCCTGCGGTCACTCTTTCTGCAAGCCATGCCTTGGGGGGACCCTGCCCCCCCGCTGCCCGCTGTGCCAGGAGAGGTTGAAGCTGCTGGGCGTTGGGACGGCGAGGTGCAACGTGGTGCTCTGCGGCCTCCTGGAGAAATGCGTGGAGCGGGAGATCCGGCTGGCCTGGCTGGCGGCACATGTCCGGGACCGTCTCACCCGTGGGGATGCAGAGGAAGCGCTGAGGATGGCTCAGAAAGGGGTCGAATTGGGTAAGCACCGCCGGGCCCAAGGGGTGAGGATGCTGGGTGCGAGGGGCCAGTCCTGCAGCTGAGAAGGGGATGTGCTGCTGGGGAGGGCGGTACCAATGGAGGTCACTTTGTCCCAGCACCACAGTGCCCTCCAAGCTTGCACAGCCCAGAGCTGGGATAACTTGGAAACTGGTAGTGTTGGAAAGGCTGGTGGGGTTGGGGAGGGGGCACCCAGCTGCTGGGCATGTCTCCCATGGCTGCAGGTGTCCTAGGATGATGTGAGGGAGTGGGTGGCTAGGCAAGCCCCACTGCTCATCCAAGCTGCCAGGGCCATGGGCAGGGCAGGGCACATGGCCTGTGCCCCATCGGCCACATGCTTCTGGCGTTAGCAAGACGCTGGAGAGGAAAGACCCGCAAACAGTTTCTTGCATCTTACCACCCAGCAATATTTCATAGTCGGAGGAAGAGACTTGCCCGGGGGTGGCCATTATGTAAAGTGGTTGGGACTTTTCCAGTCGTGGACAGATGTGACCTTGCACCCAGAGCCTGGCGAGAATGCAGCCTTGGCCGGGCTCCTGCAGCAGCCCCACAGCACAGAGCAGGGTGTGCAACCCGCTCTGGCAAAACATTTGTCTGCAGAGTCAGGATCAAGCCCAGGGGTGAGGCTGTAAGTGGATTTCTTGAAAATTAATGCTTAAATAAAAGGGGTTATACAATGTGTCTGGAGCAGGGGGTTGGGACAGTGGAGTCAGAAGGTCCTTTCTCCAGCGGCGTTTCTATGACAGCAGTCAGCTCTCCTCCCGCGGCGCAGACACTTATTCATCACCTGCTGTGAGAAAAGTGCCAGAGGTTCAGGACACGCCTAGAACCAAAGGGCTGAGTGGGCTGGCCCATCCTGGTGCTGGCGGTAGGAAGCGGGTCCCTTTATGCAACTTCCCGAGGCAACAGTCGCATACCCTGCTCACCCGTCCTTCAATGCAAATGCATGTACACGGTTCTCTAGTACTGCTTTCCTTACTGCCAGGCTTTTGTCTGATTGGGTTATACAATTATCTATCTCTTTTCAAAAAGCCTCTGTGAGTATAAAGAGGAAAAGCAGCTCTGTCCTCGGTCTTTCCTGCACGCTCCATTCCCCAAAGGACAGGGGAAGTCCAGCTTAGGGCAACAAATGAGGAGATTGCAATCCCAGGTGCAGCTCCCATACACATGCACTTGCTAGTGCTGCTCAGGCTCAGCCACGTGGGTGATGCTTTCAGGATGTGTTTTCCAGCTCCGGCAGCCTGCAGAACACTTTCAGGGTGCTCAACTTCTTACGGGTCTCCCTTCACTTTCAAACATAGCCACTATGTGTTTACCCATGAGAACGTTTGGGATTTTTTTTTTTGTGGTTCAACATCGCATTGTGGGCCAGTTTGCAGTGCCCCATTCAGCCCAGCCCACTAAGCAGCTCTCTTTGCTTGGCAGAAAATGAATTGTCAACTTCTTATCTTCTGTTTTCCTAAGTGAACAAAAGAAACAAAAAAAGGCACTGGAAGGCGTAACACAGGAGGCCTCTCAACATGCCTGGAGCCAGGAGGCTGGGGAGCGCTATCAGTCACTCATCAGCCGCCGGGGCCGCCAGCTGGCTTATGTCCCCAGTGTCTAATGATATCATAGATCAAAAATAGCTGCAGCAGAGGAGAAATCGAGAATTAATTCATAGCCCCATTTTACACATCTTGTTTTCACCAAATCGGTTGCTTTATTGCGAGCCTGTGCAGTCGTTCGAATGGGTTTGCCCACATGGAAAATAAGCCTCTAGACTTTGTACCCATTTGTCCATCTCTATGTGTTGTTAGGGGCTGGAATATTTCATCTCTGGATGCATGCTTGCAGGATGGGATATGGACCAGTTCCCACATTTACCAATTTGAGCCCTAAGGTTCCTACTAACATTGTAAAATAAGCTCCAAGGGAGCTGCAGGTTTGGCCTCAGAGCCAGCATCCTGTTGGTGATGCTCAGCACTGGGGGCGGGACACAGGGCTGGGTGCATGGACCCGTTGCCTTAGCTGGAAAGCCGGCAGCGTGGTGGATGTAGGTCACCTCCGCGGCAAGCTGTGATATAACGGGGTGGATCTGGGAATCATCCACGGTTCAAACCCGCAAACATTACCACACCTGGTTACTCCATGAGCCTCACTGTGTGGGCTTTTGGGTGCTGTTCATTCATGCTTCCTGACAGCCCCTACCCCAATTCCCCTGCTGTCAGTGCTGGTAGAAAGGAGAGTATTTACAGGGTTTCTCTGAGGCAGGGGAGAAGAGGATCTCACTGCCTGTTATTTAGGAGCAGGCAGGAGCGTGCGGGGCACCCAGCACCATGATGCTTGAGATGTCACGGCCAGCAGCATCTGAGGGAACAGTGTCTCCCCCACCACAGAGATCCCATCAGTGACATCCCGCTGATGAGGAACTGGATGCTCAGTTCCCTTCCTCCACTTTGGGAAATTTCAACCTTCCCTCATACTTGAAAACCCTGGGTCTCGTGATGGGGGCAGCTTCTTGCACCCCCCCTGGCTCCTCCTCTGCCTTGGGAGAGCGGTGGCAGTGAGGTGGGTCCAGGAGGCTCCCTGGTGTTTTGGGACTGCAGGTCTCTGCAGCTGCAGGCTTGTTTGGTAACATGTTATTGTGGCTCTGCTGGATGAATCACATTGCGGAGCCTCCTGTGGCAAGAGCCCCCTTAGGAAATATGTGTATGGTACAGCCTTTTTGCTGCATCCCAAAAGGATGGATGAGAGCCCAGATCCCAGCGTGGCTGAGCCTCAAGGCAGTGGTGGAGCCCCTTGGCTGAGGCCATTGCAGACGAGATGGGGAAAAACAAAGGCAAGAGCCTCTAAGAGTTTAAAACTAGATATTTAGAGGAAATAGCTTCCTTGCAGAGACTTATGAGGCCAGTGACTCCTGCCCAAGAGAAGCACAGAATCTGGCTGTGCTCAGCACAAGGCAGCAGCACATAGGCTATTCCACTGCAGTGGCATCTCCCTGGCCCTATCCAGCCCTACTGTCTCACCATGGACTCATCACATAAGTGAAGGCCTTTCTCTTTGCAGCCCCAGACGCCAGCTCCCTGCGGCTGTGCCGGGCAGAGGCATTCGCAGCACTGGGACAGCACCAGTGGGCGCTGGAGGACCTGGATGCTGTGTGCAAGGCTGAGCCTGGAGAGCATGAGGTGAGCAGAGGGGATGGCCCATCGACTGGCTGTGCTTGGAGCCAAATCTTACTCTATGGGAGCAGTTTCCCCCTTTCCTGAATTCTCCTAACTGCTGGATTCGTCCTGCTCAGAAATACACTTGCGAAACCCATTAAGTTGCAAATCCAGGCTGCAAGCACTGCGTTGCAGGAACAGGAGAGCTCTGGCACCACATCCCTCCTTGCTCACATGGAGCCGTGCTGGTGTGTGGGATGGCAGCTGAGGGCTCGGGGAATTGTTGGCCAGAGGCTGAGCTGCCCTTAGTGAAATCAACCCTGGAGCTTGCTTTCTGCTTTGCAAAGCACTCATTGGCAAGAGTTTTTCAACTTCAAAGGCAGAAGCCCTTGACACCTTCTCTAGGTCTCTGTAGGGTTTGTTTGCTTGGCTTTTGCAACTGCTGCATTTTGGGAGAGTCCTGTTTTATGGCTCTGGGTGGACCTGTCTTTTTTAGGCAGGTCTGAGCATGGAAGAAATGACATGTCTGGATGCTTTGGCCTGGGATGGGAGGCTGCAGTCAGTTTCCCTTGGGGCTTGCATGGGAGCTGAAGGGACACATACTCAGCTGGTCACTGTCTCATAGTCACCACAGGTTTTTCTACTCTGCAGGGCTTTTTCAGGAAAGGGAAGGTGCTTCTGAAGATGGGACAGAGAGCTGAAGCCCTGATGGCATGGGAACACTGCCTGACACTCAGTCCCCATTTCCATCCTGCTCAGAGAGAGATGGAGAAGGTGCGTGGGATGTACCATGGTGGAGACTCATGTGCTTGCATCACACAGGGAGATGCTTTTGTCCTCTGAAAGACTTGTGTCCATCACGATTGTGCTGCTCTGGACAGCACGATCAAGTGAAGTCAGGTTGTGGTCTAAGAGCCTTCCCATCGCTCCAATGCAGGTTCACCCATGAACAAATCTCCACTTCCTCAGTCCATGTCTTCAAGTCTGAGGTTTTGCAGAGTTTAGATGCGGACATGGCATGAGGTGGGCTTTGAGGCAGCATCAGTAGTCACCCAAGGCAAAGCAACCAGCTGAAAGCTGCCACTGGAGAGTCAATGTCTTTTCTGTAGGTGATTTCACATCAGCACTCACCTGTGTACCAAAATCACTCACAATGGTGGGGCCTCCAGCAGTGTCCTCAGCATGGGGACTTCATGCCATGAATGGACACTTGCCCTCCAGGAGGGTAAGGGTGGGGGAATGGGGAATGACCTTGTACCCTCCACAGCTCACTCCCTTCCTGCTCTTCATGGGTGGTAGGGAACATGGGTCCCAGCCCTTAAAACACACAATTTTGTTTGCTAGCTCATGCTGCTTTCTTCCTTACGTGCTGGTATTTGTTTGCTAGAGAGCTCAGCCAGCGCTGAAACATGTAACCCTGATGTGCCATGCAGGGAGCATGAGGCTGCTTTGGGGAAAGGGAGAGCCTGTCAGCCTACCCACCTCCCTGCTTCCTTCTCCCCACACCACCTGAGCCCTGTTTTCTCCTTGCAGATCCTTGTAGAGGATGCTCCTCAGCCATGCACGGCTGCTGCACACCCAGATGTTGCTCACCAGGGCTCGACTGGTCCCCAGGTTGATGGAGGGAGCCCTGTGTTCCCATCCTCCTCCCCACAAGTTCAGGTAAGAGAGCCTGCAAAGATCCGAGGCTGCGGTGGGATTTACTGTCCCTGTGGGACATCCCAAATTGGGGTTTTCCAATGAGGGGAAAGGAGGTGTGATAAGGGGAGGTTGTGCAGGACCATAGCCATGTGCTCATGGTTGTGTGCTGGGAAGAGAAGGTGCAAGGAGTGGAGGGCGGGAGAGCAAAGACACCATCGGAGCTGATGCTGTGGAGACTGGGGAAAGAGAGGACGCTCCTTCTGCCTCCATTCATTTCCTAGGTTTATTCTGCAATACTTCTGGTGAGGTTTTAGACTCTGATAGGGTTTAAAACAACCAAGTCACGCTATATTCAGAGAAAATAAAAAAGTAGGTTTTAATTTTTTTTTCGTCCAAAAATGACATTTGAGAACAATTCAGACCATTAGCAGCTATTAAGGAAAGGTCATCTTTTGCTCTTTGCCTTTGAAAGGTTTAGGGAGAGGAGGAAATCAGAAAATATGGGCTTAGATACACCCAAATATCAGGTGGTACATCTGGACAGAGTAAACCAACGTTTTAAGCATGAGATGGGCCGGGATGTCTGTGAAGGCCACGTGTTCCTGCTGTCCCGCAGATGCAAGATGTTAATACACAGCAACGCACCAGGAAACCTCCTGGTGCCGTTGGGCTCGGTGAGGTGAATGAGGCTGTGTATTCAAACAGAGAAGAGGTTTTGTTCTCAATTTTGTCTTTGCTGTGTCTAGGATCAGGAGGGAGAGCCAGCGGATGGCAGAGGGGATGCTGAGCATGGCCAGGGGACAGCCACCCTTTCCCAGCCAGGACGACAGCAGGAACAAGACACTTCAGCAGAGAGGCAGGACCGGTGGTTGGTAGGTGAGCATCTACCAAAATCTCATCTCATGCAAAATACTTGCTTAAAATCCATTTTGGCACTGAAAACTTGGTGTTGGTGGCATTGTGTGCCAGCTCAGGGAGCAGACATCCCAGGGGCAGCTCTGACCAGCACATTCGCTGATTCTCACGCCTGTGAGGAGGATCTGATCTTCCTGTGTTGAGCTGGTGAACTTACACCAAACCTTCGGGTCTAGCTTGGTGAAAAGTTCTTGCTAAAGCCAGACATGGTTTGTTCCCTGTGTGGAGCCAGAGAGAGGCTTCCTTTGGTTCCCATGGGTTTTAGATCAGAACTTAAATTCCCTTGTGAGGGACACAGTGTGTCATGTGTTGGGGGCAGTGACACCTCCATTGACATTAATTCAATTAATGCTATGTATATGGGTTTCATAAAGCAGTGATGACGCCTTGTGGTAGGTCTCCAGAGACCTCCATCTGGGAGCTTCTTAGGCCACTTCACCTCTCGGTGCCTCAGTTTCCCTGCCTGCAAAAGGAGGTAGGGAGATACCACCTTCCTCTACCAAATACCATGAGACCCACAGGTGGAAAAGCAATGGATGAACATGGGTGGGTTAATAGAGGGGGTTTATGTCACATTTTCTAGCAGTTTTGTTTTAACCTTCAAAGCACTTTGCATAGCAATTAACGACTTACACCTCAGAATATGGTCAGAAAGCAAAGATTAATTTTCGGCATTGAAATGGGGCATCTTCTTCTCTTTCCTTCTTTTTTGCCACTAGATAACGAAGAGGAAACAGCAGCAGCAAAGGATACCCAGCCATCCCTTTGGGAGCTGCTGAGCATATCTGACTTGGAGTGCTCCCTCTGCATACGGTGAGTTCTCTGGCAGGAGAGCTTTTAGGATGAAGAGTTAGCACCTGCTGGGTTTTCTTTCCTGGTGTGGATCTTTCTTCACATCTTAATTGCACACTCAGTCCCCAGTACTGCTGAAACACAGGTTTTAGTAGAGATAAGAGAAGATAGGGGCATGCTTTGCCCTGCCAGGCTGTAAGAGCTCAAATCACCTTGTCTCAGGGCGCAGCATCGTTCGGTCTCTATCACTTGGGCCATCCGTGTTGAGGTGGGGATGTTCAGCAGGGTCAAAGACTGAAGGCAGTGGTTGCCCTTTGTAACTGCAGGCTGGAACATGAAGGTGTTGCCCCACGTAAATGCCATCTGTGATGGGGATATTGCAAATCCAGAGGGGAGCATTTCTGAGCTCTGTGCCTGCTGGAGGTGGAAAAGGGAACAGGGTAGTGCACATGTCCATCTGCTGACTCAGGGCTGGGGAAGGGCTGGGTGCTGCCAGAGGACAGGCAGAAACCAGGCCGTTTTTTCTGGTGTGTCTCAGGACCTCGAGCAGTTGTGCAAGTGGCTGCTGGCAGAGGGCTGGATGTTGCACCAGTGGACATGCAAGACGGTCAAGGTCTGTCACAGCAGCTTTCTCCAGGTCTGGGCATGGCCTGGGAGAATGACACAGGGGAGAAAGAGAGGTCAAGGCTGCATCTGATCTGAATTAGGTGAATTTAAGTCTCTTCTGAGAGCAGGGAAACATAGTGTTCCGGAGGAGTCAGGGCTCCGTGCTGAGCAGGGCTTTCCCAACACCTTCATTTCGTTTCTGATCCGGGAGCTACCTGTGAGCAATCTGAGTGCTTGCTGCCAGCTCTGCTTTTGGAGCAGAGGAGAAGGAGGCACTTTCCTGTCACTGCTTTTTGTGTGTCTGAGGAACCGCAGCCCTGCCAGGACCAAGAAGTGCCATGTGTGTACTGATGGGCTCCACGGGGACCCCACAGGGATGGGGAGCAGTGCTCTGGCCTGGGGCAGTTCTCATCTTACATCATTGTGAAAGTCCAATAGTCTGAGGCCAGACTTCTAATTAAAGGAATAAGTCAGTTAGGAACATTTATATATAACGAATAGGAGTAATGAACAAACCTTAGCCAATGCAGCTTTAGTGAAGGCAAGTTTCATAGCCATGGACTACTAGGGCTTGGAAGACACACTGTGAGATAACTTCCCATGACATCGCATCCCTGCAGCATCATTGTCTTCAGTGCAGAAGGCTGGTGAAGGCAGCAGATTTCTCTTGAAATGGTAGGAAGGAATGTAGGAAATGTCTTATTCCTGCTGGAAGCAAAATCTCTTGCTCTCATCAAGGTGATTAAAGGAAGATGCAGGTACAAGGCTGGGGATAACCAGAAGCTGCATCCATGGCTTTGTCCACCCTAACCTGCTTGACCCTTGCAGCACCAGCCTGGGCCTCTGCAAGTCCCCAAGGGCTTTGCGGGACCCCCTGCACCATGGGGCTGAGGTCAGCTGGGGTTTCCAAAGCAGGGTGCTGTGCCAGGCCTAGGGAACAGCAGTTTGAGGGCACCCAGCCCTGTGGACAGAGGCTCTGTGAAGTCTCTCTCAGCTGAGGTCACCTGCACTCCTTCCCCCATGTTGCTCTCTGCGGTCTGTTAACTTTAGTCCCTTTGCAGGATGTTCTTCGAGCCGGTGACAACGCCGTGTGGACACACCTTCTGCAAGGAGTGCCTCGAACGCTGCCTGGACCACCGGCCCAACTGTCCCCTCTGCAAACAGAGCCTGAGAGAGGTGAGGGCATGTGTCCCACGGGATGGAGCCCAGGGGACAGCTGGGTACTGTTGGCAGCATGCCCAGAGCTGGGGTGGGAAGGAGCGATGCTCTGATGTTAGCAGCTCCCTGGCACGGCGGTGTCACCTCCACTCACGTGGGAATAGCCAGACAGTTGATAATTAAGACTAAGAGATTCATTTCCACAAGATGCCACAGTGATTTAGTGAGATTGTAAACAGGACTGAGAGGTAGAGAGAGAGAAAGAAGTGAATGCTAATTACTTTTAGAAATGGAAATGGATGGAAAACCTGCTAGCCTGGAGATTTGATTTAATCTTTAATGAAAAGGAATTCGGATGAGACCGTGAGGGAAATTAGGTTGTCATACAAGGGCTGCATCACTGTCAGAGACAGGACACTGTGTTGGATGGACCCTGGGTCTGAGCAGCGTCTGGAGGTCTCAGTGGAGGTGACATCCCATCCTGTTAGATGGTTCAACATCCCTCAATAGGTTTTATCCCTGACTTTCTCTGATCTAAAATTACCCTCAGGTCCAATAAAAGTGAGCGTGATTTAGAGCCTGGCAGGGCCTCAGGGCTCCCCCGCTGCTCTTCTCCAACCTATTTCTGGGTCTAATTTCTTTCAGTACCTGAAGGACGGAAGCTACAGACCCACCGTGCTGCTGCAGGACATCATGCTGGCCACCTTCCCTGCACAGCTGGCCCAGCGCCGGGACCTGCACCAGGCAGAGATGGCAGAGCTCTCCAAGTAAGCGGGGACCTGCTCTGGTGTGTGTGTGTGTGCACGGGGGCTGGAAGGTGCTCCGAGGGGACTGTCCATACCACATACCATTGTTCTGACTTGGTTCTGCTCAATTGATGGCCGTCCCATTTTTAGGACCACGTCACAGCAGTGCCGGGTGGGTGCAGACATCCCCCATGGGGTACCTGGGGATAAGGAAGCATCTCTGCAAGGAGCTGTTTTGTGGGCAGAGTCTGTCCTTGGGCTCTTGGTGAGCCAAGTGGAAGCTTTGGTGTTGCTCCCCACTGCAGCATCACTTCCTGGGGTAAAGGACAAATCTGGTTGAGAGGATCAGCTGATGCGTTGCCCTTGGGATGGGATTTGCTCTGGGAGGTTTCATAGTGGTCTCTTCTCCTATCCCTCAGCCTGACCAACAACATCCCCATCTTTGTATGCACAATGTCCTTCCCTGGAATTGCCTGCCCTCTGCATGTCTTCGAACCTCGTTACCGCCTCATGATCCGGCGGTGCCAGGAGACCGGCACGAGGAGGTTCGGCATGTGTATATATGAGGACGGGAAAAGGTGAGCTCCTGGGTAAGGTGTCAGTGGCTCTTAAACCACTTAAAGCTGTCTTAAAAGAGCCACTTAAAGTGGCTCTTAAAGCTGTCTGGGAACAGCTTCTGGCTCAGGATATTTCTGAGCTGCGTAGTTCCCTGGCTGTGACCTACAGCTCCTCTTAGTGAGCAATTGAAAATTGCTGTATTTCTCATACTTTGTCCTTAATAAGCTATGAGGGGACATTGGGTAAATGGGCTTTTTTTTTGGTGCAGTGTGGCCATCCTTATGTTCCTGGTGGCACCTCCAGACCTCAGATGAGCTCAATGTTCAGGCTCCTAACCCAAGTGCTCTCTGAAATACCTGTATTTACATGACATATCCGCACCATGCTTTAGTCCTGTTCAAATGAAATGAGATAAATAACATCTTCTGGGCTTTGGGAGGATGTCTCTGCAAGGGATGGTATCTTCAGGACCAGTAGACATCAGGGCAGTATAAGGACCAGTTATTTTAGTATATGGCAAATCCAAGGGAGTGCAGGCAGTGTGCTCACTGTTCCCCACCCTCTTAGCAGCAAGTGGTAACTCAACAGTGCTGAGTGAATCTCTGAATTTGCCCCCTCCCAGCCAGCTCATTCCTGGGCCTTTTCCTCCTTGGAGATGGTGCCTTCAGGAGAAGCAGCTCTCCCACCACCCGTATCCCAGCTCAGCCCCTTTCTTCTCTCCCTGGCTCCCTCCAGTTTTGCTGACTATGGCTGCATGCTGGAGATCCGGCAGATCGAGCTGCTGGCGGACGGGAGGTCCTTGGTGGACACCATTGGCCAGCGGCGGTTCCGGGTGCTGAGCCGCGGACACAGGGACGGCTACAACACTGCAGACATCGAGTACCTGGAGGACAAGAAGGTAAGGGGCAGGGCCAAGGCAAAAGCCCTTGCTTGGGGTGGGACAGAGCTTTGCCATGAACACTTTCTGCATCCCTCTTCCTTCCATGCAGGTGGCCGGGGAGGAGCTGCAGGAGCTGCAGTGCCTGCACGAAAGTACCTACTGCTTGGCTCAGCGGTTCTGTGAGCATGGAGACCTTGCCTCCAGGCATGTTTTGATGCAGCATGGACCACTGCCGGAGAAGGAAGAGGACATCCAGGTAATGCCCTGTGGGAAGGGATGCTCTGAATAGAAAAGGTACCAAGAGAGCCCCTGAAGCTGCACCGTTCCTGCACTAACCACCCTGCTTGGCCACCCCCAAGATGAGCAAAGCAAACCCCGTGTTTCACTCCAATTACCAGTTATGTCACCTCTCACTGAGGGAGATGGTAGGGCTTGTTTGTTAAAGCTATTTAATGTTTAATTTTTAAACTGTTCTTGGAAACTGAGCACTGAGTTTTAAAAGCTTTCCCAGAGTCTTTTTCTGAATGGGAACCAAGAAACTGAACTATCAGGATTTGAAAACACTTGAGAAAAACAAACAAACAAATGGGCAAAGAAACAAATACCACAGCTCGGCAAGTCTGTGGTCTCCTTTCTTATTTTGTTCCTTTAAGACAGCCATACCTGACCAGGGCTGAGAAGCTAAGAAGGCAGGACCCAGTTTGCGTATTAAATTGCTGTAACAAAATCAGATGCTAGAGAAAAAAAAAATCCCCAAATTTAGCTTTCACTCTTTTAAGAAAGTGTTTCCTGTCTGGATTGTTACAAATATGCTCTTGCTGGCTTGTCCAAGGCTAAGGCTGTCGTGGGCAGCAGTCGCATCCGTGCTGTGCTCAAAATTACAAAATGACTCATCCTTCTTCAGCTGAATTGAGCATTTCCCTCTTAGTTTGGCTCAGGTTTTAAAAAAGCTGATTTACAAAAGCAGTGCCCAGCGGTTGTGCCTGCCTGGCCTGCACCTCACCTTTTGAGTGATGGTTTTCACAAAAAGCAATGCCTTACAAAAAAGGAAATGCACAAGATATTTCTTTGTGTCTTTTGTATAGACTTTTCCTGGTTAAATCTGTATCTGGAGACTCTCTGGGGAATGTTTGTCTGAAAATTAACATAGTTTATCCAGTAATTTTGAGCCTGGACAGACATAAGCGCTGTTCAGAGGAACACCTTAGCCAGAGCTGGCATTGCCATCCTGACAAAAGCAAAAGTTTCCCATCAGCGATGCTGCCCAAAGGCCACGTGTTCCCCTTGCAGCTCCTGACATGAGGATCTCTCCCTTTGTCCCATCCAGGCTTTGCCAGATGGCCCGACTTGGTGCTGGTGGCTCATCTCCATCCTGCCCCTTGACCCGTCCTACCAGCTGAACCTCTTCTCCAGCACGTCCCTGCGTGCCCGCCTCACCCAGCTGCAGCGCATCCTCACCTCCCTGCTGCAGCAGCCGCCCCCCGGCCACCCACTGCTCGAGTACAACCCCCGGGGTCGTGTCTGAGCCCCCCAGCCCCCGTGCTCTCTGCAGGGGAGACCCCACAACGCCTTGGGTTTCTCTGTGTGTTGCCTCATGGTTTTGCGTGTGGTTTGAGCCTCACCAAAAGTGGCCTCAGCGATGAGCTGGGCACCCTCTGCCTGACTCAATGGGGCCAGTGCTGCACCGGCAGTGACACCACACCATCCGCACCATCTCCGGGAGCTGCTCGGTGATGTGGCTGTGCTGTGCTGTGCCACCAAAGCGGGGACTGGGATGGAAAGCTGGGTTGTGTCTCAGGAACCAAAATCACTTGCTGAACTGGTTCGGTGCTAAGGAGGATTCTCCTTAGGGCAGTGGATCAAGTGCAAATATTGTCTCTTCCTTTTTGAAGGACAACTTAGGGTTTTTGGTAGATGGTCCTGCTCTGTGCAGCAGATTTTCATGCTTGGGAATGTGGCACTGGGAGGCAGAGAGGTCCTGGTGGCTTCCCCCAACCTCAGGAGCTGATGCCTATTCCAACAAGAAGAAAGGTTAAATTAATCTGAAACTCACGGCCCTGCTCCTAACCACCTCCATGGCCACGCAGCAAGGAGATGCTGCTCTCCAAGTGCTCCCGGGTCTGGATGTCTCCTTTCCCACCGCTCTACTTGGTGCTGTGCCATGTGTGCAGTGCCAAACTCGCCAGCAGCTTCCCCGTGCTGGAGGCTGCTGGCTGCTCTGCTGCCATGAAATGCTGTGGGAAGCAGGGAATTTGGCAGCATTGGTACTTTCCTCACACACAAAAAGTCTTCTGCTCCCAAGCCTGGCCAGGTTCAGGTTGCATGATCAGATCTGGGGGCTGGAAGGAGCTGATGGCGTGAGGGGGTTAAGCCTACGAGTGGTTTTGTGAGACTTTCTGCCCCTTGACTAGTGCAATTTTCCCATATTCAGTGTTTCTTGTGAACTTGCTGCATCCTCAGGAGAAAATCAGGATCTGAGCTGATGTCAGATCTTTGCACCTCAGACACAGAACAGTTCAGGATCCCCCCAAAAAGCACAGGATGAAGTCACAGGGAGCCAAACCTCAGGGGAGGAGGTAGGACCGGTGACGGAGGCTGTGAGCCGATGTTGGGGAGCAAGTGCCTACCTGTAAGTGCCTGGCAGCTGCTTGTCTCTAGATATAGGGAAACGAGCATCCCCCTGGACAGACCAGGCTTTCCTCCATGGAAAACCTGAACATTTGGATTTTTTTGTCTCTCATCCATAATTTCAGTGGCTTTGAGTTAAATTTTAGGAGTGACATCCACTTAGTTGTTGGATTAACATTGCTTCCAGAATTTTATCCATGCTTTTCCCAAAGGCTCTGCCACACATATAGGGGCTGTTGGATGTGTGGCGGGGAGAGAAAATCAGGCCGGGGCTGCAATGCTCCTTCTTGCATGTGTTGCTGGGCTGAGCCTGGGGCAGGGGGCTCTGGACACAGCTCTGGAGAGGTCCCTGCCCAGGGCCACCGCCTTTCCCTGTCCTGCTCTCCCCAGGAGTGAGAGGTTTCGGTCCCTCCTCTCGGCAAAGTGCCTCCCTGGAGCGACAGTCAGGGGAGGCTGGGGACTTTGGGGGTTTGCTCCCAGGGACCAGAGTGAGCACAGGGTGGCTGGGGACAGCTCAAAGCTGGATTTGCTCCTCTGCCTTTGACCCACATCCTCCCCCACTTTGCTGCTGTCTGTGGGGCACCATAACTCCCCCAAGGGGCTACGTCCTCAGGATGTCTGATCAGGGTGGGCAGGGGCAGGTGATGGAGGGATGCCTCGTGGTCCCATGGTGGGTGTGTGCTGGTGGCGCTGAAATTTGGGAAGTGCCTTTCTTTGCCACAAGGTCAATGCGAGCTCTCTCAATGACACCTCCACGCCACTCCTAGGCCCTCACCTGCACCCCAGGTTGCCAGTTCTCCAGGTGTGGGAGCTCCCTGGGCCACTGCAGGTCCCTCCAGGGAGGGGGTGGCATGGGGAGATGTAGGGGAGAGATGTGGCTCTGCCCCATGGCCACAGTGGGGGAGAGCTGGGGACCAGAGCAACAGCTGCCTGGCTGCTTTGGGAAAGGACTCCCAAATCAGTCCCATTTGCTTGGAATGCCTTTGGGGATTGTATTAGTATCTGTGCTCTTTGAATTAAATTATCTTCTGGTCATTGAAATAAAGACCTTTTTGTTGTTGTTTTGTTGCTGGTGCTTGACTTTTAGCAGCTCATTGATGGAAGTGCTTGGGTATGAGGAGGGAAGATGAGGATGTGTGAAGAGGTGGCACCCTGGCCTTCAGATAGCAAGTTAGATAGACGTGGTGAACGTAGTCCAGCAAAAGTGGCAATAAGGGAAAAAAAATAAGGTGGCTTTGCTCACAGAAAGCAAGTGTGTGAAATAAGGCAGGAGGAATTAGCTCCTGCCCATCACTGCAGCTAAAGGCTTTGGGGAAGGATGGGACCCAGGAGACTAGTATGGTAGGGATGCTGACTGGAGCGGGATAACCCTGGAGGGTGTCTGTCCCTCAGATGCTGTGAAGAACAACTGTTTCTGTCCCACCTTTGCAACTGTGGGCAGAGGACTGCAAGCCAGGAGCAGGTTTGTTTTTGGCAGCTGACATGAGAGATGAGTGATGATCGAGAGAGACATGTGCGGAGTCTAAAATGAGGGAGTGTCCTTGGATGCAGAGGGGATGGTCTTCAACCCCAAGCACAGGGATGTCCTGCTGGGACAGCTCTCACCTGTCTCTTGCTCCTGCCTCACCTCTTTCTTCTACTTCCCAAATGTGCCATCCAAAACCCAGGGCAGGAAGGGAACTTCCTCTGCCCATCTCTGGTTGGCACCACACCTGGAACCTGGAACAATGGTAGAAGAAAGATAACGTGTGTCTGTATGTCTGTGAGTCTGCAGCTGGCACTGCATCCCTTTGCCATGTTCCCCTGCTCCCACTAGATGTCAGGAAGAGGCTGAGTGTGGGTGAGGAGGAAGGCACAGCGGAGAAACGTGCAGCATGAGCTGCTGCCAGAGCCTTGGCCGTGATTTTCTCACCCCTAGCCCCAAAAGCAGCCCCACTCTCAGCCCTGGCCCTTCACAGCAAGTAGGGCTGGACTGCCGTGAGCAATCCATCAGCACAGAAGTGAAGACGGAGACTGGTCCAGTGCATCACTTGTGATGTCGTCCTCTTCCCAAGGTACGCGGGGTCTGTCCTGGGAGATCCTTTCTCCACTCTGACCAGAGAGGTCTTGTTTGCCCTCTTGGGACTGGAGCAGTTGGGGAGTGTCCTCATCCTCCTCTGGCCACTCTGCTGGTCATGGCCTCAGCTCAGAGGTGGGAGATGAGGCAACTTCTTGTCCCAGCACACAGCTGGGACATAATGGTGTCCCATGACCCTTTGCAAAAGCAGACATGGCATCTCACAGCCCCACTGGGACAATGAGTTTCTTTACTAAGTAGCTGGGATCTGGATAGGGGCAGCTCAGAGGGACCTGGTCACATCCACACTGCCACTTTCCCAACCCTGCCCCAAATGTCTACTTGGGCAAGGGAACCCCAGCATCCCCACCATCAGGTGGGACTGTGAGACAGATGTTGGGCTCATCACTGGCTCCCATCAAACCATCCTCTCCTGAGATGCACTTCCCTTCAAGATCCCTTTTGGCAGCTTTTTGGAGCCAGGCTGCTATGGCCTGACTCTGTCTGTGGGGGCACAGAGGAATCAGGGTGGCCGGGAGGGGCTCCTTCCCCATCTCTGAGGGCTCCTGCTATACATCTTCCACCATGAGCCTGTGGAGAGGCCAGATCTGGTCCTGCCTGGCACAGCTGAAGCTGGCAGCTCCAGGGACCTTCAGCCTCTCTGCCCCAGGTTCCATGGCAGCACACGTGGCAGCTTCACCCCCAGGTCAGCAGCCACATCCATGGGGAGGTGGTCCATCTTCGTATAGGCTTTCGAAGGCACTCGGGTTCAAGGAGAGACGAGCTGCCCAGCCACACCGCACAGGAGCTCTGGACCTTCGGCACCACTGTGCTTTGTGCTGCTCAGGTTTGTTTTCTCCCTGTGTTTTTCCATCTCTGTGTGAGCTCCTCCCCTGCACATCCCAACAGTACTCAGTAATGATTTCTGGCCTTTGTGTAACCCTTGTCATCAGAGCTTTTCAAACAAACTTCTCTATCTTTCTCTGGATTTTACAGGCAGGAACTGGGGGCGGGAAGAGGCAACATGTTGTCCAGGGTCACCCGACAAAGTCCCTGGTAGTCAGGGGACCACTCTCCAAATGGGTCCCTCTTCCCCCCTGCATCCAGCCCTCACCTCTGTGGATACTGAGATGTATCCTGCACCTGTGTTTCACATCTCTGGGCAGGTGTAAACCAGCACTGGCATTTCTCCCATCATCCCAAAACGCATTCTCCAGCTTTCCTGACCTCCTTGTCAACAGCACCATTTCCTCCCCTCCTATTCAGCACCTTCAGCTTGAGACATAGGTGACAACTTCCCTCACCTAATAGTGTGGGCAAGCAATTATCTAAAGAGGCAAGTAATTAATAAAACAGGTGTCAGACAGCACCTCGTCTTTCTTTAACAAATGGTGCATTTCCAAATTAATTAGACCAGCTGGTACTTGAGATAGTGGAAAATCAACATGAGATTGTTTGAGCTGAAATCTTCCTCTCTAGCAAGACTGCACTCACACTGGAAGAAGAGTACAGTACATATTAAGGTTAATGAAGGTGGGAAGAAAAGGAAGAAAACCAGCACCTAATTGTTTTCCATCCTTTAGCAATACCAGCTGGTGTAATGAAGAATAGGTTGCATTGTTCCTGCTTTTTTTTTTTTAAAAAAAAAAAAAAAGAAAGCAATGAAGACAGATGTGCCATCTCTTTCAAGAAAACTCACCCACAGGATGTATTCAAAGATGGAAAATGACAAGTGATGAAGAAAACAACTCAAAGCCACTGCTGGAGCTTTCAAGTAGGACCTGCCCATCTCCTTGAAGAAACGGCCCATTGCTTCTTCTGGCGAGGCTGTACCTGGTGTGAAATCAGTCTCTGTCCTGTACAGAGCAGAGCAGGGTGATTGCAGACATGCACTGAAGACAACCCAGAGCAGAGATCAAGTAGCATTTTGGGGGTCCCTCACTAGCACGTCCCCAAGTTGTGCTGTGCAGAGGCGCCGTGCAAAGCCAAACACTGATTCAAGTAGGAGCAGGAAACCTTGGAAGATCCAACAGGTAGAGCTGTCTCAGTGTGACCAGGGGTCATTTAGACCTTTAGGAAACAGATTTACTGTGATGGACTCTTCCTATGGGCTTTATAAAACCCATTTGGGCCCATCACACCAATGATGCTGCCAAGCTGCAGCTGGGGAGCCCTGGATTTGGGGCAGCTGCACAGGGCTGCCTCCCAGCTCTCCCACACTGCCTGATCCAGGACTAGCTTTCAGCCCCTAGGAAGCACCTGGAGGAAGAATTAATCCCACGCAGTGTGTGACTGTCCCCAGTCTCACGACAGTTGATTTCTCCCTGTTGTTTTCTGGTTTCACAAAACTGTTTCAGCCCAGGCAAAATATTTACAGGACCGATTAAACATTGAGGAAATGAGAAACGTCTTAAAAGCGTGTAACTTATATAAATACAGCATTATTAAAATAAAATGTGACTTTTAGCAAGGATAGCTCTATCAGCTGTGCTGTGTTTACCTTAATTGTTTTCCTCCATTAATTACAGTTTGAGAGGGGGGCTTGTGCAAATTGAAATAAATTAGTCGAATTTGTTTAGAGTTTTGTGTGGCTGGCTTATGGGGATTGCAATTAAGCCAGTATGTTTGTGGTATTAAATTACATTGCCTAGATCTGTTCCTCCCTTTTCAAGCTCTAGGAACGTGAAAAGACAGGTGTCAGTGACAATTAGAAGGTAAGCAGGCAGCATGAGCAATGGTTATTTAGCTTATCTGCCTCAAGAATTCCACTTCTTGCAAGTATTAAGGCGCTCATCCCTTAATAAATGCAGCCCAGCTTTGTGCAATGAAAGATAAAGGGGAGATGGTGGAGTGGAGACCAGGGCGCATCTCAGCTCTGCCCTGGCAGTGGAAACAGCGATGTGGGTGGGAGTTTAGTCTGATTCTCCAGGAAAATTAGGCTTTGTGACTCAGCAACCTTGCGTGCGTCCTTGCTGGTTCCCACTAGCAGCTGCCCAGTACCACCCACATTTGACACAGGGGAAGAAGCTTCCAGATATATTGAGGTCCTGACAAGGTCTGTGAAAATAGGCAATGAAACATAAGAGAAGAAGAGAAGAGAGGAGAAGAAGAAAAGAGAATTACATCTGCCAATGGGGAGAAGGTGGTGCTCATGCCTTATTAGAGACCAGAGAATCTACACCACAATCTTTTTCCAGATAAGTATTCAAGAGAAAACCTGGCTTCACTGGTGCTGTGCATGAGCCAGTCTGCTCTGCTCTCATACCAAACGAGCCAGAGGAGTGGGCTGTGTGGAAATTTGGCCCAAGACCCTTTTGCCTCATGGAGAAGCACAGCCAAATTTCGGGAGGGACTTCCACACGAAATAAGGAGAAAAATGCAGTTTCCTCCCTAGAGAAAAAAGAATTTTTGGATGAGAAAGAAGAGAAAAAAATCCAAATTTCAGTCTTCGGAGCTGCACTGCCCACCCAAGATGTCTCCTGGAGGATGATGCTTGCAGCGCTGGCTGGGGCAATGGCTCCAGGCAGGAGGTGAGGAGGGTGCACCAGAGCTATGGGGGTATGCGGAGACCCAGGGAACCTGCTATTCAGAGACATGGCCAGGGTGTAAGGCACTTGATTCCCTCTTTTCTGCCTTGTGGCTCATTTATCAAACCACAGAGGGTTCAAAACCCAGCTCCTGTCACTTTTCTGCAAATCCTTGTCCCTCCCCTGCTGCCCTGAACCACCCTCAGTCCAGCAGACTTGTTGCTGGCTGTATGTAACTAGTAAAAAAACCATTCTTGTGCCCCAAGAGAAGCAGATTCCTGTAGGAAGCCCTCATTGGCATTGCTGTGCAGAACAGCCCTATACCATCCTCACCTCCTCCCGCTGCTCTGGACACTGCTGGGAGGGCAGAAGGATGGCAGCCTCCTCTGGGACAGCAAATATGGGGTGGGCAGGGATGCCCCGGACAAGCAGTGTCTGGCAGTTGTGAACTTCTTCATCTGGCCATTGCCTGTGACCGAATGATATATGGAGTGGCTGGGCTGCAATAGGATTTCTACCCAGAATATTGGCTGGATGATAAAGGAGTCTGTCTGCAGTGATAATTGCACCATAAATAGCACTGGGTTCGGCAGTGACGAGTGAGGCATTAAAACTTCTCACCCTTTGGATTCCTCCCACTTCCTTCCATCTTCCTGACTGCTAACAAGCTGGAAGAATAGCTCTTTGGTTTTCACCAGCCACAAGAGGTTTATTGCGTTCAGATGCAGCTGGGCACCTTCCTCTCCATAAATCTTCATAGTGAAAAAAGAGACGGGGAAAAAAACCCCAAAAAACCAGCTAAATAGGGTGATTACTGAAAAGCAGCAGGTAAGGCTGTGTCGTGGAGCTGCATCTGTCCCTCTTCATTCTCTCTGCTGTAAGGACACCACCATCCTGCTCCCTCCTCCAGACTTTCCCTGGCTCTTCTGGTGCTCTCGTGGGGGTAACCATGCGCTTTACTCCACTGATGGAAACCGAAAACCTGCCAGCTAGCCCCAAACACTGAAAAATTAGGAGCTCAAACTGGGCAGTGCTGTAAATGTCAAGACTGGAAAGGCATATAATTAATATGAAGAGATTGGAAGCCTTCTCTGGCTTCTTCCTTTTTGAGCATGCAGAAAGCATGTGGACCCTTGTCTTTTCTTCCCAAAGAAAAGCTGGGAAATGGATCTGACTCCAGTGGCACATTAACCTGCTCTTGAACTCCAAAAGATACCTTAAAAACAGGAGTTTTAACCTTAAAAACTCTTTCATTAGGGTTTCTCACGTCACACTGAAATCCACCTGAATTCTGTTCTCTGGGCAGATTTATTCACTCTTCATGACCAACCACCAGGTACTTGGGGAGTGTGGTATACATTGAAAACATACCCAGGACTGAATGGGAGCATCTCCTCATCAAATTTTATTCATAGGTCAGTGAATTGCTGCAGCAGCTCTTCTTTTTCTTATATGCAGTGCCCTGTTTTGCTGAAAATAGCTAAAAAAAAAAAATGAACCGCATAGTGCAAATCCTCTTTACAGCCCTTGCAAATTCCTGGCCAAAAATTAAACCTGAAGAAGTCTGGCTTGATGTACCTCAAATGCTGGGAAAAATTTCATTCTTGCGTCTTAGGTCCCAGCTCAGACTGAAGGGCTATAACATCCCACGGTGAACAGCCCTGAGTGAAGGGAAATGCTCTGTCCTGCTCCCAGCGGGTTGGAAAACTTATTTATTTCACAGAGACAGGATGTGACCTGTCTGCTTCTGGGAAATGGCTTGAGCTGTCCTCATCCCTCTGGCCAGCTCTGCCGCAAGGTCACAGCCCCTTGGCCGGTGCCCCTGGCTGCACATTCTGCAGCACAGAGATGCCATGGACGGTGCGGCTGGAGCGGGTTTTCCCAGCAAGGGATGCAGGCGGTGCCGTTAGGCTGATGCACACTCCTGGCTTTAGCTGGCATGTGCTGTCAGAGCTCTTGAGCAGTGGGATGAAAATCTGCGCTGGCGGAGCATCCTCTGCTGACAGTCACCCCCAGCACCACTGTCAGGATACCGCTCCCCGCTCTGCCCATCGCAGGCTCCTTTGGAGCAGAGATCCCTGGGGATCCTGCCGGAGCTGGTTACCAGGCTGTCTCTATCACCACTCCTGACATCACTCAGACACACTGTTATCAGTATTGGTTTTCTAGGAAGATGATTACATTTATTTTATTTTTTAGAATTTTGAAAGATTGAGAACAGGGAAAATTGTTTTCCTTCCCGGGTATTTTATCAAGCTTGCATGAATAACTGCAGTAGGGAGAAGGCAAGTTTTATTCTGAAATGGGAAAAAGGATGCTTAGAAAGTAATTTTTAAAGGCATTGAATAAAGCTGGGGGAAATCCATCCCCAGCGCTCATGTTGCATCAGTACCCTTCTCATGGACGGCCGGGCAGCTCTGTGTGTCACACTGACACGTAAGAAGAGCAGTTCTCTCCTTTCTGTGTGCATTTCAATGAAGGCTGCTAAGCAGGCACAAGCTTTTCAGCTCCTATATAAATCCATAAGCTCCCCCAAACCTTCCTCTTCTGCACACGCAACAAATCCAAAGGCCAAATATAGAGCATGATTTTTCTTCCTTTTATTTTTTTACCATTCTAGAGTGTTTGAAGAAAAACTATTTACCCTGTTTAAGCTTAGGATTTGCAAGTTTAAAGCTTTCACAGTTCCAGGTGCACCCAAAAAGATAAGGGAGCTAGGAGGTGCACTGCTGTGCTTAAAAATAAATAAATAAGGTGAGATTAATTCAAAGCTATTTCCTAATTCTCAGTGTTTCTCTATTATCTACTGCTGTTATTATATTTACCTCCTTTAAGCTGACATGGAATAGCATGAAACCCTCAAAACTACAAAAGCGATGACCATCCTTCGGCTCGACGTTTTCTTCTTGTTTTTCTTCCTTTTTCTCTTTGTGATGCAGCAGCAGAAGCGAGAGCAGAGATTTCGCAGCTCGGTGGGCGGGAGGTCCCCGTTAATGAACACCACAGCAGAGGAGCGGGCGAGTGGGAAGGGCAGGAGGGAGGCAGTTTGGGGAGGTGTAACAACAATTTGATGAAGCTGGACACCTCAAAACTTGGGACCAGGGAGGCAATGACTGTGCAGAAGAGAGTGGTGTGTTCCCCTGCACCAGCTGCTGCAATGGGGCTGCTCCTCTGCCCATGCCGAAAGCTGCGGCACAGGCAGTGCGGCACGAGATGTGCTGAGCACCAGATCCCCCTTGGAGGTTGTTACTGGGATTCCTGGCAGGAGATGAAAACCTGACTTGATAAACCAGATCTCAGTGTATACTTGGCTGGACACAGGGTGAGGGAAAGAACCAACCCAGGCTTTAAAAATATAATGAGATGGAAGAAACAGCTTGGAAGTTGAGGGATCTGTGCTGTGCATGACTCAGTGGAAAGAGACGAGTCAGGGCTTTGTGGGACAAGCTTTGGGAGAGGGAGGCCAGGGCCAAGATGAGATTAATTAAAAAGAAAGAGCTGCCCAGACATGGCTATTCTTGGCTATTCTATTAGAAGGGAGATTACTGCTTATGGTTTCTCAAAATGAGCTTTGAGGCAATTAAACAGGCTGTAACAATGGGTCCCCTCCCTGCTCAGAGGCGCTGCTTCATTCAGCACATCTGGCACAGGGGTGGATTTATGAGGATGTATGCTCCAGGTATGGAGAACCATGATATCCTCATGGGAGCTGTGCTGTCCCCCCATCAATGAGAAACTGCCTCCCCCAAGCTCTGTGCCCTGCTTCTGCTGGCCTGTGCCCTGGCAGTGGCTCTGCTTGTACCAGCTGAACAGGCAGCTCTGCCTCCTTCTGCCTGCTCCAGGCTGCACTGGGAAGTCCTGTCCATGCGAGGGTGGTGAGGTGAGGAGCTGGCACACAGCATCCTGCCACTGGAAGCCCGGATCACTGCTGAAGACATAAGGCTGCTGCACCCACACACCTGCACTTGGGTGGGCATAGCGAATACAGCCAATTCTTGGCAAAAAAGAAAAAAAAAAACCACCAAAACTAAACAACAACAACAAAACAACCAGGCCCACACAATATTTCTGTAGCTGTAACAGATGAAATCTGTGGTTTGGAGCTGAAATAAGCTGTCGATGTTTGTCTCTGGGAGTTAAAGATTTATGGAAATGGTAGCTGGGTTTTAGTCCAGGTCAAGAAAAACATCCCTTCTGAAAGTTTTTTTTTCCTTGCCTTTATTTTTGAAATTTGTTCACTGCATTTTATCTTGTCAGATTTCTCTCTCTCCAAAGCTCAATACCACCCACAGCACTGAGTGCTGCTGATCTCTGGCTCTCAGTCAAATTCTCTTCCCTTCAGGGAGATGGAAACTAATCAATGAGGTATATTAAACAATATGAAAACCGCAATGATTTAACATTTCCCATGAAGGTCAGAGTCCCCCGGCAGCTCCACAGTAACACTGAGCTGAAGGTGGCACTGGGAGACGACATATCTCAGAGATAAGCTCTCATTCCTCTGTTTTCTGCAGGAAATGTTTTCTTACATGAATGGAAAGATCCTGCTGATGAGCAAGCTCAGGCTGGCCAGGCTCCTGAGCTTGTGCTAGACCAAGATTAGTTTTTCCAGGTGCTCATGGGGAGACTGGGATGTCTCAACCATGGGTTTGCAGCTGTGAGTTCACAGGGGACAACAATGTGGCACATGGTTGCTTCAGTGCCTTTGCCCTGCCTGAGAGTCTCTGGAGTTTTGCTGGGAACAGGGTGACACTTTTGGGTGGCCCCAGGGATGATCAGCAAAGACTTTGGGATCCTTGAGTTGACTAAGTGTAACTCATCTGTGTAAGAGCCCTCTACCTCCAGATGCCTGAGGCTGGGGGGGGAAAGCTCATTGGATTTTTGAACCCAGATTTAACCTTGGGTTCAGGTCTTGATTTGGCACCTTACCTTCCTTCCTATGGGCGAGAGGCACTGGGATGGAAGGAGGGCTCTCAGGACACACTGCTCAAGAGAGGGTGCAGAATGCAGCCCAGCCCATGGGATCAGGTGTACCTATTGATCATAGAAAAAAAGAATAGAAATATAAATTCTGAAGTTATGTCTACATCTCCATTGTTTTTCTCTCTACAATTCATGGTCCTGTTTCTGCGTCAGCAATGAGAATTTTAAAGAATCCCCAGATGGAGATTAAATTTCTGGTTTGGCACTTATTTTTTTGAGCAATACTGAAAGTCACTTGTCACTGGGGTCAGGACTTCTGCCTCTGTATAAGGAGGATGATGGCACTTAACTTTCACTTCTACAGCTATTAATATGAAGTGGTTGATAGTGTTTAAGCACCAGTGTCAGCTAAGAGACTTCCCTAAGCGAGTCGCGTAATCAGTGGATCCTTGTTTCTGTTCTAATAGCAAACCTGGTTAAAATCTAACTCATTTCGAGCATCACTGGCAGGGCTGAAAAGATGCAGATGCAGTGGTTCAATCTAGAGTGCTCTAGATTATTTTGCATTTAAGTTTGAACAAGGGTTTGTTAAATAAACCTCATAGCAATTAGCATCAGTGAGAGAAAGAGAGGAGCGGAAAGGCCCTTGAACAATGTCAAGCTGCAGCAATGCAGAGGCCAGTGGATGGAAGCTCAAGGAGCCAGGATGCTTTGGAGACTGCTGTGAGCCATTGCATTTTGCATTCCAATTATTTTTCTCAAGTGCATAGTTAACTGACAGTAGTTGGTCCCCATTGAGTTTCTTGACAAGCAATTTATTGTTAGAAAGGATGAAAATCAGCAGGTGCTAATTCCATCACAACCTCCTTTCTCATCCCAAATCCTCCCATCTTCTTCATTTGCTCCTCTTAATAAGATTTAGTATGTTGCTACTGCACCTGGTTGCACACCACGGTTATGAATTTAATGTGTAAAGTTAAATGTAAACAGGATTAAAAAAACTCAGTAATTATAAAACACTTGAAAGCATTCTCCCTCCCCCACTTTATTTGCAGATTCTTCATTCTGCCTGTCTTGTACATCCAGCTATTGCAATAATTTCTTGGGGGTAGTTTAAGTCACTCCAGACATTCCAGCCAAAAAGGAGCATTAATATCTTCAGTAAAAGTGGCAGGAGAAAATGGCAAGTGTTTGCCTTTATTCAATGGGAATGGGAGAAGGAGTGAAAGCAGGCTTCGTTAATCTACATTCAAAAATGTCAGGTGAAGTTTTGTCTCCTTAGAACCAAGGACAAATATTTCTTAATAATTCTGTGACTTCAGAAAAAGACAAACCCCACACATTTAAGTGCTTTTACCTGAGCAGAATTTGACTGTCAACCTGCACTCCTCGATAACGTGCTGTTGTAATGTGGGAATTTTTCTTTTGAAGGCTTTCAGATTCAGCAGAGATATTTAATGGTTCATCTCATTTGGAGCAATACCAGTTTTGGTGAATGAAAGTATTGGGAGGATCATCCCCTTAGATCCCTCCCCAGCATCTGGCGATAAAGATAGATTTTCCATTGGGTGCTCTGATCCTCCTTAGTGCTGCTAAACAATGGTAACTGAAATATTGTACACTGGTGGAAACATCTGTCATCAGACTATCACAGCCTGTGAAGGCAACTCAAGTTGTTTGACCCACTGACCTCCTGTGGGAATGGTGGTTTCTGAAGACAACACACTTTCTTCTTCAGTTTCTGTCAGAAGAAAAGAGAGATTTAGAAACAACACAATTAGATGGAATTGGGGGGATATTAAGGAAAATCCAGATCCACCTTTGGGCTGCAGAAGTTAACAGGGATGCTGCTTAAGGATGCTCCTTAGTGGATGCAGAAAATTCATTTTGACAGCGGGCTGGAGCAGAAGGTTGATTCACTGTGTGTGCTCACACTGGCCAAAGCACCCTGCAGAGCCTGCCCTGCACTCCTGCTGCACACAGGGCTCTGGTATTTTGGGGTTTGTGTAGCTGTATTTCAAAGCCTTCTAGGACAAGCAAGAAGAGCTTCAAGCTTGCTTTAACAATACAGGTAAGTGACAAGAACTCAAAGTTCTGGCTGGTGGGAGGAACAGCTCTGTTTGAAGGTGCCCGGTGGCTGCTGCCAGATCAGCACTGGGTGCAGCATCCCCTGGGATGCTCCAGCAGCAGCTCCCACCCTGCCACCACCTCCCATCACCTTAGCACACGTCCACCAGCCACCGCAGCAGCCATGGGCTGGCTTGCAGGAAAGCAAGGAGCTGGCTCAGCCAAGCCAAGAGCTGCTGAAAGGCACAGCATAGCAGCATCACCGTTTCGTTTTCTAATTTGTCTGAAATCTCAGCGGGCTGACACCTTCTAATTTGCTGTTTGTTGCTGCTCTCCTAGAAGTCCAGCTGATCGCTCTGTTGGTGCCAGCAGATCAATCTCACAGAAACAGACTTATTTTTCTTCTAGTCTTGAAGAGGTTAGTTTTCCAAATGTCTGTGCTTACCTGCTGAGCTGAGCAAGATTGCTCTCTCTTGTCCGTGCTGCTCTCACATGCTGCCAAGCACAGGCTCAGCCTAGGGCAGGGCTGGAAGAGAGTCTTGAGCCTGGCCCAAAGGTTCAATTTTTATATATGTGGTGGTACTGCTGGGAGAGCAGCAAGGGAGAAGCACACACACAAAAAAGTCCATTGTGCTATTTTCAATGCCATTAGCTTTGTAGTTGTATTACATTGAGTTTGGCTGGCCAAGATGTGGTGTGAGAGGGACACAGGATGGGCTTACCCAGAGCATCCAGGGAAGAACACATTGCAGCCCAGCACTGCAGTGGTGGCACTATCCTACCTCTCACCCTGGGGGAACTTTTAGGACCTTCAAATCTAAAGCCTTGCAAAATCCAACTCCCTGGGAGTATGTGCATATTGCAGCCTGTGCATACCTTGCAAAAGGAACTCATCTGCCAAAATCCAGCTCTGCCACTGTCCCTCTCACTGAGCACAAGCCACATACTACCATTCTCTTTTCCACTGCTGCAGTTCCATACTGGACAGCTGGAGCACTTGTAGCACCCTGCTCTGTCCTTGGGGAGCAGGAGCTGCTCCAGCTGCATGCATTCGTGATGTCTGGTGGCACCTCTGTAGGGCACAGAATGCATTTGCCATGTAAGGTGTCATCTGGCCTTTGTGGGAACATCTGTTGGAGAGAACCAAGTGACCTTCTGCAGCCCAGTCACCTGCCAGAAAAGGGCTCAAATGCTGCAAGAGGCAGTGGGAGGTGGGCAGGGAGCAGCCCCTGCTCATCCCCTTCCTTTTCTCAGCATCCACACCAACTCCAGTGTATTACTAATTCAGCAAAGCTTTGCTTCTTTTATCTTAAGAACAGTTAGGGAAGAAATATCCTGGAAACCCAAGAAAAAAATTCTCATAAAGGAAGAGCACTTAATTTAGTACTATTTTAAAAACAAGTCATTATTTCCTCAACATCAGAATTTGCTGAAAGCACTCCAAGTTCTGTTTCGCGAATGCCGTAGAACAAAATAATTGTGCAATTAGTAATGCATCTCACACTTTGTGAAATGAAAGATTTTTTTTTACTTTCAACAAGTACAAAATGTAACATTTTGCTTTTCCATGGTGGGAAAGCGCTGGTCATTCCTTCCCCCTCCTCCCTATTTTAAGTGCATTGCAGTATGTAATTAATAAAGATAATAATAGATATCCTCCACGAAGCAGGAGGAGAGAGATGTGAATGGCACAGGCACAAAGTGGATAGCTTGGGATTGCCAGAGCAGCCAGCAGCTTCCAAATATTAATTATAGCTCTCTGAGGAGGAGCTGTGTCCTCTCCAGCCCTTTCCAACCCACCGCTCCCAGGCATTGCCAAAGTGGGGCCATTCCCCCAGGGTCAACCAGCAGAGCCGTGGCCAAGCTGGGATGGGAGTCCAGCTGCTGTCAGCTCAGGGCTTGTGCACACAGCCATAAGCTCCTAATCGCATGAGAAGGATGCTGTTAATTCAGTGACTGGAGTGATGTTTCTGTATCCCTAGCGTCCCTGTGCTCAGCACTCACAAGGGACTACTAGCCCAAGCACATTAACAAATGCCCCCTCGACGCTGGCCTTGCCCATGGGAAAGGCTCTGCCATAACTTGCCTCTCCTGTAGTTAGGGAGACAAACAAAACTGTTGCCTGGGCAATAGCATCCTCCCACCCTGCTAGATAAACAGCTTTCCCCTTTTCTTCAGCTTGCAGCACACTGAACCTGCTGCTGTGATGGGAAGCACTACAAAACCCTTTTTTTTTTAAAAAAAGATCCTCCCTGGCAGCATCCCTCTCTCCCAGCTGCTGAACCACTGTGGGATGGGAGAGGCAGTGGGATGGCTGGGGAAATTGTGGTGTGGACATCCATGCATGTGGGATGCAGGAGCATCACCTGGCAGAGCTATGCCTCGATGAGAGCACGCCACCACCACTGCCCAAACCCCGTGAGCGATGAGGGTCCAGGGGCACTATGAGCAGCAGTGGGCAGGAGAGCAAGGCAGGGCAGGAGCTGGGCACACCTGTGTACGAGCTGCACCGGCATAGAGAGGCGCAAGCTCCCACGCAGACCCCACACCAAGGGTTGTGCTCCTACCAGGGAAGCGAGTCCAAGCACAGTGCCTGCTGGTCTCAGCCCTCCATCATTCCTGGTGCAGGTCCAGACATGTTGACCTTTAGCTACAGATCAGTGCTCTGCAAGAAAATTGACTTAATTATACATCTTTAAATCGCCTACCATACCCAGTCCAACTCTGAGAAGGCCAGTGGGAATTTAATTCTGGAGATGCATCTCTGTCTTATGGGTTCCTGAGGCATCTCTGGAGCCATCCTTCATCCCTCTCTCTTGCACCCTCAGGCTCCGCTGAGCCTGGATGCTCCGTCAGCTGTTTCCGGCGTGCTGGTGGTGTTTCGGAGGCAGGTCAGGGAGGGCAGCCTGGCAGGGGTGTCAGCAGGGGCTTTGTGGTGCATGCTAATGAAATGGGACCTAGCAGAAAATGGAGCCAGTAGGAATGGGCAAGTGGGAGCCAAGAGCAGCTTATCACTCCTCCACAGAAAGGGACTCTTGCAGAGACAGGGGCTGCTACATAAGTAAATAAGGCAAACATCAAACACCTCTACTTCCTGCAGTCCCTGGCCTGTGTGCCTGCCCAGGGCTTCCAGTTGTGTTTCTCCCTCAGCAGCTGATTAACAGAACGGCTGCTCTGATGTAGGATGCTACAGGCAGACGGCAGTGGCTGGGGGTGCTGAGATTGCTTTTTGCCCAAAACTGAATTGCCTTGGAAATTAAATGCTGCTGGAGTCACAGAAGAACCAGAATCCTGGAGGCAGAAGCATGGCCTATCGATGTGATAAAAGGCCCATGAACTATTTTTCCCTGATAAGAAAAGATTTGTGCCGAGAGAGGGCTGGAGGTCAGGAGACCTGAGGTGCTTGGACCATGCTGGGTTTGAAGCCAAAGGCAATGACAGTGTAGGACATGGTGTAACTGGTGCTGAGCATCCCCTTGTGCCTGCTAATGTGGACTGCCAAGTAACTGCTGAAATCACAAAGCCAGAACAAAATCTCTCCCTAAAATGGTCCTTTTTTGGCATAGGGAGGGTCCAGGCCACCCAGTGACAGCCACCAAGCAGTCAGGGACACTCCTGGCTTGGTCCTCTCTGGGTGAGCTGCTGCTGCAGGGCAGTTTGCTGGGGAGCACTGGGAATGGGGGTCACAAATAGGGTGCAAGGGCATGGGATTAGACGGCAAGGGGGGAGTGCTCTGTGCTGCCCTGTGTGGGCTCCTCTCCTGGGCTTTGTCCCCAGTGCAACGCTGGTGGTTGGGACCACCCCTCCTAACTCTTGTGCTGGGCAAAAGCCAAGCTGCATCACACAGTCTCCTGGTTTGGTCTTGTCTTCTAGGAAACTTTTGTTGGCTCCACAGATTTTGTTTCAGGCCTGATGTGAAGCTTCACTGCAATCCAATCAAACCAATAGTCCCTGAGTGGCCATTCCTTTTCTGGAAAACCCACTTCCAGTGGTGTTATCACTTCAGCAGACTCAGAGGAGAAACCTTATGAGGCACCTGAGGATTTTCATGCTAATGAGTGCCAGTACATAATCAGTTCCTCACCACCTGTGTTTCACCTGCCTGTGCACAAAATCAGTGATTTCTCTTGTAAGGACTCCTTCATTTCCTATCTTTTACCATCCTGGAAGTACCAGATAATAAAGAAGTGGAAAGAAAAAAGAAAGATTTTTGCCCCAGATTAAGAGATAAGTCATAAAAACAACAGAAATACTTTATGCCTTTCTTCCAAGGGGTTTGTGCTACTTCTGAGATGAACCATAAGAGAATGGGAATGAAGACCATAATCTCCATTGTACAACTGACCAGAAATACCAGGTGATTGAGAGCTCAGAAAACCTGTTCAAGGTTTCAGAAGGAGCTGGAAGGACCAAGGTATCTTGAGAGGTTCCCACCTGATTACAGAAAAGTTGAACACCTGGTTAGTGCATCTCCTTCCCGCAGCCAAGCTTCAGCAGTGATAAAATCCACCTGTTTCTCCTCATCCATAAAAAACCCCAAACCTTTTCTCCAGAAAGACAATCCTAGCAGTGGTTGTTATCAATGGGTAATAACGGGGATGAATTTAACCTGATGATAAATTTATGTCTAAGATGGTTTCCCAGAAGGTTTGCAGAGGAGTAGGCAACCTGCTCCATGGTCTTGCTTGATATCTACCTGCTTGCTGTTATCCAGAACATTTTGCCTCTTCAGATCAGCAACAACAACAAAAACAGTCACAGAACTGTACTTGGAGGGTAAATACTATTCTGAGTGACTCTGTGTAACAATGCATGCCTAGTGCTGCCTGGTTGGACTGACCTTCATTGCACCTCCCTCCCCATGCCATCTCCTCCAAAGCAAGCTGAGCTTATCAGTCTCCTTCTAATGATGCTCATTCTCTCCTCAGTTTCTGGAAGGAGAGTAAAAACAGAGGGCCATCTTTTGTCTTTCAGTCTCTTTAAGTCTTGATGCTCCTATTTCTTTCCTTTCCTTGCCTCCTCTCCTACCCCTGCATGCCATCACCCTTTGATGAGCCGCACTTATTAAAGACTGAAGGGGATTTGTCACGTGTCGCTTTTAAAGGTCCAGGGGCAGGAAGCTTTAATTGCTGGATTTTTCACAGAGGGTGTTAAAATTTATTAAAGTCAGTTTCTCTGATTTCCCTTTAATGAGATGACGACTGTGTGTAGGAGATAACATTAGGTTCAGTTGGTGGGAAACTCAGAGAGAGGTTTTAAGTAGTCAGATCAAGAAAGAAAAAAAAGAAACCCAAACCTGTGCTAGATCTCACGTCTTAAGGACTGTATTTGCAACTTAATTTAAAGGTAAGAAAGAGGGATCATTCTTCAAACATTATAGCATAGCCAGTGATCTCCTTTTTAAAGGGCTTTCCTTGGGTGGGCTTTAAGGGTTGTTTGATTTTCAAGGCACTTTTGGCATTTCAGCAACTGTTTCTCCAGGAGCATGGCCACCCCTGTGAAAACAAAGACGGGATGAACAACTACTTGGGGTTCACCCATCCCTTGAGGAAATGCATTAAATGCTCCTGCTTGTGCTCTGTTTTACCCAGGTGTTGGATACTCCCCCTGGCAGCACCAAGATATTGGAGGGAGCAGTGGGTCAAAAGCCCATG
The DNA here is from genome assembly GCF_963082525.1 of Nesoenas mayeri. NCBI lineage: Eukaryota > Metazoa > Chordata > Aves > Columbiformes > Columbidae > Nesoenas > Nesoenas mayeri. The sequence goes on from NC_137556.1 coordinate 6,166,577, forward strand.
TTCACAAGTCCTAGCAGCACAAGCTGGTGCCCCCCAAATATATGTAACCCCACTGACAGTGCATAACCAGCTGGAAGTGGGACAACAGGAGTATAGGTGAAAAGAAAAGCCCTTTCAAATCAGGACAGCCTGAGAATATTGAAGCCATCAAGAAAAAAAGCCTGAACATTTTTCCTTCGCCACCCTGGCTGCTCTCCTCCCTCAGCTTCATTTTCCCCCTCCTTCTTTTACTTGGTGCTACCTTCACACTGGATTTTGTTGCCCTACTTTTGTCCAGCCTCCTCCTAGACATAAGATAAACGCTCTTTTCAATTAACAAGACTTGATTGCTGAAAGCAATAGGAGGCAGTTCATTTAGAGCCAGCAAATTAATTGAAACCTAAATGTACATAGTCAGTGTATTGCTGGGAGAGCAATTATCCCAATCGTTTGGCCCTTGCCACGTCTGCGGCACCATGGCTGAGCTGTGTGAGCAGGAGGAGCTTGTGTTGCTGCCATCGCTTCTGAAGTTCCTCTCTCAGCTGCTTTTAGCCCACTTTCATCTCAAAAGAGAAAGCTCTCTATGGCTGTTACTGTAAATTAGAATGAGAGGATGTGTCCTGGGATTTTTGGCACTGATGAGACCCAAAGTTCCTTTCTAAACAAGTGGCCAGACCTGATGAGATCTTCCTTACCCTCCGCCTCCTCAGGGAGGGCTTTTGCTGCTGTGTGAATACAGAATCACCAGCCATTGGGATCTCCTGCTTTTACAGAGCTAACCAGAAAAGCTCTTTACAGACACATGGTGGGATCTGGGACCTCGGCATTTTTTTTTTCTTTTTTCCCTAAAATATATTTACACTTGATAGAGAGGAGGAAGGCAGAGAACTCAGCCAGTGAAAGAAATATCCCATCATAAGAAATATCTTCCACAGCTTTTAAGGCCCAAATGCTTTTGGCCCTGCTGTTGCCCAGCAGTCACTGATTGCCAAGAGAACACTGTGGCTTCTGTACCACCAGGTCCCTCATGAAATGGGCTTGTCCCCTTGCATCACCCGGAGGGACACACCTCCCCATCCATATAGCGTCAGGGAAAAACCTCAAGATATCCTCTCTGCTAAAATGGGTGGAAATGGCAAAATCCCAGAAATTGTCCAAACACTGACCTGAGCTGTTGAGGAGCACTCAGGTCACCAAAGTCTTCCAGAGTAACCTGCACTTTGCACATCTCCTTCATTGCCCACGGCAAAGGACTACTCAGGGCTTCATGACCATGGCAAGGGGTCCATTTGGGATGGACAGCACCTGGACCCTTGGAAAGTCAGATATGAGCAGCAAGGAGGCATCACTTTACTCCATGGAGTCATTCCCATCCTCCTTGCTGTCACCTCACAGCTCTTCAGAAAGTCCTCACTAAAAACCTACTGCTCCACAATTTACATATCAGGGCACTGTAGGAAACAACCCACTCTTTAACACACAGTCAACCTGCAAGTGGTAAAAAGGAGTAATTATGAGCCAGTCTCTACCAGAGAGATGATAAGCCCACCAAACAAAATCATGTTTTCCCTGCTACACCTTACTGCTTCTGAGCCAACTGGCACAAAGATGCTGCTGCTTTATTCCTATACAAATCATGCTTTTAAGCCTTCCCTCCCTGTCTCCTTGCCAAGCGTAGGAGGACTCCCACGTGTCGGCTCAGTAGTATTTCCGAGGCAGGCTGTTCTCAGCGCAGCACTTCTCAAAGCCAGCAAACCTGGTGCTCGTACGCATTTTCTCTCACCTTTGAGAGATGCTGACGGAGGCTGGAGCGATGCCCCAGTTATATAGCCAGTACCTCTGAAGGGAGCCAGCACGTTCGCAGGGAGCAGCCGAAGCTTATTAAATCAGCAAAGTAACACCTACGGAGCGTCGCGGTGCTTCCCGCTCCCTGGGCAGGGTGCTCACAGCCTTGCTGCGCCTTGTAAACCAGCTGGTTGGGGATGAGCTCCATCACAGCTCATTATGGGGTACTCATTATGCACCAGCTTCTGGTTTATCATCCTCCCCTCTCTCACTTTCTCCAGTCTACCAGCTCAATGTATTCTTGGCCTCTTCTCTATCGTGCTTTCCTGCCTGTTTAAAGTCCAGGACATTTCCCAGGCAGGTTGAAAAAGTTTTTGGAGAGAGAATTTGCAGCTGACTAGCCCAGGGAAGGGAGATTCCTCTTGCCCTTGGCAACTCCATGGCCCAGTAACCTCATGAGTAGGATTACAAACCCCTGGGACACCACAGAGAGGACATTTCATAGATAGAGGCTGTTCAGCTGACAGTGGCCACCGCACTACTGGTAGGCAGAAACAAAAATGAGGCTGGACTGGAAAGGATTTCCTGCACCATTGAATTCCCAGTTATGCCATTTTCTGGTCAGCTTTCTCAATGTTGGCTGGCCAGGATTGTGCATAACATTTTTGATATCACCAAAGATTTCTCCCAGCTGGAGTTCTCTTGCTGTGACCTTTGAATATGTGGGTTTGATTATTTTTTTTCTCTTTCATTTTTTTTTTTTAATGGCTGTAGAATGTTTTTTCCATTGGTGGCAAAAACTGCAGCTATCAGCACGTGTACAGAGATCTTCATCTGCTCTTTTCAGCACTAGGTAGTCTTGCAGTCAGCCCCTCAATCATGACATTGAACCACTGCCTTTCATCCTGTCTTTCTACCTCCTAAATTTGAAGTCTTTCAATTCATCATGTGAATTAACTGTGGTTCCAAGATAAATCCTTCAGATAATCTATATATGTACCTTTCCTTCCACCCAGTTATGCTTTGCAGTACAACTCATTATGTTCTCTTTAGATGTCTCACTTTGACAACTCTTCTTTTATAGTCCTCATTTTAGCTAATGAGCTTCCCCGCAAAATCAAATGGTTTTGTGAAGACAATTTACTTTAGACCTACCACACCTTCCTCACTTAAAAATACAAGCACCTTCAGGAGCAAAACAGACAAATAAACCAAATCAGAGCAGTCTGCCATGATCTATCTTTGGGAAAGCAAACAGGCCTTTTTCTCTTGTTTGCAGACTGCTTGTGAAAGTTTGGTTAGTTGTTCCTGGCTTGGAGATAGGCTATGTTTGCTCTTCCTGGCACATAACACTACCTGGTACACTATAGTTACCAAAAAGTATTTCCTAGCCTGAAAAGTAGTTGGCTTTGCTCACTTGAGGGCATGCATTTCTGAGTCTTGCCCTGTGCTCAGCATAAAGACTCCTTTGCTGTGCCCTGATTCCCTCTTACTGTTCACATAATTCCCCCTCTTTGCACCAGTCTCCTATGAAGCCACAGACACATTATTCAGCAGTTTTCAGCATCTCTCTTGACCCTTTTTAATCTCCATCCCGTTTTTCCTGCTCAGCAGCCTCCTGTCTCTTTCAACAGCTGAAGAATTTCCTGCCATCAAAAGGATTAACCATTAGCACCACAGCTAGGGATATGGAAGCTTTCTGTCCTACATGCCTGCTTGGAGACCAACTCAGCAGCCAAGGCATTGCAGAGTTTCCCCTCCTACCTGTGGTATTAAAAGCAAGCAAGTGCCTTTTCTCCCATCTCCTCCATAGGTCCAAGAGAGGATACAGGTGATGATTGATTACAGAAGCCATCCTGCATTCCAGCAGCAAAACAACTGCTTTATCATTTCCTCAATATCAGCCATACCTCACCCCACTCTCCCAGTAAAACCCTCCCAGCACATCTTTATAGCTCCTGGTAATCACCCAGTTCCTCCCAGTCGGGCCCAGCTTTGCAGCTGATAGCTGGGGGTGGGGTTAACCCTTTCTCCACCAACCTCCAGACAGACATTTACACCCCAGGGTGCAGCACAGGTGTGGTTCACTGTGTGGCATCCCAAATGGGAGATGGGAGGTAGCTGCAACCCTGGAAGCCACTGCCATAAATTCCCAAAGACTCATAAGCAAGTTTTATGCTTTAACAACCCTCTCTGAGACCCCAGCAGACATCTGCCAGACTTCAGCAAGACATCAAATATCTCCATCTAATCTGCAATATATTTTGACAGGATCCTGATGCAGCAACATGATCGCAGTGTGGTCAGCTCTTAGGTTTCATTTGAAGAAGTGTTTCACTCTGGTGTAAGAAAAATCTACCCACCCCTCACAGACTATATGCCACATTTTATTATATTTGTTGATTATCCAAAAAGCACTAAGAGAGCTTGAACATTCTTCCCAGTGATGCCCGGATCCCTTTTACAATAATTGGCATAGAAAGGTCTGCAAAGTCCCTTTCTGAAAAAACTGAGGCACAGAAAATTCCCATGGGATCCATTTCAGCTTGGGCTAACTGGCCACAAAGGGGTTAACTTATATCTCCCTTTGAGCATTCAATGAGTGCAGCCTGAATAGTTTCACCTGTTTCCTTTGGAAAGAACAATTAGCAGCACCACAGGTGTCCCTCTTATCTTGCCTTATGGATTGTCATACTAAAGGGAATTGATAGTGAGCATATAAAGGTCCTGACATTTCTTTCTCTGAAGAACTTCTCTTTGTGTTCACCTTTGATTTTTATGGGGACTGATGCTTTATTTTTAAATGGCACACAGATGCATATGTGTGCAAACACCCATGCACACGATGCTCACTTTGAACATGTCAGTTGCTGCCTTTTAAAAGATCAAGGCTTTCTTTAAAAGGCCTTATGACATTTGATTGTTTCCAAGTATCTCCCGAATATCACCCAACCAAAAAGTACATCAGCAGATAAGAGTATGTACAATTCACTATAAATCAACTGCTTCCTTAGAGGATGAAAGTTTTTCCCAAGTCTTTGCAGTATCTTTTCCTACTCCTCAGCTCAAACAGGACTCTGGATTGTGATGGTTACTGGCAAACAGACTTAACCACAGAAATGGGGAAGAAAATCACAATAGCCTTTAACCGGTCTTTCCCTATGTTTATTAGATTGAAATTAGAAATGCTGATGACCATTGTCAGTTAAAAACCCTGAAAAACAGAGAACATGGAAACCACCTCTGTGGCAAGTAAACAGCCATGGGGTCCTCTAACCTTTTTGGAAGACCATCAGGACAGGATGGTGTTGGTGTCCCACAGCATTGCTGAACTGGGGGGCAGAAGGGTCCTATGGGCCACTGAGCCCCATTTCATCCCCTCCTGGACTCCGTAGCACAAACTGTTGCCATTCACAATAGGTGTCCCTCCAACCCTGATGGAGTAGCAGTATTAAACACCAGCCAGGTAGGCTGGCAGCAGAGTCTTGCGGGTTTTTTTTGTGATAGATGCTTTATGTATATAAATATAAATATGTATCTATATTTATCTGCCTGCATCACCCTTGCCTGTATGAGGAGGGCAGATAGGGGCTGGAGGTGCCTCGTATTTCATGAAAATGAAATATGGATAAAATGTGCTGACTGGTAGGGATTTTATCTCTCTTATAACAAAACAAAACAACAAACAACCAAACAAAAACCAAACAACAAAACCAAACACAAAATAAACAACAAAACACACACACAAAAGCCTCCCCAAACCTAAGTTATCAGATGCTTTATTCAGAAAACTTTCTGGAAATCTCAGTTATTGTCTGACCAGTAGTTGTGTTCCATTTGGAGCTGGCCCTTGCTTGTCAATGGTACCTTCAGAAAGGTTTTAATCCTGCCCGTCTGCTCTGCCTGTGGGCTTGTGCCTCTGTGCTGTGGCTTCCCAGCCACAATCCTTACCCAGCTCCATGGAGGAGAGGCAGCAAGAGGCCATTATATTTTCATAGCAATAGTATTCAGCACTTAGGCAGGTGTTAGAGAGCTCAGCTGAGCTAAGTGTGTCTCCTGCCCATGATTGCCAGCAAACATAGGGCTCTCAGGTTCTCTCTGGAGCCTCGGTTGCTCCTGCACTTGTTCACAGCTGCCATGCATTTGGCATATGGTGGCTGCGACCTCCTCCCCTTTCCTATGTGGACTCCAGGCTAGTGGGGACATCAGCTGATATCACCCTCGAGCTGAACTGAGTTAGTCTGTGAGGTTACAGGTGTGAGTAACCTGTGACAGGTAAAGGCTCAGAGTAAATTCACCCATCTCCACAGCAAGGATGGCGGTGAGCATGTGGACTGGTAGCACTGTGGTCTGGGGGGTGTTGGTGAGGTGCATCACCTTTGGGACTGGCCACAGGAGCTGGGAAATGCCCTGCCAGGGCAGCGGCCACCGTGGTGAGGTCTGGGCTGGGAAATACTGCTGCAGTCACTCCATGAGACAAGCATGTGGCCACAGGATCCCGTGTCCCAGCTGCAGAGCACTGAGCTACAGCAACCTGATTACCAGGGGGGCTTGAGCATTAGCAGATTTGTCAATCCCTACCATGGTGATGCTGATTGGGGTCTGATGGGTTGCTGGTACCACTTATGCTTGTGGCTCTGCTGTGGGGTGAAGATGGGAGTGGTAACCCATGGCTGCTCATCTTGGGATTTAGCTCTTTGGTTCAAGTTCAAGCCCACCAGTGATGGTGGTTTCCCCTGAAGGTGGTGGCTTTGTGGAGAAGTGCAGTGGGTGGTCTGTAGTGCTATGGTGCTGGGAAAAGGGACGTGCCACCTTCCATGCTGCTGCAGCTGTGGGTCCCTCACACTGCCCTCCTGGTGCCTCGGTGTTAGTGGAGAGAGCTGGACTGGCCCTGGAAGGAACTGAAATGCCTTTGTTTTTGTTATTTTGGTTTACTTTTGTCTTTTGGTTAGTTTTGTTTGGAAAGTTGTCCCAAACCACTGCAGCTAGCAGCTGCTGGAGTCTGTGAAAGGGCATTGACCACACTGGGACCACCAGTTTCCAATCCCGAGCATGGTTGCTCTGGTCTAACCGGGTTGAGATGCAACCAGCCCAGCTGGGACTCCATGCGCTCCAGCATCCATAGACTGCTCTGGTAGTGCCGACTCCTTGCTAAAGAGATCTAGGTTCATAATGGCTTAAACCGCTGCAGTACATCCCCAGGGCTCAGCTGCCAGAGCAGAGGATCTTCTTGCTCATTTTTTGTGGGTGCTTTTGTTAAACATGATGTGCAATGAGCTGAGCGAGGGCTCAGCAGCGTGCACAGGGATGATGGACAGGGAGGAGGGAAGAGGGGGCGGGATGGCGATAGCCCCCAGAAAACAGTGCCATTTCTCCAAACCCTATGGATCACTTTGTAGTGACACTTATAGATGAGGAGCATTTTCTTTAACAAATATGAATCTAATGGATTAGGTCTGATCTAATTATGCATTCTGCATTAAGTTGATGCTCCCACTGTCTACGGCTGCTAGCATAATTAAACTTAATGTACTTTTAATGATGTCTTCTTAACTCATGCATTCATATATGATTAGAATCAAACAGGATGAGCTGTCATGAGTCCAGGAGAGCTCTTTCAGCAGCTCCTGATGGGACTCATGTTGAAATATTAATAATGCAGATTTCAAGGTTAGCAACATTGGTTTTGAAGTGGGGAAAGCTTGTCACACAGTTTGAGCTAATCTGAGGCAACAAAACGGCTCCCCTTTCAAGTTCAGCCTCTTCCTGTCTTGCTTATGTGCAATTCCCCTGGGAGCAGGAAATTTAAGTTTTACTTGGTAAAGATGTTGTTAGTAAGTGAACTGCACTCTGGGCAGCAGACAGCAAAGGAGCTGGGACGATAACTGTGGCACCTTTCGGCGGTTGCTAGGTGCTCTGTCCTGGCATGCTCAGTCTTCACTCCTCTTCCCCCTTCCTGCTACTTTTCTGAAAATTGGGAGCAGTTCGTTCTAGGGTCTGGCAATCAGAACTCTACTTTTGTCTCTGCTCTTATTTGGTCAAGCAAAATCAGGCTGTGTTCCCCCTCCCAGCCTCTGAAGGCTTTGCCCATAACCTCCTCAGTGCAAGGAATGTGCTCACCATAGCTGTGCAACACCTTGTGTGATGGGGCCTGGTCAAACTTTGGCATTCCTGCCCTGGATCCAGAGTCCTACACAAAGCAGGTAACAATACCGCAATGAAATGGCTATTTTTTTGTCCTCCTTTTTCTGTTTTTATGGATTTTTTTTAATCAGCTCATGGCCTGGCAGACAGGTTTTCTTTGGAGTTCCTGAGAGCGACTTGCGAAATCGTCTGAAATCCTTCCAAAGGGAAAGCATTGATTTATTACACTGTAATACTGATGTGAACAACACCATGTACCTTTCATCTGAAAAATCGGAACTTATAAAACACGACATGCCATTAATTTTGATGCCAGCTTGAACAGAGGAGGAATTACTGCCACAGAAATCCAGAGAGCATGTTAAACCAGCCCTACAGAACCAGTAATGAACATACTTTGTGGCTGTTACATTATACCTTGTTGATCCTTAGGAACGAAAAGGTACCTTGACAGCTAATTTGGGCCATCAAAGGCATCTCTTAATATCTGTGTATGCATATATGTGAGTGTATGCATTGTATTTAGTGCTTGAGAAAGGGATGTGCAAACATAAGCTAGTTAAACTTCTCAATATCCCTTCTAGGGGTGAGGATTATTGCATTTCCCTGCTCTAGAGACAGCTCTCCTCTTGCACATATTCAGCAGATGAGTTCACTTGGGTACCAGCTCGGTGGTGATGATGCCCAGCACCTTCCCCTCTCCATCCTTGAGGCAGGTCTACCTCCTGGCAGCCAGACAGTGATGCCTCCTCAGGATAAGTGTGCACCAGCAACAGCGAGATTAATCTAAGTGCTCTGGAAACAGCCAGGTCATCTGAGCACTTCGCAAGATTGTGGGTTTGTATAACACCCCATTTGCAGAAAGGCTCCTTGCTGCCTGAGTAGAGCATGATGAGTTATGGGATCACTTCTGTCCAGTTCAGAGCTGGATTCACATCTCTGCCTCCATCTCAAAGGAAGGTGAATTCATTTGCTTTCTCACGCTATATGATGATACAGACTTATCTGCAGTAAGACAACCGTGATGTACACACCCAGAGACTACTTCAGGCTTTGGAGAGAAGTAGCTGGCAGTGCTGAGAGTGGGACTGACATACAGATGGAGAGAGAGAGAGATGGACAGAAGGGAAATGGGAGGTGATGCTACAGGTCAGGGCTGAGTGGAGAATTGCACAGTGGGAACTGTCAGGATGTCGGTGGAGAGCTCATTTTGGAGCTGCCCCTCCATGCCTAGGAGGCCCTTTTCCAGGCCCTTGCACACTAAATTCATCCCTCTTACACACTCAGACCATCAAGATCAAGTGCCTGGAAAAGAACGGAACAGCTCCATGCAAGAAGGAAGCTGGGAAGGGGTGTCATATTTGTAATGATGCTCAAGCAACATGAAGCCCAAGCAGGTTTGTCTGGCACTGTCGGGCATCTTCTGAGTTGGGGTTTGCATGTAGATTTTGCCCCAAAAGCTCTGCCCTTCTGTGGGCTGGTGGGCAGCTGTGCCTGGCACAGTGACATCACTGTATTCCTGATAGTTAACTAACTGGGTAGCAGAGCTGCAAGAGCAGTAAGCTGCCAAGACACAAACCCAGCACTGGTGGCTGACAAATTGATTTGTCCCCATAGGTAGCATGAAGGCAACTAGAGAATCTAAGTTTAAGGGACATCAGCAGCTACAAAAGCCATCAGAGAACAGGCCATGCAGGTCTCCAAAATGTATTTGGGGATAATCTAGTACCTTTGCTGGTAGGAAGGGCCTGAACCCATCTCCTCTAGCCTCCAACGTGGTAATTCAGAGTAAACTCCACTAAGCCCCAATCTGTGTTGTTATTTCTCATGCCATGTCAGTGAAGAGTACCAGCAGTGTCTTAAGGATACCACATACCACTGTGATGGGTCATCTAAGCTCTGACATGTGCCTCTGTGGTAGACCAACATGTTAGAAACGTGCACAAAAATGTTCTTCTGGGGACCCAGTGCCATGGATGACTGATCATGTCATTGAAAACAGATCATGAGCCTGTGTTCACAGTGAAAACTTTCCCAGGTGTCCTGAAACTTTGGATGGAGATATGTGACTGACTCGCTGGAGCTGAACAGGTTAGTGGTACCCATGAGGTTACAGCAAACATTAATATGCCCCTGTTCTGTGCCTTCACTGAGCTTAGATGAATTTCTCTTTGCATTTGATGGCAGCTAGACACATGGACAAATGAGTCCAGTCAAATCTTTTTGCAGCATCCCAACTTTGTGTCTTGATGCCAGGGTTATCATCCCATAGCAAAGGGATGGACTGGGTGATACATCTGTTCCTCACTTTCTGCACTTAAAGATTTGGTGCTTTTTTTTGCTTCAGCAACTGCTGAAGATAATTTTGGATTCTTGCTGGAGACTTTCTTACAAGGAATATTTGCTTTTGCTGCTAGGAGGGAATTGCCAAGATATAAAGGAACATTTATTGTGCATTTCCGCAACCTCACTGGGAACAGAGTGAGCCACTGAGCGTTTTGTGACAGGATCCAGCCCACAGTACAGTACTGGATGGCTAAGCAATTGTGGAAGACCAAAATGGGCTGATCCAACATGGCGTGTCCATGGGAAACCTCTCCTTCAGGCCCTGTTGATTGGGAGTCTTGTGCTTTGAAGCCTGAGGGTTCACAGCCCCTTTCAAAACATGTTAATTCTGCCTCTTGCTGACCCTGTCTTTAAAACTTATCAGTGGGTAAAAGAAACCCTTGTGAATATTGGATGCCTTGAATCTATAACCATGTCCCTGTGGAGTGAGCTGGGATGCCTGGTCTAAGGCACTTCTGTGCCCAGCCGATAATTGAGAACGACGATACGGAGAAGGGAAACTCTTCCACATCTGTGACACCATGTGCTACGTAGGAGCACAACATTAATGATTATAGTTAACCCCAGCAACTGTCAGCATCTGCATAAATATCCAAGGTCCTTTAAATCCTACTCTCTTTTCCCCTTCAACAGACGTTTGGATGAGGAATTTACCAGGTTAGTTTTGTGAAAACTGACTGAGAAACATCTTAAATGTCCAAGCCTCTGAAACAGCATGGGAGCTCCTAGGAAAGCTGATCCTGGTGAGGATTTTTGGACCAGTGCTGGTTCTGAATTCTCTCTGAGCTGACCATGTCTTCCCTCTCTGTAAAAACAAGCTAATATCCTCTAATAGTCTTCCTCAAAAAATAACCCCACAAAACTCCAAACAAAGCAAAAAATTGAGCCCAATTAATATTTACTTTCCTGACTCTTGGGTAAATATTAGATAGATTCCTAATTTCAACCTGAAGTAGTTTATTTGGCTGCTGTTCATAAGTCAGACACAGCAATAATCAAGGAAAGCTTGTTTGATTCAGGTTGGGTAATATTGCCTGAGGGGTAACATCATTTTCATTTCCACACATCCAGCACTGGCACAAAACGGCATGGACAGGTATGAAAAATGGATCATGGATCCTTGGTGTTAAAATTCCAGTTGATAGTTTCATTTTTGTGTAAATAATAATTACCAATTAAAATGTTGCTTGAAAAAATAGAAAGTGAAAATAAAAACACTGTTGCATTTGACAAAGTAAAATCCTTTGCAGTACTGCCAAAATAAAGAAAAAACAAAAGAGAGTTAAAACAAATATAGCTGTTAAATAAAAGATCCAGATACCAAAGAGCAAAATTTAATGAAAGCCAAAACTGTTAAGTATGGACTCCTGTTGAGAAAAAATGTCAATGTCTTTAAGAGTTTTACCATTACTCTATTTTTAAGAAAAGTGTAGTAAAAATACATATTACAAGTTAACATTTTCCACGCTTCTGTCCTATTTTTTTTTTTTTTTTAAACCCCTCCACTGATCAAAAGCCTTTGAAAACTGCAGGTCACATCTTCACATCACAGGCGGCCAGTCCTAGCACAGACGTGCTGCTTCTCACGAGACCATCTAACTGCCCGGTCAGCCTCCCCATGACCTGCTGCCATGTGGTCCTGTATCAGCAGCTTCCACCGCAGCACTCAGCAAGGTCCGGGACATGGTAAGAGCTGGGTCAGGAGATGCATCTGAGGGCATGGAAACAGGCTAACTTGTGAGATGCCTCCACTGTGCTAGCGCTTGCACAAAACTGAAGTTAAAATTAAGAAAAAGAGGATTAAAAATAATGGTAACCAATACAAAGGGACCCAAAGAGGTGTTTGGAGTGGCTGATAACAGAGTTCATGTTTCGCGATGAGAGATGAAGATCACAAGGGTTTCCAGTAGTGGAGAGAGGACAACATATTGGCACAAGACATGCTGTGCCTGAGCGTAGGACCTTGACTTTGACTTGCTGGTCTCCCAAGTGTTGCATGACAAACGGGTAAACAGAATAGATACTTCAGACCAGGCTGGTGTTAAAGGTGGTAAACGTATTGCTCTGCACGTTCGTATGCTAATAGATACCGATAGTCAGGCAGCTTCCAGCCGTACCTATGGACAGCTGCTCAGACAGGCCCTCCTCATAGACCTGTGCCAGTCATTTGCCTGCATCACTTCACCTGCCTCCCTTCTTTTCCTGCTTCTCTCTAGCTATGCTGTGGATTAAAAAAAAAAAAAAAAAGAAAAAAGAAAAGAGAAAAAGCAGCTGAGAACACTCTAAGAGCAGCTCAGTCCCCGAAACAGATATTTGCTGGGTTTTGTCAGAAGCTTTGAACTTTATTTGCCATCAGTGATGGACCTGTGAGATAGGACAAGGCTCAGTGGGTTCACTGTGGTCCCTGCCCCACAGAGCTTTTATCTCTCCAAATGCTCTACTGGGAATCCTTCACTTCTGGGGAGGTGTCACAGGCCCACCAGGGTGGGAAGCATTTGTCTGTTCATGCCAGTGATTCACACAACAAACCTTTAGTGAAGTTCTGGAAAACCATCCTTGCCTCTTCTATCTCCATGCCTCTGGTTGGACTCCCAGCTGCCTCCCTGACAATGCAGGTTTCTGCAAAACCAAGTTTGGGGTCATCAACCTGCTCTTCTGGCTTGTGGATGCTTCCCCCTCCCTAGGGGTACATGAGTGGGAATCTGCTACTTTTGGCTTTGTACTCAGGCCACGACTTGACAGGAAAGCTTAGTTTGACCAGCCCTGATGCTGTTGGATGTCATGGACGCTTGAATGAAGGTCTTGTTGGGTCTCCTCCTTGGTTTGCTTCAGCAGTTCCTTCCAGGAAGCCATTCTGGCCAACTATCTACAAAACATCTCTCTTAATTAGAAAACCAGCCATAAAGGGATTTCAGAGCAAAAAGGCAGGGATATTCCCATTGCAGCCCATGACTTCTAGCATGTTTTACTGGTTAATGGGCAGCCATCTACAACTGGATGTCTTGAGATGGTCTATTCCCAGCTTATGGTGGTTCCCATATGTGACCACCACAAAGAGAACACACACAGACGCTAAGCAATGAAGAAATGGTTCACAATTGCTTATAAGCCGCCAATAACCTAGGCAGGAGAGTCGCATGTAAGAGGAACGCAGCATTTACTTTCTCTCTTCCATAAACTACAGCTGACTATGATCTTAGACCAACCATCTCTTCTAGTTTGCTGCACATGACGCCCTCCAGTCCGGGCACTTGATTCTTCTCTTGAGCCACCACTCATCTCTAGAAAAATTATCACTTTGTCCTCAGGTTACCTGGGGTTTCCAAATTCACTCATCACTTTGGCCCATGTTTTTGTTCAGGTTCTTTCTCACATCAAGTTCTTCCTGTTGCAGGGAGAGCCGTTTTCAGCTATGTCTGCCTTGTCGCAGTAACTCCACAGCCTGAGTTCACAACATAACAACAGAAGGCAGAATCATGAAGGACAAAATGGGTCAATGCTGATGCCCTGCAAGGAGTTCAACTTGCCATTTATAGGATTTTCTTTTTTGCTGTTAGTAGCTCAGACATTATGGTTTGCATCCCAAACTAAACCAGATTGAAGGACTGAGCAGGGAAGGGAGAAAGGGTTGATGTTACCCTGACACCACAGGAATTAGTAAGAAAAAATATATATATTGCACACACTAAGACTTATTAACAACCAAGTTAAAACAAAATGGCATAGTCCTCATTAGTGTTCCAGTGGTTCTTTGATCAGGGATGGTTTGTGAGTCTCTTAAATCCCATTACACTCTCTTTATTGCAGTACAGACCTGTTTCTGTTCTCCTGCCAGTTGATCTGTTTGCAAATAAAAAGGGAAATAGATTTGATTTCCTCAAGAAGATCCATCCGATTGTCCCTTCTGTCATGGTCATTTGTCTTGTTTGTGTTGGGTTTGGTTTTGGCTCTGGAGGGGGTAGAGTAGGGCTGCCCTTGCTCTCACCCAGGCAATGGGTCAAAAGGCCAATTATAATCCCGTAGCTCCCAGGGACATGCCAGTGCTGTGGCTCATGCACGGGATTGTCTGCATGGATTTGGGGAAATCGTGGCTGACCACACGTCCATTTTCTCCACTGCCTCCTGCTGCAGCCGGCCTGGGAAGGGTTGATGTCCGTATGGCTTCGTTGATTGATTGCTGTGGGATTAAACAAAAACCCTTTTAGGAAGGACGGGGGGGTCTCCCCCTGTCCTTAGGAATGTTGGAGAAATTACAATATAAAGCAGTGTTGTCTTTCTGTCACTGTCCCCTCCCTCCCCGTCTCCATTCAGACTCTCACTTTCTGCATGTCCCTACTGTACCTGCTCTGTTAATTCACACCTCTTTTACATTCAAAATCAAATGTTTCAGCAGTATTTTGGGGTATAAAGCATACATTTCATATGAAAAACTATTCAAACTCTACAACATAAGAACAGTCATCCTGGATCTGAGCAGAGGTACTATACACACTTCCTCCATAGATATGCTATTACTATTCCAGTACTGCTATGTATGGTGGACTCTGACTCACTGTAAGCATATGTTTGACTTTCCAATGTGAAAAGTTGAGCATTTGCCTATGTTTTTGTCTACAGAGATGACTGAGGTAACCAGGAAATGCAAACCTAGTTCAGGAAAGCAAATCTCATCTTCCTGTTCCAGATACCATCCAGAACATTTGCTTTAAGAGATCTAAGGAAACCATCAATTTAGACCAATTAAACTAACAGATGAAGTCAGTTTTGTTTCTTTGCATTTAAATCTATCTCTAAGGGGACCATCATCCTTATGGACTGGGCAGCCACTGAAGGGGGGAGCCAGCGAAAGGGACAAACTTAGACCAGATGTTAACATTGGGAGCAACAACACCTTCCCATAGTGGCTGGTTTTACAATGCTGGGAGCACTGCAAACTAACAGTGACATGAATGAGAGGGTCATTTCAAATAACACAGGAAAGCTATATCAGTGCAGAATCTCCTTAAGACTAAACCCACAGAGCTATAGCATTCTGACTCTGTTTCGCAGTGTATTTGTGACATACCTAGCTTTACAGTATAGACAGCAATTAGAATTTTTTTATATTGAGGGACATTCGTTGCTCACATTATGTTACCCCTGTGCTCAATGTTCCTCTCATTGCCTGTGGAATTTTCTGAACCTCAATGGGAAAAGAGCTGTTGTACATTTTCAGTGAATTAGAAATGTTATTATTGCTGACAAAACATTAAGCATGTTGTGAAATGGTACTATAAAACCCAGAGAAATGATCACTTATATTTCTGTTGATTCTGGATAAGTTTCAGTGCTCAGGGAAGTGAAAATCTCTCTAAATGTTATGAAGTTCACTGCATACTTCATGTACTCATACTGACTTCCATGCTCATGGGAGAGGTCAAGATGAGGAAGATAAGGAATGTGTTACTCTGACAGCACAGACTCCGCTGCGACCTTGTACACAATGGTTTCTGTATAAGCGATTGCCTCTGCGAGTCATCTGAGTCAAGATGTACTTGTTCCACCCATGCTGCATTACATGTGTATCCCCAAGGCTCTCAAATCTAATCCACTCTTGACATGACACTGTGAAATTTAACCACACAAGGATTTAGGGCTGAAACAAATCTCCTGTGTCACAGGAAGTACATTTCTGCAAGACCATAACAGGGTGGAGAAAAAAGACCCCAAACATTACAGGAGACATTAGAGGCCAGTTTCTCTCTAAGGGGACCATAATTCTGAATATGGAGACCCACTCATCTGTTCCAGGGCAACAATGCTCTGAGCATATATCACTGTTGCCAACCTGCAGATAGTGCCAGCAGGGTGCCAGCAAAGGGAACAATAGGATCTGATTCATTACTGCACTATTCCAGTTTTATCTTGCTATTAATTGCTTGGGTTTGGGGATTTTTTCATACTGCAATAATGGCTGTATCACACCAAGCCAAGCACACTTCATCCATGCTGCACATGCATTGCCATGGTCTGCTTTGGTAATTTTAAGGAAAGGCAACGTGTTCTTATTACTATTTGTGCTACAATTTTTCTCTATTATCTGGATTTTGAACTAGCATTATGCCACGTCTGATCTTGCATCAGCTGCCCACTATGCCCCACTTGACCCTCTTTTAGCTTTCTCTGATGCTCCTATTCCTTTCTAGCAAGTTAAGTGACACAGTCACTTCATTATCCCTATGTCTTGGCTTTCCACCCATGGTCTGGGCTGCATCCGTCTCTGAAGGCAGCTTGGGAGCCGGGGTGGGATCAGAGAGAAGGTGTGAAAGGCCGGAAAATGGGTTTCCACCTTCATCCGCTTTGATTCACTTCTGGACTTGTAACAAAACTCAATTAAGGCAACCAGCATGGCTAGTCCGAGCCCACCGATGAGGATATAGAAAACCCCGGCCACATTGCTGAGACTCAGCGCGCTCGTCTTGTCCTAGAAGAGAAAGGAGAAGGGAGGGAGGGAAGGGCATGTGGGAGGGAGAACAACAAAATTAATATGAGATTGTTCTGGGAGGGATGCTGCACAATATAGCAATGTTGGCATTACATCATCTTCCTCTTTCAATGAACAGGTGACATTACTAAGAGCATTTTCAATTTTTAATTCAGTGGCTAGTAAATCTAATGTTTCCCTCACACAAACAAATAAACATTTCTTCGGCAATGTGATTCTTTGTAAAGGTTTGGGATCTCCGTTTTTCAATCAGCTAACTTAAATGCTTATTTTACCCAAAATGCCTACTGTAAATTATTGATTAAAGGAGAAGAAAAAAAAGTTGTTTGCCTCAGTGACATTTGCTTGTCCCTGATGTCTTGCCTGAAATAACCTGTTCTCTTGGAAATGCTCATTCCTTCATTCCTAGATTGTTTCCCCCGCAAATTCTGTTGCTGAGCAACACATCGAAATGGCTGGGTTTTTTTTCCCTTTTTTTTTTTCTTTTCCTCTTCAATACTGAGGTTGAAGTGACACCTGAGCTATCCTCAGAAACTCATTTGATTTCTGTGTAATAAGGCAGTTATTTCATATGCAATCAATACCCCTTGATGCATGTCTAAGCTAATTATTTAGTTGGCAATAAATAGGGCTATTAACAGACCGCAACTCACAGTCAGCAGCGACATTCTGATTTTACAATTGCCAAATGAATCGTCATGGCTCTCTGGGGAAGAGACGAGTCTCAGAAAGACTCATTTCACTGCTAGGGAAATGAGTCCCCACATCTAACCCCATTGTCACTCAGTGCAGCTCTCAAAACCTTCTTCTCCATGCCCAGCAGGTGGAGTTGGGGTGTTGGGATAATCTGGGCAGCAGCAAGACCCAGAAGCTTGGCTCAGCTCTGTGTACCAGGCTCCTGATTTTAGGACAGGCTCTCCCTACAGTGCAACCAGACAGAGGTTGCGTGCTCCGTGCTTGCTGCTACTCTGCAATGTTGGCTTGATGCCTATTTGCCGGTACAGATTCCCCAGGGCAGGTCCAACAGGTCAGTGCAAATCTGTTGGAGCAACCAAGGTCTGACCAGCATTGACAGCCCTGCTCCCTGGATGTGGGAGGAAAATTGCATATGGATCATTTGAGCCACACAGTTAGAGAATAATATTTATGCCTGTAGAAGTGTCTGCATTTGGGAATGAAGCCTCTGTGCAGTTCTTGGTGCTCCCTCCTACTCCATGGACATGTGGACCGGTGGGTGGCACAGCTTGTTCCTTGCCCTTGTAGGACAATTGATTCGCTTGCTTTGCTTGGCAGGTTTTTCAATAAGCAACCCACAGTTTTCAGGAAGGGCAAGGATTCAGGAAGCAGAAAACTCTACTGGAGCAAAAGGGTGCAAAGCTGATTACCAAGGTGAGCACGGAAGGTTTTGATTCAAGAGCAGTCTGCCTGACACTGGCACTGTCTTTCAGACCAGTGCATTTTACAAAAGGATTCTGTCTTTGGCGGTATTAGGGTTTGATGGCAAATAAAATTAACTCATAATGCATGAAATCACTTCAGTTTTCAAAATTAAGAAAAGCTCCTGTAACACATTATTTTTTTCCTACTGCTCTTTCACCTGGGCCCATGGCCCATTTGAGCTGCAAAGATCCTCCGCTGGAGCTCTCGCCACGGGCTCCACTGCCACAGGGAGCAACTTTCTATCCTGAACCTTCTGCTGAAAGATGCTCAGGTTTCGTTAGGAGTCGGCCCTGCAGAGTTTTGGTCGCCAGAAGCTCCACAAGTGATTGCATTTTCCATGCTTTGCTGACTGATGTCACTGTCAAGAGATCGCTGCTGTCACCACATGTTTTACACTGCTGCAGATGTGATGGTCACCACTGGTGTCCAGGTTTGGTTTCTCTCTTGTATAACTTTCACATGGTCAGTTTGTAACCTTATCAATGTTTCCCGTGTGCTCTCTGTAATGAGAGATTACTGCAAATTTCTTCTTGATTTCTGCAGTTTCCATATTGGAAGGATTACTTATCTGGTCTTTTATAATCTGCCTTCATGCATTTTTCCCCCCAGGCTTGACTGTATGTTTGATCAGACATCTCTTCTCTGCAGATTACTGGGTATACTTTTAAGCACCAGCTGAAAAAACGTAGGGAATTTTTTAGTGAAGATTTAGAAAAGCTGAGCAGCTACTCTGAGAAAACTGGATTACAACATATCCGGTACTTTGCCTCTTCAAAGTCAGTCTGAAGGGTCTGCACCAGCTTCAAGGAGGGACAAAGACACTAGAGATGGGCTGCCCTCCTTGACATCCTAATATTTTAGCCTGGCTCCTTAATTAAAAGTGTCTGATTAGCACATGCTCTGCACTCAGAGAGAAGGATGGGACAGAGAAGGAGGTGGAACAGCCTATTTGTCTGTCTTACTAATAACTTTCAGCCCATAGTTTCACCTTGATTTGAGTGGAGATCTCCAAGATACCAGGAACCTCCAAGCTTTGTGAAACAGAATGATGCTTTACAGAAGAGAAAACCTATTAATGCTCTCACTTAAACATATCAGCACAATCCATACTAGGCACCAGAGACACCACATGGGTCTTTGACTTGCAACCACAGATCCTTAGGAAACCCGCCTTCCTTGGCTCTGCCAGGCATGGGAATACATAAATTTCAAGTTTTATTTGCCATGATATTCTTGTATTTCCATCTGCAGTTTGAGGGTCATGGTCCAACAGGGCACCTTCTCAGCTGGCTGCAATGGCAGAGCAGCCTGGTAGCCAGGAAAGGCTGCTGGGTCTTAATTTCTACTTCCCTCCTGATGCCAGCAGCATCGGTAAGAGAGAGGAGATGACCCAAAGCAGTTTCCTGCACCACTATTCCATACAATTAATTTCAGAGCTGTTTTATTTTTCTTGCATTTACTTTCCCATAGCATTATTATTATTGCTATTATTATTATTACTACTACTACTACTATTATTATTGGGATAATTTGGGTGAACTGAATGTTGTTTCACCCGGAAGGTGAAGGAAAGCATAGTGAGTCACAGTGGCGGGCGAACCTGCCCGGAGGCAGAGAGCAACCAGAGTTTCATCCCTGCCACCATAACAAGGTTTCTCCCAATAGGCCAAAGTCACCAGCAGCTTCAGCAGAACACAAGGAACATGGGACCATGGGGCACAGCTGGTGACCCAGCCTGTTATCATGAGCCAGGCTAAGGGGAGTTGCTCCTGTGGTGCCGCTTGACTTTTTGCTCATCCTCTCCTTTTTCTTTTTGTTTCCCTCCCACTCCCAGCATGACACACTGAGACATTCTCTGGGCAGGAGTGGCATCTCATTGCTCCCATCGGCTGCAGAAGCATGTGAAGGGAACTCTGCATGCCCCATCGAGGCTCTGCCTGCTGTTTCTGTATGTGCTTCTGCCCTAATAATGCTAATAAGTCCCAAATAATGCTAACTGCTTGAAAGGATTCCTCTCTGCTTGGTCTCGGTGACACCAGATGCTCTCCCGTGGAGTTGCCCATCACTGAACCAGCTTGTTAGTGGGAGTGTAAATGTCACCGCTTGTCTCCCGCAGCGGCAGAGTGCTGACGTGGGGGGAAGATTGGCAAGTGAAAAGAGAAAGAAAAACCCATCTTTCTGAAAGCCCAGCCTTGTTGCTGCAGCAACCAGGCACCTTCCCGTCTGTTCCTCTCAAATGTGGCACTGTGTCCGTCATCCTCTTTGTCATTATATATCCTCCTTGGCTGAAAAGCATTAAGGCCAAATATGCATGGTTTCCCCAAAGGGCCAGTTCTTTTACCCTCCATGACCAGAGCCCTTTGGCACCACAGGTTGATGGCATCTCAAGTTGTTGCAGTCTCCGTAGAAGATGACCTGTCCTTAGAGCAGGTAGCAGCTCCAACAGTTGAGCTTTTACACCAAATGCTGGGTTGACTTTATTGGGATAAGGCCTGAAGCTGAATGATGGAGGACATAGCACTGATCATTGACTGGGCACTGCTGTGGATCTGCCAGGGGATGGGTAAGAGCACACAGATGGCTGGCTCTGGGCACAAAGCTGCCCAGCATGAAAAGACATCTTTGATTGGAGAACCAGCCAATTCTCTGCAAAGGCAGGGCAAAGGAGTAACAGGATTTGTTCCCTATTTTTTCTTTTTTTTTTTTAAACATAAGCAGAATTCTTGCAACTGGAGAAGAGGATTGGGAGATCCCTGTGGCTTTGATGAAAGTCCTTTAATTATATGAAGTGATCTGGCTGCCCTAGCAAGCAGGTTGCACCTTGCCATCCTGGTCTCGACCAAAAACTTCCTTTCCACCATTGCATTGCAAAAGCTCTTGGGAAGCAGAGAATCACACCCAACTGCCCTGACATTTAGTGTCTACTTTTGTCATTATCCTCCAACAACTCAGGCTTCAAGCCTACAGCACATTCCATAGCCTGCAAAAAAAAGTTGTCCATCCGATGCATGTTGGTAAAATAGGGTTCTTCTAGGGAACCACCTAGTTATAGTGTGTCTTAATCTCTTCTGGGCTTACTTCTGCTGTGGTATGTAGAGGGGGAGAGCAGCAAGGCTGGGAGACAGGACCAGGAACTGGTGGATGGTTTCTAGCTATGTGAAGTGCTGCAGGTGCATATGCATGGAGAAACCTTGAACCTGTAGGAAGAGGTGGCTGCGAGGGTTTACGGGGTGGAGAAAAGCAGCAGGGACATTGCTCGTGGTGTAGGACCCTGCCTGGGATTTCCCACTGTCTGGCAATGCAGCTGGGGCTGTGGGGGCCCTGGATCAACAACTCTGGAGTACAGCTGCCCAGCACCTCCTGGGATGGCATAACACATTCAAATATTCAGCAAAGTAGGAACGTTTGCCTCTGGAGTTTTAGTTCAGATTCACTGATGTATCTACTGTTTCTTTACAGGGATTTCTCTGGATAAAAAGCTAGGTGGACAAGAGAGAGGTAAACATTAAAAATAGGATGCACGGAAGTTAGCTACAGGCATGGAACGTAATCTGGGGCCAATGAACGTAAGCCTGGTAAGCACCAGAGGTTTTATTTGGCTCTGTCTAGAAACCTTAGATACAAAAGTTACATCCAGGGAGCCCCTCACCCCTCTTCATTAATCCTTCTGAAAGTTGTCTAACTGCAAACTAAGCTAAGCTCGACAACAGAGAGAATTGGGAAGGCTTTGTCATGCCTGTAGGTGGAAAGATATGAAATGTCCTCCAACCTCTCAAGCTTTGCTTTGAACCTTGGATGTCAGAAGAGAGGTGTGTTGTCCAGCTCATGCCCCCAAAGCACAGGTGGGTTTTGTTCCCACCGTGGGCAGGACGGGGGAAGCTGTGCTGGGTGCTCAGCCCTGGCACTGAAGGCACCACAGGGAACAGGGAGAACCTGCTCATGTCTTGTTTGCGGTAGGTGCAAAAGAGCCCAAGAAGCAAAAACCAGGTGGGTATGTTTGTCTGGCTGCATTCATTACAATGAGTGAGCAATGTAATTCCTTAGTCTTTCTGTAGGTGGGAGAGGGGCTCTGGTGATGGGAAGGCTGGTTTCTCTTACTGCTGTTTCACATTACAGCGCTATTGCAGACGTGGTGTAGACGCTGAGCAGGGAACAGAGATGTGACCCTTTCATTTAACAGTTGAGACTGATCACTGATTTCTTCCACTCATATTCAAAGTTTACATGGCTTTAAGGCTTGTGCCTACTGATTTCACACATGGAGTTTCAAGCAGCTCTCATGACTTTAGGATCCAATCTCATTTATTCACATGTGATTCACATGTGTGTGATTGTGTTTTTCAAGCACATGCAAATAACATGTGATCAATATTGAGGTCATACGATCCACATAAACCCATGTGTCCCAAACCTTCTGTTTCTGTCCCTATTGGTTTTCTTATTGTGTGGAATCTAATTATTTTTTTTCCCACCAGAATAGTGATAAGGCACAGTATTGTAGGGTGCTTTTTTTCAATCTAAATTGATTTCACATCCATTTCCTTATGGGCATTTTATCAGCTATGGGGTTTCTCTAGCACTGATGCATGCAGGCTTGTGGTGAAGGTATTGTGGAAGCTGTGTCATGGCTTCAGTTTCCCAGCAGAAGTAATTACTTTTCATTCATATGGTGACTGATGCTCAGTTGGTTACCTTGGAAAATACATGCACTATACAAGTCAATTAGATTTTTGCCTGAGGGGGACCAATACCATTTTGTATAGCATGGCTTATAGAAGGGTTACTCTTGGATATCTACAATGCTGCAGAGAAGAGCAGAATTTGATTTTAAATAGCAGTCCCAAAATGCTTTACAATATGATAAAGCTGTTAATGAGATTCAGACAATTAGTCCAGGTGGAAAAAAAAATATGATAAACTACCAAAAACGGTTTGTAGAATTTTTTCCCTTCTTATTAAATTTGAATATCTTTACTACTTTAAAATCCAACCCACTCCATCTGGTTCTGGAAGTGGGTTGAACATAGAAATTAAAAAAATATTATATTTTTCTTTCTAATTTTCAGTTGGGGAACCCTCCACTGGCATTTGAGAGCAAAACCAAACCTGGGCAATTGTGAAGGTCTTGCTGCGGCTCTTGGTTTAAGGTGCCAGGGCTGAGCAGCAGCTTTTATTGTGTCAACTCTGAACAAAAACATTCATGAAAATATTCAAGGTCTCCACTGCTCTTTCCCTAATGTCCCATA